>NW_025963780.1:8998679-9675179 GCF_023055435.1 Haliotis rufescens
TGATGACATCTCTGAAGTATATAGAGTACGGGGCAATGGAGAGTATACACCCATGTTTAATGATGACATCTCTGAAGTATATAGAGTACGGGGCAATGGAGAGTATACACCCATGTTTGATGATGACATCTCTGAAGTACATAGAGTACGGGGCAATGGAGAGTATACACCCATGTTTAATGATGGCATCTCTGAAGTATATAGAGTACGGGGCAATGGAGAGTATACACCCATGTTTGATGATGACATCTCTGAAGTACATAGAGTACGGGGCAATGGAGAGTATACACCCATGTTTGATGATGACATCTCTGAAGTATATAGAGTACGGGGCAATGGAGAGTATACACCCATGTTTAATGATGGCATCTCTGAAGTATATAGAGTACGGGGCAATGGAGAGTATACACCCATGTTTGATGATGACATCTCTGAAGTATATAGAGTACGGGGCAATGGAGAGTATACACCCATGTTTAATGATGGCATCTCTGAAGTATATAGAGTACGGGGCAATGGAGAGTATACACCCATGTTTGATGATGGCATCTCTGAAGTATATAGAGTACGGGGCAATGGAGAGTATACACCCATGTTTAATGATGGCATCTCTGAAGTATATAGAGTACGGGGCAATGGAGAGTATACACCCATGTTTAATGATGGCATCTCTGAAGTATATAGAGTACCGGGCAATGGAGAGTATACACCCATGTTTGATGATGACATCTCTGAAGTATATAGAGTACGGGGCAATGGAGAGTATACACCCATGTTTAATGATGACATCTCTGAAGTATATAGAGTACGGGGCAATGGAGAGTATACACCCATGTTTGATGATGACATCTCTGAAGTACATAGAGTACGGGGCAATGGAGAGTATACACCCATGTTTAATGATGGCATCTCTGAAGTATATAGAGTACGGGGCAATGGAGAGTATACACCCATGTTTGATGATGACATCTCTGAAGTATATAGAGTACGGGGCAATGGAGAGTATACACCCATGTTTAATGATGGCATCTCTGAAGTATATAGAGTACGGGGCAATGGAGAGTATACACCCATGTTTGATGATGACATCTCTGAAGTACATAGAGTACGGGGCAATGGAGAGTATACACCCATGTTTGATGATGACATCTCTGAAGTATATAGAGTACGGGGCAATGGAGAGTATACACCCATGTTTAATGATGGCATCTCTGAAGTATATAGAGTACGGGGCAATGGAGAGTATACACCCATGTTTGATGATGACATCTCTGTAGTATATAGAGTACGGGGCAATGGAGAGTATACACCCATGTTTAATGATGGCATCTCTGAAGTATATAGAGTACGGGGCAATGGAGAGTATACACCCATGTTTGATGATGGCATCTCTGAAGTATATAGAGTACGGGGCAATGGAGAGTATACACCCATGTTTAATGATGGCATCTCTGAAATACATAGAGTACGTGGCAATGGAGAGTATACACCCATGTTTGATGATGGCATCTCTGAAGTATATAGAGTACCGGGCAATGGAGAGTATACACCCATGTTTAATGATGACATCTCTGAAGTATATAGAGTACGGGGCAATGGAGAGTATACACCCATGTTTAATGATGACATCTCTGAAGTATATAGAGTACGGGGCAATGGAGAGTATACACCCATGTTTGATGATGACATCTCTGAAGTATATAGAGTACGGGGCAATGGAGAGTATACACCCATGTTTAATGATGACATCTCTGAAGTATATAGAGTACGGGGCAATGGAGAGTATACACCCATGTTTGATGATGGCATCTCTGAAGTATATAGAGTACGGGGCAATGGAGAGTATACACCCATGTTTAATGATGGCATCTCTGAAATACATAGAGTACGTGGCAATGGAGAGTATACACCCATGTTTGATGATGGCATCTCTGAAGTATATAGAGTACCGGGCAATGGAGAGTATACACCCATGTTTAATGATGACATCTCTGAAGTATATAGAGTACGGGGCAATGGAGAGTATACACCCATGTTTGATGATGACATCTCTGAAGTATATAGAGTACGGGGCAATGGAGAGTATACACCCATGTTTAATGATGGCATCTCTGAAGTATATAGAGTACGGGGCAATGGAGAGTATACACCCATGTTTGATGATGACATCTCTGAAGTACATAGAGTACGGGGCAATGGAGAGTATACACCCATGTTTGATGATGACATCTCTGAAGTATATAGAGTACGGGGCAATGGAGAGTATACACCCATGTTTAATGATGGCATCTCTGAAGTATATAGAGTACGGGGCAATGGAGAGTATACACCCATGTTTGATGATGACATCTCTGAAGTATATAGAGTACGGGGCAATGGAGAGTATACACCCATGTTTAATGATGGCATCTCTGAAGTATATAGAGTACGGGGCAATGGAGAGTATACACCCATGTTTGATGATGGCATCTCTGAAGTATATAGAGTACGGGGCAATGGAGAGTATACACCCATGTTTGATGATGACATCTCTGAAGTATATAGAGTACGGGGCAATGGAGAGTATACACCCATGTTTAATGATGGCATCTCTGAAGTATATAGAGTACGGGGCAATGGAGAGTATACACCCATGTTTGATGATGGCATCTCTGAAGTATATAGAGTACCGGGCAATGGAGAGTATACACCCCTGTTTAATGATGGCATCTCTGAAGTATATAGAGTACGGGGCAATGGAGAGTATACACCCATGTTTAATGATGGCATCTCTGAAGTATATAGAGTACGGGGCAATGGAGAGTATACACCCATGTTTAATGATGGCATCTCTGAAGTATATAGAGTACCGGGCAATGGAGAGTATACACCCATGTTTGATGATGACATCTCTGAAGTATATAGAGTACGGGGCAATGGAGAGTATACACCCATGTTTAATGATGACATCTCTGAAGTATATAGAGTACGGGGCAATGGAGAGTATACACCCATGTTTGATGATGACATCTCTGAAGTACATAGAGTACGGGGCAATGGAGAGTATACACCCATGTTTAATGATGGCATCTCTGAAGTATATAGAGTACGGGGCAATGGAGAGTATACACCCATGTTTGATGATGACATCTCTGAAGTATATAGAGTACGGGGCAATGGAGAGTATACACCCATGTTTAATGATGGCATCTCTGAAGTATATAGAGTACGGGGCAATGGAGAGTATACACCCATGTTTGATGATGACATCTCTGAAGTACATAGAGTACGGGGCAATGGAGAGTATACACCCATGTTTGATGATGACATCTCTGAAGTATATAGAGTACGGGGCAATGGAGAGTATACACCCATGTTTAATGATGGCATCTCTGAAGTATATAGAGTACGGGGCAATGGAGAGTATACACCCATGTTTGATGATGACATCTCTGAAGTATATAGAGTACGGGGCAATGGAGAGTATACACCCATGTTTAATGATGGCATCTCTGAAGTATATAGAGTACGGGGCAATGGAGAGTATACACCCATGTTTGATGATGGCATCTCTGAAGTATATAGAGTACGGGGCAATGGAGAGTATACACCCATGTTTAATGATGGCATCTCTGAAATACATAGAGTACGTGGCAATGGAGAGTATACACCCATGTTTAATGATGGCATCTCTGAAGTATATAGAGTACCGGGCAATGGAGAGTATACACCCATGTTTGATGATGACATCTCTGAAGTATATAGAGTACGGGGCAATGGAGAGTATACACCCATGTTTAATGATGACATCTCTGAAGTATATAGAGTACGGGGCAATGGAGAGTATACACCCATGTTTGATGATGACATCTCTGAAGTACATACAGTACGGGGCAATGGAGAGTATACACCCATGTTTAATGATGGCATCTCTGAAGTATATAGAGTACGGGGCAATGGAGAGTATACACCCATGTTTGATGATGACATCTCTGAAGTATATAGAGTACGGGGCAATGGAGAGTATACACCCATGTTTAATGATGGCATCTCTGAAGTATATAGAGTACGGGGCAATGGAGAGTATACACCCATGTTTGATGATGACATCTCTGAAGTACATAGAGTACGGGGCAATGGAGAGTATACACCCATGTTTGATGATGACATCTCTGAAGTATATAGAGTACGGGGCAATGGAGAGTATACACCCATGTTTAATGATGGCATCTCTGAAGTATATAGAGTACGGGGCAATGGAGAGTATACACCCATGTTTGATGATGACATCTCTGAAGTATATAGAGTACGGGGCAATGGAGAGTATACACCCATGTTTAATGATGGCATCTCTGAAGTATATAGAGTACGGGGCAATGGAGAGTATACACCCATGTTTGATGATGGCATCTCTGAAGTATATAGAGTACGGGGCAATGGAGAGTATACACCCATGTTTAATGATGGCATCTCTGAAATACATAGAGTACGTGGCAATGGAGAGTATACACCCATGTTTGATGATGGCATCTCTGAAGTATATAGAGTACCGGGCAATGGAGAGTATACACCCATGTTTAATGATGACATCTCTGAAGTATATAGAGTACGGGGCAATGGAGAGTATACACCCATGTTTAATGATGACATCTCTGAAGTATATAGAGTACGGGGCAATGGAGAGTATACACCCATGTTTGATGATGACATCTCTGAAGTATATAGAGTACGGGGCAATGGAGAGTATACACCCATGTTTAATGATGGCATCTCTGAAGTACATAGAGTACGGGGCAATGGAGAGTATACACCCATGTTTGATGATGGCGAAACACAAAAACAAGAAATGGTTACCCGACGTTGATGGTATCACAGTTATTGACCTTAAGTTTGCAGTGTTTCGGTGACTGTTTACAACATAGTATCATTTTGATAACGTTTGTAATTTTGGGGTAAAATTCAATTTTCAAGTGTATGCTGTCTTTTGTCACACCCGATATTACGTGAGAATGCACTATCCGGATCGTGTGCATTGTTCCATTGTTTTGAATTTTAATTGAGTGGAAAAGAAAGAAGCATGTAGTACTTGCTGCGCATATATACTTGTTATTACAAAGTAATCAGGAAGTCTCGCTCACACGACGTTAACATGTTGATAAAGTGTGTTAAAAACAAGATAATGTTCAAGTTTAGGATAGCAGGCATTAATATTATTATATACCTTATTATGCTATACCCCATCAGCTATTCCCCTCATCAGCCGTTACTTTCAGGGTTCTGTGTAATTGGAGATTTCACTGATCACATTCCAAATGCGGATGCGCTCAACGCTTTAAAGCAGCTAATCAAGTGCGGCGTAGACAACGGCAAAATCCGCACCGACTATGTGATCTACGGCCACCGTGACGTCAGACAAACAGCCTGCCCTGGTCAGAAGTTTTATGACCTCATTCAGACCTGGCCGCATTACAAGTCTCCTCACTGATGTGTGTGCGAATAAAGTCAGTGATAAAACCTCAGCACATGAAGCTGATGGCTTCCTTGTGTTATTAGTTAAAGCTAAAACGCATCTAAGTTTTCGAATTTTATTAATGTACGCCACTAGGGTGACTGTTAATAATAAAGCGTCACAACGTTTGGTGTTGAGTGAAATTGTTGTACATGATTGTTATCGTAAAAAGTATAATAGTTAGCATAATGATCGCACTCCGTTGGACTTCTTGCTTGCCTCAGGGCCAGAACCCGTAAAAATAAAGGAATTGTCTTTTCCTGGTCGAAAGTAGGATTATAATTCATTGAATAGTTTCTTTCCTGAAATAGTTGATTATCGAAGAAGATCGAGCGTCGATTCGTGGTGTCCAAGTCTACTGCATTGAAGCAGTCTCACATACATGGATGCGGTCGCTAGGTATGAGAAACACATTGGGCAAGTCTCTTTGCACTTTCTTCAATTTTATAAATGTTTGTAAATAAGTTGAATCAGAATTATTGATACACGTCGTTTCCTTCTACACTTTTGGGTTTTATGAACAATATTGATATAAATTTACTTGGTAAGTGTATACATAAGGGGTGGCCGAATCGTTCGGAGCCTAACTATTGAGGAATGCGTTGATAGAGTTGGGTTTTTTACACACATACCAATTTATTTTACATCTGATTCAGCATTGTGACTTTAATGGGGAAAAAAACAGATGAGGATTATTTATTTACCACTGCACCTGTTTATAAATGTTTTGCAGATAGTAAGACATTTTCAGTATAAAATTTATGCCATATTGTGCCAACATTTATTTAAAATTGGAAAAAAGTAATGACAGCTGTAGTTAATACAATTGTGAGATGGGTTTCACACAGTGTATCCATGTGTGGAAATGAAGCCGGGTCTTCGGCGTGGGGAAAGGGGAAAGGGGAAAGGGGAAAGGATGACAGGCAAGCAAGGGGAGGGGGCCAAATCAAAATCACTAAAAGTTTTCAAAGAATAGTAATACGTAGAGATTTACAGAAGTTTTATTTGAGACAAGTTTGTGTCTTTGAGAAAATTGCAAAAAATCAGATAGAGCACATTCATCAAAAGTCACATACTGTAAAGTCAATATGGTGTCATTGCTTCAAGGAACAATAGTGCATTGCCGAAAAAGGCTACTAAACTATGCAATTATAAATACTAATAAAACAGTGCCTTATTATGAGGTTGACAGCTATATGAGGCAGCGTGGTTATGACATAGTGCGTTCACTGCCATATCATTGTGATATTGTCAAAGGTGATGTCGGTAAAGTACACTGACACTACGTTCAAACGGAGTGGTCATGATGTAAGGTGTGAAGGATCGCTTGGCTAGGTGAGTGTTGCAACCTGGGATAGAGATGTGTGGAAACAGTAGACATTTATAGTAACATGGAGCTGGCCTACTGATCAAGGAATGGCCTGGCCAAGTCAGCATTGTCATATCTGTAGATTCAGCCAGTAGTGATTCACAGTATGAATTTAATTATTTATGTTTTGAGATGATCCTTTTTGGCGCTCGCTATTCTGTCAGTTACTGTGCACTCAACACTTATACAACCTTATCACAACGTATAGCGCGATATACACAACCATCCTGCAGATGACAAGGATATTGTCATTCAGGAATTCCTCCCCAAGTTAAAAATAATTACAGTTCGGAGAGCAAGCCTGTTCTAACCACTCCAACATCAACAATTTTGTAGTCAGGAAGGGTCAGTGTCCATGCTGCGACCTATCTGAAGATAATGTAACGTCTATATTGACAATCATGTCGTGTGATATCTCAATATCTGCCTGAATGATTTAGGGGCTTATACAGAATTCCACAATTAATGTAGGTATATATGAATGTATGAAAATTTAGTAAATGTTATCCCTCCCCCCATCCTGTTAAAAAAATATATATATAATTACCAATTAAAACCATTTACTATGACAACACTAAAATTATTGTAACCAAATTGTTTTATTTCAACACATGAACCGTTTAAGCATCTTACATATATGAGCTTGAAAAAATTGTTTTATCCAATATGGCCCCCAAGATGGCCGCCAAAACAGGAAAATGATAATAGTTCATCTTCACTTCGGAATGTATGAGAAGTTTAAATGTCAAAATTTAGGTTTCGACCGGCAATTCTATCTATCATGTTAATATCGCCGATGTTATATACTATAACTGCTGATCATATTGACTTACTTTGAAGTGTCAATGTAAAGCACTTATCTGCAATTGCTTTAATATTATCAGTAACTCAGTAACAAATCCGTTCTTTTTCTCCAATGCAGAAACTTGCATCTAGTCACTGCCGTTGTCACTCAAGCCTCCAGGTTCACCATCATGTGCAGAGTTTTGGCAGCCAGAGCTGGGCCGTGTTCTGTACGTGGCAGTCCAGCCAGGAGGCAAGGACTCTTTCTGTAGACGACATATGACCTGTCACTGCAGATTATGTGTTGCTTGAAAGCATCTTCTGTAGGTGGGAGCATTGTAGCTGCCTTGTCAGTGTTGGAAGCCTTGACATAGCCTAGGCCGTCCAGGGTGACTGGTGTCTTTTACTTGTAGAGCAGGAGTTTAGGGACACTTCTTGGGGGCTCAATCCAAACTGACCAGTTCTTCAACATTTCAATATGTGTCAGCAATATGGAGAAAGTTGTCTTCTAACCAGACATCTCCCTAAGAATACCACGTATTGTTTCACAATGTTCTTCTAGATCACAATTACCAGCATGCAACTGCTTTTCACGTACAAATATATTACAGAGAATAACCACTCTCGATTATCTCAGCTCTTACAATTTCGCCATTGAAGCTTCTGTCCCAAACAGTGTATCATTAAGTGAGAGCAAATAATTTGCATAAGATCTTATCCTTATCATTATCTCAGCAAATAATTAGACATCTAATATTATCTTTGTATATACATTAGTAGTTGGCACTCTCGCCCCCATTAATCTGTTGATTTAAAACACCCAAACACTTTGTTCCTTTTGGGACTGAAACATTAATCCAAGGCACGTTTAGAGGATAAGTATGTTAAGCACCTGTATTATACCTAAACACATATTTACAGTCTCTAAATGTTTAACATATGGACGCGACCCTTAAAATTCAGTATTGCAGCAGATAACCGAATAACATTGTTTATTTATTATAGAATATACTAGATTTGAAGGTGATAGGAATCATTATGAAGTTAATGTAAATCTGAAGGGTGTTTTATTACATATAAGTGATTGATTCTGTTCATGTGTGTATGTGTAGAACGCAAAACACTCATAGTATTGATACCGGGAACATGTACCTTTGCGAGCAATGTCAACCAAAAATACACACACTACAAGGGTAACATATAAACTGACGCCCAAAAGAAACTTTACCAGAGTTTGAAATCACTCTTGCTCAAAAACAACAAAACATACATGCCTGAAGTAAAGTGTATTGAGAAGATCAATATATCAACATAATCAACACTGAAAATGACAATCATACCGCGACCGAGAATGACGTCAGAGCCCCCCAAAGTCGGGTGTGGTACAAAACTCGAGCTTTCAGAATCATGGACAATAGGCAGAGTACATAAACAATCGTTCACGTTCAATAACAAGTCATTAGTAGCGTGTGTGACCACCAAATGCCTCAATACACGCAAACTCTTCGACGCACAGAAAAAGTCAGTCATCTGATGAGGTCACGTGGGATTTGACGCCATTCTTCTTGGAGGGCCAAGATCAGTTCTTGCCGGTTGGCTGAAAAGTGTGGTCGTTGTCGAACACGACGATCCATCAAGTCCCAGAGGTGTTCTATGGGGGACATGTCGGGTGAGCGTGCAGGCCACGGCAGGACGTTGACGTTGACGTTGTTGGCTGCGAGGAAGTTAGTGACAATTCTGGCTGTATGGGCTCTAGCGTTGTCATGCTGATAAATGACACCACGTGGCTGCTGTTGGAGAAATGGTAGGACAACTGGACGAAGAATGTTATCCATGGAACGCTGAACTGTCAAGTTTCCGTCAACGATGACCAGCGGTGTCCTCTCCTGCCCACAGATCCCTCCCCACACCATGACACTCCCTCCACCATATGGCACGACCTCCTGCACGCAACACGCCGCCGTTCGTTCACCCCTTCGGCGGTAAACACGTTGTCTTCCATCAGCCCTAAACATACAGAATCGACTTTCGTCAGTGAAGACAACCCTCTGCCAGTCACGTCGTTGCCAACGTCGTACAGACCGGGCCCATCTCAATCGCAGACGACGATGTTGCGCTGTCAATAGCTGTCCTCTGTATGGTCTAAAAGCCCTGATTCCACGAGCCCTGAGTCTCCTGGCCACTGTCTGTCGACTAACCCTGTGACCTAAGGCATTTGTCGTCACTGTCAGGAAGCGATTTCGGAGGTGCAAGGTAAGCAAGTACCGGTCATCATAGGGCGTGGTCACTCTGGGTCTGCCTGTTCTTGGCCTGTCAGCGGTCCGCCCTGTCTGTCTGTAACGTTGCATCAAGTTGGTAACGGCAACACGGGAGCAACCGAAGGTTCGTGCAATATGGGCGTGGGTAGCTCCCATCTGTACCATACCCAAGGCTCGTTCACGTTATTCGACTGTGAGTCGTGGCATTTCTTTTGTGGGTTTTTTTATCACTGTGGATGTCTGACTTGCCGTTGCAATCGTTTTATACCCTTACCCGCACGTGCATTTGCAGTTGTCCGTGGTGCACGTGTTTTTCACTTTTTCGCGTGTTATCTCGCAAACATGTAACAGACGATTAACATTTTCTGCATACACTATTGTTGTATTTAGGTTATGTGTATTAGATAGACTTCATCGAAAAAGATTTTATACTTTGTCTGAAATTTATATTTTTAGTTGTTAAAGTTTCTTTTGGACGTCAGTTAATATAATAAAATCGTTCCCATGTAGGGCGAGGAAAACAAAGACTTGAACTATTGAACTATTACTACTGTCATACTGATGATAGTAATAAGTTCATTATAACCTATTTAAACGTTTAAACTAATTTCACCAATACTACTGTCATACTGATGATAGTAATAAGTTCATTATAACCTATTTAAACGTTTAAACTAATTTAACCAATACTAAATCTGACCTTAAGATATAGTGAAAAATCGTCAAATGATGAATGTAACTGGTATATTTATACTTGTAATCTTCTCTGTAACCGATGAGACCAACAAACCCGTAAAGATCTTGTTGTTATAGACACTGACACTAATGCAAGATCTACTAAACCGGGCACTTTAAGTTTATCATTCTTAGTTTATCAAACGTCAACAACAGACAACAGCCAGTCTCGATTATCGGCCGATACAGATTCCATTGGGCGAAACAGCAAAATAGCGGTGAAAATTATCTGAAACCATCACTGAAAATCACTGAAAAAGGTAAGCATGTCCTGTCCTACTGGTACCACCTGCCACTCACACAATTTGCATGAAAAGTAAGTGTTTGTATGTTGCCTTCCACGCGACGGTGGGGCGGTCGAGTAGCCTAGTGGTTAAAGCGTTCGCTCGTCACGCCGAAGACCCGGGTTCGATTCCCGACATGGGTACAATGTGTGAAGCCCATTTCTGGTGTCCCCCGCCGTGATATTGCTGGAATATTGCTAAAAGCGGCGTAAAGCCAAACTCACTCACACTCCACGCGACGGTTGTCTTTCTACAAACCAGAGAATCAAGCTATGGACCAGACAGAAAATTCCGTGACTCGATAATGCATTTACTGTTTTTGTGGAAACTAAAAACCGATATGTTAATTATGAATTACGTCTGCCGTGTACAAGTTCAGAAGTTTGTTTGGAACGCAACATGGCTACATAGCCACACTATTCTTTTATGCCAAGAGTAAATATATTTCTCGGTTATTTCTTGGACATATCCATTTGTTGTTACTTTTGACTACTGTTGAAGGTGAAGTAATACCGAGCTGTACGTGTTTTGTGGTTTAAGTGACTTTCCCTAATGAAGAATCAATATAGTTACAAATATTATCATAAGAGTGCACACCTTGGGTATTGAGACCAATGGCGTATTCATAAATATTCTGATTTAAATGTCAGATTCCGAGGTCAACATACCTTTATCTGTCTTGAGATTGTGTCCACAAAACCGTCTGCTTGTCCATTTGTGAGAGGAAGTAGTTATTCTTTCGGTGTGCAAATTTCATACCAGTTAGGGCAGTATTATATGCATTTGTGGCATATTTTATACTGTTTATGCATTAAAATAATCATAAACCTTATTTAGAATATGGACACTGCCATCTCATCAAAAGACGTGTCGGCTAATGTTTACATATCAAATGGCTGGGTTGATAATACTAATAATACATTGCGGTTCATTTTCCAATAATTGGAAAAGGAAAATAATGAAGCAAAAATGTACCATTTTTGGCTTGCTTTTACTAATAACTCAATTTTTGCGAGGCTATGGTTTAAAAAATAATTATAACTCAAGTCTACTATGAGTAGACTATCTCATAAATGATAAAAAAAGATGGCTCAATGCACACACTACCTTTTTAGGGACTTCATTTGATTTTCTCTATTTTTACAACAGAAATGTGTATTTTGACCCCAAAACAGTATTTGCCACCAAAATATTTGACGACAACCATCATTTTCTAGTCTGCTGGATAAAAAAAAGACATAAAGCACATCTAAGTCTACTATGGGGAGGGGAATGTCGGCCGTTTTGGGGTCTTTATAAGCGAATGTTGTTTGTTTGTGACAACCAAGCCATGGTCGCAATGATCAATAAACAAACAGCAAAACCACCCCGAGTTATGTAGTTACTTAGGCGCCTGATACTTCTCTGTTTACAAAAGAACATCTTGTTCAAAGCAGCGTATGTTCCTACGCATGTAAACGTTATAGCTGATTCACTTCCCCGAGTTCAGTGGTCCTGGTTCAAGGAAGCAGCGCCGCAGGCAAACGAGATACCAGCACACATACCACAGGGCATACAGCAGATCTGACCACAGAGGTGCAACGTCTAGTGCAGTTTTCTCTAGCACTAAACACATGGAACCTGTATGAGTCCGCAATAAAGCCATTCAATGTTTTCCCATCTATTTCAACCTGCCACACACAAGTCCCACCCCGGTAGATCACCTTATGCATTTTATCGCTCATCTCTCCTTAACAGGAAAACCTCCTCGCACGGCAAAGTCGTATACATCGGCATTAGTAACATGGCATCAGCTACATGGTATGCATGACCTACCTTTCCATTTTCTTATTCATAAAGTCTTGATCGCATTTGTCAGACAGAAACGGAATGCCGACTCCCGACTCCTAATTACAATTGACTTGTTGTCTGTTATTATCACATCATTACCGGTAGTTTTTGCTTCAACTTATGAAACATCTCTTTTCACAGCTGCATACCTGCTTACAATTTTTGGATTATTTAGAATCAGCGAGCTGGTGGCAACGTCAGTCAAGGATTTCTCGCATAAGGCGTGCTTTTGTCTGATATTCATGTGGCAGGAGATATGTCACATAACAGTAATTTTAGGAACATCCAAAACGGTTCAGAGCGGCACAGGTGTGCAAATAAAAATAACAGCTATTCCTCACACTAGACTGTGTCCTGTAGGGCAATGCAACAGTTTCTATCCATCAGACCACCACTACACGGTCATTTGTTCGTCCATTTTGATGCACGTCCTTTAACTAGATTCCAATTTCAGGCAATTTTAAGAAAGGCCCTGGCTTTTTCTTTAGGGCAGCTCAATCTTCATTTGTTTTCGTCACACTCCTTTCGCATTGGAGTGGCTACCACAGCAGCAATTAATAGGGTTACTTCATGCAGATCCAGGAATACTGGCGTTCCAAATTAAACTGTTACAACAATTATATCCGCATTCCTCAATTCACTACATAACAGTACACGGAGCATAAACTAAGCGGCGAGTACACTTAAATCGGGCGGCATGGCCCAGTTTAAGACAAAAGTGTGCAGGACATTGTTTATTTCTAAAGTAAAGGTACGGGACTCCAAATGGAGTTCCGGGTAAGTATGTAACTTCACTTTGAGGCGCATATTTTTTTCTTTTCCTTCACAGTCCCTTACACCCCCTCCCCAACTTCATAGACTAAATGTTAGTCTAATATTTTTTTAATTTGAAGTTTACACGATATACGGCTTTTCCATTGGACGAGCGGTCGGTCACATGACCGCGAAAATTGACGTTCATTTAAGGATTGAACGTCAGTTTGGATGGGTTCATTGAAGTGTGAACGATTTAAAAGCGCTGGTTAAACTGTGTGAACCTCCGAGCTTATTTATTTTACTCTGCGATAGAGCTGGTTGTTGTATGGCTGTCAGTGTAAACATGAAGTCACAGGTACTAAATAAAATTGTGCTTAGATCTTGGCCTACATCCTTCGAGGTAAGAAATTGTGATAATTGTTTTTATAAGAATTGACTTTCACTTTGTGTATGAACCTTCACAGAGTGAGGGCCAAACATTGTATGAACGTCGTCGCAAGCTCCGACGTTCATACAGTTTGGCCTTCACTCTATGAAGGTTCATACTCCAAACTCACTCAAAGCGAAGGTCAATTCTTAAATAAACACCATGCCGGTATAGTACGATGCCTGCTAACTTCAGCGGAAGGCAAACTTCTGCCCGCTGTTTCCGCGCGGGGAGTGACAATATCTTTGCTGTGGGTCCTGTCTGCCAAGCACGGTGGAGGGACAACTTGACAACTGTATGCGATTTCTGGTCCGCGGTAGGTCCTTGCTTATCGCCCCCGTCTGCATCATCCACACTCTGCCCATTATATCCCACAAAACATCATTGTTATGTAAATCGTTTCTTCTTAGGTAGTCTGAACATAAACTACTCGTAATTATCCTATGCTCCGAACCCAAAATATTATAAAATATGTATATACATGAACTCTCGTTTTCTTTTAATCCTATCATTTTCAATCACTGGGTGATGAAACAGAGCATAATATCATAATATAATAAATTATAAGCTAATAAATAATGAATTCGTTATCATTATATAAATGTTTGTAAAGTGACATTTTGTAAACTGCCATTTTACATTTTGACTGTAACAGATATAACAACAGATAAAAGCGGCGTAAAACCATACTCACTCATCAGCGAATAGAAGCCTATTTCTGGTGTCCCCCGCCTTGATATGGCTGGAATATTGCTAAAAGCGGCGTAAAACCATACTCAGTCATCAGCGAATAGAAGCCCATTTCTGGTGTCCCCCGCCTTGATATTGCTGGAATATTGCTAAAAGCGGCGTAAAACCATACTCACTCATCAACGAATAGAAGCCCATTTCTGGTGTCCCCCACCGTGATATTGCTGGAATATTGCTAAAAGCAGCGTAAAACCATACTCACTCATCAGCGAATAGAAGCCCATTTCTGGGGTCCCCCGCCTTGATATGTCTGGAATATTGCTAAAAGCGGCGTAAAACCATACTCACTCATCAGCGAATAGAAGCCCATTTCTGGTGTCCCCCGCCTTGATATTGCTGGAATATTGCTAAAAGCGGCGTAAGACCATACTCACTCATCAGCGAATAGAAGCCCATTTCTGGTGTCCCCCACCGTGATATTGCTGGAATATTGCTAAAAGCGGCGTAAAACCATACTCACTCATCAGCGAATAGAAGCCCATTTCTGGTGTCCCCCGCCTTGATATGTCTGGAATATTGCTAAAAGCGGCGTAAAACCATACTCACTCATCAGCGAATAGAAGCCAATTTCTGGTGTCCCCCGCCTTGATATTGCTGGAATATTGCTAAAAGCGGCGTAAAACCATACTCACTCATCAGCGAATAGAAGCCCATTTCTGGTGTCCCCCGCCTTGATATTGCTGGAATATTGCTAAAAGCGGCGTAAAACCATACTCACTCATCAGCGAATAGAAGCCCATTTCTGGTGTCCCCCGCCTTGATATTGCTGGAATATTGCTAAAAGCGGCGTAAAACCATACTCACTCATCAGCGAATAGAAGCCCATTTCTGGTGTCCCCCGCCTTGATATTGCTCGAATATTGCTAAAAGCGGCGTAAAACCATACTCACTCATCAGCGAATAGAAGCCCATTTCTGGTGTCCCCCGCCTTGATATTGCTGGAATATTGCTAAAAGCGGCGTAAAACCATACTCGTTCATCTGCGAATAGAAGCCCATTTCTGGTGTCCCCCGCCTTGATATTGCTGGAATATTGCTAAAAGCAGCGTAAAACCATACTCACTCATCAGCGAATAGAAGCCCATTTCTGGTGTCCCCCGCCTTGATATTGCTGGAATATTGCTAAAAGCGGCGTAAAACCATACTCACTCATCAGCGAATAGAAGCCCATTTCTGGTGTCCCCCGCCTTGATATTGCTGGAATATTGCTAAAAGCGGCGTAAAACCATACTCACTCATCAGCGAATAGAAGCCCATTTCTGGTGTCCCCCGCCTTGATATGTCTGGAATATTGCTAAAAGCGGCGTAAAACCATACTCACTCATCAGCGAATAGAAGCCCAGTTCTGGTGTCCCCCGCCTTGATATGTCTGGAATATTGCTAAAAGCAGCGTAAAACCATACTCACTCATCAGCGAATAGAAGCCCAGTTCTGGTGTCCCCCGCCTTGATATGTCTGGAATATTGCTAAAAGCGGCGTAAAACCATACTCACTCATCAGCGAATAGAAGCCCAGTTCTGGTGTCCCCCGCCTTGATATGGTGTATTTGATTTTTGGCTCAGCAATCGCAACCAATAAGTGATTATTCTCTTATATTGAAAACCTTCACAGAAAATCTCCCAACCTCCCCTCTCGCAGTATTATTCGGGGGTTTGACGTTTAAGACCCAATGCTAATCTACAAAACCTGTCATGAATTATATCAATGGGGATGGGTGGAAACCACATACCTCAGATCCATATAATGAAATTGGCATGATTTTAATATCAAAGATATGAAGCTGTATACTTATAAAAAGTTTTTTAAACATAAAAGATTTACATTGCAATATTTGGATAACTTTCCAAGCTTGTTGCGCATGACGTAGCTGAGGAAAAATTACACCCAGATGTTTATAGCAAGATATAAAACCGCAAAGGTCCACCAGTTCTAAAAACAAAGATTTTACTTTTATTAATGTTAACCTTCAATTTCCATTTGTAACAATGAATAACAAATTTATCTAAACGCTTTTGTAGGCCAACTGGTGTGAAATCAAAAATGACAATATCGTCAGCAAACAGCAATAGAAACAACTCCAATTGGTCCATGGGTAATTCCTGTTTGTCCATCAGAACTCAAAAAGTCTACAATATTATTGATATAAAAAAAAGGAAAAAAAAGAGGTGACATTTGACATCCCTGCCTCAATCCATATTTACATATAAGTATGTATATCCAGCATCCATTGAAATACAAGCTTTAATGTGTTCGTACATATCTTCTGTTAACCTATACAGTCTACGTTTAACCCCACCATGCCAAAGTTTACACAATAAACCATTTCTGTAAACTGAGTCAAATGCAGCCTTCAAATCTAAACTAAGCGGCAAAAGAAAGTATAGGTTGGCAATTTGTAATTTTCCTAAAAACAGCGATAACTAGTGGAAAGTGGGTATTGGGAGTATGACTGCCCAGGAACAGGTACCAAAAAACATCTTACCCGAACGCGCCACCTTTGACGGCGCTCGTACGGTGACAAAAAAAATGTTGAACAGGTTTCCCGCCTATGGCATAAACTGCACGTGCATGTTAGTTGTAAAATGCGTTCGTCTGCAGAGTATAACCACACGTGATGAAAGCACACAAAAGAAATGCCACGACTGTCACAGGAGCAGAGCGAGAGAGCCATCGGTATGGCCGAAATGGGGGCAACACAGGTCCAAATTGCCAGAAGGTTTGGTTGTACACCATTGACAGTAGCCAGGCTGATTCAACGGTACAGGCAGACAGGGACGACACAGGGCAGGCCTAGAACCGGACGATCCCGAGTGACAACACCACTGGAAGACGGTCAGATACGGCTCATTCACCTGCGAAACAGATTCGTATCGGCGACGGCGACGGCAGCAACAGCGTTGGGACATCCCATTAGCCAACGTACAGTACTACGACGACTTCGTGCTGCTGGAATCCGAGCGTATCGTCCTTTCCGAGGAATGGTACTGACTGCTCAACATCGACGCCTAAGACTGCGATGGGCGAGGCAGGTTCGACGCTGGTAAGTGAGAAATTGGCGTCGAGTGATATTTACTGATGAAAGTCTGTTTAACCTGTTTCGAAATGACGGCAGAGATCGAGTTTATCGACGCAGAGGGGAACGTTTGGCTCCGGCGTGTATTCGAGCGGTCCATGCATCCATTTGGCGGGGGAGGTGTCATGGTGTGGGCGGTATTTGTGGCAATCAGAAGACTGATTTGGTGATTATACAGTGAAACCTGAACGCTGTGCAGTACAGGGACCAAGTGTTGCAGCCATGGCCAGTTGTGCTTCCGTTCTTACAAAACCAACAGCAGGGGATATTGTTTCAACACGACAATGCCAGGCCCCATACTGCAAGACTGACTCGGAACTTTCTAAACCAGCAGAACGTTGACGTTTTGCCCTGGCCTGCCAACTCACCCGATATGAATCCTATTGAACATCTGTGGGACCATCTTGACAGACAGATTAGAGCACGCCATCAGCCTCCCGTCATCAGAAGACTGACGTCATCGATGAGGCGGTGCATCACAGCATGCATTGAGGCAGCTGGAGGTCATACACGCTATTGAAGGCAACTGTGTCGACAATGAACTTATATTGTGTCTGACAATTTTTTGAAAATGAAATTTCTTACCCCACCATTATTGACCTTGAGCTTACATTACCTGTGATTGCACAATTTCATTCAAACTGTGGTTGATCAATCATTTGTTACCCCTCCCTAGATTATATTATAATTCCAAACAAAACCTCTTCTTGTTATTTTTTTATCGATCATGGAACTCGACCTATACTTTCTTTTGCCGCCGAGTTTATAAATGCACAACAGAAACGACCACGTTTCTGAGACAAATATTTTTGTATTATAGTATTCGAAATATGTATATCATCTGATGTCTGAAACCCTTTCTGAAAACCCGCCTGTTCCTTTATTATTTTATCCGCAATATCAGCCCATGATGTTAATCTAGAGCAGATAAGTTTTGCAAATATTTTCCTTGCAACTTCCAGTTATGTGATAGGTCTATAGTTTCCCGGATCATTGGAGCGTCCTTTCTTCTAAATAGTCAAGATAACACCATGTGTGAACTGGTCGGGATAAATTCCCGTCCGCAAGACAATTACATTATATAATTTATAATAACATTTCGATATAGGGTGGGGGTATATTTTTGAAAAATTCAATTGGCAAACCACAATATCCAGGTGATTTTCCAGATTCATATCATGGATGTCATAAATGTACATTCATCAACCGAATTATTAATACGTTCCTCGGATAATGAATTTACAAAGTCTATCGTCGATAGTTGTATAGAAATCAATATAGTCATCAATATAACCCATGCCTCCAATCAAAGTCTCAAAGTGACATATCCTGTCCTTGGGTGGGATTCAGTTTATTTTATGGTATGGTGTACACGATAGGAGCAACCATGCAGAACTGTTTACTGTCGTGTCCCCAGAAGGCTACTTTTAATTTATCAACAAACATAATAAATGCATCATCCATATATAAGTCTTGATAATATTTTCGAGCTGATGTGTAATTGTTGTCTGACAAATTTCCTGTTACTGGAATGGAATGCACGAAGCCGTCGACGAGTGATTGCACGTGCGTCCCGACATTCCTGGTCATACCAGTTGCCTCCCCTTAATCTATTGTTGTTCGCACGAGTTGTGAGAATCCTGCCGCAGGGGCTTGCACAATTTGTCATCATGTTTGTAAACGTTGAAGCCGCGTTATCAATGTTTTGCAGAGTCAGTTGGAAATAGAAATCCTGTAGAAATGAAGCAGGTGGATGAAATAGAAACCCTGTAGAAATGAAGCAGGTGGATGAAATAGAAATCCTGTAGAAATGAAGCAGGTGGATGAAATAGAAATCCTGTAGAAATGAAGCAGGTGGATTAGTCCATTTAGTAGTGTATTCGTCTTTGAAGCCATCTTTCCATATGTATCGTTGTTTTACAGTGACAGATGTTCATATGTATTAGTATATGTACCATTTCTTTGGTTAGAAGCAACTGGCAAATGTAAAGATTCTACTTGATCACAGACTGTAAACGATGTGAAGCACGCACAGGAATGTTCTGTAGCCAAAACGTAGTCGACTACACTCTAACCGTCGTTAGAGCTCTATACATGTTATCTTTCCACGTCCTACGTCGTCACCAAGCCTAGCTACCATTGCAGATTCTCAAACCAGTTGTTGCATGAATCTGGCTGAAATGTCAAGAAATTGGACTACAGGTATACTGTATATTAAATATTTATTTTAGTAAGTAGGAAATTAATAGTAATTTTATCGATTTTCCATGTATATCTCCCTGCATGGTCCCTTCTCTGTCGACAGCCGACATCACAAGAACGCATTAATGCACGAATAAAGCATATAGAATCGTTCTTAACGATCGTTATTAAATAAAGAGGTGCCGTTTTCGCCAAATGAAGTACCGTTTTCGCCCGAGAAATCGGTGGTGTTTTGCCGTCTAAATGTCTCTCACAGAAGTTAGATAAGGGTGTTTCGTACTTGTATATTTCAAAACGGGGGTTGAAACCCATGACACACACACACACATCCGCACATAAAATCTCTGTCAATGCATCTGGGTGTGAATTAAGATTTGACTGGAGGCAAGTAGGTGTAACAATTTGGGAGTTAAGTCCCTTTGGGTGGGAATACGGAAGTAAGGCACGTGAGCGAAAAAATAGAGGAAAGGAAAACTGTTAGGGAAGTACCTAATGTACTGGCCAAGGATTTGAAAGAACCCAATTGCGCTAACAAGCGGCGATGTTAAGTTTGTCGAAAGCCTTTCATCTTGACAATTCTGCTTTTCCTAACAGGCTTGTCATCTCTCGCTCGTCCAAGTCTCCTGCCTGTTTGATTGCCCTCACATTCATATGCATCATTTCAACCTACGAGAGCGTGAATGGAGATGTGCCAAGCGACACGGGAAATGCAACACTGTCGTTAGTGCAGATTGTAAGTTGAAATAAATAGGTAAATCATTGACAACGCGGTACTGGGATAACGGGAGCCCTAATTCTAGATAATCTATGGCTCATTGATCAGACAGAATACATGTTCGGTATCCCCTCCCCTATCCCACAGCACGTGGGATATTTCTGCTGGAAGACCTATGATCCTCATTTGGGAGGTTAGTACAGCTATGCTAAGATGATAACACTTTAAGTTTTTCATTTATAATATTACATGGTCTCTGACAAAACGAGCTAAACATTCAAATCGAAACAAACATTTACGTGAAAATTATAAAATATAATTGTCTACTGGCTCACAACTACTTAGAGTATTGGCTTTTCACCATTTTATTTCTGATGTATTCGGACATTAGGGTTAAGTATAATACTACAAACTTTGATGCGCTCATGTCAGTCAATTTCTGTTCTAGGCCTTCTGTTAATAGTAGTTTTACTGCCATCATTTACGTATCATGGCCTACGGTCCGTGCGACCTATATAACAAGTCCGTGGTTATACAAGTAACATTCTTTTATTACTCTAAAGTAGCTGTTCACCTCGTTCACCTGTTTTTATTTTATATTGCTAAATAAGACACACATGAAGATGGGGGTTAGAATTTGTCTTTAGCAATACATGCTGGTTGTAAGAGGCAACCTTTAAACTGGATCATGTTGGCAGGCCTTCTAACTTGGTTAATTCAAGGCATTGGGTCCAGTTATGAAGATTGATGCTCATGATGTCAATCACTGGATTGCCTGATCCTCACTTGATTATTTACAGACTGATGTCATTTTTATAGCTGGATTGTTGTGGAGTGCAGCGTTCCAAAAGAACCAAGTAATCTAAATAAGAAATGTTTGTATCAATATGTAGTCTGACAATGGATTCACACAAATATAATGGAAACCTTTATGTAGACTTGCACAGGTCTCTAGGGCAAAAATAATTAGTTCAGGTTTCCCTCAAGGCCAAGGAAGCAGATAATGTGATAAACTTCCAATATATAAATAATATTCTTTATACCACAGGCCTATTCCAGATAAGCAACAGTACCCTGACACAGTCTATATTTACATTGAATATTCCAACCATGATATTCCAACACACCTGCTAATGATTGCAATGTCATGCTCCTTAAGAAATTTACAAATACAGTTTTCTCCTTTCTTTTGCAGTTGTTTCGCCATGGTGATCGGGCCCCCCTGGGAATCTACCCCAGAGACAAGTACAAGGAAAACTCCTGGCCAGTGGCATGGGGGATGCTGACGGACGTGAGTGTATCAGAATATTGCTGGATGTCTTGTGTTACTCAGAATGTATGTAAACTGTAACATTATTATTGTTTCTGTGTTCTACACAGTCTTTGTAAAGTTGACAATTATGTAATTTTGTGTATTTATCATTACGTTTTTAATCACCATCCATGTAATCAGCATGATCAGAGGTCACGAAATTCCTCAGGACAGTTCGATCAACAGAGGTCCAGTAGTTGGAGATGTCTGTCCCTGCTTGATAGTTAAGGTCTATCCCCAGGCAAGAGTGTCCACTCTCCTATACCAGAGTCTAGTTTGTACACGTGCCGCTTCAGTACTACTTTGTTTTGCTCAATCATGGAGCCATCTTTTGTAGAACAAGAGTTCTGCCCCTCGTGATGAAAACGAGATATCCAATCAGATTGCTGTTCTAATTTCGAAATGACTGCACAATGATGACTGCCATAGCAGATGACCTGGTCAATCAGATAAAGACAAACACAAATTTGACAACCACTTAGTTTGGGCACATTTATAACCAGTCGTGAAAAATCATCAATTTTTGTATTTTTGTTTGATTTGAGCCATTTCTGTTCAGAGCTTGAAACAAGTGTATCGTTGTTTGGTCCTGATAATATGAAACATGTTGTTACTTGCTGTTGGACCTATGACCTACACTTAGCTGGCCATTGTGGGCAGGGTTTGACATATAACAAGATGCCAAGCTGCCATCAGGACCCACAGACTTTGGAAGCTCCAGCCCCTGACTCAACTTTTTAAACTTATTGTGACAAATACATAGACGTGATAGACATGTACATTTACTACAGGTCGTAAGGACCCAAACAACTTTCAAACTAAGGGCCAGACATGAGATTTACTTGCCACGGGTCTACGGGGGGGCGCTTATATTGTAAGTCAGTAGATGCATGTATGTTATTTTCTTGTCTCAAAACCCTTTGACTGAGACTGAGTTCAAGCAGTCATCTGTTTAATTGGTATTACCGTATTCGACGTAATTAGCGCCCAGGGCGCTCTCAAAATTAGAAATAGGGGGCCCTTATTAGAATATTATTTTGGTGGAAAAAAAACGAATTGAAAGATAAATTTCTTGGTTTATGCTGACAGCCTGAAATGTTTATATACGACAGATATATTTTTCCAGAATTTAATTGCCCATAATTAAGGATGCATATAGCACACGAGTGCGTATTATATGCGAATAAATAAGTCTTGTGTACATTGATCAATCGGAAGGGGTGCTAATTTGGATTGTTCACTGGCCAATATATTAGCAAATATTGCCGTGGGCGCTTATTAGAGTGGGGCGCTTATTATGTCGAATACGGTACATATAATTGCCACCTTCATGGTGATGATGAGTGTTCTAATTATTGACCACTGGTTTGTGAGACTGGCTAATCACAGGCTGCTGTGATAGTTGTAAGACACTACTGGCACCCTCTTGTTTCAGATAGGAGCAGACCAATCTTTTCTCTTGGGCCGCTTCTTGAGGGACCACTATAAAGAGCTGAATGTTGGATCTCTGACAGATTCTCAGGTGAAGTGTCTGTCCCTGTGGTTGTATAACAAGCACTTGTATGGTCATTGTTTGCAGGGCCTCTGTAGTCTTGGGGAGAAATGAAGGACATACCAAGGGCAATAAACAATCTGTCAGTATTGTCATTAAATAGATCAAAGGTGAAGAAATATGATTTAGAAACCTAAATGTTTTTTCAATTGTGACCAAATTGTGACACTAGACAGGGAATTAAATTTGTTCATGACTATGTTTAAAAACCAAACATTCTAGCATTGTGATTGAATTCAAAGTTGTACATCTTGTTTGTGTCAGTAAAATAACAAAAATATTATTTTTGTAACAAATTGATGAAAGTATGAAGATAATTCTTCTAGTAAATACGTCAAATGAAAAATATGTCGGTATGACATGTAGCGCCCCATTAGGCTTAAAAAAATAACAGAATTGTTTTTTGAAAATATAGTGCGGGTGGGCAGGCAGTTTAGTTTTTTGATTGGTCAAACTAGTATGTAACCAAATAAACAGTTGTGTACAATCAACCTGGGGAAGGGCCTCCCCAAATTAATGTATTCCTTGATAAGTAAAATACTGGAATACAGTATTTGACTACCATTAGACTCCCAGTGCATACAATGAGCCTTGATTCTATGTCACAACAAGTAGTATAAGTAATGATGGTTCTGGACCACTTCCACTGGAGCCAGATTTATATACCTATACTGCTACTACAGAGGGAATTTTTTATGCAAAAATGATGATGTGATTCAAATGTCGTCATGATTCATATTAAAAGAAACATCAATATTATTTTTTTTACAACGAATGAAGTTCATCAGGCTGACCTCTTGTTTCTTCCCCATGATAAGGTAAGACGCAAAAGGTATAAATATGCTTTAACTGCAGTGGATGTGGCTAGTCGCTACAAAGAGGCTGAACCATTAACCTCGAAAGATTCAACAGAAGTAGCTAATGCACTGTGTCGCATATATAAACGCGGACCACTAAAAGGGCCTAAGCTATTTCAAGTAGATCCTGGTCGCGAGTTTATGGGATCAGTAACTAAACTGTTAACAAAGCACGATGTCGCAGTCAGGCATGATGAAAAAAAGGCCCACCGTAGTCAAGCTATCGTTGAAAGATTTAACCGGACATAAGCAGAATGTTTGTTTGGCTATCAGTATGGGATTGAAATGAAATCGGAACGATTGAGATCAACTGAATGGTGACACGATTATCAGCGCTGAATAATGAAGTAACGAGATTAATAGGGAAGAAACCATCCGATGACTTCTGTGACTTCTGAATCTTCTTAAAGATGGACCGGGCCGGGGATTTGTACAAGAAGAGTTGCTCATAGTTCCCAACGATACAGTATTACCACCATAACCATAAGCATAGGTAGTTACACCATCCTTATCAATCCATCTCTTTGTATCTAAGGGGGATAATGATGTCTTGTTCATTCTTAATCCATATATCCTGTGATTGACACTTCTTAAAGTGTTCATCTCGTGTTTGAATGTTCTACCATTGAATAATGCTTCTTTATACTGTTTGTGTTTGATATGTTTTTTTACTACATACTTCTTAACACCTTTAGCTTTTCTTACCTCCCCATTATTAGACTTCTTTATAGAATACATCTTAGGTCTTAATCCGACATACTCGGTAATAGGGGTCCCAGCACATTCATCCTTTATCTTACCTAACACCTTTTTATTTACTACACTGTGCAGTGGATTACTTTTGAGTAATTGCTCGTGTCGTACATATCTATGTTTTAGTCTGTTTTCAGTCGTACAAATGGGTATCTCTCATACCTCTAGTCGCACGTTTAAAAGGAAGCCAGAAGCTGGAATGTAAACATTAAACTTGTTTCCGTCCGGTTGCACACGCACCTCCCTATGACATGTCACAAATCTCTCAGCGCGCCTCTGACCGGTCGCTCGAGAAAGACTTTCGCGAAAGACTGCTAGTTTTTCTACTAGTACTTATCGTGTGTCTACAGTTGTTCTTCTAATACAGTAATAATAATATGTCTTACCTGTAGACTCCTAGAATGTAATCCTTGGTAATCCATTGTTTGTGTTCAACACGTGTTTCACTGTTTGACTTGTTTATACACGTGGCAACATGTCGGGCTTTTCTGCCTCGTGTCAAAGTATACTGTCTAAAGTAGATCCTCACAAGTATTGTCCTTCCTGCATAATAAAGGACGGATTTTCAACGTGTTTGTGGGATGAACGTTGTAAAGAATGTGAGCACTTTAATAAACTTTAATTGGTATCTTCGTGCGTTGGCGAAGCGTGCTACTGACCAGCGCTACTAGCAGAGTAGGTCATCGGGTGGATCCCTGGACTCTGCAGCCTCTACATCTGGCCCTGGGGGTGGCGCGTCGGCCACACCCAAGAAATCAGTTGATAAAGACCCGCCCCAGTCATCTTATGTTTTCGACAAGACACGTGACCATTCGCCTGCTGATGATACTACCCGCACGACTGATCTTCGTCAATCGTTTGATCGAGAGCGTCACTCAGCCACCCCCGTTCTGACGGGACTGGCTCGTGACGAGGACCATTAGGGGACTACTGTCCCCAGTCGGTCCGTCTCTCGTCCTACCAACGACGATAGGGATGTCGTGCAGGTAGACAGTGAACACAGATCCCACTCTACAAGTCGTTCCCGCCCCGGGACGACAGGTCGAGTGCCTCGTCGAGAGACAGTAAACGACACGAGGACATTCGTCGCCTTCGGGGTCGTTGGGAGTTCGATTCGGACGATAACTACGATGGGGATCGTAGTACTTCTACAGTTAGAGATCGTAGCCCTTGTCCCCACGGGGACGTGCGACGCTCTCGAAGGGAGTTTTTGGGAGATCAGCGTCGTAGAGATAATGATCGGTCGTCACCCTCGTCTCACTTTCATATCGACCCGGCTTTGATAGCCCAGATCACGATACTTGCCTCGACGGCGTCGACCAAGAAGGATTTGACTCCGTCGGAGGTCCATGGACCATCGACCAGTACACCAGTACATTGACCAGTATCGACGTCTACGATGGATTGTGACGACAGCCTGGCTATGGCTTGGCTATCTCACTTTTTTGCCTGAGTTATCAAAAGATGATGACAAACCGACGTGTGCTGGCTTTAAGGTCGGAGATACGCCGCAGTCTCTTCAGTATTCTCCTCCCGATGTCTTCAGAGCCATGGCTCACGATATGGACCAGAACTTTGCCTCTGCTCTGCCGGGGCAGAGTTTCAGGAAACCACCTGTTCGATCGCGTTACCCGATCTATGGCATGCCGTTTTCGTCACCCATGAGTAGGGACTTTCTGTTCGTCACCAGCTACAACCGCTTGCTATGCTGTCGACAGCGAGCCAGCAGGGGAGGTAGTGAGGTCCCTTCCCCCTCCGTCACCGTCGTTGGAGTCTACTACCTTTAGACGAGCTACCAGTAGGGGGGAGACTTCATTACACGGATCATAAGGACGGTCGTAGAATGGCTCCATAGGCAGGCGATCAGGGTCGCCTTCTACCTAGATGATGGGCTCCATGCTCACCAGTTCACAGAATCCCTTCAAGGAGAGTTAACGACAACCCTGAATCTACTACGGTACCTCGGGTGGATGGTCAACCTTCAAAAGTCGGGATCTACAGTACATCGGGATATGCTTCCAGACGGGAGTCAATCTGGTCAAGGTACCTCAAGACCGTTGGGACATGATTGTCAGCAGCGTTCCGAGACTTCTACATGCCCCGGTGTCGGTGCACACGTGGCAGGAAGTCCTCGGTCTGTTGACATCGGCTCAAGACCTGATTCGCCGAGGTCGTCTTCAACTTCGTCCGCTGCAGAGATTGCTGTACCCCCACCTGGAGTTTCCCAACCTCCTGGTTCCACTTCCAGCGCAGCTATGTTGTCATCTGGAGTGATGGCTCCAGCCGTCGAACGCTTGTGACGGCGTCTTTATGAGCGAGCCTCCGTTCATACTACACCTATTCGTAGACGCGTCATTGGAAGGCTGGGGAGCCCATTTCGAGGACGACCAAGCGGCCGGGCTGAGGTCGCCAGAAGAAAAGGTCCTCCACATCAACTGCCTCGAGATGGAAGCAGTGATTCGGGCGGTCGTGTTCTGGAAACTTCGACTCCGTCGGAAACGGCTGATGATACAGTCAGACAACTCCACAGTTGTCCACTGCATCAACAAACAGGGGACGGCTCGGTCGGCGGCCCTTCTGGGTCAAAAGATGTTCACAGATGGTACTTGTTGTTACCCTGTCTGGCGCTCGGCATTAAGGGGCTAAAACAAGGACTGGTCGGCTCGGACAACTAGCCGACGCCCTGTTGAGACCATCGAGGCCGTCTCCCATGGAGTGGATGATCCATCCGACAGTCTTTTCATCTGCTGACAGATGGACTGGTTGCCCCAAGTAGATCTCTTCGCAACCCGGTACAACAACCGCCTACCTCGATTTGTGTCGCCGGTTCCAGACCCACGGGCATGGGACCACGACGCTCTAGCGATGTCGTGGGAGGGTCTAGACGCTTAAGCGTTTCCGCCAACGGCGCTGTTACCATCGATACTGGAGAGAGTTCGTCAAACAGCAAACCTACGTCTGCTTTGGTCGCGACTTATTGGCCGGTCAGAACGTGGTTCACGGAACATCTTCAGATCATCGATCAGCCACCGTTCCCGTTGCCAGATCGAGACGACCTCTACTTCATCCTTACAACGATCACTCCAGTCATCTCGGCATCTGAAAGGGTCGACGATCTCGACTTATCTGGCAGCTTTGCCTTCCGTGGTGCCGTCTCCTACGGGCGACAGGCTCACTAAAATACCAGAGTTGCAGAAAATTCTACGTGCCTTCATGGTTGAAGATCAGTCACATTAATTCCGACTGCCGGCCTGGGACCTCGATATCGTTCTGCGCACCCTGTCTCGTCAGACTTACGAGCCTCTCGATCAGGTTGCGTTTGACATTGTCTCAGAAAACGGCTTTCCTTCTCTCGCTGGTTATAGCTGCGAGAGTATCGGAACTACATGCCATTGACGTCGATCGGATTCGAGATTGTTCCACATTCCATCCGTGTCTGCCATAATGGGCCCTCATGATCACGCTGTTCTCACCCTGTGCCCAGTTCGTGCGCTTCGTATTTACCTGCAGCGATCTGAACAGCGCCGACAACATTTTCGACGGCTGTTCATACCGCTCTCAACCAATACAAAGAAAGAGATTACACGTAATACTCTCTCCTTTTGGTTGAGAGCGGTCATTCTCAGAGGTTACGAGGCGCAAGGACTCGCACCTCCCACCTTCTCTCATCTGCACGAAGTTCGAGCCATAGTAGTGGCACAACAGGTCTCGCAGAAAAGACAGTGAATTTGTGCTTTATTCACTTTGGACTTTTTGCTCGACACTTCGTGCCAGATAACAGGTTACAATAAAAACTGTTGGTGAGTGTACGCAGTCTTATGTTTTTTGTTGCGTGCAGTTCTTCGGCTGTTTTATTATGGTTATTCGGTGTATGCATCGTCTTCCCATACTTTATAGTACTGCTCGTATTTTTTAGTTACCTTGTATACTGCGAGTTGCTCTGTAACTAAATTATGCGCTGACCACACTTTGATCACAATTCAACTGACGTGTGCAGTTGTCCTGTCGCATCGATAATTATAGTTGTGTGTCAAAGAGCATTAACCATGCTACTTTTAGTTACCTTGGATACGACGAGTCGTTCTGTAACTAAATTATAAGCCGACCACACTTCGATTGTAATTCAACTGACGTGTGCAGTTGTCCTGTTGCATCGATACTTACTTGTGGGTCGAAGAGCATTAAAAATGCTGTTTTAGTTACCTTGTATACTGCGAGTTGCTCTGTAACTAAACTATATGTCGACCACACTTCGATCGCAGTTCAACTGACGTGGCAGTTGTCCTGTCGCATCGATAAATAGTTGTGTGTTGAAGAGCATTAACCATGCTGTGCGTTCGTGATAAACAACTTGTCTCGTCCGTGCATCTGGTCGAATGTTCTATTGTCACTACAGGGGTGAGGAACTTGGTACATTTGACGTGAACGAGGTCACTTCCTGATTACTTTCCCGACCCTTCTTCCAGTGTTCCGTCGAATTCTACCCATTTGTACGACTGAAAACAGACTAAAACATGGGTTTTTCAGATTAAAAAGGATGTTTTATTGGTCTGTTTTCAGTCGTACGTTCCCACCCGGCCATCCCCACTGGGAAGTAATCCAGTCCAGTCCAGTCCTGCTTGATGGCTTATTCTTCGAGATTTGTGACATGTCATAGGGAGGTGCGTGCGCAACAGGACGGAAACAAGTTTAATGTTTACATTCCAGCTTCTGGCTTCCTTTTAAACGTGCGACTAGAGGTATGAGAGATACCCATTTGTAAGACTGAAAACAGACCAATAAAACATCGTTTTTAATCTAAAAAACCCATTTTTTCTGCCATATCTTTATACACATCCTCGGTTTGTATTTCCATCAACAAAGAATCTGTATCTGTATATAACACCTCGCACCTATCACTGTATTGCTTCTTAAGGTCGTTGTAATAAAAGTCATACATTAAGTGTTTTGACAAGTCAAGAATACTCATACCAACGTACACCGGTCTGTTGAATTTTATATTACTTTCCTGCATATGTAGTGCGGCTAGGTCGTTATCGAATATCTTGCTTCTGTTAAAAGCTGGACTGGCTATAAGTTTCCTGAGTCTTTCTTCCTCATTAGACCTGACTAATTTAACATCAACATGCTTCCTTAGATTCTCCGTAGTTTTACCAAATACTGAGTTATTTATGAGCTTATATAGGTTCTTTTCGAAATCGCTGATAGCCATCTTTCTTAAATCTGTGTTCAGTCTTATATAAGGTTCCATCCAAGGTCTTTGATCAAACTTTAGATCTCTGTGTATTTTTGTAGTGAACTATATATTTTGTCTTCTCCATCAAATTTGGTACAAATTTTTCTTCGCTAGCTAACCTAGTATTACCCATCAAGGACTGTTGATATTCCGACATCCAATTTTTATTAACCATTAATCTTTCGAGAGCTAGCGGATAACTGTTATGGTCTTTCCATATATTCCAAGTCAACTTCTAGTATTTATTCGCATCAGAATCTGTGGGGATATCATTCACATCAACCCACTCAAAACCACCCGCGGGTAAAGGTTGACTCATAGCCCATCCGTACAAATTGTTGGCGTCGAGATATAATATGTGCGTATTGGGTTTACCCGGATCATATCCTTCCACTAATTTATAGCCTTAGAATACCTTTCACCGATATACCACCTCTTAATCCTTTCTCAACAAACAAGTGCATATCGTAATCGGTGAGTAGTTTTAGTTCTACACAGGTCTTCTTCAACAATGCATCCCACGACAGTCCGGGACTGGAATAGTACCATGCCGGATCCAAACCTTATTGTTTTAAACATGTCTTTCTCAATATCTCTAATATATAAAGTACAGATCGGGATAATCATCTAAATTCTTAAACCTAATTTATCCCACACCGTCAGAACGTGTTCATAATCGGCATCGGTTATTTTAGATTCTGTTAAGTTACTATAGAATGATTCAAGGTGTGGTAATTTAGTTTCGTCAAAACTAGACCAATCATCCATATCTTCGTAAGGATATACACCTATTCTCAGCAACAAATGCCGTGTTGTCTGTTCAGTATATTGATTTGTTATTGCAAAGTCATCGGGATTGTTCGCATTAGCTAAATTGTCCAGGGAAGATAACAGAAACTGTACGGAGTCTATGAATCTAAGCCCATTACTTTGCTTTGTTCTAACTTTCCCATCCTTGTCCGTATAATGTATAGTTTTAGTCAACGAGAATGATATGTATTTTCCCATATTATTAGGAATGCACGTTAAGCCGCCGTCAGTCTTTGAGATAGCTTGCATGATGAGATGAGAATCATATCCTCTAAGGTTATGAAACTCAACGGGGATGGGTATTGTTTGAGTATTCATTTTTAGTTTCAAGTTACACTCGTTATGCGCGGCTTGCCGATAATTACCCATGACGTGGCAACGATCTCTTACGGAATCCCCATTGAGGGGTTTATTACAAACATGACAACTCGTTGACTTCTTATAGGCCCTCCAATCATCCCTCGTCATACACATGGGTTTCTTATGCATAAATTTTCCCTGATTATTCTCTCTTCATTTTGTAGATATGCTAGGAACTTTTCTGCTGCATTGGGACCTCTGTAAATCACAGGCTGGTCTGTTTTCCCATCATACCTTACAACTGTATATCCAAATCCACAAGGAATATGTTCTTGAGTTTTGTACGTAGTATTGTGTTCTGTATTTTCTATAGGTTTGCTTGGAAGTCAGCGTAAATTATGTACGGTACTGGCATTTGATTACAATAATGTTCAAATTTTAATATATGCAAAATGGTATATGCAAAATGAGTCAAATGTCTAAATGGTTGTTTTTTCATATATCTAAACACGTATTCTCCCCAACCCATTCCTTTCGTTGATGTAATCTCTCCTCCTAGCGTAAATAATCTGGTTCCTGATCCTATCAGCACTGTGTTTCTTACATAAACAATAACGACCTTTGACCCCTATCCCACATACAGAACACATAATTTACATTTCCTTGTCTGATGTAATAAGCATGAATTCCTCAATATATACTGACGCAACGTCGGTTGCATTGAATTGGTTTTCCCATGAATGTAAATCTGCACAGATTCATGGTTATACACCTATCATATCATTTGTCTAAATGCTAATCACACCTCAACTGGTGAGCAGTTGAGTCATCGCTATTTATGTTGCAAGCTGATACGTAATAAATCATAGCTTATGCGTAATTGTGTAGCTAAAAATAGACACAGCAGTCAGGGTTAATAGCTGATAAGACTCAGCCCGACATGAATCATAGCTTATTGTGTCGCTGAAAATCGCAACTACCGACAACCCACACGTTTAAATACTATCTCGCAGTCTTTCTGAGCCTCTGTAGGTGTATAAAACTGACTTATTGTTGGCCTTGGTATTGGGTCAAGTTTCTTTCCCTAAACAAGGAAGTATTCGTGCATGGCAGATTTAACATCCTTAAATGCTGACCGTTGCTGAATGATACGTTGCGTTTACCAACATTTTACCGTCTGTAACTGGAGTAGTCATGCTTTTATAACATTACATGAGGACTTAACTCTAATTGAACCTCATCTAATTTTTTAACTTTTTTTTTAAATAGCGTGTTCGATGAATGGATCTTTCTCGAGAGATTCGCGAAATACATGCAATTTTCTGCCGGGGTAGGAAGAAACGTACTAGCTACAACTTTGTATAGTTGTAACATAGCGAACCTATTGTTTTAGTCATGGAAGTTCCCTGGCTAAAGTCGTAACGCGCGTACAGTTTTTCAATTTCTTCATCGTACACGTTATCAATTTTTTCAGTGGTATAATTTCCCCCAAAATTTTGGGAACATTTTCCACTGGCTACCAAAGCCGCGAGTCTTTTTCTATGTCTATCTAAAGATTTATCATCTACAGGCTCATCTTTGAGCAGTTGTTCGATTAGTTCATCGTATTCCATAATGTAATACCTAAGGAGATATTAAAGTCTAACATAATGAAAAATTGCATATCCAATACAGCCCGAAATAATAAACTGTTGTAAAAGAATGTGGATTTCAAACCACAATATTACTTAATAACTGCTAATGTTCAATTTATCGTATCTTTTGCCATTTTGTTGCTGAATTTTGCTATAATTTTGCTATATATTTGCTATATATTTGCTAAGCAATTGTACAAGCAGCTTGTTGATCGGTTTTAAATACGAGTTTACAGTGCTTCGTTTCCGCTAACAGTTTTCTGACTCTATCTCGTTCGAGCTTGGTAGAAATAACATCATTTTTGCGTACACGTTCCTCAAATGAATATCTGTTGGCCACTTCTGCGCGAACCATTTACCCCGAAAAGAAGCACAATAACCAATGGATGCAGCAGCGTCTGTGTATAGTTCTATCCCTGGTGCTGCGATCTCGTCTTCGTAGAAGAATGATTTGCCATTCCAGTCTGTTAAAAATGAACACCACATTGAGAAGTCTAGTTTGCACTCATGGGTAAGACTGACATGGTGATGTAGTTTGGGGACAGACTGCGCAAGCTTGAGCAGGTAGCTAACAAAGGCTCTATCTGGTTTAATTACCTGCATTGCAAAATTAAATGTCCTAATACACTCGACAGTTGTCGTTTGGTGACCTTTCTTCTCTCTTGGACTGAATCAATGACAGCAATGATCCTAGCTACTTTATCAGCTGGGAGTTGAGCTTCCATCTTGTCAGCGTCTAGGATGATGTCCAGGTACTCTAAACATGTTGCAGGGCCAATGTTTTTTCTTTGTGACAATGGAATCTTGACATCATTGAAGAGATATCGCAATTTGCTCATGGTTGAATTGCCATCATCATCATTTGCGTCTATTGTGAGAAAATCATTGAGAAGATGAAGAATATGAGGAATGTGGTACACCGTGGTTGCTATCCAACAGATGGCTTGAGATAAAAGGTCCAATATTTTAGGGCTGGATCTGTATCGGAAGACCAATCTTGTGAAGTAGTAGAAGTAATTGTTCCAATGAATACCTTTTAGATGCCAGAGAGCGTGATGTATGGGTATCAGTTTGAAAGCATTCACAATATCAGCTTTACACATATAGGTGTGGGGTCCAAGGTGTTGGATGATTTGTATGGTGTCATCCAGCTTAACATACACCAGGGAATACTGCTCTTTGTCGATGAGTGAGTTTAAACTGGGAATGTCATGGTCGTTATGCAGTGCAGATTAATCAGCAATCATGCGTTGTTTCCTAGAGTACTTGCCTTCGACAATTCCTATGGGATTGATACGATGATAGGGAAATGGAGACACAGTAAAAGGACCAATGAGGTAAACCTTATTTAGCTCAGTTTGTAATAAGTTATCAGTAACATTTGGATCTTTATTGGCAGAGAGGAGGGTTCTGAATACCCGTAAAGAATCCGTTTGTCAGCCCTGTTATAAGTCTTGGCACAAACTCGTTGTCTGGATGGATGAGCAGGTAGGCAGCTAGGCGTTGGACGGATACAGGGGAGGGAGATGCACCTAGTCAGTTCTTCTTTGAAGAGGTTTTATCTTGCCATTTGCTGGTACATTCTTCTGTGTCTAGACTTCGGCACTTCAGGGCAGAGTGGGGTTTATGGCAAAATAAACACAGATGTCTGTATTTGCTGTTGACATGGATGCACTTATCGGCTATATAATTATTTCAAAGTGGAATGCCTTGGTGGATAATGATTGCTCTTCCATATTGATCTGATCTTTTGTCTGACTGCCACCACTGATCTGGGGCGTCATAGTGTGATGACTATGCTTTGGGAGCTTGAGAGGTGGAAACAAGGGACCAGAACTGTGTAGAATGTCCGACGTCGTGACAATGTTGACAGGCGTTGAGTCGTCTTGTAGAACTCAGCATCCACTTTTCACCAGTTGACCCTCCAGTATTGCTGCTCCAGTAATGCTGCCGCCTTTGCCGAGAAACGCTTGTGGTACTGGTTGTAAGATAATATTGAGTGTGCATTTCAATGAGTGCGCTGATACTTGTCCATTTCTTTCCTGCATTGTGGCCAGAGACTAATCATGATATCCTTATAGCAACCACATGCAATAATGAACTTACAATCTGGAATCACCATTGTTAGGCCCCTTAAGAAATAACTCTGTGTCATCGACATGTATTGTTTTGGATGGAGTTGAAAGATCATCTGGCATAAGAAGAAGAGCTAAGTTAACGTCTCTACCCTTCCAATATTTGGCGACAGAGTGTAGACAGGACCACTTCCACCTTGTGTATATTACCATCATTGATTTGTAGTGGCATTGCTGGGAGGTTACCTTTAGGCTCCACTGCAAAGGGGTTGTCTTTAGCAAATCTGGTGGTGTACAAGGTGTACCCTTGACTAGTACTGGCCAGTGCATCCATGAAGAAATGTTCAGGGCATTGAGGTATTTGGTTGTGACCGATATTGGGGTTGTTGTAGCAGTTGAGATTGTGATGACTTTTATGGAATCTGCTGACGTTGAACTTGTTTGTAAGTTTTCCACTATCATCATATCTGACAAGTCAACACTGGAATGAGGTGGGGTGGCTGGAGGAAGCACTTGAGTGTTTATATAACTATCAGACGGTTGGTTTTTAAGAAGGTGGAGATTATCAGTATAAAACAGCTGGTACTGCTGTCCTGTCAGGCCTGATGGAGCTGTGATGTTAAGTGTGTCTTTGATATAGCTGCAGATATTGGGCAGCGACCAGTCCCGAGGGAATGTCTTGTATTGACGTTGATCTCTCACATTGCTTCTTACTGTTGACGGTCTACCTGTAGCATTAACATGGACTGAAGACTGGAATGCTGTGGATGTCCCTGAAAAGTTGACATTCTTGGCGTGAAGAATTTCTCCTGTGTCAGTATTCAGGAGATTGACATGAGATTCTGTGGTTCCCGATCGCCCTGGAGTGGCTGACTTCCTAGGTGCCTTGGGCATCTTTTTTTGTCTCACAGGTGTCATTATGACTTGTGGAGCACAACTACACTGATTTCTACCTCCAGTAGAAGCTGTTTTAGCTCAGTTACTAATAACTTATTACAAATGTTACTAATAACTTATTACAAACTGAGCTAAATAAGCTGTTTTCATCCAAGCCATCCTGCCTCACGGGGCTTGTTTCTCCAAAACAAGCCCCGTGAGGCAGGATGGCTTGGATGAAAACAGCTTGTCATTGTTTACCAATTGATAACAATGGCTGCTGACCTGTACAAACTGTGCATGTGTGGGAGGAAGGTTTGTAAGCTTCCTGGGAGGAAGCTCATATCTGAGCATGCTTCTGTGAAACTTCCTTCCTGTCAAAACAAATAGTTCTAGACTATGACAGATTTGGCATAAACTGTTCAGGTTATCAGTGCATCTTAGAGAAGGGAAATAGATAGCTGGTACAAGCCAGGCTGGCATGACCTGTAAAGTATGTATGTAGCAGCCAGTTCTGGCCGTCACTAATGTAAACAATATCTGATGGGCAAACTGCTGCTAACCACAACATAGCACACATATACCGACCAACTTAAACATAAGTAAAGTAACAAATTCAAGTAGCAAGAATTATGCATGGTTGTTTTGTTGTCATTATAATAATGCTCATAGTACCACAGAGCTATAATTAAGTGGCTGTCACTTTGACATGTAAAACTGTTGACTACATGTCCAGGTGAGCTACAGTGCTAACTTTTCCATGACCCATTGTTTCAGGTGTATGTGCGTAGCACATCCGTCCTGCGAGCTCGGATGACGGCAGAGTGTGTAATGGCGGGGATACTACTGGCCAATGTGAGCAAGTGTGACTTGAAGAAAGTGCTGCAGCCAATCAAAGTGCATTATAAAGATGAAAAACACGATCAGGTAAAGTTTTGTTGTGTGGTTGAACGTACATTTCATTTCCTTGCTCTGGGAAACGGTAATTCATTGTTTTATGGAAACCCAACCAACTCATCATTTCACTTACCACAATGAAATTTGTATGACATCTGTAACCATTTACAGGAGGCATCAACCTTAACACGACCTACATTTTTGTTCCCCTGGCATATAATGTCAAATTATCAAATCACATAGATAATATAGTAGATAAAGTAAGCCCAATGATTAACTGCTTTAGGACTTTCAAATACCGCCTGTCCAGCTGTAACTGTTCTCAAGAACAAGTGTTGGTATTGGAAAGTTTGTTTGTTGTTTAACACCAGCTATATAATGGCAGGATTGGAAAGGCTAAATTTAGATGCACTGAGAACAATATGTGGAGCTAGTCATGAGTCTTTATACTCTGAAACTAACCTTACACCCTTATCCAAAAGACGGCAATCTCATAAATTAATAACATTTTACAAAATGGTAGACAAGTTGGTCCCTGAATATCTATGTGATCTTGTTCCTCCTAATGTCTCAGGGGCGGTCGGGTAGCCTAGTGGTTAAAGCAGTCACTTGTCATGCCTAAGACCCGGGTTCGACTCCCAACATGGGTACAATATGTGAAGCCCATTTCTGATGTCCTCTGCCGTGATATTGCTGGAATATTGCCTAAAGCGGCGTAAAACCCTGCACGCACGCACGCATTCCCATTCCTTCTTTTGGTAATAAATATTGTTTAAATCATATACTGTGGGGGGATAAAGTCATCGTCTGGTATGTTTGTCCATCCATATTTTGTTTCCAGAGCTTAACATGAAAACCGTGAAAGTTTTTTTATCCAAACATTTATTAACCAGCGGCTGAAGTGCTGCCTCTTGCTGTTGTGGGAGCTGGGGGAGATTTGTCATCTTCTGATGACACTGGTATGAACCAGCTACTGTCAGACTGGTGTTTTTGGGGTCATGCCAGCTGAGACCCAAATAGGACTATTTGGCCTTCTCAGATCAGGAACATATTTCATCCAAGCATATTGTAGTAACAAAATCATTGTGTTTTACACAGCTGTTGTCCATGGCACCGTGTCCCCTTCAGGCGAGACTTAAACAGGAATGGAGGAGTAAATCCACTGCATGGGGAAGGTTTCTCAAGAGCTGTGAGGTAGTGTACCAGTCATCTGTTCCCTGGGGTTTTGCTCGAGGGTTTTGTGTCATTTAATTAAGAATTGACCTACACTTTGTGTGAGTTCATTGGAGGTATGAACCTACATAGAGTGAGGACCAAACTGTACGAACGTCGGAGCTTGCGATGAAGTTCATACAATGTTAAAGTAAATTCTTATAATTTTTTTATCACAATTTCTTACCTCAAAGGATGTAGGCCAAGATCTAAACACAATTATACTTAGTACGTGTGACTTCATGTTTACACTGACAGCCATACAACAACCAGCTATATCGCGGAGTAAAATAGTTCCTCAAAAAGAGAGGTGACATGGGCGTATGGATGCACAACATGCTCTTCAGAAACATCTTATGCAGTGCATGTGTTCATATCCTCATTAGATGAGAAAGGTCTGTAAAGAACTACCTCAGTAAGTCAGTCACAATGACAGCGCGTCGTAATACATTTACATCAAGTACAAGACGTCAAAATGGCCGATACGATAAAAGTGACGGGAGAGATTTCTGTAGTTGTTAATGAACCTGTGGCGGTTACATGTGTTAGTCATTGATCAACTGTCCGATCATTGAAAGGTGAATAAGAATGTGTCAAACAGACACTAAAGTCAATTCATAGATTGCAGGAGATGGTCAATGTCAGCCTAGGCACGGAACGAGTCGATACTACGATAGTTTAGATGTGCATTTCTTCGTTTGTTCATTAGGATAGGCCGCAGCGAGGATATTCGTGAACAATCTTGCAGTCACGCTCTCTGAAATTTCTCAATGTATACTGAAACGCTGAGACCAAGAATAAAGGTTCTAAATTATCAGAAAGAACACTTATGTATGTTTTCGTGCTAAGGAATTCCCAGGGGTTTGCCCAGGAATATGGAAGTAGTTCGTCGGTGTTTACGTCATTTCAAGAACACGATCTCATGAAAAACGTATGAACGTCAAATTGTGTCGTTCATACACTTATGAACGTCAATTGCGCATTCATGTGACCGACCTCTCGTCCAATGGAAAAAGCTGTATATCGTGTAAACTTTATTGAAGATTGTTAGATGTCATACTGTATGTGACAGATGATAAAATCTAAAGTGATAGATGGTATTATGCAAAGTGATAGATGGTATTATGTAAAGTGATAGATGGCATTATGCAAAGTGAAAGATGGCATTATGTAAAGTGATAGATGGCATTATGCAAAGTGATAGATGGCATTATGTAAAGTGATAGATGGCATTATGCAAAGTGATAGATGGCATTATGTAAAGTGATAGATGGCATTATGCAAAGTGATAGATGGCATTATGTAAAGTGATAGATGGCATTATGTAAAGTGATAGATGGCATTATGCAAAGTAATAGATGGCATTATGTAAAGTGATAGATGGCATTATGTAAAGTGATAGATGGCATTATGCAAAGTGATAGATGGCATTATGCAAAGTGATAGATGGTATTATGTAAAGTGATAGATGGTATTATGCAAAGTGATAGATGGTATTATGTAAAGTGATAGATGGCATTTTGCAAAGTGATAGATGGTATTATGTAAAGTGATAGATGGTATTATGCAAAGTGATAGATGGCATTATGCAAAGTGATAGATGGCATTATGCAAAGTGAAAGATGGTATTATGCAAAGTGATAGATGGCATTATGTAAAGTGATAGATGGTATTATGTAAAATGATAGATGGCATTATGTAAAGTGATAGATGGTATTATGCAAAGTGACAGATGGCATTATGTAAAGTGATAGATGGCATTATGTAAAGTGATAGATGGCATTATGTAAAGTGATAGATGGCATTATGCAAAGTGATAGATGGCATTATGTAAAGTGATAGATGGTATGATGCAAAGTGACAGATGGCATTATGTAAAGTGAAAGATGGCATTATGTAAAGTGATAGATGGCATTATGTAAAGTGATAGATGGCATTATGCAAAGTGATAGATGGCATTATGCAAAGTGAAAGATGGTATTATGCAAAGTGATAGATGGCATTATGTAAAGTGATAGATGGCATTATGCAAAGTGATAGATGGCATTATGTAAAGTGATAGATGGTATAATGTAAAGTGATAGATGGCATAATACAAAGCGACAGATGATAAAATGTAAAGTGATAGATGGTATTATGTAAAGTGATAGATGGCATTATGTTATAAATGATAAGTGATAAATATTAGTCCTAATGTGAAGTGGTAGACGTCATAATGTAAAGAGATAAATGTTAGTTCTAATGTGAAGTGGTAGACGTCATAATGTAAAGTGATAAATATTAGTCCTAATGTGAAGTGGTAGACGTCATAATGTAAAACAGCACAATGTAATTTGTAAAGAGATATATTGTTTATGTCATGTGCAGTGATTCTTACGTAACACCAATGTGTTCAGATAAGAACGCTTGTATTAATTTCAAATTCACAGTGTATGTATTTTGAGATAAGTAATAAAAAAAAGACATAGGTATAAAGCTTTTAGATATCTAAAATAATTTGTAGCTACTGAAGCATATGTACACTGTAAAGTTTACGTGTGCACTGTGTTGATCAAGGTAAGAGTTCTGATAATTGATTTGAAATGTCGCTGTGTTAACCAGAACAATGTTGTGTTTCCAGAAGTTGTTCATGTACCTCAGTAAGTTCACTGGATGGAAGGTTGACGTGACCAACATACTGAGGATAGCTGATACAGTGTACTGTGAGGTGGGTGAGGGATGTACTGTGAGGTGGGTGAGGGATGTACTGTGAGGTGGGTGGGGGATGTACTGTGAGATGTGTGTTGTGAGGTGAGTGAGGGGTGTACTGTGAGGTGGGTGGGGGATGTACTGTGAGGTGGGTGGGGGGTGTACTGTGAGGTGGGTGGGGGATGTACTGTGAGGTGGGTGAGGGGTGTACTGTGAGGTGGGTGGGGGATGTACTGTGAGGTGGGTGAGGGATGTACTGTGAGGTGGGTGGGGGGTGTACTGTGAGGTGGGTGAGGGATGTACTGTGAGGTGGGTGGGGGGTGTACTGTGAGGTGGGTGAGGGATGTACTGTGAGGTGGGTGGGGGGTGTACTGTGAGGTGGGTGAGGGATGTACTGTGAGGTGGGTGGGGGATGTACTGTGAGGTGGATGGGGGGTGTACTGTGAGGTGGGTGGGGGGTGTACTGTGAGGTGGGTGAGGGGTGTACTGTGAGGTGGGTGGGGGATGTACTGTGAGGTGGGTGAGGGATGTACTGTGAGGTGGGTGGGGGGTGTACTGTGAGGTGGGTGAGGGATGTACTGTGAGGTGGGTGGGGGGTGTACTGTGAGGTGGGTGAGGGATGTACTGTGAGGTGGGTGAGGGATGTACTGTGAGGTGGGTGAGGGATGTACTGTGAGGTGGGTGGGGGGTGTACTGTGAAATGTGAGGGGTGTACTGTGAGGTGGGTAGGGGGTGTACTGTGAGGTGGGTGAGGGATGTACTGTGAGGTGGGTGAGGGATGTACTGTGAGGTGGGTGAGGGATGTACTGTGAGGTGGGTGGGGTGTGTACTGTGAGATGTGAGGGGTGTACTGTGAGGTGTGAGGGGTGTACTGTGAGGTGGGTGGGGGGTGTACTGTGAGGTGGGTGAGGGATGTACTGTGAGGTGGGTGAGGGATGTACTGTGAGGTGGGTGAGGGATGTACTGTGAGGTGGGTGGGGGGTGTACTGTGAGATGTGAGGGGTGTACTGTGAGGTGTGAGGGGTGTACTGTGAGGTGTGGGGGGTGTACTGTGAGGTGTGAGGGGTGTACTGTGAGATGTGTGCTGTGAGGTGAGTGAGGGATGTACTGTGAGGTGTGAGGGGTGTACTGTACTGTGAGGTGGGTGAGGGATGTACTGTGAGATGTGTGCTGTGAGGTGAGTGAGGGATGTACTGTGAGGTGTGAGGGGTGTACTGTGAGGTGGGTGGGGGGTGTACTGTGAGGTGGGTGAGGGATGTACTGTGAGATGTGTGCTATGAGGTGGGTGAGGGATGTACTGTGAGATGTGTGCTGTGAGGTGGGTGAGGGATGTACTGTGAGATGTGTGTTGTGAGGTGAGTGAGGGATGTATTGTGAGGTGGGTGGGGGGTGTACTGTGAGGTGGGTGAGGGATGTACTGTGAGGTGTGAGGGGTGTACTGTGAGGTGGGTGAGGGATGTACTGTGAGATGTGTGCTGTGAGGTGGGTGAGGGATGTACTGTGAGATGTGTGCTGTGAGGTGAGTGAGGGATGTACTGTGAGTTGGGTGAGGGATGTACTGTGAGGTGAGGGATGTACTGTGAGGTGGGTGAGGGATGTACTGTGAGGTGGGTCAGGGATGTACTGTGAGGTGGGTGGGGTGTGTACTGTGAGATGTGAGGGGTGTACTGTGAGGTGTGAGGGGTGTACTGTGAGGTGGGTGGGGGGTGTACTGTGAGGTGGGTGAGGGATGTACTGTGAGATGTGTGCTGTGAGGTGGGTGAGGGATGTACTGTGAGATGTGTGCTGCGAGGTGGGTGAGGGATGTACTGTGAGATGTGTGTTGTGAGGTGAGTGAGGGATGTATTGTGAGGTGGGTGGGGGGTGTACTGTGAGGTGGGTGAGGGATGTACTGTGAGGTGTGAGGGGTGTACTGTGAGGTGGGTGAGGGATGTACTGTGAGATGTGTGCTGTGAGGTGGGTGAGGGATGTACTGTGAGATGTGTGCTGTGAGGTGAGTGAGGGATGTACTGTGAGTTGGGTGAGGGATGTACTGTGAGGTGAGTGATGTACTGTGAGGTGAGTGAGGGATGTACTGTGAGGTGAGTGAGGGATGTATTGTGAGGTGGGTGGGGGGTGTACTGTGAGCTTGGTGAGGGATGTACTGTGAGGTGGGTGAGGGATGTACTGTGAGGTGAGTGAGGGATGTACTGTGAGGTGAGTGAGTGATGTACTCTGAGGGGTGTACTGTGAGGTGAGTGAGGGCTGTACTGTGAGGTGAGTGACTGATGTACTGTGAGGGGTGTACTGTGAGGTGAGTGAGGTGTGTACTGTGAGGGGTGTACTGTGAGGGGAGTGAGGGATGTACTGTGAGGGGAATGAGGGGTGTACTGTCAGGTGAGTGATGTACTGTGAGGGGAGTGAGTGATGTACTGTCAGGGGTGTACTGTGAGGTGAGTGAGGGGTGTACTGTGAGGTGAGTGAGGGATGTACTGTGAGGTGAGTGAGGGATGTACTGTGAGGGGAGTGAGGGGTGTACTGTGAGGTGAGTGATGTACTGTGAGGTGAGTGAGGGATGTACTGTGATGTGAGTGAGTGATGTACTGTGAAGGGTGTACTGTGAGGTGAGTGAGGGGTGTACTGTGAGGTGTGAGGGGTGTACTGTGAGGTGGGTGAGGGATGTACTGTGAGATGTGTGCTGTGAGGTGAGTGAGGGATGTACTGTGAGGTGTGAGGGGTGTACTGTGAGGTGGGTGGGGGGTGTACTGTGAGGTGGGTGAGGGATGTACTGTGAGATGTGTACTGTGAGGTGGGTGAGGGATGTACTGTGAGATGTGTGCTGTGAGGTGGGTGAGGGATGTACTGTGAGATGTGTGCTGTGAGGTGGGTGAGGGATGTACTGTGAGATGTGTGTTGTGAGGTGAGTGAGGGATGTATTGTGAGGTGGGTGGGGGTGTACTGTGTGGTGGGTGAGGGATGTACTGTGAGGTGTGAGGGGTGTACTGTGAGGTGGGTGAGGGATGTACTGTGAGATGTGTGCTGTGAGGTGAGTGAGGGATGTACTGTGAGTTGGGTGAGGGATGTACTGTGAGGTGAGTGATGTACTGTGAGGTGAGTGAGGGATGTACTGTGAGGTGAGTGAGGGATGTATTGTGAGGTGGGTGGGGGGTGTACTGTGAGGTTGGTGAGGGATGTACTGTGAGGTGGGTGAGGGATGTACTGTGAGGTGAGTGAGGGATGTACTGTGAGGTGAGTGAGTGATGTACTGTGAGGTGAGTGAGTGATGTACTCTGAGGGGTGTACTGTGAGGTGAGTGAGTGATGTACTCTGAGGGGTGTACTGTGAGGTGAGTGAGGGCTGTACTGTGAGGTGAGTGAGGGATGTACTGTGAGGGGTGTACTGTGAGGGGTGTACTGTGAGGTGAGTGAGGGATGAACTGTGATGTGAGAGGGATGTACTGTGAGGTGAGTGAGGGATGTACTGTGAGGGGTGTACTGTGAGGGGTGTACTGTGAGGTGAGTGAGGGATGAACTGTGATGTGAGAGGGATGAACTGTGAGGGGTGTACTGTGAGGTGAGTGAGGGATGTACTGTGAGGTGAGTGAGGGTGTACTGTGAGGAGAGTGAAGGGTGTACTGTGAGGTGAGTGAGGGATGTACTGTGAGGGATGTACTGCGAGGGGAGAGAGGGATGTACACTGGAGGTTTCAGTTAGATTGTGCAGTGTACATCTTGTTTTTGGCTGAATAAAAAAATCTATGCAAAGTCCATTCTAAATCGTGTGAGGTGTGAAATGTAATGAAATCGACATAATAAACGAAGTCTTCCAGTTGCACAGTCGATTGTGATGGAAAGGCTTTCAGTTAGATTGTGTGGTGTAAGGCTTTCAGCTAGATTGTGTAGTGTAAGGCTTTCAGCTAGATTGTGTAGTGTAAGGCTTTCAGTTAGATTGTGTAGTGTAAGGCTTTCAGTTAGATTGTGCAGTGTAAGGCTTTCAGTTAGATTGTGTAGTGTAAGGCTTTCAGTTAGATTGTGTAGTGTAAGGCTTTCAGTTAGATTGTGCAGTGTGAGGCTTTCAGTTAGATTGTGCAGTGTAAGGCTTTCAGTTAGATTGTGCATTGTAAGGCTTTCAGTTAGATTGTGTAGTGTAAGGCTTTCAGTTAGATTGTGTAGAGTAAGGCTTTCAGTTAGATTGTGTAGTGTAAGGCTTTCAGTTAGATTGTGTAGTGTAAGGCTTTCAGTTAGATTGTGTAGAGTAAGGCTTTCAGTTAGATTGTGCATTGTAAGGCTTTCAGTTAGATTGTGTAGTGTAAGGCTTTCAGTTAGATTGTGTAGATTAAGGCTTTAAGTTATATTGTGTAGTGTAAGGCTTTCAGTTAGATTGTGTAGTGTAAGGCTTTCAGTTAGATTGTGTAGTGTAAGGCTTTCAGTTAGATTGTGTAGTGTAAGGCTTTCAGTTAGATTGTGTAGTGTGAGGCTTTCAGTTAGATTGTGTAGTGTAAGGCTTTCAGTTAGATTGTGATGGTAAGGCTTTCAGTTAGATTGTGTAGTGTAAGGCTTTCAGTTAGATTGGGTAGAGTAAGGCTTTCAGTTAGATTGTGTAGTGTAAGGCTTTCAGTTAGATTGTGATGGTAAGGCTTTCAGTTAGATTGTGCAGTGTGAGGCTTTCAGTTAGATTGTGTAGTGTAAGGCTTTCAGTTAGATTGTGTAGTGTAAGGCTTTCAGTTAGATTGTGTAGTGTAAGGCTTTCAGTTAGATTGTGCAGTGTAAGGCTTTCAGTTAGATTGTGTAGTGTAAGGCTTTCAGTTAGATTGTGTAGTGTGAGGCTTTCAGTTAGATTGTGTAGAGTAAGGCTTTCAGTTAGATTGTGTAGAGTAAGGCTTTCAGTTAGATTGTGTAGAGTAAGGCTTTCAGTTAGATTGTGTAGAGTAAGGCTTTCAGTTAGATTGTGTAGTGTGAGGCTTTCAGTTAGATTGTGTAGAGTAAGGCTTTCAGTTAGATTGTGTAGTGTAAGGCTTTCAGTTAGATTGTGCAGTGTGAGGCTTTCAGTTAGATTGTGCAGTGTAAGGCTTTCAGTTAGATTGTGTAGAGTAAGGCTTTCAGTTAGATTGTGTAGAGTAAGGCTTTCAGTTAGATTGTGTAGTGTAAGGCTTTCAGTAAGATTGTGTAGAGTAAGGCTTTCAGTTAGATTGTGATGGTAAGGCTTTCAGTTAGATTGTGCAGTGTGAGGCTTTCAGTTAGATTGTGTAGTGTAAGGCTTTCAGTTAGATTGTGTAGTGTAAGGCTTTCAGTTAGATTGTGTAGTGTAAGGCTTTCAGTTAGATTGTGAAGTGTAAGGCTTTCAGTTAGATTGTGTAGTGTAAGGCTTTCAGTTAGATTGTGTAGAGTAAGGCTTTCAGTTAGATTGTGTAGAGTAAGGCTTTCAGTTAGATTGTGTAGAGTAAGGCTTTCAGTTAGATTGTGTAGAGTAAGGCTTTCAGTTAGATTGTGTAGTGTGAGGCTTTCAGTTAGATTGTGTAGAGTAAGGCTTTCAGTTAGATTGTGTAGAGTAAGGCTTTCAGTTAGATTGTGCAGTGTGAGGCTTTCAGTTAGATTGTGCAGTGTAAGGCTTTCAGTTAGATTGTGTAGAGTAAGGCTTTCAGTTAGATTGTGTAGAGTAAGGCTTTCAGTTAGATTGTGTAGTGTAAGGCTTTCAGTAAGATTGTGTAGAGTAAGGCTTTCAGTTAGCTTGTGCAGTGTGAGGCTTTCAGTTAGATTTTGAAGTGTAAGGCTTTGAGTTAGATTGTGTAGATTAAGGCTTTCAGTTAGATTGTGTAGAGTAAGGCTTTCAGTAAGATTGTGTAGATTAAGGCTTTCAGTTAGATTGTGTAGAGTAAGGCTTTCAGTAAGATTGTGTAGAGTAAGGCTTTCAGTTAGATTGTGTAGATTAAGGCTTTCAGTTAGATTGTGTAGAGTAAGGCTTTCAGTTAGATTGTGTAGTGTAAGGCTTTCAGTTAGATTGTGCAGTGTGAGGCTTTCAGTTAGATTGTGCAGTGTAAGGCTTTCAGTTAGATTGTGCAGTGTGAGGCTTTCAGTTAGATTGTGCAGTGTAAGGCTTTCAGTTAGATTGTGCAGTGTAAGGCTTTCAGTTAGATTGTGCAGTGTAAGGCTTTCAGTTAGATTGTGCAGTGTGAGGCTTTCAGTTAGATTGTGCAGTGTAAGGCTTTCAGTTAGATTGTGAAGTGTGAGGCTTTCAGTTAGATTGGGTAGATTAAGGCTTTCAGTTAGATTGTGCAGTGTGAGGCTTTCAGTTAGATTGTGTAGTGTAAGGCTTTCAGTTAGATTGTGTAGTGTAAGGCTTTCAGTTAGATTGTGCAGTGTAAGGCTTTCAGTTAGATTGTGATGGTAAGGCTTTCAGTTAGATTGTGCAGTGTAAGGCTTTCAGTTAGATTGTGTAGTGTAAGGCTTTCAGTTAGATTGTGTAGAGTAAGGCTTTCAGTTAGATTGTGTAGTGTAAGGCTTTCAGTTAGATTGTGTTGGTAAGGCTTTCAGTTAGATTGTGTAGTGTAAGGTTTTCAGTTAGATTGTGTAGTGTAAGGCTTTCAGTTAGATTGTGTAGTGTAAGGCTTTCAGTTAGATTGTGATGGTAAGGCTTTCAGTTAGATTGTGCAGTGTGAGGCTTTCAGTTAGATTGTGTAGTGTAAGGCTTTCAGTTAGATTGTGATGGTAAGGCTTTCAGTTAGATTGTGTAGTGTAAGGCTTTCAGTTAGATTGTGATGGTAAGGATTTCAGTTAGATTGTGTAGTGTAAGGCTTTCAGTTAGATTGTGTAGTGTAAGGCTTTCAGTTAGATTGTGTAGAGTAAGGCTTTCAGTTAGATTGTGCATTGTAAGGCTTTCAGTTAGATTGTGTAGAGTAAGGCTTTCAGTTAGATTGTGATGGTAAGGCTTTCAGTTAGATTGTGTAGTGTGTGGCTTTCAGTTAGATTGTGTAGTGTTAGGCTTTCAGTTAGATTGTGTAGTGTAAGGCTTTCAGTTAGATTGTGTAGAGTAAGGCTTTCAGTTAGATTGTGTAGTGTAAGGCTTTCAGTTAGATTGTGTAGAGTAAGGCTTTGAGTTAGATTGTGTAGTGTAAGGCTTTCAGTTAGATTGTGCAGTGTGAGGCTTTCAGTTAGATTGTGTAGTGTGAGGCTTTCAGTTAGATTGTGCAGTGTGAGGCTTTCAGTTAGATTGTGCAGTGTGAGGCTTTCAGTTAGATTGTGCAGTGTGTGGCTTTCACTTAGATTGTGCAGTGTGAGGCTTTCAGTTAGATTGTGAAGTGTGAGGCTTTCAGTTAGATTGTGAAGTGTGAGGCTTTCAGATAGATTGTGTAGTGTAAGGCTTTCAGTTAGATTGTGCAGTGTGAGGCTTTCAGTTAGATTGTGTAGATTAAGGCTTTTAGTTAGATTGTGTAGTGTAAGGCTTTCAGTTAGATTGTGCAGTGTAAGGCTTTCAGTTAGATTGTGCAGTGTGAGGCTTTCAGTTAGATTGTGCAGTGTAAGGCTTTCAGTTAGATTGTGTAGTGTAAGGCTTTCAGTTAGATTGTGCAGTGTGAGGCTTTCAGTTAGATTGTGTAGATTAAGGCTTTGAGTTAGATTGTGTAGTGTAAGGCTTTCAGTTAGATTGTGCAGTGTAAGGCTTTCAGTTAGATTGGGTAGAGTAAGGCTTTCAGTTAGATTGTGATGGTAAGGCTTTCAGTTAGATTGTGTAGTGTGTGGCTTTCAGTTAGATTGTGTAGTGTAAGGCTTTCAGTTAGATTGTGTAGTGTAAGGCTTTCAGTTAGATTGTGTAGTGTAAGGCTTTCAGTTAGATTGTGTAGAGTAAGGCTTTCAGTTAGATTGTGTAGAGTAAGGCTTTCAGTTAGATTGTGCAGTGTAAGGCTTTCAGTTAGATTGTGTAGTCTAAGGCTTTCAGTTAGATTGTGTAGTGTAAGGCTTTCAGTTAGATTGTGTAGATTAAGGCTTTCAGTTAGATTGTGTAGTGTAAGGCTTTCAGTTAGATTGTGTAGTGTAAGGCTTTCAGTTAGATTGTGTAGAGTAAGGCTTTCAGTTAGATTGTGTAGTGTAAGGCTTTCAGTTAGATTGTGTAGTGTAAGGCTTTCAGTTAGATTGTGTAGTGTAAGGCTTTCAGTTAGATTGTGTAGATTAAGGCTTTCAGTTAGATTGTGTAGTGTAAGGCTTTCAGTTAGATTGGGTAGAGTAAGGCTTTCAGTTAGATTGTGTAGTGTAAGGCTTTCAGTTAGATTGTGTAGTGTGAGGCTTTCAGTTAGATTGTGTAGATTAAGGCTTTCAGTTAGATTGTGTAGTGTAAGGCTTTCAGTTAGATTGTGTAGTGTAAGGCTTTCAGTTAGATTGTGCAGTGTAAGGCTTTCAGTGAGATTGTGTAGTGTGAGGCTTTCAGTTAGATTGTGTAGTGTAAGGCTTTCAGTTAGATTGTGTAGTGTAAGGCTTTCAGTAAGATTGTGTAGTGTAAGGCTTAAGGCTTTCAGTTAGATTGTGTAGTGTAAGGCTTTGAGTTAGATTGTGTAGTGTAAGGCTTTCAGTTAGATTGTGCAGTGTAAGGCTTTCAGTTAGATTGTGTAGTGTGAGGCTTTCAGTTAGATTGTGTAGAGTAAGGCTTTCAGTTAGATTGTGTAGTGTAAGGCTTTCAGTAAGATTGTGTAGTGTAAGGCTTTCAGTTAGATTGGGCACTGTAAGGCTTTCAGTTAGATTGTGTAGATTAAGGCTTTCAGTTAGATTGTGCAGTGTGTGGCTTTCAGTTAGATTGTGTAGTGTAAGGCTTTCAGTTAGATTGTGTAGTGTAAGGCTTTCAGTTAGATTGTGTAGAGTAAGGCTTTCAGTTAGATTGTGTAGTGTAAGGCTTTGAGTTAGATTGTGTAGTGTAAGGCTTTCAGTTAGATTGAGATGGTAAGGCTTTCAGTTAGATTGTGATGGTAAGGCTGTGTGTAGTTTCTGATGTGAACACATCTTACTCCATCAGCTGTTGCAATAGTGTTGTTTTTTTAGATTCACCATAACCTCACACAGCCTCAATGGATGTTGCCGGAGGTTTCACCACTTATGAATGTTTTCAATGAGTCCTCATCCTTCGCTTACCCAACATCAGAGGTGCAGAAATTAGGTGCAGGTGAGTGACGTTAACAAGTTTAATCAGGAGTCAAAACAGCTGTTAAACACCTCAAGTCATTGTTTGTCCCGCTGTAACACATCTGACACATCGAACTCATTCACTGATGTGTAGCAGCTGTTAAACACCTCCAGTCATTGTTTGTCCTGCTGAAACACATCTGATACATGAACTCATTCACTGATGTGTAGCAGCTGTTAAACACCTCCAGTCATTGTTTGTCCCGCTGTAACACATCTGACACATGAACTCATTCACTGATGTGTAGCAGCTGTTAAACACCTCCAGTCATTGTTTGTCCTGCTGAAACACATCTGATACATGAACTCATTCACTGATGTGTAGCAGCTGTTAAACACCTCCAGTCATTGTTTGTCCTCCTGTAACACATCTGACACATGAACTCATTCACTGATGTGTAGCAGCTGTTAAACACCTCCAGTCATTGTTTGTCCCGCTGTAACACATCTGACACATGAACTCATTCACTGATGTGTAGCAGCTGTTAAACACCTCCAGTCATTGTTTGTCCTCCTGTAACACATCTGACACATGAACTCATTCACTGATGTGTAGCAGCTGTTAAACACCTCCAGTCATTGTTTGTCCCGCTGTAACACATCTGACACATGAACTCATTCACTGATGTGTAGTAGCTGTTAAACACTTCCAGTCATTGTTTGTCCTCCTGTAACACATCTGACACATGAACTCATTCACTGATGTGTAGCAGCTGTTAAACACCTCCAGTCCTTGTTTGTCCCGCTGTAACACATCTGACACATGAACTCATTCACTGATGTGTAGCAGCTGTTAAACACCTCCAGTCATTGCACAAACAATGACTGGAGGTGTTTAACAGCTGTAACACATCTGACACATGAACTCATTCACTGATGTGTAGCAGCTGTTAAACACCTCCAGTCATTGTTTGTCCTCCTGTAACACATCTGACACATGAACTCATTCACTGATGTGTAGCAGCTGTTAAACACTTCCAGTCATTGTTTGTCCTCCTGTAACACATCTGACACATGAACTCATTCACTGATGTGTAGCAGCTGTTAAACACCTCCAGTCCTTGTTTGTCCCGCTGTAACACATCTGACACATGAACTCATTCACTGATGTGTAGCAGCTGTTAAACACCTCCAGTCATTGCACAAACAATGACTGGAGGTGTTTAACAGCTGTAACACATCTGACACATGAACTCATTCACTGATGTGTAGCAGCTGTTAAACACCTCCAGTCATTGTTTGTCCTCCTGTAACACATCTGACACATGAACTCATTCACTGATGTGTAGCAGCTGTTAAACACCTCCAGTCATTGTTTGTCCCGCTGTAACACATCTGACACATGAATCATGAGAGGTACATACACTGACTGCCATACACAGTCATACACTGACTGCCAGCACAAAGAACTTACTTTTATGTAGTCTGTAGAATGGTACAGAGACTGCATGAACAGATGTAGACCTTAGCTTGTAGATTAAAGCCTGAAGAAAGATAACCCCTCCTTTGATTACGGTCATGTCCTTGGCTTACGGTATACATGACAAACTATGAGTTGGCATGCTTGCTCAGGGATGAACTCGAGCCCTTCAGTATCCAGACTTCAGTGGTAGCCCAAGCTTTTCTATGGTTTCCTCAGCTTAGTTGGCAGTTTTAATTAATATGTTGGTTTCTAGGTCCTCTAGTTGAGAAGATGCTGTCAAACATTATGCAGAAGATGAAAAAGCCTCGCAGTCAGATGAAACTGTTTGTGTACTCAGCAGTAAGTAAATCGTCTGTCAATTAGCCAGTGGGATGGTGATTTATTTGTACTGAGCAGTATGTACCTAGTAAGTCAGTTAACCAGTTGGATGGTGATTTATTTTTACTCCCGAGTAAGTACCTAGTCAGTCAGTTAACAAGTGGGATGGTGATTTATTTGTACTGAGCAGTAAGTACCTAGTCAGTCAGTTAACCAGTGGGATGGTGATTTATTTGTACTGAGCAGTAAGTACCTAGTCAGTCAGTTAACCAGTGGGATGGTGATTTATATGTACTGAGCAGTAAGTACCTAGTCAGTCAGTTAACCAGTGGGATGGTGATTTATTTGTACTGAGCAGTAAGTACCTAGTCAGTCAGTTAACCAGTGGGATGGTAATTTATTTGTACTGAGCAGTCAGTACCTAGTCAGTCAGTTAACCAGTGGAATGGTGATTTATTTGTACTGAGCAGTAAGTACCTAGTCAGTCAGTTAACCAGTGGGATGGTGATTTATTTGTACTGAGCAGTAAGTAACTCATTAGTCAGTTAACCAGTGGGATGGTGATTTATTTGTACTGAGCAGTAAGTACCTAGTCAGTCAGTTAACCAGAGGGAAGGTGATTTATTTGTACTGAGCAGTAAGTACCTAGTCAGTCAGTTAACCAGTGGGATGGTGATTTATTTGTACTGAGCAGTAAGTACCTAGTCAGTCAGTTAACCAGTCGGATGGTGATTTATATGTACTGAGCAGTAAGTACCTAGACAGTCAGTTAACCAGTGGGATGGTGATTTATTTGTACTGAGCAGTAAGTACCTAGTCAGTCAGTTAACCAGTGGGATGGTGATTTATTTGTACTGAGCAGTAAGTAACTCATTAGTCAGTTAACCAGTGGGATGGTGATTTATTTGTACTGAGCAGTAAGTACCTAGTCAGTCAGTTAACCAGTGGGATGGTGATTTATTTGTACTGAGCAGTAAGTAACTCATTAGTCAGTTAACCAGTGGGATGGTGATTTATTTGTACTGAGCAGTAAGTACCTAGTCAGTCAGTTAACCAGAGGGAAGGTGATTTATTTGTACTGAGCAGTAAGTTACTCATTAGTCAGTTAACCAGTGGGATGGTGATTTATTTGTACTGAGCAGTAAGTACCTAGCCAGTCAGTTAACCAGTGGGAAGGTGATTTATTTGTACTGAGCAGTAAGTACCTAGTCAGTCAGTTAACCAGTGGGATGGTGATTTATTTGTACTGAGCAGTAAGTACCTAGTCAGTCAGTTAACCAGTGGGATGGTGATTTATTTGTACTGAGCAGTAAGTACCTAGTCAGTCAGTCAACCAGTGGGATGGTGATTTATTTGTACTGAGCAGTAAGTACCTAGTCAGTCAGTTAACCAGTGGGATGGTGATTTATTTGTACTGAGCAGTAAGTACCTAGTCAGTCAGTTAACCAGTGGGATAGTGATTTATTTGTACTGAGCAGTAAGTACCTAGTCAGTCAGTTAACCAGTGGGATGGTGATTTATTTGTACTGAGCAGTAAGTACCTAGTCAGTCAGTTAACCAGTGGGATGGTGATTTATTTGTACTGAGCAGTAAGTAACTCCTCGACCAGTTAACCAGGGAGATGATGATGATTTTGTGTTTGCAGCTGTAATGAACATTATTATTACTTGCAATTAAATCCAGGTATCTGTTCAGCCAGTAATTATTCTATTAAATGTTTTTTAACATAGCGTTGCTCTGTCAACTGGATCAGCACACCTTATTTTTAGTTGACACACTTAAATCCCAATGGGCACGCTAATCATTTTTTTTTTATCATTAACATTTTGTTTTCATTCTGTCAATGTCTGATGTACGGACAACCATAAACATCTAAAAATGATATGTCTTGATACAGACTGAATCTTTACTATGATGTATATAAATATTTAAATATATACAAAAGCATGCTTGAATTTCAAGCTGGGGAATTCCCTGCATAATCAATGACATCTTAGAAAAACCCCTAGCTTATTTTCCGTCTGTCACATATCTTACTTAAGATCTGTGTCATGAGTACAACAGCTTCAAGAAATGCTGTTTTGCCAGTCGTAAGTCTATAGATGGTCAGAAGTTTCTGTTTGATAAAGTGTGATAACGAATAGACCTTTGGTGATGCTATTTTTCAATGGATTTATACATACACCTCATCTCCTCGCCCCCCACCACCCCAAAAACAATTGATAAAATGTAGATATTTTAGAATTAAAGCAATTACAGTGGAAAGCATATCTTATTTTGTAACTCATTTGTTACAATCTTTTTCATGTTTATCAGAAACAGAACTATTCCTTACATTTATTCCTTCTTTTACACCTACAGCCAGAATGATTCTAAGAACACTCGAGAAAGCAGGAGCTAAGGAATGCCTGCTTCTCTTTTCAGCATGACTCCAACGTCATAGCTTTTCTGTCAGCGCTTAGAGTGTTCAACACCATCCAGCCGCCCTATACCGCCTGCGTGATTCTGGAGTTATATCAGATGAAGCAGATGTACTTTGTTAAAGTCCTGTACAGAAATGACACAACAAGACTCCCCTACACATTAAAAATACCAGGTGATGATAGACACATCTTCAGATACATCTTTCACTATCTTTGCTTGACAACTCTTTTTATAATACATTACTTAGGTGGAATCCTTCAGTGTGAAAAGAGTGCTTCCATGTTCTAGTGATTCAGCAGTGTCAAAAATAGACAGTAGCTGCTGTATCAAGTGATCGATACAAGGCAATATCTCATTATTAGGGGTAAAACTAGCCTTTTGTTACACAATGACTTCATCCACAGATAGTCATGTCAGAGATTTCTTTCAGTATGTTTCTGTTTTCACTCTCCTGAACTAAATGTGAACTCCTGCCATGTCCAATGTCTGCCATGTATCAGTGAAGGATGGCTTGTGTGTTCATGTGTTCATCATTTGGTGAATCTGGAAAATATGTGTATTTTGTATGCACACTCAGTTCATCTGAATGTACAAATAGCTTACACCATTTAGCTTTGCTCATATTTTGTTTGTTTCTGTAGGTTGTGCCACACTATGTCCTGTTGCCACTCTCAACCGACTGTTGAGTAATGTGACATTAGAGGCCGAGTCTCGAGGTTCAGTGTGTGGCTCCAGCAATGCTGTGTTTGGATCCACCAAGCCTGAAAACAGTAAGTGACTTGTGAGACTACACTGATGGATTGTGGCAGAAACTAATTGTCTTCTGAGGCACTGAAGTTTGCCTTGCAGAGTTGTGTCCCTTACTTGTGCCACAATTCGCTGATTGTGGAAATCCCAGATTTGCTCAATTTTTTAACTTATCCTGCATCCAGCAAGTGACCCGGAAGTCATGACGTCACATCAAAACACATCACTGCTTTGTCACCTCCACAGACGGACGTACTTTGTATCCCTTGTGGAAATTAAAGCTTATTGTTACTTTGCGTGTTTCTGCATTCATTGTATGCCGCTATATTGTTACGTATGGGCTGTTACCTTTAGGGTCTTCCATTCGTAATTTGTAATTTTTATCTCTTGTTTGTGGCTTTAGTCACAGCAATTTATGGGCATACTGTTGTTCCTGCCATTTTGTTTTTTTCCTGCCATTTTTGCTATTCACCACGTGGCCACATATTTTCGTGTCCTTGTTTTGAATTCTTTTTTTGGCTTGGTTAATGCACTTAATATATATATTTTGTTTTGGCGTGCTTAAAGCTTTGCCTTTTCACTACCTTTAGTGTATTGTTTGCTCTCATGAACTCAAATAAAATACAAAGTTTTTGAGTTACATTATGCTTCCCGTACTTTGTGGTTTTACCTCATGGTTATGTTTTTGCTTAAATTCTGGACTTCTGCCTTGATTGTACGACGCCCTGTACTTTCACAACGCAGTGCCGATATTGCAGTCCTTCGTCGCTGTGCTCCTTCAACTCAATATGAGTATCAAGGACATGCCTCACTCAACATGCTCGTCAACACCCTGATATGGTTTACAAGTCGAGTCTTCTACCCCTGCGTGGCCATGACCTTTAGCGACAACATCGTCCCCTCCTCCAGTGACACCCGTAACGAGACCGGCTTTCCATCTCCTCCTCCATCTATGTCGACAACAGCAGCGCCATCGCCGCTCCTGATGCCACCGCTCCCATCAAGCAGCCCCACCAGTTCTCCTAGCACTCCAGAGAAGCTACGCCATCTCTTGAGTATCTCCGGCGCCTCCTGAGCGCCTCCTCTGCCATCTACGTTGATAATGCCGTCAGTGCTCCCAAAGCCATCAGCACGGCTGGTGCTCCCGAGAAGCAACCCCACTGGCGCTCCCGGCGCTCCAGAGAACTTACGCCACCGGCGCTTCCTGAGTATCTCCAGCTTGCCAACTGGTTGAGGTTCTGTTTTGTGACGTTCTCCTTAACCCCGTGGTTTAAAGCACCATGCTTCAGGAGAGATGGCCAGCAGGTTCACTCCTTGGATGAAGTTGAAGGAGTTCACATGTTTCTTCAAAGCCTACTATGAGCCATGCTTTAGGAGAGATGACCTCCATCGAAACAGGGCTTCTGGTGGACAGTATCTGTATCAGAACTGGCAGATCTTCACTGTTCAGGTTCATTTAGCCTGTTTGACCCCTTTGTCATAGGCTCTCGCTTTCATTGTTGACTGGTCTCTCATGTCACGGTGTTCATTTGTTGTTCTGCACCGGCCTCGCCTTCCAACGATGACATCCACTGTCTTCTTCGTCGACATCGCCAACACCAACACTCCTCTACTCTGCCTTAGCGACAGTGTTCCACAAAGCAGCTCTTCCACGGCGCTCCTGCGTTTTTTCGCAGAACTCGGGTACACCACTTTCGTGCAGTATGGTGCGATCTACCCGAACCACAGTTTTACAGATTTCTACCTTATCTTATGGACATTGCTTTGACTTTCGACTAATGGGTTAAGTTAATGCCTCGGCAGTCGATTGTGGAGCGGGTTTATTTCGATTATGTATCTTCCCCACAGGACACGATCGGAGACCCCTGTTGCTGACTTTTCAACTTTGCAGTCTTGTAGACGACCTCATTTACCATGACTTTCCGCACTTCCACTGCGGCTTATACTTTGTCAGTGGCTAGTGTTTCTGGGATTGCTCGCACCAGCCCTAGTTGTGACCGACTGTGATCTGGAGATCTACTCCTTTGGCACAGCAACAGCCTCAAGATAAAAGCGCTTATCCTGGCCATCACTTGCTGGCAGAGCATTCTAGGTCACGCCTTTTTGATCATATTCATGGACAACATCACCATGGTGTGGTGTTTGAGGAACCAGGGTACTCTCTTCTCTTCATCCCTGCTAAACCAGACCTTCCGCTTCTTCGACTTAGTGGTCAGCCTGGACCTGTAATTACTCGTTTAGCTTTCACCAGGTTGAGAGCATGTTCTGGCACAGGCTCTGTCCAGGCCTGGACAAGTTGGCTCCCACCAAATGGAAGCTCCACCCAGAGGTCTTCGCCAGACTTTGTCAAACGATGGACACCCCAAACATCGATCTGTTCGCCACATCTCAGAAGTGCCAACTGTCGACTAACATTTCACCGGTGCAGGATCCGGCCGCTGTGGCAGTCAACGCCTTCAGTGTTCCCTGGGAGGGATTACATGCTTACGCTTTTCCGCCTCCAGTTCTCTTTTCCAGGGTTCTTCAAAGATCCAGGCCAGTCGGCACCTGACACTGATTTTGGTTGCACCTTGGTGGTTGGTCAGAAGTTGGTTTGCCGACCTCTGAAACATCACCAGAGACAAGCCCCTGGAACTTCCGGCATGGCCCAACCTTCTGCTCCACCCACACAGTCGGTTGCCACACCCCAAACAGTTTCGTCTGCACGCCTGACAATCTGCAGAAAGCCCTAGGAGCCAAGGGCTATTCGGTTAGAGCGGCCAAGGCTATTGCATCAGCACACAGTCCATCTACATGGAGACTGTATGATGATAAATGGTGCTCTTTCCAGGCATTCTGCTCAGACAAACACCAGGATCCAAAGACAGCATCAACTCAGTTCCTGGCTGGTTTCCTTCTGTACTTGCGCAGCACATTTCGGTTTAAAGGCTCTACCATCTTCATATACCTGGTCGCCATCAACCCCGTTCTTACCATCCTGGACGACTACAGGCCTTGCTGCACTCTTCTGTCTCGAAAGACCAGAAAGCCAACACTAGACCAAGGAACATCCATTCCAATTTGGAATGAACGTTGGATTGCTTTGGAAAGATCGCTCATTCCAACCTTTCCAAAGCTTGGAAGGATCGATCTTTACGGAAAATCCAAAATTGGATTGGCAACATTTCCAAATATATTTCCAACACAGGAATGGACTTGGAATGGTTTGGAATTATTTGGAATTGTTTCGGAGTATGTTTAGAAGGAACAAGTTAAAATATGTTTTATTAGTAATTTGAACAATAAAAAGACTATGAATTATCTATTGAGTTTAAACTATATATAATAAATAATAAACTTATCTCAAACATTCACTACTTGTCTGTCTAGCGAGGGGCTTTTACAGTCGCATTCTCCCTAAGGTGAGAGAGAGACCCGCACTTGACTCGACAAAACAATAATAGGTCTCAAGATTAAGTATTCGGCTGGATGGCAGCTGCCATTTAATTATAAAACAGACAGTCGTCTAGACGGCTCACATGTAAGTGCGCCAACATGTGCCTAAGATCATAAAATGGACAATCTTTGGTAACATCTAAATTGTTGTCTCACGCCAGAGCTTTGAATAATAGTTCATTGAACAATTGGAATTCAGGAAGTTATCAATAATTGTTTTACTTAACATAAGATAAGATAAGTTGTTTACAACATAATATTATCATGTCAGGACGTACTACAGTCAAAACCATATATTTTAAAATCATTTTAATGACAGACTATGATTTCCAAGTCCCGATTATCAAATCAATGAGTTATCAGTTTCACCACATGTGCACAGACCGCCTATACTTATATATATATTTTTCATAACTATTCTCCAGTTAAAGTTCTATCCTCTTATCAAATAATTTGTGAGAGTGATCATCATTAACGAAACTCATTCTCATCAAAGAATACAGATCAAATGAAGAATCAGATGCATGCATTTATTGCCATGCTTCATTCATCACAAAGCAGATTTACATACATTTGTGAATAGCACTTAAACTGTGATAATGAATTTTACCATTGTCCATATTATTCCGAATATATAAACGACTTCAACGTTAATATTTCAGACAAAAACAAAGTCTCCTGTCTTTTAACATTCAGGGTTTGCTTTCACAATTGAACATTTGTTTTCACCAAAGGACAATCAAATCAAGCCAAAAACACGAAAAATACATATATATGGTTAGCGACCGTCATTATACAGCGAGGGGGGAAATTCGTCTGCTCTAACTGCCTTCACAAAAACATTCCAGCCCTTAATTACCGAGGCAGCTGTGATGTAGTAGCTTTACATTTGCTGCTTTTGCAGCATATAAGATGTGTAATCTGTGGAGTAACTAAAGTAATGTTACGGCTGAAATCTTACTTGAATGGTTGTTTTAATAGAAAACTTACGTTTTAAAAACACAAGTGTTCTTATATAATGTTTTAAGGTTTGGTTTATAAATACTAGAGAAGATTTTTTATACATATAAAACTGATCGAAAATACAGCTGAACAATAGAAAAATCAAAATAGGAGTTGTGAATAGTGACAAATTTTAATTACATCACTGTGTCAATAAGTATTGACTGATTCCGTCAAACAACTGTCAAACCATTTATTGCCATGTACGTACATGTACACAGGAAGTCAGCGCTGTCTGAGGCTCCAGGTAAATAACCATCGTGGTTTTATGACGGGAGATCAGACAAACCGTGAACCAGGGGCATGCGACGTAATTACATCTAAAGGTGGTAGAGGGGGGCACGGGTGGCCCAGTCGTCTAAGGCGCCGCGATTCGCTGTGCAGAGTTGCGTCCCTTGGGCATGCCAGAAACCTATGATTGTGGGTTCGAATCCCGGTTCGCCCCATTTATGTTTCTAGGTTTGTCAGCACCATACCCATGCTCGTGGGTTTCACCGAAGTGGTAAACGTCTTAGACCTGCATCACTTCGGGCTTTCCTCCCACATTAAGCTGACACGCCGTGATATAACTGGAATAATGTTAAAAGCGGCGTTAAACCCAACTCACTCACTCACTCACTAAAGGTGGTAGAACCAGGGTATTGTCTCTTGAACTGGCTAATTGACCGTGCATAAAATTGGTAAATATATTTCGTTTTGACACCTGTGTTTCATGCGCATCCCAGCTCATAAGCAGAATACAGACAAATGAGGCACCGTGATCAGCGGAGCATGAACAACATGGATGCCGCCTTTCGGCCGTACCGAACAGTCAAGCTGCGATCTCAGAACTGCTCGCCCGATTGAATCTAATTGCAAGCGGAGACAAGATTACTTTCCTTGCCCAAACATGATCGTTGCTCAGAAATGTTCAAATCTATCTTCAGTTAATCATGAATTTTATGCGAGCATGACATTTATGCGAAAAATGCGATCATCAGTCCCTCTGATTATTTTAATATGTTTCATTTCATCATGATAAAAAAGTTAGTCACTTATAAGGGTACCACGTTGAAACTGGAAACGATCGTTAACAAAAACAACAAAATGTGATATAACTGCAAATAAAACAATCAAGTGCGCTAAAGGTGTCATCAACTGGTCAAGTAACATCACGGTTTGTATATTCACGTTGATTGGACAGTCTAGACTGGCGCCAACTAATCATGACGGCGTCTTCAGAACAGAACAGAACTTTATTTCTCCCAGGTTTAGGCTTACGTGGATAACGGAAAATTTTGTTTTAGTGATTTTTAGCACATTTTTAATATAATCTAATATACTTTCCTTGATTGATTATATGACTGCGGTCGTAGATCCGGATGTACCTAAATATGCTCAGTAAATACACAGGATTTATTGTTATACTATTAGGATTAATAGATACAATTGAGTATTTATACCCTTGATCATAAAGTTAGTCACTACTTTTATTTTCACATGTTCGATTTGTATGATTTGGGTTATGATTAAATTGACAAAATAAGAAATCATTCCGTGTATATCTGTATTATATATTGTACCCCAATACGTAAGTAAATTGTGTATAAATAAGGACACTAGGTTAATTACTGTAATTGATTATTTGATAAACATATTCACCTTTAGTTGCGTAATATGTCACAGAGGTAAAGCTAATTCATAACAACTAATTGTCCCATTTATTTGGCTTCTATCTTTTATATGAAACAAATGCTATAACATGGGGTGATAAACTTCACTGGCAATAGACGTAGCATATAATTGTCCGCATGAACAGTCTACTCTGTTCCAGATATGTTTATTCATTTTGTCAGCATTTAAATCGTTGCATTCCTGGCTCAATGATTCATTTGACGAAATCTTGTTCCCTGTTTTGAATTACCGTCAGATAGTTCCAGACCAATTATAGAATTTCCAGCCCTATGTGTTGCGCATAATTCCGAGATAATTCGAAGTTCATATTCTTGTACGAACACTTATCAAAATTCATTTATACCTAGTACTATTATGTACATATGTATATTAGTTCAAATTATAATAATGAGGCCCTCTATTCTCGAAAGGGTCTTTGTTCTACGACAACCGTAAGTCGGTATGGGAAAACAAAATATTTGTTTAATTGTTCAAAGTTCATAGTCAATATCATATGATTATGGACAAGGAAGATAAGAAATTAAATATAAAGAGTAGCCACTTTAAATGACAGAAATTCTTTTAGTTAAATTTGCTCATGATTTGGTCTTTTCGTGGTAAATAGTGCCAAAATACTCTTAATTATTTACTTTCATGTCATTACTAATCTCACATAAAATCAAAAGTTGTACAACGTTTAACAGATATGATTATGACATGTTGTATCCAAACATATCCAAACAAATCCAAGCTTGGAAATATGACCTTGACAAATTTTGGAATGGTCATATTTCCATTTGGAATGGTGGTATTTCCAAGTTTTGGATTGTTTGGAATGGATGATATTTTGTCCAGTGCAAGTTCAGACCGATTGCGTGTGATCTGAATGTGGTCTTAAAGGTTCTTTGGATGGCTCCCTTTGAACCACTCCACTCATCTTCCTTCTACAGTGTTTCTACTGGCTTTGGCTACTGCGGCTCGAGTCGGTGAGTTCCACGCCCCCTCCCATGTTCGATTCGAATGCGGTACTCATGCCGCCGTTCATCTTGGGCTGTGCTGAGACTTTGTCACAAAGAATCAACTCCCAGGACAGCCTGATAGATCATTCACCATCCCACCCTCTCGTCCATTGTGGGGCCGACGATGAGTAGGAGCTTTTAATATGCCCAGATAGGACACTGAGGGCTTTCCTACGACGATCTAAAGCCTGCCGCAAGTCTAGGAAACGCCTTTTTCTGCCAGTCTCCTCTTCGTCAGAGGTCAGCCGGAATACTATTTCCCAGTGGCTCTGGGCAGTCATCCTCCAAGCTTATGAAGCTGCCGGATTGGACCTACCCTGCCTCCCCCAAGGCTAACAACCCACACGAGATCAGGGCGGTCGCATTTACCATGGCTCTTCACAGTAGTTGCTCCATCCAGTTGATCGTAGAAGGCTGTTATTGGCGATCTGACACCGTCTTCGCCAGCCACGGGCGTTCACAGCTTTGGTCCCCTGGATGGAGCCCAACAGGTCACCAATCACCGACATCACTGATTATCCGATACCCTGAGCAGGGCCCATCAACCTCTCTGGTCTTAATCACCCCAGAAAAGACAGCTCTACTGTGTTCTGCATTCGCTCTTAGATCAGTTCTAGTTTTTGGCTACCCGCCTCATTCTACTTCTGTCACCTATTCGAGTTTTACTATTTGCATCGACTCTCGTTTCCTGATGACAGGAATGGTAGTAGATGTTAACGTCGATGCCAACGCTCCTGATTCTCCAATACCCCGAGCGGGGCCCGTCGACCTCTCTGGTGTTTATCACCCCAGACTAGAAGGCTCTCCTGCATTCCGCATTTGCTCTTTGGAATGGTCGTAGATCTTGGCGCCGACACCGCTGATTCTTGAGCGGGGCCCGTTGACCTCTCTGGTGTTTATCACCCCAGATTAGCTCTAATCATTAGAGCGTTCCCCATTTGCTCTAAGAAAAGTTCTAGTTATGGCTACCCATCTCATTCCATTTCTGTCACCTATTTGGGTTTTTCCTTTTTGCATCGACTCTTGTTTCCTGAAGACAGGAATGGTTGTAGATGTTCCGGTCATCACTTGTATGCGGTGCAGATTCATCAGACCTTGACGAGGGTTCATTATCGATCGCATCTGAAGGTATGCCCACCGTCCGTGCTTAATACAGAATAATGCAGGATAAGTTTTAAAAAATTGTAAAATCTAAATATTTTTTACATTTGTACACTTGTCCTGCATTACAAATGTCTAAGTGCCATCCCTTCGCTACGCTGACTCCCCACGTAGTTTCAGCAGTTATGTGTTTTGATGTGACGTCATGACTTCCGGGTCATGTGCCAACTGTGCAAGGGTGCTGTCTCTACTGGTTGGAACAACTTTTCTTCAGCAGCTGGATCTCACTCAGTTGGTCTCTCTGTTAAGAGACAGCAGTAAATGCAATACGGAGTAATGCAGGGGAAGTATACAAATGTAAAAAATATTTAGATTTTGCTTATTTTGTAGTGGTTATGTGGCCTTGACTCTGTGGTTAGTATTTGTTTTATTTAATTGTGTGTTCTGTAGACAATTTTAATTGGTTTATCGGCAGCCATCATTATAGGTGTTCATGTTTTTGCTGTCAATGTTTTCATATGCACGTTTTTTTGTGTGAAAAGGCATGTTGATTTTGAGGTAATTTTCGAATAAGATACAAAAGTTTCACCACCAGAATCAAGGGTTCTTGGAATCACAGTAAAATGTTGAATCAACCGGTGGTCTCCCTGGCCAAGTGTATATATTGGGTATTTGTAAAGCGATATTGGTGACTACAATAAAACACCATTCACTAACTCTTCTCCAGATGTAATACCACTGGTAGCTGCAGGCATCCTCAGCCTCATCCCGGTTGTTGCTGTTGCACTATTTGTCTTCAACCGATACTGCCGCAGGCCCAACAAGCATGTCACCAGCTATCGCCAGCTCCTTAATTCTGAGACCTACCCACTCGACAGTGACGAAGATGAACTTCTGTCCTGATGCACATAAACGCAACATTTTTTTATTGGTTTGGTATGATAGAGACTCAGTTGCATTGATATGGGTAAAACAATCTCACTTGTTAGTGATATTTTGTTTACAAAATGTCATTGTTTTTTACCATTCCAATTAAGATCGTGTTTATAGTTTCTGCAGTTAAACATACTTACAAGGTATGCAGAACTGCAATACGAAATATACCTATATTGAAGACGCTGATGGTATCAGTGGTGGCAACACATTGATAACAAGTTAAAATGTCACTAGTAATTATTGCTGCCATCAATGTTACAGCTCGGACAATCACCATCTCTGGTGCTCTTCCATTCATTTTCATCCCACGCATGAAAAATCAAATTACTATTTCGGAAAGGTTTGTTACCTGACTGACTGACTGAGAAGGTGAAAAGTTCATGGAAGTAAACAAGTGGACAAGAATTGTTTTTGAAACGGTTATCTGCAAAATAATTTCAGTAATGAAGAATACTTCAGATTCATCTGCTTGAAAAACAGGATGTTTCAAAAATACAGTATACTACGTTTATGACGAACATGGTTATAACAAACTGATGGATGTAAGGAACTTACTTATTGGTCCCGGTCGTTTACTTATATACTGTATATATTATGCTTATAACTAACTACAGTTATAACGAACTAAATATAGTGGTCCCTTTGAGTTCGTATAACCGTAGTTCACTGTATAAAAATATTACACGTTTGTGAAATGTTTAGTTTGAAGATCTGTCAAACACCATTCTGTCAAATTTGATAGGGCCTACATAATTACTTCGGGTTATCCAATGTTTGACGTAACCAAAAATGATGAATAAAGAAGAAATACATAGGGACCAAGTTTTTACTTTGCGACAACTGTAAATACAACAGTGTTTGACTATATTTCACTGATTTAAGACGGGCATCAAAGCTTAAAGTGTGCTTACTTGTGTGCAGGTTACTTGTTTCCCTACCCTTCATTCCTCAGTGGACTCGACCAAGGCAAGTGTTACTTGGGTGCAGGTTACTTGTTTCCTTACCCTTCATTCCTCAGTGGACTCGACCAAGGCAAGTGTTACTTGTGTGCAGGTTACTTGTTTCCCTACCCTTCATTCCTCAGTGGACTCGACCAAGGCAAGTGTTACTTGTGTGCAGGTTACTTGTTTCCCTACCCTTCATTCCTCAGTGGACTCGACCAAGGCAAGTGTTACTTGTGTGCAGGTTACTTGCTTCCCTACCCTTCATTCCTCAGTGGACTCGACCAAGGCAAGTGTTACTTGTGTGCAGGTTACTTGTTTCCCTACCCTTCATTCCTCAGTGGACTCGACCAAGGCAAGTGTTACTTGTGTGCAGGTTACTTGTTTCCCTACCCTTCATTCCTCAGTGGACTCGACCAAGGCAAGTGTTTCATGTGTCCCTGTTTACCAGCAGGGTCTCCTGCTCAAAGCCATAAACATATGGTTTTAAACATGGACCAGGAAGTTGTTGGTGCAACATATTTATTACCCCCTGGCAGGAGGTGGAAGGGGGATAATGGTATGGCTGCTGTCCATCCGTTCGTCACGTTTTGTTTCAGGAGCAATACACAAAAACCATGAGAGATATCTTATCCGAACTTGGCATATAGATAGGTCTAGTAAAGCATTGTTATCTTTTGTTAGTTTGGCATTTTGTTTAAATATATTTTTCGAGTTTCCATAGCAAGGACTTTGAATTAAACTGAAAATGGCAGTAGTGTTTTGTTTCCAGAGCAGACCGTACAATATTTCTTCACCAAACTTGGCACAAAGATAGGTCTAGAGGTAAACTATTTTTTGTGTTTCCATAGCATCGACTTTGGCGGGGGATATGAGAATTCAATGCTTGTTTGTTACCAGGATCAGCTTTTCTGTCTTTTGGAACGATTGTTAAATCTCTTAAATAATCTGCATGAATTCATGTTTCTGGAAATTCAATAGTTCCTCTTGATTTTAATCATCCAAATATCAAGGATTTACAATCTCACATGCAAAATGTGTTTTTCTTCTTATGTTACGGTAGATTGATAGTAATTGACATTGAGTATGATACTTTATCATGACATAGCACATTGAAGGTATTTCACAAGATGTTCACAGTTTCCTTAGAAATAAATGCTGATCAAATAAGTGAAACATAATCAACAGCTCACAGGCATTTTCTAAATGAAATGAAGTATTTGCAGAAATATCACCATTTCTTGTGCTTGCTATCAGGGTTCAGCAAAACACTAGTTTATTTGACAATAGTCAATAAACAATATTTTGGACCATTAGTCTTTAAACAAATTGGTCCAACTTGCTTGTGGAAAATATGAAATGTCAGTTACCTTATTTTTTTTAACTTGGCTTTATTGGCAGAATATTTGAAATACACAAATCACCAAAGTTAGGTGCAGTTGTTTCTATCTCTCACTCCAAGTCAATAACCTTCGTGTTTATCAATGTTCACTGAATGATCATCAAGTTTAACAAATTCTTAGTTCCCATGGGGGCACGGGTGGCCCAGTCGTCTAATGCGCCGCCATTCGCTGTGCAGAGTTGCGTCCCTTAGGCATGCCAGAAACCTATGATGGTGGGGTTTGAATCTCGGTTCACCCTGATTATGTTTCTAGGTTCGTCAGCACCATACCCATGCTCGTGGGTTTCAACGAGGTGGTAAACGTCTGAGACCTGCATCAATTCGGGCTTTCCTCCAACATTAATCTGATATGCCATGATATAACTGGAAATACTGTTAAAAATGGTGTTAAACCCAACTCACTCACTTAGTTCACACTACCACTAGAAAGAGATCTGAGGACATCTCATTACGGGTCATATCAGAACGACCTTTCATCTGACCAATCAGAGCTTCACTTACCAGATCCTGAAAGTGACAGTCGGAACGTGTTTTCTAATCACGCAACCTTGAAAAAGCCACAAATACCACAGGGTATTCTGAATGACAGTTACAGGAGGATGGACTGATTCTGTCAAAATGCTCATCTCATGGGATAAACATTATGACAGAAGAGACAGCACAGCCTGTGGGAAGTACTGCCATGCAATCTCTACCATCTATTAGACATTCCACAATTTTATTGAGCTTAGTTTTCAGATCTTGAATTGATAGTTTGCTAAGCGTGAATAGATCACATTCACATGCAATCATATATATTCATTCAGAACCTCATAAGGATGACATCATAGAAATAAACTGAACTCATATATTTAACAAGTACATTCAATGATGTGTTATTATTTACAGTAATTTTCTATATATCTACATATATATGTATCTGTTTACATGCATAATGATATAATATTCATAATTATAAATTACATTAATACACAAAAATACACTCCTACCCTGTGGTTGATCCTAGGGCACAACCTGAGTTCACCAAGTGATGAGCTGACTAGACTAGGGTGCCTGCATCTAAATACAAATAGACTCAGTTAGGAAAACTGGGTAGTGTAGCAAACATGAATTATGTATTATTCATAACACACCTATGAGTGCTTCACATGCATTAACAACATAGAAAATTTCAAACAAACACATACATGGTAGTAAATACACACCCACTCATTCTCCTAGAAATGTTGAAGATATATAGTGCTAGGTTTCTGTATGCCTTAAACTATTAAAAAACTTGCTGACCTATCTATAATATTTAAATGGCTGCAATTATGTGACTACGTGTATTGACAATTAAGATAAAAGTTAAAACTTTGTAACTGTATAACAGATTACACAAACACATACATAATTACAAGATGCACAGAATACACCACCAACACGTGAGGACAATCTCGAGATGAGACATGACACACCAAGCAAATGACGGATGTGGATTCTGATTAAAGGCTGAGTGTGTGTTAGTATTTTTAACAAGGCCAATCAAGCATAAGCTGACTTAAACAAAAGGACCCAAGAAACCTTCCATACCCCATACTAATAGTAGTTGAATAAAAGCAGGGCCAAGTTATTATTCTGCTGAAAGTACAGCAGTAGAAGTACATCAGCTGTACCGGTTTATTCAATACAGCACAGTAATCATGTCATTACAATATTCATATACAAATATGTAAAATACAGAAGGCTTACATTTGTACAACACTGCAACATACTGTTTGATTTCACATCATGTGACATGGCTGTGTGTGATTGTCAAATGACATGCAAGGATGGTTGTCTGAATAAACATGAGAGAGAGATAAACTGTCCACTGGTCACTTTGTTACCATTGTCTGGTTTTACTGGTCCTTATCAGGGACTGACCATTTGATATAATGGAAAACCACATACCTTTTTAATTATACCTATGAGCCTAAATCTTTTTTTGAAAGAAAACGTCTTTTTCCAAATCTCTGAAGCATACATATATTTTTAAGCATTTTCTGGGACAATATATTTTTTTCAATAAAATCCTAGCCTCTTCTCCCCCCCATCCTTTAATATCAAATTATTTGTCCCTTACCAATACCAATTGTTTCCATTTCAATATTATATATATATATTATAATTTCATTTAAATTACCAGCAAATTCTTTTTTGTAGTAGTTGGTATTTTTCTTTGTTGATTCACCATATGAACTCGCAGACATGTTTTCAACCGAAATAGCTTCAGACCTAGACTGGGACATGCATAATGTGTTGTATGCAATTATTGAGATATACATCCTTCTGAAATTTGTTTTACAATAAGTCTGTCTATATATATTGGTTGATATATTGTGAATGTTTTATGCAGATATTATATTTTGTATTTTTGACAGAATTTTAGAACATGAATAAAATATTTTGCCAAGCCATTTGTTATTGTGCCAGAAACCTATGATTGTGGGTTCGAATCCCGGTTCGCCCCAATTATGTTTCTAGGTTTGTCAGCACCATACCCATGCTCGTGGGTTTCACCGAAGTGGTAAACGTCTTAGACCTGCATCACTTCGGGCTTTCCTCCCACATTAAGCTGACACGCCGTGATATAACTGGAATAATGTTAAAAGCGGCGTTAAACCCAACTCACTCACTCACTCACTAAAGGTGGTAGAACCAGGGTATTGTCTCTTGAACTGGCTAATTGACCGTACATAAAATTGGTAAATATATTCGTTTTGACACCTGTGTTTCATGCGCATCCCAGCTCATAAGCAGAATACAGACAAATGAGGCCCCGTGATCAGCGGAGCATGAACAACATGGATGCTGCCTTTCGGCCGTACCGAACAGTCAAGCTGCGATCTCAGAACTGCTCGCCCGATTGAATCTAATTGCAAGCGGAGACAAGATTACTTCCCTTGCCCAAACATGATCGTTGCTCAGAAATGTTTAAATCTATCTTCAGTAAATCATGAATTTTATGCGAGCATGACATTTATGCGAAAAATGCGATCATCAGTCCCTCTGATTATTTTAATATGTTTCATTTCATCATGATAAAAAAGTTAGTCACTTATAAGGTTACCACGTTGAAAATGGAAACGATCGTTAACAAAAACAACAAAATGTGATATAACTGCAAATAAAACAATCAAGTGCGCTAAAGGTGTCATCAACTGGTCAAGTAACATCACGGTTTGTATATTCACGTTGATTGGACAGTCTAGACTGGCGCCAACTAATCATGACGGCGTCTTCAGAACAGAACGGAACTTTATTTCTCCCAGGTTTAGGCTTACGTGGATAACGGAAAATTTTGTTTTAGTGATTTTTAGCACATTTTTAATATAATCTAATATACTTTCCTTGATTGATTATATGACTGCGGTCGTAGATCCGGATGTACCTAAATATGCTCAGTAAATACACAGGATTTATTGTTATACTATTAGGATTAATAGATACAATTGAGTATTTATACCCTTGATCATAAAGTTAGTCACTACTTTTATTTTCACATGTTCGATTTGTATGATTTGGGTTATGATTAAATTGACAAAATAAGAAATCATTCCGTGTATATCTGTATTATATATTGTACCCCAATACGTAAGTAAATTGTGTATAAATAAGGACACTAGGTTAATTACTGTAATTGATTATTTGATAAACATATTCACCTTTAGTTGCGTAATATGTCACAGAGGTATTTTTCTTTGTTGATTCACCATATGAACTCGCAGACATGTTTTCAACCGAAATAGCTTCAGACCTAGACTGGGACATGCATAATGTGTTGTATGCAATTATTGATATATACATCCTTCTGAAATTTGTTTTACAATAAGTCTGTCTATATATATTGGTTGATATATTGTGAATGTTTTATGCAGATATTATATTTTGTATTTTTGACAGAATTTTAGTACATGAATAAAATATTTTGCCAAGCCATTTGTTATTGTTACTAAGGTCACAACCTTCGACGACTTTTTGTTGTTGAAACTGTGGTTGTTAGCATGGTCTGAGTATATTTGACACATCTGGCCAAATAACATGCATGTCTCATGGATTAGTGTGACTTCTGTTATGTTTTCAGGAGTTGCTCAGCACTTAATAGATTATTTAACAAGGCAAGTTAAGTATGCCCTGAATACATGTTTCCCAACTGGACATGTATGTCTTGGTCTGAAAGCTGTAGTGTCAGTGAGCAAATGGAAATTTGTTTTGGTGAAATAGCTTGTCATTTGAGTGGAATATTAAGTTTGTGATTCCAGGTAAATAAGTGTTTCCTCACTCAGAATGTACCCGGTACTTCTATTAATAGGTCATTAATGTTGTAAATGATTACAACTGACTGACAAAGAGGCTTCAGCTGATTCAAATAGGGATATACTTTTAATAAAAAATATTGGTATCTGTATCGTTAGGTTATTTAAATAACTACTCGTGATTACCGATTTGTAACTGTGATCTGTTCTGAGAAATACATGTCAACCTGGAATCCTGATCATGTAAAAGTAGTTTGGAAGCAACTGAGTATGTACTGACAAGCCCTCATTCCCATTGCTGCTTGTATTGGGCTATTCAATGTTCGGTTCCCTTGGTCCAGTCATATGGTAGGGATATTGATGAAGCTATTTATGGCCACTGCTCCCTCCTCTCATGTACTGTAGTGCTCTTCGATTCTGTCAAAATGCTTTTGGCAGCTGTAAACATCTCTGAAATTGCCAGACTGGGAAAGCTGAACTTTTTGGCATGTACATGTATGTTTTTCTAATGATGACATCGTATTTTGTTTGATGTCCATTGTCGCGGGTCATCCCTGTGTTAGCATTGAAAAATATCTATTTAACATCATTTTAGCATAACATGCCACTGACTCCCCAGTAACCATATCGGACAATATTGCTTTTGGATGTTTTGGTTGATGTTCATAAGATCCTTCACAGTGTTGAACGACTAAATGTCATATTTAGTCGTTCAGTGTGTGATTGTCCATAATCACATGCAGTATTAAGAAGGATTTAGATTTAAGTTGATTATATTTAGATTACATTAATTTGCTTCAGTTTAATCACGCGACACAAAACTTTCATAAGTTGTGCGAGTTGTGAGTCTTTGTTTTACTACCTCGTCCGCAGCATTAGTTATTCCAGCTTCATTATTATTGTTGTTACCCTGCCTGGCGCTCAGTATCAAGGGCCTAAACCAGGGTCTGGCCGGCTTGGTGTCGGTATACTGTGTCTGAGGGGAGCATCGTGTTAAACTGTGGCACGACCTGGGCTTCCTTCTGTAATAGAGACGTTGATCATTACGATCTTATCATGAGTCACACAAAATACACACGAAAAGATATATATGTTAATAAATGTGAGTGTTGCTTCGTAAATATAGACGATTGTGTTTCATCGGAAACATTATACAGAATACGATTTCTCAAACGGATATTTTCTGTTGATAATTATTTAAAACAGTTTTAAACTTGTTTCCAAAGTTAACGTATTCTTTCTCATTTAACCGATTTCCTGATGTTTTAGAAATTCTTGAATTGAGGCGCTGATTTCAATACAGATTTGAAATATGTCGGTAATTTGGAAATTGTTGAGGCTGATAGTATCACCAGAGTGTCTTAATCTCACATGAGGTGATTAACCTAACAGCTTCTCGAGGATATTTCTACGAGTGTTGATATGTCAGGATACGCAAAAACGAGATTGGAGCATTCACAGATGAGACAACCCGTTCCTCCTTGAGAGTCGCCTTGTATGACATTCCTGAAGTACAAAGGACTATTCTGACTCGGCATAAAGCAGGGACGTGACACACATCAGGGGTGAATGTCAACTCATTTTGAGATTGACTTATCATTTTCTGTTCATCGAGTACAGAATCGACAAACCAGCGTTTAAAATGCATGGATCCTCCTTGAACAGAACAATAATAACGTTATACATACATTCAGTAACATCGATTATACGTGACGTGTCAATCATGCCTATCGAAAACTCCCCAATACGTTGATTATAATGTTAGACGAGGATAACGTTGATATTCTATATATCTGTAAAAGCACAGATTCTGTTAACAAGAACCATCGTAACTTACATTTTCCGTTGAGAAATAGTTTGAATGAGAGCGTGAGCTTCATTTTTGTATTCTTCGAGTTATAATTACTTTTTTTTACTCGTTAGTCAATCGAATTTCTCGAAATTACATGAATCGTTAGTTTAACGCCGGTTTGAGCAATATTGGAGTCATACTAGTATTACGGCCAGACGTGTGCATGTTTTTCACGTGTACCGCTTTGGTGAAATGGGGAAAAAACACGGATAATGTGATGACAAATCTGGCTACATAATAAAGCGCTTGTTGGATGCCATGTAACAGCAGAAACCTGACCTATATTGATCATCGTCTACAGCAGGATAGGGACTTCTTCACGAACACCCCACGGAACTTCCGTCCCAAAAAACAGAAGAGTATAAAATTGACGGCCGAATTGATGACTACTGATATCTGACTGACACCGCTTACATAGCCACAAATCTCCGAACACTCATCCAAAGTGATTGCCGAATTGACTTCATACATGATCAGCTCCATACAGGCTGCTGCGAGTGACACCAGGAAGACTACCACCACTGCCAGAACCATTGCTGTGAAACGCTCCTTCTCACTTCCTTTCCGCTCCTGTTTCTGAAGGTTAGGCTTTGTACGGTAGAGCTTGCGGACCATGATCGTGTTAAGGATGATCAATAGGACTCCAGGGATGACAAATTTGACGATGACGTTGATGTAGACCAAGTAGACTGTCAAGTACCAATAGTTGTAGGACATATCAGAGATGCCCACTACTAACATGGTTTGGTTGAACTCGGGTACCCAGTCCCATTTGAGATACACTTCAAAATAACGGGGTACATTGTATAAGACACACATCATCACGACACCCATGGACGTTTTTATGGCTCGGGAGATGGTGCAGAACGATGCTGCTTTGAGAGGATGGCACACAGCGATGTATCGTTCAACGTTGACTGCAACAACGATGTAGATCGACCCAGTATGGGAGATGCTGGATATGGCGAACATTGTAGGGTATGCAGGCAGCATGAAGTGATAGACATAGGAAGAATAATAATCTGTGTAAACCAGGAGCCATTTCATACCAGTGATTAAGATATTTGTTAACAGCAAACAACTGTCAAACGTCGCTAGAACTATCAGGAAGATGCTTGTGGAACTTTTCATCTCAGGACTTGAAAGAATTATCATTGTTACGATATTTCCCCCAATTCCTACAAAGGAAATGATACTACAGACTACCCCTCCCAGGTAATACCAGTAGATGTATACACGATCAAGGAAGTTATCCGGGATCCCAGCGAGGGTGGTAGGAGGGTTATCGTCGGAGTTATTTCCCTTTGACTTGTTATGTTGAGGTTCCTCAGAAGACCATATGGTGTCAGCTTCAGTGGTGCCATTTCTTGATATAATCAATGTGGTTGATGTTGTGTTTTGCGACATCAGCTCGCCCCCTTGAATCTTCAGAAAATGGTATTGTTACCGCATTAGCTTTGTCGTTGTGTACTCAATCTTTGCACTTTGCAGTTTGAAGGTTTGGAATTACAGGAGATAATTCATATTGTGTTTCACAGCATTGACATATTTCCGTCTAAAGTGTTCATACCAAATAGCGTTATAACAACAAATATCTTAAAACAATTGTTGTAGTTAAAGCATGCAAAACTTTAAAAGGAAAAATGAGTATTCGAAGTAGTGAAGTCCTTCAGATATATTGTGACAATACAAATCGAAGTGTGAGATCGCAATCAGGACAAAGAACAATAGGAATTATTAGTTCAGTGTCTTTTTTAAAATTGACACAGACTCGTGTGTTTCCATATCGTATAATAACATATATTGATAAGGAATATAAATTATGTGTTATGCCCACCTTCATAAATTAAATACAGACAATAATTATGTGAACGTTTGGCGAGCATGGTATATACGTTTTTGTCCTATTTACTGCTTAAGGGCGGTCGGGTCGGCTAGTGGTTAAAGCGTTTGCTCGTCACACCGAAGATCCGGGTCCGGTTCCCCACATAGTTACAATGTGTAAAAGCCCTTTTCTGGTGTCCCCCGCAGTGATATTGCTATAATATTGCTAAAAGCGGCGTTAAACCATACTCACTCACTCACTATTTACTGTTTTCCAATGGAAACACACGAGAGTATGTCATTCTGAAAATAACAGGTAAGACCTATTTCACTCACTCAATTCTCTTACTTCATTATTGTATAGTACCAAATAGTTTGTAGCCACGTTTATTCACGGAAACATCCACACATGGGGACTCCTAAACGTTTGGTGAACGTAAGGTAATACGTTATTGAGCAAACATGCAATGTATATTTGAGATTCCTCAGGGATGTAGGGAGTTTTCCAAAAGTAGTTCCTGCCAGATGACCTAATTTGCATATTCATTAGATCGTGATATTTATCGGGTTGGTTTGTCGCATCGATAACCTTTGTTATGTATCCACTGTCTGATAAATGCTATCATTTCCGTGAGTAACCTGTAACGCTCATTATTATTCATCTCGCTAGTGGGATATGTGAGTGTTTCTCCAATTTATTACCTGTTCCGTACTATATGTACTCACTTTCAGGAGGGAGAGTAAACTCAGAAGGGCGACACACTTCATGGCTGTATCTGAAACACACAGTCAATTTGTTAACATTATGTAATAATCCGATGTTGAAATGGCTGGTTATACACTCGTGCCAATGACTGCAAAATGGTAACAATGTGCAGCTTGACAACAGCTGACAATTAAGAAACTAGCACATCTATGACAAGTTAACATGGAAGATAAATGGATATGTTCACGACAAGGCCACATAGTAAACTTTTACCTAATAACTCACGTATCTACTTGTCCAGTAAACCAACATGTTTGCTGGGTGTAAAACCACAAAAGCTTACATACACATATAATGTACGGAGTAGCGCCTTATGCTGTCACATTAAACGGTTGGATGTCTATGTTGGAGCTATGACAAGCAAGGTTGACATGGTGGTTTATATACCAAGGTTAAAATTAGTCTTTCGCTGTGAACTGTGAACACTTTATACTATTTAATTGTTCTAATGTAGACTGACATTAGCGTACGGTACGGCAGATGTGTGCAGTATGATATATCGTCTTTAAATGTAAATATAACAGTTAATGTTTAATGCTTAAACCGTATTCGGTCCCTGGTGTTGTCAGCCCCAGATTGACCATGGTGTTACGATGAACATCAACGCGCCCAGGAAATCCAGTTCCAAGCATTCCAAAATATTGCACGCAGCGACTCATTTTTCGAATGGCGTGGCATGACATTTACGAAGATTGTCTGTCAACAAAGTTCTTTTTAACTGTTAAACACTTCAACGATGTATTCTGTGTATGAACTGACTGTACTGTGAAAGCCTGGCGGATTTCTTACACATAAGATTTTATGCATGCACTTTCAGGGTCATCGTGGGTTATCATGACAAAGTGTTTGTACATGTGATCATCATGCATGATTCTGAAAAATGCATGGCATTATATCTTAATATTATTTTTTTTTATGGTGCACAGAATATTTTTCCGCTGGTATATTACATGCGGTTTGTGTGACATTTTCGTCTAACATGTTTTTACGACGTAAATTGTAATAACGCTGAAAAGTGTGATCAACTGCAGTAAAATGTTATAACACTGCGGTAAATGTTATAAATCTGCGCAAATTGTAATAACTTAAAATGCGGTAAATTGTAATAAAAGCTGCGGTAAATTGTAATAGAAACTGCTGTAAATTGTGATAACTCCACCGCGGTAAATCGCAATAAAAAGAGCGGTAAATTGTAATAGAAACTGCTGTAAATTGTGATAACTCCACCGCGGTAGATCGCAATAAAAACTGCGGCAAATTGTAACAACCACTGCGTGAAATGGTAATAAAATATTATTCCTTTGCTAATATCAAAAGAAACATGCACGAAGTTTAAAATGTGAGGCTAAGTTGTTTGAAAATCAAAATCCGGACTTTGAAAAGACTGAATTGATAAAGACTACAATACATTACATTTTTAATATTTGCATTTACTTCAAACAGAATTCGAGTTCCAGTGATTTTGTTTGGAATTTGAAGGAGGGAGAGATATTACAATTTACCGCACTTGGAATTACAGTTTGCCGCAGTTTTGTTACAATTTGCCGCACCTGCATCTCAATAGGAATGGCAGAAATTGAAACAATATCGTTTGTTTGATTTCCTTAAACATGCTCGAGGTTGGAATTGATCATGTTGAGCGCCAACAAACACTGTAACTCGAATTCTGTTTGAAATCCGAAGGCTTGAGAGATATTATTACAATTTACGGCCCTTGGTATTACAATTTGCCGCAGTTTGTTACAATTTGCTGAACCTGCCTCTCTATAGGAATGACAGAAATTGAAACAAAATCACTGGAACTCAAATTCTGTTTGGAGTAAATACCAAATATAAAAAATTTAATGTATTGTCTTTATCAATTCAGTCCGGATTTTTATTTTCAAACAGGTTACTCTCAGAGTTCATGCACAACTTCATGCACGTTTCTTTGTATATTTGCAAATGAATAATATTTTACAATTTACCGCAGTAGTTATTACAATTTGCCGCAGTTTTTTGCGTCGTGACACATATCACTGTACCTCTTAGTTGCATTTTCTGTTGCCATTGAGCCTGCTCGTCTGGAATCGATTATGTCGCTGGTGCTTTGATGGAATATTGTTACTGTGGCGAAAACATTCACACGAAACTTTGTTTAAATAATTCTCATATGATGTGTCCTTGTACCCACAGGTTTAAATTACCATTTTCTTGGTGCGTTCACTTGCTTCAAGACTGTTCTGGTAATATATGGGTAGCGCTAAACCATAAGTAGCATGTCACATGTATTCGTGTTATTAATTTTGCGATTCATCAAATGAACCCACGATCAGTATCTCCTGACAAACCAAGTCGCGCATCTATGTACACCAAATTGCGAGCCTTATCCCCCCCCCCCCCCCTGAACTGAACCACATGTCCGTCTCCTTTGAGTTAATATCTATCTATCTTCTACACCCTGTTTTATTCGGGGGCACTGGTTGCCCAGTCGTCTGGTGGACTGACATTAGCGTTCGGTACGGCAGATATGTGCAGTGTGATATATCGTGATTAAATGTAAATATAACAGTTAATGTTCAATGTTTCCACCCTATTCGGTCTCTGGCGGTGGTGTCAGCCATATATTGACTATGGTGTCACGATCAACACCAAAGCGCCTAGCAACAACGTTTTCGGTAAATCCAGTTCCATGCATTTCAATTATTGCATATTTGAAATGGCGCAGCATCACATTAACGAAGTTTGTCTGTCAATAAAGTTCTTTTTAACACTTCAACGGTGTATTCTGTGGTTGAATTGATTTGGCCTCACGTGTACTGTGTGAGCGTAGCGGGTTTCTTTACACATACTATTTTATGCATGCACTTTCAGGGCCAATCATGGGTTATCATGACAAAGTGTTTGTACGTGTGATCATCATGCATGATTCTTAATGGGTTTTTTGGGGTTTTTTTATGGTGCACAGAATATTTTACCGCTGGTACAATGTACATTGCGTACTGTTCGTGTGACACACACACACGCACGCACGCACGCACGCACGCACGCACACACAAACACATACACACACACAAACACACACACACACTCCCCATTAGTAGTCACAAATCTGGTATCACGAAGAACATTTGTCTTGTTTTGTTTGTTCGTGTCCTTATGGAAACACAGTATATATATATATATAATGTACCAGGGTACCAGTACAATTACGACAGTTAATCTTAACGCCTCGACCCTACAGTTCCTTCACTCATATTGATGGATTGATCATAATGTATAGCCACTAAGTATCCCATCAATAGGTAATACAGTAGTAAATAGCCCTGTCCAATCATGTGAAATCTGCAGTCAAATACCACACAGTCAAATATTAGTCAAATATATCAAATGCCACACAGCTGTGGGAGCTCTCCACATAATTTAATAGTTTCAATCGGTACACATTCCATTCACCTTTATTCTTCTGGAACACATCACAGAATGCTGTTCTACGTACAAACATGTACAATTACATATTACAAAATGCAGTTTTACGTATATACGAATGGTACACAGTACCGAATGCAGCTCTGCAAAAATACTACTAGTACACATAATAATATGCTGCTCAATATATATACTTCTAGAACACATAATAGAATGCAGTTCCACATATCTACTACTAGGACACTTCACAGAATCACAGAATGCAGTTCGACATATCTGCTACTAGAACACTTCACAGAATGCAGTTCCACCTACATACTACTAGAATACATTACAGAATGCAGTTCCACATATATACTACTAGAACACTTCACAGAATGCAGTTTCACCTACATACTACTAGAATACATTACAGAATGCAGTTCCACATACGTACTACAAGAACACTTCACAGAATGCAGTTCCACATGTATACTACCAGAATACATTACAAAATGCAGTTCCACATATATACTACAAGAACTCTTCACAGAATGCAGTTCCACATGTATACTACTAGAATACATTACAAAATGCAGTTCCACATATATACTACAAGAACTCTTCACAGAATGCAGTTCCACATATATACTACAAGAACTCTTCACAGAATGCAGTTCCACATGTATACTACTAGGACACATTACATAATGCAGTTCCACATGTATACTACTAGAATACATTACATAATGCAGTTCCACATATATACTACAAGAACTCTTCACAGAATGCAGTTCCACATATATACTACAAGAACTCTTCACAGAATGCAGTTCCACATGTATACTACTAGGACACATTACATAATGCAGTTCCACATACAAACTAGAGGAACACATTACATAATGCAATTCCACATATCTACTACTAGTACACATTACATAATGCAGTTCCACACATATACTACTAGAACTCATTACAGAATGCAGTTCTACATATATACTGCTAGTGCACATTACATAATGCAGTTCCACATATCTACTACTAGAACACTTTACAGAATGCAGTTCCACATCTATTCTACTAGACAACATTACAAGGTGCTCACCTAATTTGATGCACTTCGCAGGGTAAAACCTTTTTTTGGGAAAATAGATCTCGACTGTCCATCAGACTGGACAAATGCAAGTGATACGAGATGTGGAATCTGATTGGTCAGGAGGAGGGACACGTTTGATGACGCACAATTAGTCATGTAGCAGGTGGTTAACACTGAAACTTTATATTAGATTCTACTTAAAGGAGCACTTGGCTCTGGATTCTAGGATCCACTCAGTGGTCTAGTGGTAGAGCGTCCGCACAGAGAGCGGAAGGTCGGGTGTTCGATCCCTGGCCGGCCGTGTCATGCCAACAGTCGGTACTTGTTGTTACCCTGCTTGGCGCTCGGTATTAAGGGCCTAAATCAAAGACTGGTCGGCTTGGAGTCTCTATGCTGTGTGGGGTATTCATGTTAAACTACGGCATGGTATCTCAGTGGGCTAGCACATAAAATCGGCATTAGTCCGGACCGGTACAAGCAGCCACACGCACGCAAGCACGCACGCACTTGCACACGCACACGCACATACGCACATACACACGTGCTATGTAAGTGCAATTATCTTGGACGCCACGTTTAACCCCATTTCACCTCAGCTCACCTCAGGACTCTACCCTGCTGTCCGATACTGCTTTTTGTGTGTCGATTTGCTGGATGAAGCAAATGACCTGGGCTTCCTTCCGTAATAGAGACGATCTTGTCATGGGTCACAAAAATACACACAAAAAGATATTCATATTAATATATGAGAGTATGTTGCTTCGTAAATACAGACAATTGTGTTTCATCGGAATCATTATACAGAATATGATTTATTAGAATTACATTAGTATTACGGCCAGACGTGTGCATGTTTTTCACGTGTACCGCTTTGGTGAAATGAAAAAACAAACACGGATAATGTGATGACAAATCTGGCTACATAACAAAGCGCTTGTTGGATGCCATGTAATAGCAGAAACCTGACCTATATTGATCATCGTCTACAGCAAGATAGGAACTTCTTCACGAACACCCCACGGAACCTCCGTCCAAAAAAACAGAAGAGTATAAAATTGACGGCCGAATTGATGACTACTGATATCTGACTGACACCGCTTATATAGCCACAAATCTCCGAACACTCATCCAAAGTGATTGCCGAATTGACTTCATACATGATCAGCTCCATACAGGCTGCTGCGAGTGACACTAGGAAGACTACCACCACTGCCAGAACCATTGCTGTGAAACGCTCCTTCTCACTTCCTTTCCGCTCCTGTTTCTGAAGGTTAGGCTTTGTACGGTAGAGCTTGCGGACCATGATCGTGTTAAGGATGACCAATAGGACTCCAGGGATGACAAATTTGACGATGACGTTGATGTAGACCAAGTAGACTGTCAAGTACCAATAGTTGTAGGACATATCAGAGATGCCCACTACTAACATGGTTTGGTTGAACTCGGGTACCCAGTCCCATTTGAGATACACTTCAAAATAACGGGGTACATTGTATAAGACACACATCATCACGACACCCATGGACGTTTTTATGGCTCGGGAGATGGTGCAGAACGATGCTGCTTTGAGAGGATGGCACACAGCGATGTATCGTTCAACGTTGACTGCAACAACGATGTAGATCGACCCAGTATGGGAGATGCTGGATATGGCGAACATTGTAGGGTATGCAGGCAGCATGAAGTGATAGACATAGGAAGAATAATAATCTGTGTAAACCAGGAGCCATTTCATACCAGTGATTAAGATATTTGTTAACAGCAAACAACTGTCAAACATCGCTAGAACTATCAGGAAGATGCTTGTGGAACTTTTCATCTCAGGACTTAAAAGAATTATCATTGTTACGATATTTCCCCCAATTCCTACAAAGGAAATGATACTACAGACTACCCCTCCCAGGTAATACCAGTAGATGTATACACGATCAAGGTAGTTATCCGGGATCCCAGCGAGGGTGGTAGGAGGGTTATCGTCGGAGTTATTTCCCTTTGACTTGTTATGTTGAGGTTCCTCAGAAGACCATATGGTGTCAGCTTCAGTGGTGCCATTTCTTGATATGATCAATGTGGTTGATGTTGTGTTTTGCGACATCAGCTCGCCCCCTTGAATCTGCAGAAAATTCAACGGCATGTTATATGGTTTGTTACCGCATTAGCTTTATCGTTGTGTACTCAATCTTTGCACTTTGCAGTTTGAAGGTTTGGAATTACAGGAGATAATTCATATTGTGTTTCACAGCATTGACATATTTCCGTCTAAAGTGTTCATACCAAATAGTGTTATAACAACAAATATCTTAAAACGATTGTTGTATTTAAAGCATGCAATACTTTAAAGGAAAAATGAGTATTCGAAGTATCCTTCAGATATAATGTGACAATACAAATCGAAGTGTGAGATCGCAATCAGGACAAAGAACAATAGGAATTATTAGTTCAGTGTCTTTTTTAAAATTGACACAGACTCGTGTGTTTCCATATCGTATAATAACATATATTGATAAGGAATATAAATTATGTGTTATGCCCACCTTCATAAATTAAATACAGACAATAATTATGTGAACGTTTGGCGAGCATGGTATATACGTTTTTGTCCTATTTACTGCTTAAGGGCGGTCGGGTCGGCTAGTGGTTAAAGCGTTTGCTCGTCACACCGAAGATCCGGGTCCGGTTCCCCACATAGTTACAATGTGTAAAAGCCCTTTTCTGGTGTCCCCCGCAGTGATATTGCTATAATATTGCTAAAAGCGGCGTTAAACCATACTCACTCACTCACTATTTACTGTTTTCCAATGGAAACACACGAGAGTATGTCATTCTGAAAATAACAGGTAAGACCTATTTCACTCACTCAATTCTCTTACTTCATTATTGTATAGTACCAAATAGTTTGTAGCCACGTTTATTCACGGAAACATCCACACATGGGGACTCCTAAACGTTTGGTGAACGTAAGGTAATACGTTATTGAGCAAACATGCAATGTATATTTGAGATTCCTCAGGGATGTAGGGAGTTTTCCAAAAGTAGTTCCTGCCAGATGACCTAATTTGCATATTCATTAGATCGTGATATTTATCGGGTTGGTTTGTCGCATCGATAACCTTTGTTATGTATCCACTGTCTGATAAATGCTATCATTTCCGTGAGTAACCTGTAACGCTCATTATTATTCATCTCGCTAGTGGGATATGTGAGTGTTTCTCCAATTTATTACCTGTTCCGTACTATATGTACTCACTTTCAGGAGGGAGAGTAAACTCAGAAGGGCGACACACTTCATGGCTGTATCTGAAACACACAGTCAATTTGTTAACATTATGTAATAATCCGATGTTGAAATGGCTGGTTATACACTCGTGCCAATGACTGCAAAATGGTAACAATGTGCAGCTTGACAACAGCTGACAATTAAGAAACTAGCACATCTATGACAAGTTAACATGGAAGATAAATGGATATGTTCACGACAAGGCCACATAGTAAACTGTTACCTAATAACTCACGTATCTACTTGTCCAGTAAACCAACATGTTGGCTGGGTGTAAAACCACAAAAGCTTACATATACATAAAATGTACGGAGTAGCGCCTTACGCTGTCACATTAAACGGTTGGATGTCACAGAGCGGCGAGGAATTGTCTCAAATGACGAATGGGTATCACCAGTAAATATAAAAGGTCACCACAGGAAAACTACACCCTGTTTTATTCCACATCAAAGATTTAGACTTTAATGTGTTACTTAACGCCAAAGAGTTTGGACAAGCAAGGTTGACATGGTGGTTTATATACCAAGGTTAAAATTAGTCTTTCGCTGTAAACTGAGAACACTTTATACTATTTAATTGTTCTAATGTGGACGGACAGTAGCGTACGGTACGGCAGATGTGTGCAGTATGATATATCGTCTTTAAATGTAAATATAACAGTTAATGTTTAATGCTTAAACCGTATTCGGTCCCTGGTGTTGTCAGCCCCAGATTGACCATGGTGTTACGATGAACATCAACGCCCCCAGCAAATCCAGTTCCAAGCATTCCAAAATATTGCACGCAGCGACTCAATTTTGGAATGGCGTGGCATGACATTTACGAAGATTGTCTGTCAACAAAGTTCTTTTTAACTGTTAAACACTTCAACGATGTATTCTGTGTATGAACTGACTGTACTGTGAAAGCCTGGCGGATTTCTTACACATAAGATTTTATGCATGCACTTTCAGGGTCATCGTGGGTTATCATGACAAAGTGTTTGTACATGTGATCATCATGCATGATTCTGAAAAATGCATGGCATTATATCTTAATATGATTTTTTTTTATGGTGCACAGAATATTTTTCCGCTGGTATATTACATGCGGTTTGTGTGACATTTTCGTCTAACATGTTTTTACGACGTAAATTATAATAACTTAAAATGCGGTAAATTGTAATAAAAGCTGCGGTAAATTGTAATAGAAACTGCTGTAAATTGTGATAACTCCACCGCGGTAAATCGCAATAAAAAGAGCGGTAAATTGTAATAGAAACTGCTGTAAATTGTGATAACTCCACCGCGGTAGATCGCAATAAAAACTGCGGCAAATTGTAACAACCACTGCGTGAAATGGTAATAAAATATTATTCCTTTGCTAATATCAAAAGAAACATGCACGAAGTTTAAAATGTGAGGCTAAGTTGTTTGAAAATCAAAATCCGGACTTTGAAAAGACTGAATTGATAAAGACTACAATACATTACATTTTTAATATTTGCATTTACTTCAAAGAGAATTCGAGTTCCAGTGATTTTGTTTGGAATTTGAAGGAGGGAGAGATATTACAATTTACTTGGAATTACAGTTTGCCGCAGTTTGTTACAATTTTGCCGTACCTGCATCTCAATAGGAATGGCAGAAATTGAAACAATATCGTTTGTTTGATTTCCTTAAACATGCTCGAGGTTGGAATTGATCATGTTGAGCGCCAACAAACACTGTAACTCGAATTCTGTTTGAAATCCGAAGGCTTGAGAGATATTATTACAATTTACGGCCCTTGGTATTACAATTTGCCGCAGTTTGTTACAATTTGCTGAACCTGCCTCTCTATAGGAATGACAGAAATTGAAACAAAATCACTGGAACTCAAATTCTGTTTGGAGTAAATACCAAATATAAAAAATTTAATGTATAGTCTTTATCAATTCAGTCCGGATTTTTATTTTCAAACAGGTTACTCTCAGAGTTCATGCACAACTTCATGCACGTTTCTTTGTATATTTGCAAATGAATAATATTTTACAATTTACCGCAGTAGTTATTACAATTTGCCGCAGTTTTTTGCGTCGTGACACATATCACTGTACCTCTTAGTTGCATTTTCTGTTGCCATTGAGCCTGCTCGTCTGGAATCGATTATGTCGCTGGTGCTTTGATGGAATATTGTTACTGTGGCGAAAACATTCACACGAAACTTTGTTTAAATAATTCTCATATGATGTGTCCTCCTTGTACCCACAGGTTTAAATTACCATTTTCTTGGTGCGTTCACTTGCTTCAAGACTGTTCTGGTAATATATGGGTAGCGCTAAACCATAAGTAGCATGTCACATGTATTCGTGTTATTAATTTTGCGATTCATCAAATGAACCCACGATCAGTATCTCCTGACAAACCAAGTCGCGCATCTATGTACACCAAATTGCGAGCCTTATGATACGATTCCTTACCTGTTTCCGCTTGACAGTAAGCAGCCGCACAGGTGGATCGTGAGGAGCTTTTTGCAGGGCGCCTCGGGGAATCTCACCCGTATATGAACGTAATTAATATAATGTTTGAAATCCGGATAATTAGTTATTCCTGACTCTAACTCCCGCGGTGTATTGTATCAAACCTTCTGGGGTGATAAACTGAACCACATGTCCGTCTCCTTTGAGTTAATATCTATCTATCTTCTACACCCTGTTTTATTCGGGGGCACTGGTTGCCCAGTCGTCTGGTGGACTGACATTAGCGTTCGGTACGGCAGATATGTGCAGTGTGATATATCGTGATTAAATGTAAATATAAGAGTTAATGTTCAATGTTTCCACCCTATTCGGTCTCTGGTGGTGGTGTCAGCCATATATTGACTATGGTGTCACGATCAACACCAAAGCGCCTAGCAACAACGTTTTCGGTAAATCCAGTTCCATGCATTTCAATTATTGCATATTTGAAATGGCGCAGCATTACATTAACGAAGTTTGTCTGTCAATAAAGTTCTTTTTAACACTTCAACGGTGTATTCTGTGGTTGAATTGATTGGCCTCACGTGTACTGTGTGAGCGTAGCGGGTTTCTTTACACATACTATTTTATGCATGCACTTTCAGGGCCAATCATGGGTTATCATGACAAAGTGTTTGTACGTGTGATCATCATGCATGATTCTTAATGGGTTTTTTTTTTTTTTTTATGGTGCACAGAATATTTTACCGCTGGTACAATGTACATTGCGTACTGTTCGTGTGACACACACACGCGCACGCACGCACGCACGCACGCACGCACGCACGCACGCACGCACACACAAACACATACACATAAACACACACACACACACACACACACACTCCCCATTAGTAGTCACAAATCTGGTATCACGAAGAACATTTGTCTTGTTTTGTTTGTTCGTGTCCTTATGGAAACACAGTATATATATATATAATGTACCAGCGTACCAGTACAATTTCGACAGTTAATCTTAACGCCTCGACCCTACAGTTCCTTCACTCATATTGATGGATTGATCATAATGTATAGCCACTAAGTATCCCATCAATAGGTAATACAGTAGTAAATAGCCCTGTCCAATCATGTGAAATCTGCAGTCAAATACCACACAGTCAAATATTAGTCAAATATATCAAATGCCACACAGCTGTGGGAGCTCTCCACATAATTTAATAGTTTCAATCAGTACACATTCCATTCACCTTTATTCTTCTGGAACACATCACAGAATGCTGTTCTACGTACAAACATGTACAATTACATATTACAAAATGCAGTTTTACGTATATACGAATGGTACACAGTACCGAATGCAGCTCTGCAAAAATACTACTAGTACACATAATAATATGCTGCTCAATATATATACTTCTAGAACACATAATAGAATGCAGTTCCACATATCTACTACTAGGACACTTCACAGAATCACAGAATGCAGTTCGACATATCTGCTACTAGAACACTTCACAGAATGCAGTTCCACCTACATACTACTAGAATACATTACAGAATGCAGTTCCACATATATACTACTAGAACACTTCACAGAATGCAGTTTCACCTACATACTACTAGAATACATTACAGAATGCAGTTCCACATACGTACTACAAGAACACTTCACAGAATGCAGTTCCACATGTATACTACTAGAATACATTACAAAATGCAGTTCCACATATATACTACAAGAACTCTTCACAGAATGCAGTTCCACATATATACTACAAGAACTCTTCACAGAATGCAGTTCCACATATATACTACAAGAACTCTTCACAGAATGCAGTTCCACATGTATACTACTAGGACACATTACATAATGCAGTTCCACATACAAACTAGAAGAACACATTACATAATGCAATTCCACATATCTACTACTAGTACACATTACATAATGCAGTTCCACACATATACTACTAGAACTCATTACAGAATGCAGTTCTACATATATACTGCTAGTGCACATTACATAATGCAGTTCCACATATCTACTACTAGAACACTTTACAGAATGCAGTTCCACATCTATTCTACTAGACAACATTACAAGGTGCTCACCTATTTTGATGCACTTCGCAGGGTAAAACCTTTTTTTTGGAAAATAGATCTCGACTGTCCATCAGACTGGACAAATGCAAGTGATACGAGATGTGGAATCTGATTGGTCAGGAGGAGGACACGTTTGATGACGCACAATTAGTCATGTAGCAGGTGGTTAACACTGAAACTTTATATTAGATTCTACTTAAAGGAGCACTTGGCTCTGGATTCTAGGATCCACTCAGTGGTCTAGTGGTAGAGCGTCCGCACAGAGAGCGGAAGGTCGGGTGTTCGATCCCTGGCCGGCCGTGTCATGCCAACAGTCGGTACTTGTTGTTACCCTGCTTGGCGCTCGGTATTAAGGGCCTAAATCAAAGACTGGTCGGCTTGGAGTCTCTATGCTGTGTGGGGTATTCATGTTAAACTACGGCATGGTATCTCAGTGGGCTAGCACATAAAATCGGCATTAGTCCGGACCGGTACAAGCAGCAACACGCACGCAAGCACGCACGCACTTGCACACGCACACGCACATACGCACATACACACGTGCTATGTAAGTGCAATTATCTTGGACGCCACGTTTAACCCCATTTCACCTCAGCTCACCTCAGGACTCTACCCTGCTGTCCGATACTGCTTTTTGTGTGTCGATTTGCTGGATGAAGCAAATGACCTGGGCTTCCTTCCGTAATAGAGACGATCTTGTCATGGGTCACAAAAATACACACAAAAAGATATTCATATTAATATATGAGAGTATGTTGCTTCGTAAATACAGACAATTGTGTTTCATCGGAAACATTATACAGAATATGATTTATTAGAATTACATTAGTATTACGGCCAGACGTGTGCATGTTTTTCACGTGTACCGCTTTGGTGAAATGAAAAAACAAACACGGATAATGTGATGACAAATCTGGCTACATAATAAAGCGCTTGTTGGATGCCATGTAATAGCAGAAACCTGACCTATATTGATCATCGTCTACAGCAAGATAGGAACTTCTTCACGAACACCCCACGGAACCTCCGTCCAAAAAAACAGAAGAGTATAAAATTGACGGCCGAATTGATGACTACTGATATCTGACTGACACCGCTTATATAGCCACAAATCTCCGAACACTCATCCAAAGTGATTGCCGAATTGACTTCATACATGATCAGCTCCATACAGGCTGCTGCGAGTGACACTAGGAAGACTACCACCACTGCCAGAACCATTGCTGTGAAACGCTCCTTCTCACTTCCTTTCCGCTCCTGTTTCTGAAGGTTAGGCTTTGTACGGTAGAGCTTGCGGACCATGATCGTGTTAAGGATGACCAATAGGACTCCAGGGATGACAAATTTGACGATGACGTTGATGTAGACCAAGTAGACTGTCAAGTACCAATAGTTGTAGGACATATCAGAGATGCCCACTACTAACATGGTTTGGTTGAACTCGGGTACCCAGTCCCATTTGAGATACACTTCAAAATAACGGGGTACATTGTATAAGACACACATCATCACGACACCCATGGACGTTTTTATGGCTCGGGAGATGGTGCAGAACGATGCTGCTTTGAGAGGATGGCACACAGCGATGTATCGTTCAACGTTGACTGCAACAACGATGTAGATCGACCCAGTATGGGAGATGCTGGATATGGCGAACATTGTAGGGTATGCAGGCAGCATGAAGTGATAGACATAGGAAGAATAATAATCTGTGTAAACCAGGAGCCATTTCATACCAGTGATTAAGATATTTGTTAACAGCAAACAACTGTCAAACATCGCTAGAACTATCAGGAAGATGCTTGTGGAACTTTTCATCTCAGGACTTAAAAGAATTATCATTGTTACGATATTTCCCCCAATTCCTACAAAGGAAATGATACTACAGACTACCCCTCCCAGGTAATACCAGTAGATGTATACACGATCAAGGTAGTTATCCGGGATCCCAGCGAGGGTGGTAGGAGGGTTATCGTCGGAGTTATTTCCCTTTGACTTGTTATGTTGAGGTTCCTCAGAAGACCATATGGTGTCAGCTTCAGTGGTGCCATTTCTTGATATGATCAATGTGGTTGATGTTGTGTTTTGCGACATCAGCTCGCCCCCTTGAATCTGCAGAAAATTCAACGGCATGTTATATGGTTTGTTACCGCATTAGCTTTGTCGTTGTGTACTCAATCTTTGCACTTTGCAGTTTGAAGGTTTGGAATTACAGGAGATAATTCATATTGTGTTTCACAGCATTGACATATTTCCGTCTAAAGTGTTCATACCAAATAGTGTTATAACAACAAATATCTTATAACGATTGTTGTATTTAAAGCATGCAATACTTTAAAAGGAAAAATGAGTATTCGAAGTATCCTTCAGATATAAAGTGACAATACAAATCGAAGTGTGAGATCGCAATCAGGACAAAGAACAATAGGAATTATTAGTTAAGTGTCTTTTTTAAAATTGACACAGACTCGTGTGTTTCCATATCGTATAATAACATATATTGATAAGGAATATAAATTATGTGTTATGCCCACCTTCATAAATTAAATACAGACAATAATTATGTGAACGTTTGGCGAGCATGGTATATACGTTTTTGTCCTATTTACTGCTTAAGGGCGGTCGGGTCGGCTAGTGGTTAAAGCGTTTGCTCGTCACACCGAAGATCCGGGTCCGGTTCCCCACATAGTTACAATGTGTAAAAGCCCTTTTCTGGTGTCCCCCGCAGTGATATTGCTATAATATTGCTAAAAGCGGCGTTAAACCATACTCACTCACTCACTATTTACTGTTTTCCAATGGAAACACACGAGAGTATGTCATTCTGAAAATAACAGGTAAGACCTATTTCACTCACTCAATTCTCTTACTTCATTATTGTATAGTACCAAATAGTTTGTAGCCACGTTTATTCACGGAAACATCCACACATGGGGACTCCTAAACGTTTGGTGAACGTTAGGTAATACGTTATTGAGCAAATATGCAATGTATATTTGAGATTCCTCAGGGATGTAGGGAGTTTTCCAAAAGTAGTTCCTGCCAGATGACCTAATTTGCATATTCATTAGATCGTGATATTTATCGGGTTGGTTTGTCGCATCGATAACCTTTGTTATGTATCCACTGTCTGATAAATGCTATCATTTCCGTGAGTAACCTGTAACGCTCATTATTATTCATCTCGCTAGTGGGATATGTGAGTGTTTCTCCAATTTATTACCTGTTCCGTACTATATGTACTCACTTTCAGGAGGGAGAGTAAACTCAGAAGGGCGACACACTTCATGGCTGTATCTGAAACACACAGTCAATTTGTTAACATTATGTAATAATCCGATGTTGAAATGGCTGGTTATACACTCGTGCCAATGACTGCAAAATGGTAACAATGTGCAGCTTGACAACAGCTGACAATTAAGAAACTAGCACATCTATGACAAGTTAACATGGAAGATAAATGGATATGTTCACGACAAGGCCACATAGTAAACTGTTACCTAATAACTCACGTATCATCTTGTCCAGTAAACCAACATGTTGGCTGGGTGTAAAACCACAAAAGCTTACATATACATAAAATGTACGGAGTAGCGCCTTACGCTGTCACATTAAACGGTTGGATGTCACAGAGCGGCGAGGAATTGTCTCAAATGACGAATGGGTATCACCAGTAAATATAAAAGGTCACCACAGGAAAACTACACCCTGTTTTATTCCACATCAAAGATTTAGACTTTAATGTGTTACTTAACGCCAAAGAGTTTGGACACGCAAGGTTGACATGGTGGTTTATATACCAAGGTTAAAATTAGTCTTTCGCTGTAAACTGAGAACACTTTATACTATTTAATTGTTCTAATGTGGACGGACATTAGCGTACGGTACGGCAGATGTGTGCAGTATGATATATCGTCTTTAAATGTAAATATAACAGTTAATGTTTAATGCTTAAACCGTATTCGGTCCCTGGTGTTGCCAGCCCCAGATTGACCATGGTGTTACGATGAACATCAACGCCCCCAGCAAATCCAGTTCCAAGCATTCCAAAATATTGCACGCAGCGACTCAATTTTGGAATGGCGTGGCATGACATTTACGAAGATTGTCTGTCAACAAAGTTCTTTTTAACTGTTAAACACTTCAACGATGTATTCTGTGTATGAACTGACTGTACTGTGAAAGCCTGGCGGATTTCTTACACATAAGATTTTATGCATGCACTTTCAGGGTCATCGTGGGTTATCATGACAAAGTGTTTGTACATGTGATCATCATGCATGATTCTGAAAAATGCATGGCATTATATCTTAATATGATTTTTTTTTATGGTGCACAGAATATTTTTCCGCTGGTATATTACATGCGGTTTGTGTGACATTTTCGTCTAACATGTTTTTACGACGTAAATTATAATAACGCTGAAAAGTGTAATAAAATGCAGTAAAATGTTATAACACTGCGGTAAATGTAATAAATCTGCGCAAATTGTAATAACTTAAAATGCGGTAAATTGTAATAAAAGCTGCGGTAAATTGTAATAGAAACTGCTGTAAATTGTGATAACTCCACCGCGGTAAATCGCAATAAAAAGAGCGGTAAATTGTAATAGAAACTGCTGTAAATTGTGATAACTCCACCGCGGTAGATCGCAATAAAAACTGCGGCAAATTGTAACAACCACTGCGTGAAATGGTAATAAAATATTATTCCTTTGCTAATATCAAAAGAAACATGCACGAAGTTTAAAATGTGAGGCTAAGTTGTTTGAAAATCAAAATCCGGACTTTGAAAAGACTGAATTGATAAAGACTACAATACATTACATTTTTAATATTTGCATTTACTTCAAAGAGAATTCGAGTTCCAGTGATTTTGTTTGGAATTTGAAGGAGGGAGAGATTTTACAATTTACTTGGAATTACAGTTTGCCGCAGTTTGTTACAATTTTGCCGTACCTGCATCTCAATAGGAATGGCAGAAATTGAAACAATATCGTTTGTTTGATTTCCTTAAACATGCTCGAGGTTGGAATTGATCATGTTGAGCGCCAACAAACACTGTAACTCGAATTCTGTTTGAAATCCGAAGGCTTGAGAGATATTATTACAATTTACGGCCCTTGGTATTACAATTTGCCGCAGTTTGTTACAATTTGCTGAACCTGCCTCTCTATAGGAATGACAGAAATTGAAACAAAATCACTGGAACTCAAATTCTGTTTGGAGTAAATACCAAATATAAAAAATTTAATGTATAGTCTTTATCAATTCAGTCCGGATTTTTATTTTCAAACAGGTTACTCTCAGAGTTCATGCACAACTTCATGCACGTTTCTTTGTATATTTGCAAATGAATAATATTTTACAATTTACCGCAGTAGTTATTACAATTTGCCGCAGTTTTTTGCGTCGTGACACATATCACTGTACCTCTTAGTTGCATTTTCTGTTGCCATTGAGCCTGCTCGTCTGGAATCGATTATGTCGCTGGTGCTTTGATGGAATATTGTTACTGTGGCGAAAACATTCACACGAAACTTTGTTTAAATAATTCTCATATGATGTGTCCTCCTTGTACCCACAGGTTTAAATTACCATTTTCTTGGTGCGTTCACTTGCTTCAAGACTGTTCTGGTAATATATGGGTAGCGCTAAACCATAAGTAGCATGTCACATGTATTCGTGTTATTAATTTTGCGATTCATCAAATGAACCCACGATCAGTATCTCCTGACAAACCAAGTCGCGCATCTATGTACACCAAATTGCGAGCCTTATGATACGATTCCTTACCTGTTTCCGCTTGACAGTAAGCAGCCGCACAGGTGGATCGTGAGGAGCTTTTTGCAGGGCGCCTCGGGGAATCTCACCCGTATATGAACGTAATTAATATAATGTTTGAAATCCGGATAATTAGTTATTCCTGACTGTAACTCCCGCGGTGTATTGTATCAAACCTTCTGGGGTGATAAACTGAACTACATGTCCGTCTCCTTTGAGTTAATAATGCACTTCACTGCCTACTTGTTGTCTTCTGTGGAACCATTATCCAATTTTAACTAGCTTCTGCTAGTACGAAATTGCCGATTAGTGCTGTAATAAACACGACACGTGCACTATTAGCCATACCATAAAAGATAACACGGATCAAAGACATTATTAATAATGTACCAGCGTACCAGTACAATAACGACAGTTATTCTTAACGCCTCGACCCTTCAGTTCGTTCACTCATATTGATGGATTGATCATAATGTATAGCCACTAAGTATCCCATCAATAGGTTATACAGTAGTAAATAGCCCTGTCCAATCATGTGAAATCTGCAGTCAGCTCTGAACATTACTTGATAGTTTCATTCAGTACACATTCTATCCACCAGTATATTACTGGAATACATCACAGAAAGCAGTTCCACCTAAACCCATCTAGAAAACACATTCCGAATGCAGTTCCACATATATATTGCTAGTGCACATTACCGAATGCAGTTCCACATATATACCACTGGAACACATTACAGAATGCAGTTCAACATATATACTACTAGAACACATTACAAGGTGCTCACGTAATCTGATGCACTTCGCAGGGTATAGTAAAACCCTTTTTTAAGAAAATAGATCTTGACTATCCAGTTCCACATATATACAACTAGAACACATTACCGTATGCAGTTACATATAACACATTACAGAATGCAGTTCCACATTTATACAACCAGAACACATTGAAGTATGCAGTTCAACCTATATACTACAAGAACACATCACAGAATGCAGTAAATATATATACTACTAGAACACATTACAGTATGAAATTTCCACATGTATACTACTAGAACACATTACAGTATGCAATTACAGAACACATCATAGAATGCAGTTCCACATATATACTACCAGAACACATTACCGAATGCAGCTCAACCTATATACTACAAGAACACATCACAGAATGCAGTAAATATATATACTACTAGAACACATTACAGTATGCAATTTCCAAATTTATACTACTAGAACACATTACAGTATGCAGTTACAGAACACATCACCGAATGCAGCTCAACCTATATACTACAAGAACACATCAGAGAATGCAGTAAATATATATACTACTAGAACACATTACAGTATGCAATTTCCACATTTATACTACAAGAACACATCACAGAATGCAGTAAATATATATACTACTAGAAAACGTTACAGTATGCAATTTCCACATATATACTACCAGAACACATTACCGAATGTAGCTCAACCTATATACTACAAGAACCCATTACCGAATGCAGTTCCTCATACATACTACAAGTACACATTACCGAATGCTGTTTCACATATATACGACTAGAACACATTATAGAATGCAGTTCCATACATATACTACTAGAACACATTATATAATGCAGTTCCACATATATACCACCAGAACACATTACATAATGCAGTACCACATGCTAGAGTGGGTGATTTGTGTTAACGTGGCTTTTAACGGTATTCCAGTTATATCGCGGCGTGTCAGCTTAATGTTGGAGGAAAAGCCGAAGTGATGCAGGTCTTGGACGTTTACAACTTCGATGAAACCCAGAAGCACGGATATGGTGCTGACAAACCTTGAGTGAGTGAGTGAGTATGGTTTTACGCCGCTTATTCCAGCAATATCACGGCGGGGGACACCAGAAATGGGCTTCACACATTGTACCCATGTCGGGAGTCAAACCCGGGGCTTCGGCGTGACGAGCGAACGCTTTAACCAACCTATATACGACAAGAACACATTACGGAATGCAGTTCCACATTTATACTACCAGAACACATTATAGAATGCAGTTCCACATATATACTACTTGCAGAGAATAGGGAGTTTAGTGACTACAGAATGCCATTCCACAAAAATACTACTGGAACATTTTGAAGAATACATCTCCATATATATACTACCAGAACACATTACAGTATGCAGTTCCATATAGATGCTTCTTGAACACATGACAGAACACAGTTATAGAACACATTATAGAATGCAGTTCTACATATATACAACTAGAACACATGACAGAATGCACTTACAGAACACATTACAGAATGCAGTTCTACATATATACTACCAGAACACATTACAGAATGTAGTTCCATATAGATACTTCAAGAACGCATAACAGAATGCAGTTAAAGAACACATTATAGAATGCAGTTCCACATTTATACTTCTAAATAAAAAATAGAATGCAGTTCCACATATATACTACCAGAACACATTACAGTATGCAGTTCCACCTATATACTACTATAACACATTACAGTATGCAGTTCCACATATATAACAACTCTAACACATAAAAGAATGCAGTTCCACATGTATACTGCTAGTGCACATTACCGAATGCAATTCCACATATATACTACTGGAACACTTTTCAGAATTCAGTTCCACATATATACCAGCATAACACATAAAATAATGCAGTTCCATAGAGATACTTCAAAAACGCATGACAAAATCTAGTTATAGAACACATTATAGAATGCAGTTCCACATTTATACTTCTAGAATACATTATAGAATGCAATTCCACATATATACTACTGGAACACTTTTAAGAATTCAGTTCCACATATATACCAGCATAACACATAAAATAATGCAGTTCCATAGAGATACTTCAAAAACGCATGACAGAATCTAGTTATAGAACACATTATAGAATGCAGTTCTACATATATACTACAAGAACACATTACAAAATGCAGCTCCGACTATATACTACTAGAACACATAATAGAATGCAGTTCCACATACATATTACTAGAACACATTATTGAATGCAGTTCAACATATTTACTACTAGAACACATTAAAGAATGGAGTTACAGAACACATAACAGAATGCAGTGCCACATATCTACTACTAGAACACATTACTGAATGCAGTTCCACAGCGGTACTACTAGAACACATAACAGTATGCAGCTCCACTTATATACTACAAGAACACATTTCAGTATGCAGTTCCAACTTTATACTATAATAACACATTACAGTATGCAGACCAACATATATACTACTAGAACACATTACAGAATGCAGGTACGGATAAATACTAGAAGAACACATTACAGATGCAGTTACAGAACACATTATAGAATGCAGTTCCATATTTATTCTACAAGAGTACATTACAGAATGGTGTTCCACCTATATACTACTAGAACACATTACAGAATGCAGTTCCACATACATATACTACTAGAACACATAACCGAATGCAGTTCCACATATGTACTCCTAGAATAATGCACTACCACATATATACTACAAGAACGCATTACAAAATACAGTTCCACCTACATACTCCCAGAACACATAATAGAATGCAGTTCCACATATATATTCCTAGAACAATGCAGTTCCGCATATATACTACCAGAACACATTACAGAATTCATTTCCACATACATAAGTGCTAGAACACATCATAGAATGCAGTTCCACATATATACTACTAGAACACATTACAGCATTCAGTTCCACTTTTATACTAATAGACCACTTTAAAAAATGCAGTTCCGCAAATATGCTACCAGAACATATAATAGAATGCAGTTGCATATACATAGTACTAGAACTCATTACTGAATGCAATTCGACATATATACTAACAGAACACATTACAGAATGCAGTTCGACATATATACTAATAGAACACTTTAAAGAATGCAGTTCCGCATATATACTACTAGAACACATTACAGTATGCAGTTCCACATATATACGACTAGAACACATTATAGAATGCAGTTGCATATATGTACTACTAGAACACATTACCGAATGCAGTTCCACATATATAATACTAGAACACATTATAGAATGCAGTTCCAATAAAGAGACAGGAGCGCCACCTAACGGTGTGTAGTGCAGCAGCAAAACCAACTTACCACCGAAGGTAACATTTTGAGAAGTTCCTCATATCAACAACGTCTAGAAGATGAGCTGTGAAATTGCAAATTATACAGCCAGAATCGGCTGTTTTCACTTAATCTTTATCAACTTCATGTTCAAAAGAGCTAGACGAGCAGCCATGAGGCCGCACGTGCTGCGCGTGCCGAAGAACACCAGGTTACTTTTGCGTCTCTGTTTCTTTGTGTCCGTGTTGACGTTGACACTTAGCAACGATGTTGAGTCCAACCCAGGCCCGCCAAAAACCCGCCAACTGACGATTGAGGGAGAGTTTACTGCTTCTGAAGTCTTAAAAGAACTGAAAGAAATGTGTCGGGAAATAAATGTGAACTTTGATAAACTTAACCGAAACATTGAATCTGTTGAAAGGGATATGTAATTGGTGATGGAGGAAAATAAAGAACTAAAAGACACTGTGAATAATCTATCAAATAAAGTGGAATATCTGGAGGGACTTAGCAAGAGAGATAATCTGATATTCTATAATGTTGAACAATCAACTGGCGAAACCACAAGTGTAATCGAAAATAAACTTAAAGAAGTTATCACCAAAATGGAACTGAGACCCACATACTTTGTATATGATGATATCAGACGACTACCTACCAAGACCTGTACTCGTGGCTATTAGAAATTCGCTTGACAGAAATTGAAAGGATCAAGTAAACTGAAAGGATCGAAGTTTGGTGTCTCTCAGGATTTTCCAGAAAAAGTACGACAAACTCGACGTTAGTTGAAACCGTTCTAGATAAGGCAAGAGATGAAATGAAGTATGCAGCACTGAGATACGATAAGATTCAAAGTGATAACAAACTGTACAGATTTGATCACATAAATGAAAATCTAATACACATAAAGACATTCTCACCAGTCACTAGGGGTGGTATAAACAACGCAGCAGCAGTGACGGAATCAGCGGAAGCAGCAGATACGAATGATGATGATTAGGGGTGTGGCCAACGTCCATTATGTACAGATATCAGCCTAAAACTGTCAGTGTGGAACTGTGAAGGTTTCAAGAGATTACTACAAAAGAGTCTTTCTTTAGATTTTATCAATATACATCAAATAGCATGTTTCGTGGAATCCTGGTTGAATAAAGAAGATAAAGTAGACATTAATGGATATAATACATACAGCAAAACCAGAACTAAAGCAAGTGGTGCTATCAGAAACTCAGGCGGGATACTCACATTCGTGAATCAAGATATTTCATCTAACGTCTGTGAATTACATGGCTGTACTAAAACAGATAATGTCCAGTGGATAAAACTTCAGTTAATCATTACTGTGGTGATAGGCACTGTATATTACTCTCCAGAAGGGTCAACCAGCTCGCACCCAAAGGAACAATTGTTTGATATTCTAGAAGAGGATATTGATACGTTTCGAAGTACTTTTCCTAAATGTGAATTCATTCTACATAGTGACTTTAACGCAAGAACTGGGAATTTAGCAGACTTTTTAGAAAATGATGATATCACCTATTTGCCAATTAACGAAAATGTAAACTATATAATGGATGAACCCACCCCAAGAATATCTCAAGGCAAAAATGTAAACAAAAGGGGAAAGTCATTGTTAGACTTTTGCAAGAAAAATGAACTCCGTATCTGCAATGGCCGTTTATTTCAAGATAAAGATATTGGGAAAATAACTTGTGTTGTAAATGAGGGCCAAAGCGTTGTAGATTATGTTTTGTGGTCAAATAACATATTCCACCAGTTTACCAGCTGCAATATTTGTAACGAAGTTGAATCCACACACTTTCCTATCACATACTCTGTCTTGTTCAAGGGATATAGATCACCTAAGTTGACCAACGATACATTATCTAAAAAGTCAAGATATGTCTGGAACGAGAAGAAAATGGTAAAATACACTGAAAATTGGAATTTAATATCGGAACATTCTATCCAAGAAATAACAACAATAGCAGCATGTGGGCGTGTCGAGGAAGTGGCTGAAAAATTCCACGACTTGCTACTGTCATGTTCAAAGGACTTCAAGAAATCATCAGTATCCACAGTTAACAAGGGACATAACAGGTTGGACGCGGAGTACTACCAAGCCAAGTGTGACGCACGCCGTAAACTTCGTGCATTTCATGCAACTAACTGTACACGCGACCGCCTCACCTATATCGAAGCATGGAAATCATACAAACATTTATGTCACCTGTCAATTGTACACGTGCTCTCAATATGAAAACGGGAAAACTTCAGGAGAGCCTTCTTAATAGGGACAACAAACAATTCTGGTCAATTCTAAAGGAAAAACGACAATTCACAAACCCAGTTATTACACCTGCTGAGTGTATAAGACATTTTGAAAGCCACTTTAATAGTATAAGCACTTCACCTGAAGAACAATTCTTTATTGAAAGCATAATAGACTGTATTGACTCAATCACCGATGATTTGATAGATACAACTGTAAATACGAATGATTTAGATAGAGTCATTAGTTATGATGAAATTACTGCTGCTATTTCAGGTATGAAAAAGGGCAAAGCTCCAGGATATAGTGGTATACCAATTGACTTTTTCAAAAATGCTCCATTTGCTTGTGTTAACCTATTACTGATTTTATACAATGCAGTATTGAGAACTGGTATCTATCCAAAACAGTGGTCACTTGGTGCAATACTTCCGATTCATAAAACGGAAATGTTAACAATCCTCAAAATTATCGCCCCATAAATTTATTGGAAGTTTCTGGTAAAATATTTGCTATAATTATATGTGAAAGACTGACCAAATTTGTTGAAACTAATGATATTCTTATCCCTGAACAAGCTGGTTTTAGACATGGATTTCAAACACTGGACAACATCTTTGTTTTAGATACATTGATCGATAAATATTTTGCTTTGTATAAAGGTCGATTATATTGTCCTTTTATTGACCGTAAAGCTGCATTTGATTCAAGTAATAGAAAAAGTATCTTATATAAGATTTGGTTATACAACATAAAAGGAAGTGTTTTTCGCCTCATTAGAAATATGTACTCCAATGTTCAGTCATGTATTTCACTGCAGGATGGTTTTACTGATTTTTGTCAACGGCTCAAACGGTGTGAAATCAGGGATGTCAATGTCGCAGAGGCTTATGCAGGGTAATGGAGAGACACAAAAGCATGCTGTTTTTACAACCGGATTTATTCCAATGATGGTCCACAATCAGTGGTTATGATGATGATGAAGAAACCCTAAAACACAATATTTACAAAATGTAGGCAAACATCATAACCAATAGATCATTAAAAAAATACTGCCATTATACATCCATTACATGTGTTTGATATGCCAATCAATAAGATATAATGTGAACACTTACTTTACATTTAGTACGGTAAAGCATGTTATGGAGGATATCTCCTCAGTGAGGATGATATCACTGGATACACTACAAAGCAATTAAATAATGCTATATTAAGCAATATAACATTACAATAGTATAGACAATTATGCCATGACATGTTGACATAAATATATGTATAACTAAGGGAAGTAACCCTCACCTCGTCTAAGGGACGGAGGCCAAACCACAAGATGTCATCAAAACTGGTCATCCAGTATCTTACGTGACCTGATAAATGATATATAACTACATGAATCTTACTGGTATGGTAAACATCACATATATTTTATACATGGCATGTGAAACTCATCTAGCAGTATAAAAATCAACATTTTTAGGTATTTCATATGTATGATAAAATCAACAAATATACTGGTTTGTTTTTTTAGACTTTCATGATAAAATAGTACCAATACATGCTTAAATCTAGAACACTCATTATGCATATACCTCAATGGTAACATCTTACAATATTTAAATATATATTGCACTAACATGAATATACTGATAATTCATGTTTATAACATATTCATGATATACTGTACTTATGGAACATAACTGACTTAATATGAGTGTACTAAAATACATTATATATACTAGAAACCTAAGTACAATGATAATAAACATATTTAACTCACCCCAAACTGAACGGTCCTTTCCCAGTTAGAGTTGTGACTAGAAATGGTGCACATAGTAGAGGTGAGAAGTACATGACCAAGGTGGTCATGTGACGCGAGAAATACAAAGCCAGGCCAAGCTGACCGACAGAGAACAATAGACTAGGCTGAGACCGCAGTAGCCTTAGCACAAAGAATCAATCACCACATGTTAGATTATGTTACTGAGGTGTGAGTTAGTGGACTAAGTAAACTAATTTATTTAATAAATACACTAATCCTAAAATACCTATGTTTTGGATAAGTTTATACTAAACTACTTTTAAAATAATCCCAAATATATACATCCTGCCACATACTCCCCCCTATTGTGAAATGGCGTCCAGGTATTTCCTGAAACAAACACAAATACAGATATCAGGCTATATACAAATTCACAATCAGAGGTGTAGAATTTTAAGAATTCGTGACCAGTGAGAGTATGGCTCTATAGGCATCGGCGGGGAGGTCCTTCAATGTTCCATTTTCTGCTAGCGATCTCAGGTAGTTGGCTCTTCTCTCCCAATCTGCTGGTGGTACCACTGTTTGTGCCATAGCATACTCACCACTGGTGATCCAAGCTGGTTGACGCCTTTCTCTTCCAGATCGTCTTGGTGGTATCGAAGGAGAAGGTGCTGTCTCCTCATTGGTTGGCAGGCTTTCTTCAGAGTGAATTTCTCCCTCTGTTGGAACATCTCCTTCCTTTGGTAATGTCTCCTCTTCGTCCACAGGTTGCACCTGAGGCTCTGTCTCACCTGTCTGTGTCACATCCTCCTCCCTCCCCTGAATCGCGGCATCAGGTAAACTCGCTGTATAGTGGTCCCGATCCAGGACTGTTTCAGTGGAGTCATCTTCAGCAACCTCAGCACTGTTGTCTTCGGAAGTCTTCGGGACTGACTCAGCAGGTGGAACTTCTTTCACTAGTAGAGTTACATCTACTTCACCATCGACACTGTCGCAATCAGTTGAGTTTGGCTCTTCTGTGCTGACAACTGTCTGGTCCTTCTTTTCTTCCTGTTCCTGCCTTCTCTTCCTTGGTACACTTAAGTACACTTAAAATAATCCCAAATATATACATCCTGCCACATCAACTATTTCCACTACTTTTTTCATTGTATATTAATGATGTTATAGATTTTCTGAATGTAGATGAGGACAGATGTATAGAACTGGGTATTTGTAATATTTTTATGTTACTGTCTGCAGATGACATGGCACTCTTCGATAGTACAGTAAAGGGTCTACAAAAAAGACTTGACAAATAACTGTTTATTGTAAAAAATGGAGCCTCTGTGTTAATGTTGAGAAAACTAAAGTAGTTGTTTTCAGAAAAGGTGGTAGGCTTAGGAACTATGAATTTTTTTATCTTGACAATAGACCATTGGAAATAGTTCCTTCCTATAAATGTTTAGGTGTTCAGTTCTCTAGTAGTGGTTCCTGGTATAAAACACAGAAAACTCTGTCATTTCAAACGTCTAAGGTTTTGAATACAATGCGTTCCCAATGTAATAATTTTAGAAATTTACCATTGTCAGTATTGCTGTATATTTTTTATGTTAAATTGTTTCCAGTGTTGACTTATGGATCGGAAATTTGGGGTTTTCATCCATCGCCAGACGCAACCCGTGTTTACGATACTTACTTTAAGCAATTACTCTGTCTTGGTAGAAGCACACCAAATGTTGTTGCTAGAGATGAAGTTGGATATTGTTCATTAAAAGCTAAGATGTACATCAAAATAATTAAGTATTGGCTGAGATTATTTTATCAACAAGATAATGTGATTCTACAGCAGGCTTATTCTTTTCAATATAGATTAGCTGAATTAGACAAGAGTTGTTGGGCATATAATGTTAAAATGCTTTTATTTAAGTACGGTTTGGGATTTGTTTTGAAAAACCAAAATGTTAATTGTATCACTTCTTTTTTGTCAGAGTTTAAATAGCGTTGTAAAGAGATTGACTACCAAATGTGGTTTAAGGATTTGTCAAAATATTCTAAATTGAAAATGTACCAGTCTGTTAAGACTGTCTTTAATTTTGAAGAATACCTATCACTTGTCATTGTACATCCTTATAGAAATTCTTTGATTAAATTTAGATGTTCAAACCATAAACTTATGATTGAATACGGACGTACACTTGGTATAAGTGCGAATGAAAGATTCTGTTCATTGTGTATCGTACCTTGTGTCGAAACTGAATGCCATTTTTGTATGATATGTCCATTCTATAATGATATAAGAAGTTTATTACCGAAATACTATTTACAAAACCCAACTCTTTTTAAATTCCAACAACTACTGTCATCACAAAATGCTTACACTGTATATGTCTTAGCGAAATATATTTTCCTGTCAATGAAAAAAAGATGTAAACAACTCAATATTAATTAATTGTCACTTAGATTGTGCAACGTATAATATTGTATGGCGCTCAATCGAAAAAAAACAATGAAATATGCATTGTATAATGGGCCGGTGGCCCCTTTACTGCAATAAACTCTCTCTTTATATGCATACTACTTCCCGAGACCAGGGAGTTCACTGACTACAGTCAGAGAACTCATTTGCCTCGGGAAAATAGAACAAGATTGTTTGAGGCAATTTCTGAGGATTTGAATGATATAAATTGAGTTAAAATTTCCTTCTTGGCCAATCAGCCTTTGCATAGTTCCATGTGGCCAAGATTGGGCTGTTCCTCTGCATGTAATTGTGGTGGGCTACCTATGTAGGTGAGTATAGGAAGGTGGTCGCTTCCCCCATGTGTCATCATGGATTTGCCATTGGTAATGTGAGGCGAAGTTGTTGGTGGCAATTATGAGATCAGTTGAACTCAAAGTGTTGCGGACATGGTCATGACGTGTGAGACTGCCGTTGTTGAGATTTATGGGATTATCGTCTTCATCCCATTTCTCTACGATTTTGCCGTTTTTGCAGAATCATTCCTGTCTTCTCATAAAGCACTGTGGACATTAAAGTCACCCAGGGTAATCGTATGTTTGCCTACTATTTGAGCTAGTCTCGTTAGCTCTTCAGGCATTGTTTTATGAGTAACCCTGTGGTATACATTAGCTATGCGTAATTCATTGCCATTTTACCAATTGTAAGGAGATAACATGGGTTTCAAGGTTTCCTACAGTTATATTCGATATTTTTAGAGGTTCAGCTGTCGTGAAAAAGGGTGATACGCCCCCCCCCAGGCATAAATCTTCTTTTCTATGTTTGGTGGACCCAGGTAGTGTGATTTTGGCTTTCATCACCTGTTCTTTTACGAGTGCATTTAGTTCGCTGCCGTGGCTCTTAGGGCCATGTGCGTTCCATTGTAATAGAAAGCAAGTCGATGATTGTTGGAAAGAGCGCTCATTGAGTTTTAGGTCATACCCTTTTTTGGAACTATTTCTTTGTTTCTGTGTATTTCAGTACTTTGGAAGCCAGTTTGGGGATGCAGGTAGCTTTGGCTTTTGCACTCATTTTCCTGCTTGTAATTTGGATCAATGTCGTGCCAATAAACTCTACAACTTTGTGATCTGAGCCTTTTGTTTGTCATGAGCTGGTGTTTTCTTTGCCTGGCTGATTTGTTGGTTGTGTGCCTCAGTCTAGGTAGAATAAGCCATGTGGTTTGATTTGGGGGCATGGGTCTTCACCCTCTTGCGTTTTGCAGTGGCATTTTGTCTGTGAGCAACAGTTGTAACAATGGGCAGCTGGATGTTGATGTAACAATGAGTAGCTTGGTGTTGTGAAAAAGAGTAACTGGGTGTTGTAACAATGAGAAGCTGGTCGTTATTGTAACAATGAGTGGCTGGGTGTTGTTGTACCAATATGTAGCTAGGTGTTGTAACAATGAACATCTGGATGTTGTAACAATGAGCAACTGAATGTTGTAACAATGAGCAGCTGGGTGTTGTTGTAACAATGTGTAGCTGGGTGTTGTAACAATGAGCATCTGGATGTTGTAACAATGAGCAGCTGGATGTTATTGTAACAATGAGTAGCTTGGTGTTGTAACAATAAGCACCTGGATGTTGTTGTAACAATGTGTAGCTGGGTGTTGTAGTAATAACGAGTAGCTGGATGTTGTAACACTGAGCAGCTGGATGTTGTTGTAACAATGTGTAGCTGGGTGGTGAAACAATGAGTAGCTTGATGTTTTAACAATGTGTAGCTGGGTGTTATTGTAACAATGAGTAGCTGGGTGTTGTAACAATGAGCAGCTGGGTGTTATTGTAACAACGAGTAGCTGGATGTTGGAACAATGTGTAGCTGGGTGTTATTGTAATAATGAGTAGCTGGATGTTGTAACAATGAGCAGCCGGGTGTTATTGTAACAATGAGCCACTGAATGTTTTGTAGCTAGGTGTTTTGTAGCTAGGTGTTGTTCTAACAATGAGTAGCTGGGTGTTGTTACAATGGGTAGCTGGGTGTTGTAACAGTGAGTAGCTGGATTTTGTAACAATGTGTAGCTGGATGTTATTGTAACAATGAGTAGCTGGGTGTTGTTACAATGCGTAGCTGGGTGTTGTAACAGTGAGTAGCTGGATTATGTAACAATGTGTAGCTGGATGTTATTGTAACAATGAGTAGCTGGGTGTTGTTACAATGCGTAGCTGGGTGTTGTAACAGTGAGTAGCTGGATTATGTAACAATGTGTAGCTGGATGTTATTGTAACAATGAGTAGCTGGTTGTTGTTACAATGAGCAGCTGGGTGTTATTGTAACAATGAGTAGCTGGATGTTGTAACAATGAGCAGCTGGGTGTTATTCTCACAACGAGTAGCTGGATGTTGTTACAGTAAGCACCTGGATGTTGTTGTAATAATGTGTAGCTGGGTGTTGTTGTAATAACGGGTAGCTGGATGTTGTAACAATGAGTAGCTGGGTATTCTAACAATGAGTAGCTGGGTATTCTAACAATGAGTAGCTGGGTGTTGTGACAATTAGTAGCTGGGTGTTGTTGTAACAATGAGTAGCTGGGTATTCTAACAATGAGTAGCTGGGTGTTGTAAGAATGAGTAGCTGGGTGGTGTAACAGTGAGTAGCTGGGTGTTGTAACAATTAGTAGCTGGATGTTGTTCTAACAAAGAGTAGCTGGGTGTTGTCATAATAAGTAGCTGGGTGTTGTTGGAACAATGAGCAGCTGGGTGTTGTTACATAGAACAGCTGGATGTTGTTACAATGAGTAGCTGGGTGTTGTAACAACTAGGAGCTGGGTGTTGCTGTAACAATGAGCAGCTTGGTGTTGTTACAATGAGCAGCTGGATGTTGTTACAATGAGTAGCTGGATGTTGTAACAATGAGCAGCTCGATGTTGTTGTAACAATGAGTAGCTGGATATTCTAACAATGAGTAGATGGGTGTTGTAACAACTAGTAGCTGGGTGTTGCTGTAACAATGAGTAGCTGGGTGTTGTGACAATTAGTAGCTGGGTGTTGTTGTAACAATGAGTAGCTGGGTGTTGTAAGAATGAGTAGCTGGGTGTTGTAACAGTGAGTAGCTGGGTGTTGTAACAATTAGTAGCTGTGTGTTGCTGTAACAATAAGAAGCTGGGTGTTGTAACAATTAGCAGCTGGGTGTTGTTCTAACAATGAGTAGCTGGGTGTTGTCATAATAAGTAGCTGGGTGTTGTTGGAACAATGAGCAGCTTGATGTTGTTACAATCAGCAGCTGGATGTTGTTACAATGAGTAGCTGGGTGTTGTAACAACTAGTAGCTGTGTGTTGCTGTAACAATGAGCAGCTTGGTGATGTTACAATGAGCAGCTGAATGTTGTTACAACCAGTAGCTGGGTGTTGTAACAACTAGTAGCTGGGTGTTGCTGTAACAATGAGTAGCTAGGTGTTGTGATAATTAGTAGCTGGGTGTTGTTGTAACAATGAGTAGCTGGGTATTCTAACCATGAGTAGCTGGGTGTTGTAAGAATGAGTAGCTGGGTGTTGTAACAGTGAGTATCTGGGTGTTGTAACAATTAGTAGCTGAGTGTTGTAAGAATGAGTTGCTGGGTGTTGTAGTAATGAGCAGCTGGGTGTTGTTACAATGAGTAGCTGGGTGTTGTAACAATTTGTAGCTGGGTGTTGTAACAATTAGTAGCTGGGTGTTGCTGTAACAATGAGTAGCTGGGTGTTGCTGTAACAATGAGTAGCTGGGTGTTGCTGTAACAATGAGTAGCTGGATGTTGCTGTAACAATGAGTAGCTGGGTGTTGTAACAATGAGCAGCTGGATGTTGTAACTATGAGCAACTGGGTGTTATTATAACAACGAGTAGCTGGATGTTGTAACAATAACCACCTGGGTATTGTTGTAACAATGTGTAGCTGAGTGTTGTTGTAACAATGAGTAGCTGGGTGTTGTAACAATTAGTAGCTGTGTGTTGTTGTAACAATGAGTAGCTGAGTGTTGTAACAATTAGCAGCTGGGTGTTGTTCTAACAATGAGTAGCTGGGTGTTGTCATAATAAGTAGCTGGATGTTGTTGGAAGAATGAGTCGCTGGGTGTTGTAACAATGAGCAGCTCGATGTTGTTGTAACGATGAGTAGCTGGGTATTCTAACAATGAGTAGCTGGGTGTAGTTACAATTAGTAACTGGGTGTTGTTGTAACAATGAGTAGCTGGAAGGTGTAACAATTAGTAACTGGGTGTTGTTGTAACAATAAGTAGCTGGGTGTTGTAACAATAAGTATCTGGGTGTTGCTGTAACAACGAATAGCTGGGTGTTGTAACAGTGAGTAGCTGGGTGTTGTAACAATTAGTAGCTGTGTGTTGTTGTAACAATGAGTAGCCGGGTGTTGTAACAATTAGCAGCTGGGTGTTGTTCTAACAATGAGTAGCTGGGTGTTGTCATAATAAGTAGCTGGGTGTTGTTGGAAGAATGAGTAGCTGGGTGTTGTAACAATGAGCAGCTCGATGTTGTTGTAACGATGAGTAGCTGGGTATTCTTACAATGAGTAGCTGGGTGTTGTGACAATTAGTAACTGGGTGTTGTTGTAACAATGAGTAGTTATTACTCAGGAATTTGAGTCGAGTTTATAGTGACACACAACATTTGCTTATGACATGTATAAGTACGTACCTTAGGATTGCATGTGTCTTTTATACACTACATCTAGTCTTTATTTATTGTTAAGTATGTTTCTTACAGTTACAGATTCACGTAATTGGACTATGGTAGTTATATTTAGAATGCAAGGGCAGTAACTCGCACCGCACATCTCATCTGCGCATTGCGATGCGCATGTTCCTCAATTGTTTTGTTCACAATCGCCTTGTTCTACCGCCTCCGTGGTCTAGTGGTAGAGCGTCCGCCTGGAGAGCGGAAGGTCAGGCGTTCGATCCCCGGCCACGTCATACCAAAAGATGTTAAAACATGGTACTTTCTGATAGCCAGATTTCGTCACCTAGCACCAGATGCAGAGTGTCACCCAACCCCTTGTCCTCAACTGACAGACCTGATGTACCCGTAACCCATGGAGGAACTATCGAGACAGACATGGAACTTATCATGGTTATCAGCTGTGTCTACCAGAACATATCAAGTCTACCAATCAGGAGTTAACGCATTTCTGACTTTCATGACTATGCAGGGTTTTCGTGTAGACAACTGCTTTACCTCCTATCTCGGAAGACATTCTCATTAGATTTGTGGCACACTGTTATCGTAGATTGTTCCTGCGATATTCTACCATTAAATCATACATGTGTGGCATCCGGTTCTTTAATTCGGTTGCAAACTATTGTGCAGGGGGTTAAGAGACATCAAGGGCTGTCCACATCACCAAGCTTGCCAATAACAACTCCTATCTCAAGCTGTGTATGTGTATAGCTTTAAATCATGGTGTTTTTATCCCTACACCTGTGTACTACTGAAAGCAGTGTGTTGTCCGGCTTTCTTCGGATATCTCCGTTGCGGAGAATTTGCTTGTGACACTGACAAGTTTAATCCAGTTTACAATCTTACCCTAAGAGCTGTGCAATTCTCCAGGATCTCGGCTACATTCACCTTGCTGTTGGCAGCGTCCAAGACAGATCCATTCCGGAAGGGAGTCACCATCAACTATACAGCCACGGGCAATTGTTGTATGCCCTGTAGCTAGTATGCAAGCCTACCTCGTTCAACGCCATCGCTATGCCTTGCATAATACTGATCCTTTATTTGTGACTGTAGATGGCAAGGTATTATGCAGGAGATATTTCATTGTGCAACTTAAGAAACTATTAAGACTGTGTGGTTATGATGACAATGCCTATAAGGGTCATTCCTTTCGAATAGGAGCCGCTACATCAGCAGCCAGTGCAAAAGTACCAGATCACCTCATACAAGTCAAAAAGATATGGCTTATCTTTGTTAACATGTGGCTATAATACCCTTCTCCACATCGCCCAGTGTATATATTCGTGTTGTTAGAATTTATCTGTGAACCTTTTCTTCAAGTGTAATGTATTATCATGAGTATATAGCATATTTCTTGATTCCGATACACATGGCAGTTCACTACATATTCTTATGATTTGTTGTTTGTTTGAAGGCGTTTCCCTTCACAGCTATAATGTGTAATCCACTGTTGAAGGCGTTTCCCTTCGCAGCTATGTTATCTGTAATCCACTGTTGAAGGCGTTTCCCTTCGCAGCTATGTATCTGTAATCCACTGTTGAAGGCGTTTCCCTTCACAGCTATAATGTGTAATTCACTGTTGAAGGCGTTTCCCTTCACAGCTATAATGTGTAATTCACTGTTGAAGGCGTTTCCCTTCACAGCTGTAATGTGTAATTCACTGTTGAAGGCGTTTCCCTTCACAGCTATAATCTGTAATCCACTGTTGAAGGCGTTTCCCTTCGCAGCTATGTTATCTGTAATCCACCGTTGAAGGCGTTTCCCTTCGCAGCTATGTTATCTGTAATCCACTGTTGAAGGATTTTCCCTTCACAGCTATAATGTGTAATCCACTGTTGAAGGCGTTTCCCTTCACAGCTATAATGTGTAATCCACTGTTGAAGGCGTTTCCCTTCACAGCTTTAATCTGTAATCCACTGTTGAAGGCGTTTCCCTTCGCAGCTATGTTATCTGTAATCCACTGTTGAAGGCGTTTCCCTTCGCAGCTATGTTATCTGTAATCCACTGTTGAAGGCGTTTCCCTTCACAGCTATAATGTGTAATCCACTGTTGAAGACGTTTCCCTTCTCAACTATAATCTGTAATTCACTGTCGAAGGCGTTTCCCTTCGCAGCTATGTAATCTGTAATCCATTGTTGAAGGCGTTTCCCTTCCCAACTTTAATCTGTAATCCACTGTTGAAGGCGTTTCCCTTCGCAGCTATGTTATCTGTAATCTACTGTTGAAGGCGTTTCCCTTCGCAGCTATGTAATCTGTAATCCACCGTTGAAGGCGTTTCCCTTCCACTTTTGGGCAGAGTATCCGCCTGTAGATGCGGTTATTCATGCCCCCAAACATGTTAGTATTTTCACCACTAGGCCTGGTCATCTCAGCGCTTGAGACTGCAGGGCGTTTCCCCTCAGGATGGGGTCGAGTGGTTTGCTGTATTTACATAAGTAATGGGAGGTATTCGCCTGTAGTTGCGGATATTCATGGCCCCAAAAATGTTAGTATTTTCACCACTAGGCCTGGTCATCTCAGCGCTTGAGACTGCAGGGCGTTTCCCCTCAGGATGGGGTCGAGTGGTTTGCTGTATTTACATAAGTAATGGGAGGTATCCGCCTGTAGTTGCGGATATTCATGGCCCCAAAAATGTTAGTATTTTCACCACTAGGCCTGGTCATCTCAGCGCATGAGACTGCAGGGCGTTTCCCCTCAGGATGGGGTCGAGTGTTTTGCTGTATTTACATAAGTAATGGGAATCCCATAGGCCAAATGAATAAATCATTATATTATCATTTGTATGTTTGCTGTTCTGGTGTGTGTCAGTATAAACTGGGTGTTGTAACAATGACAAACTGGGTGTTATTATAACAATGAGCAAATGAATGTTGTAACAATGAGTAGCTGGGTGTTGTTGTACGAATGTGTAGCTGGGTGTTGTACCAATGAGTAGCTAGATGTTGTAACAATGAGCAGCTGGATGTTGTTGTAACAATGAGTAGCTGGGTGCTGTAACAATGTGTAGCTGTGTGTTGTAACAATGAGAAACTGGGTGTTAATGTAACAACGAGTAGCTGGATGTTGTAACAATAAGCACCCGGATGTTGTTGTAACAATGTGTAGCTGGGTGTTGTAGTAATAACGAGTAGCTGGATGTTGTAACAATGAGTACCTGGGCGTTATCGTAACAATTTGACATCGAGGCTGTACATCAGCTGGCAGGGTGACTGAGTCGCTCCAGTAATTTTGCCAAAATTACTGGCAATAGGGTATTTTCGTGTCCCAAAATGTTTGCCATCATCCTTTTGAAGTATGCCAGACGCTAGAATGAGCGACGAATTAAAAAGTAAACCAAAGAAAAAGAAGACAAAACGGGAAAAAACATCGGCCTCCTCGGATAGCGATTGTTAACTACTGCACAAAATGGCGTCGAACAGCCCGTCACTCACAAGTGGAGACTCACCAACTGTTTTTTCTCAACAACACTTGTCACAAGCTACCCCTCAAGGATACCTATCTACACGCACAAACCCGCAACTAGTTGGTATGTACCAGCCCTACACCAATCCTAATTTAATGACAAATGTGCCTTATCCCCCGCTATACAGCGAATCTGATAAAATGGGAGGCCCTTCGTGGGTGAAAGAACTTTTCAAAGAAATAGCTGATGTGAAAACACAAGTCTCCAAAATTGATGAAGTAAATAGTGAACTCGCTAAGATTAAAGTGCATTTGTGTACTCTTGACCACTAAGTGCAATTAATTGAGACCATGAAAACTTCAGTGTCAGACTTGGAGAAAAGTGTCAACTTTATGAATTTGCAGTTTGAAGATTGGCGGAAAGAGAAAGCGGAACTAGAAGAAAAAATAAAAGATGAACAGGACAACTTAGAGTCTAAGAATTTCGAATTATTGCAGTTTCATCAGTTGCAATTGAAAGAAGAAGTGATTAATCTTCAGGTGCGTTCAATGGCCACAAATTTACTATTCATGAACATCCCTGAAACAAGCTCCCCTACAGAAGATACAACTACTGTCTTGACTGACTTCATTAAACAAAAAATTGATATATCTGATGCTCATATAGAGAAAGTTCACCGTATGGGGGGATTCAAGGGAGTTAATCCCAAGCCCAGACCAATCATTGCCCGATTTCGGTCAGTCAAAGATAGAGATGAGGTGAGATACGCTGCATATGGAAAGTTAAAAGGTTCTCCATACACAGTTGCAGAGCAGTTCCCTGATGCCGTGAGAGAGTACCGGAAGTTGGTTCTGTACCCTTTGATGAGACAAGCCAGAACAGATAACAAGAAGTGCCGTATTGTTGTGGACAGAATCTACACTGATGGCAAACAGTTCTTCCCGGATACCTCTCCCCCATACCGACCACCCCCACCCAGGAAAGAGTTCACCATGGCCACCCGTTCTCCACTCAGTGTACACCCTTCAATGGATACTTCGAACCCGAGAACATAGGGCACTCACAGCGGACACTACCCACAGCCTACTGTCAATGCTGAACAATCAGAAAACCAATCTAATAGAAATAATAACTTGCCCTTAGTTTACCATAATACAAGTGTTAATACAGTCTTTGATACCAGTAGCTTGGATTAAAGAAATGGATTAATATCTAGTGAAATAAGTGTACAAAGTAACCCCAATAACAAACAATTGAAAGTTTTATCCCTAAATGTTTGTGGATTTCGTAGTAAGTTAAAATATCCAGAGTTTCATAAACTTCTCAATTCCTGTGATATTATTGGTCTACAAGAAACCAAAACAGATGAGTTGGATGTTAGTATAAACATCAAAGATTATACTGTTATTCTCAAAAATAGAAACACGACCGGTCGAAGGTCAGGAGGTCTAGGAATTCTCATTAAAAATGAAATAGCACCTTATGTTACTGTTGTGCCATCTGACAATGATATATCCTTGTGGATACGTATCAGTAAGGTAATGCTAAGTACAGATAGTGATCTTTGTATTGGATTTGTTTATATCCCACCTGTTAACTCTAGGTACGCAAGCGACAGTCATTTTCAGGATTTGTCAAGTGATATTCTTAATATACGAGATATTACAAGATATTTCTATCTTTTAGGAGATTTTAATGCCCATACGAGTATTCTTGAAGATACATGTGTCATAAACACCACTATTAGCCATTCCATTGGTGTAGACGACTCTGAGATGGAGTACTTTAATAATAATGATATTTTTGAATTAAACGACGTGTCGCCAATACGAGTCTCTCAAGACAGGTCTGAACCAAATAGACATGGTCGTCAACTCATTGAAATGTTTAAAACTTTACCTCTTCTTATATTAAACGGAAGATTGGGAAAAGATAAAAACATCGGTGCTGTCACCTGTAAAGACTGTAGTGTTATTGATTATGTCGTGTCATCGTATGAAGCTGTCCCTTTAACCAAAGACTTTCAGATCTTGGACTTTGATTGTTTATATATTACATTGTTTGTGAATACAGCTGGTGATGTGTTCGGTACTAAAAAAAAAACAGCTCATAAGTTCAAGTCTAAAAATAACTTTCATAAATGGTATGACCAAGACTGTCGTAATATGAAAAGAATATACAGGAAAAAAAGAAGAAAATTTAAAGTTTCAAAAAACCCTCTAGATAAGGTTGTGTTACAACAAGTTAATAAAGACTACAAAAGAATCTTAAAGAAAAAGTATTTAAACCATGTGCATTTTATGAAAGGCAAATTTTCTTATATGGCCCGTCACGATGTGAAAGGTTTTTGGAAATATTTTAAAGATAAACCTGGCCCTAGCTCCAAGAATGTCTCATTTGATGAACTTTATAATTACTTTAAAGACATTAATAGTGCTATAGATGAAAGTGGCTGTTTTGTAACACAGCCGAACGACATTGATAATGATCTCAACAAAAGCTTTGACACTAAAGAAATAGAAGAAGCAATTAATAAACTTAAAAATAAGAAAGCATCAGGTATAGACATGATTGAAAATGAATATATTATTTCAACCAAATCTATTCTTTTAAAATTGTATTGCGAACTGTTTAACCTAATTTTACAGACAGGACATTTGCCTGAACCCTGGTTAATGGGAATGATCAAACCAATTTATAAGAAAACGGGGGATGTTTCCAAACCAGAAAACTATAGACCAATAACCATTTTATCCTGCCTAGGGAAATTGTTTACAAGTGTTATTAATCTGCGTTTAACACGTTATATTGAAACTATCTGTAGCTCAAGCCGGATTCCGTAAAGGATACTCTACTGTTGATAATGTCTACGTTTTGAATAGTATCATTGAACTATTGAAATATTCAGGTAAAAAACTATTTTGTGTTTTTGTTGATTTTCAAAAAGCCTTTGATAAAGTGTGGAGGAACGGACTGTGGCTTAAACTTGTAAGCTATGGTATTTCAGGAAAATTATTTACTCTTATAAGGAATATGTACAATGATATAAAGTCATGTTTTTGTCTAAACGGTCAAATATCTGGGGGTTTTTCAACTGTGATAATGGTGTCCGTCAAGGAGAAAATCAGTCGCCTTTGTTATTTGCTATTTTTTTGAACGACATAGAAACCTATTTGCAATCTATTAATTGTGATGGTATCAACATTGGCACACTTAAACTTTTCCTTCTTTTATACGCTGATGATACGGTGCTCTTTGCTGAAACCCCTGAAGGTCTACAGCACTGTTTAGATAATTTCGAGAAATACTGCACTGAATGGAAACTCAAGATAAATATGCGAAAAACAAAGGTTATTATCTTTGGCACTTCTGCAATTATTCTGCGTAAGAAAAAGTATGTTTTTAAAATTCATAATGTTGAACTAGATAATTGTGATTGTTACACTTATCTAGGTATAAAGTTTCACATGAACCGAAAATTTAACCAAGCCATAATATCTCTTACGGAACAAGGACTTAAAGCTATGTATTATTTGTTATCCAAAGCTAGAAACTTAAATCTACCATTAGATTGTTTATTTATTGCGTTCGACCACATGGTTGTTCCAATTCTTCTATACTGTTGCGATGTCTGGGGTTTTACAGACTTTTCTATCATTGAAAATGTCCACAAGTTATTTTTAAAATTAAGTTTAAGATTACGTAAGAGCACACCCACTAACAAGCTATATGGCGAGACAGGTCGCCTACCACTCGATATTATTGTTAACAAACGAGTATTGGCCTGTTGGTGCAACCTGATATTGTCACAAAATGTAAATAAGCTCTCTGTTGTTATGTATAAGACTTTATATCAAAAACACTGTAATAACATTTTTCATTCACCTTGGTTGTTATATGATCATACAGTAAACAGTAAAGAGTTATTATTAAATCTAGTTGAACACAGATTAAAGGACCATTTTATTCAAAATTGGCACAGTGCCCAAACGGCATCATCAAAAGGTTTATTTTATAGTTGTATAAAACCCAACTTTAGTCTAGAACAATACTTAGATTATAGTGTAAATATCTCCATTCCCTTGCTAAAATTTCGAACAACTAATCATTTTCTACCTGTAGAAACAGGGAGGTGGAAAAATATACCATTTAGAAGACGACTATGTCATTTATGCAATTCCTCTGTGGGAGATGAATACCACTACCTGCTCAAATGTCCATATTTTACTATTGAACGAGAACAATATCTCCAAAAATATTACTATAATACTTATCCAAACTATTATAAGCTCCAACAGTTAATGACTTGCCCAAAGATTTCAACTGTAAGAAAATTGAGTAAATTTATCCGTTGTTTATTTAATGGTGTAAACATATATCAACAGCCTCTGTAACATATTTGCTACATATTGTAACTGTACACCATGTACCGCTGTGAGCGGTCTTATTGGAATAAAAGATGATGATGAGATGATGAACAATGAGTAGCTGGGTGTTATTGTAACAATGAGTAGTTGGGTATTGTAACAATGTGCAGCTGGATGTTGTAACAATAAGCACCTGAATGTTGTTGTAACAATGTGTAGCTGGGTGTTGTTGTAATAACGAGTAGCTGGATGTTGTAACAATGAGCAGCTGGATGTTATTGTAACAATTTGTAGCTGGGTGTTGTTACAATGACAAGCTGGGTGTTATTGTAACAATGAGCAACTGAATGTTGTAACAATGAGTAGCTGGGTGTTGTTGTACCAATGTGTAGCTGGGTGTTGTACCAATGCGTAGCTTCATGTTGTCACAATGAGTAGCTTGGTGTTGTAACAACGAGTAGCTGGGTGTTATTGTAACAATGAGAAGCTAGGTGTTATTGTAACAATGAGAAGCTAGGTGTTGTAACAATGAGTAGCTTAGTGTTGTAAAAATGAGTATCGGGGTGTTGTAACGATGAGAAGCTAGATGTTATTGTAACAATGAGCAACTGGCTGTTGTAAAAATGTGTAGCTGGGTGTTGTAACAATGAGTAGCTGGGTGTTGTAACAATGAGTATCTGGGTGTTGTAACAATGAGTATCTGGGTGTTGTAACAATGAGAAGCTGGGTGTTATTGTAACAATGAGAAGCAGGATGTTGTAACAATGAACAGCTGGATGTTGTTGTAACGACGAGTAGATGGGTATTGTCGAAACAACGAGTAGATAGGTGTTATTGTAACAATGAGTAGCTGGGTGTTGTAACAATGAGTATCTGGGTGTTTTTACAATGAGTAGCTGGATGTTGTAACAATGAGCAGCTGGATGTTGTAACAATGAGTAGCTGGGTGTTATCGTAACAATGTGTAGCTGGGTGTTGTAACAGTGTGCAGCTGGGTGTTGTAACAATGAGTATCTGGGTGTTGTAACAATGAGCAGCTGGGTGTTGTAACAATGAGCAGCTGGATGTTGTTGTAACAAGGACTACTAGAAGTTCCTGTGGTTGTGGAACAGCTGTAAATACATTATCTATAGTATACTAAAGGTGAATTCGAAGCCATATTCTATTTAATGATCAAGAGACACAAAAACCATTTCCAAATTTAACTGCAGTTATCATTTATTTCTTGTCCTTTATCGAAACACATCAACATGAGTGAAAACCATCAAACGCACCCGCAAGCACGAGCTACGTTCTTGGGGCTTGTTAAATCAAGACAAGGGCTGAAACGATTCACTGAAATCAATAGTGCTTAAATCATAGTACGATTAGGTCCTATTTCGACATGTGACGATACTATGTGTGTGAGTGAGTGAGTGAGTCAGCGAGTGGCAATGATGTCATGCCGTTTTTGGAAATACCTCATCCACATGACGACAGAGGATACTATGAATAGGCTTCAGATAATGTACTCATCAGTGCCTTATAGAGAGGACATGAATATAATGTCATATTGAATGGAATTATTCTTAGTAATAGTATACAGTTTTTTAACAGAACAAGTATTTAAAATTCTTTGAATTCGACCGTATAAATGTAGCATAACGACCAGACTACTGATATATAATGAAACACCTTTAAACCGAACAGTTATGCTTCCCGCGAACAAAAGCTTTTCCCTGCTTAAGGAGTTATGGTTACGAGATATATTCTTTCATTTTTGAATATTCATGGATGTTTCAATCTGGCATCGTCCTGAAGACAGAGGGTCCGAACTAAGGACATATGTGTATTGACAAAGCGAAACGTTACAGTCCAAATCTGGATTCCATCGCGTTATTAATTGCATTTATCTTCTAGAGCAGGACAGAAACTTCTTTGCGAAGACCCCACGGAACTTCCGTCCAAAAAAACAGAAGAGAAGAAAATTGATAGATGAGTTGGTGACAACTGCCAATTGTCCGATTCCGCTTATGTAACCACAGATCTCCGAACACTCTTCCAAAACCATTGCCGAGTTGACTTCATACATGATCAGCTCCAGACAGGCTGCTGCGAGTGACACCAGGAAGACTACCACCACTGCCAGAACCATTGCTGTGAAACGTTCCTTCTCACTTCCTTTCCGCTCCTGTTTCTGAAGGTTAGGCTTTGTACGGTAGAGCTTGCGGACCATGACCGTGTTAAGGGTGACCAATAGGACTCCAGGGATGACAAATTTGACGATGACGTTGATGTAGACCAAGTAGACTGTCATGTACCAATAGTTGTAGGACATATCAGAGATGCCCACTACTAACATGGTTTGGTTGAACTCGGGTACCCAGTCCCATTTGAGATACATTTCCAAATAGCGTGGAGAGGTGTATATGAGGCACATTATGAAGACGGCGATGGACGTTTTTATGGCTCGGGAGATTGTACAGAACGATGCTGCTTTGAGAGGATGGCACACGGCAATGTAACGTTCAAAGTTGACTGCAACAACGGTGTAGATGGACCCCGTATGGGAGATGTTTGTTACGGCGTACATTGTAGGGAGTGCGGGCAGCATGAAGTAATGGAAATATGTGGAGCTGTAAGCTGAATACAACAACATCCACCTTGTGTTAGCAATGAGCATATTGATTAACACACAAACATCAAACATCGCTAGAACTATCAGGAAGATGCTTGTGGAGCTTTTCATCTCAGGACTTGATAGAACTATAATCGTTACGATATTTCCTCCAATTCCTACAAAGGAAATGATACTACAAACAACCCCGCCTAGGTAATGCCAGTAGATGTATACACGATCGAGGTACTTATCTGGCATGTCAACAGGAGTTTCAGAAGGGTCATCGTCGGAGTTATTTCCCTTTGACTGGTAATTCTGCGGTCTTCCAAAAATTGACGTACTTGGGATTTCAGTCGATGAATCATTCCCAGTGCCGGTTGTATTTTGCAACATGGTGTCATCCCCCTGGGTCTGGAATACGTTAAACACATATTTTACGTCATTCTTTATCACATTGTAGAGTTGTCGACATTTGTCTACTATAATGTAGTTTTTTTACATCTGCCTTAGTCCAATGTTGAATCCTGTCATATTCTACTATTTTATCAATAAATTGTCACAGGAACATACATAATTCTTCCTTGGTATTGAAGAATGATTGAATCTGATGAGTTAATGTCTCAATTTTCTCTGATTTAAGTACTCGATTACATATAATAAATGCGATCGTATCGATTCTATGGTGAGACGATCTCATACTTCAATACACACTAGGTATATCTCCCAAATGAATATCGTGTGTAGCACAATAGATTGTTATTTTTATTCTGATTGAGACATACCTCATTTTTCAGAAAGGGTAGTCCTAAAGCACCTTGAGAAAAATGTCATTAACGCGAGTTAACTTAATTAGCATAGTGTAAGCACACTTTATTGAAAATATCTAAGGACATTATTTAAAATAGTTTGTGTGAGCGATCCCTGTGTTTCATGTTCTCATTGAGTATATGAAAAACCTTGTAATTACATATGGATAGCTGTGTCCCATGTTTTGTTTCATCAGAAAGATTGTTAACAGAACATGGCATATACTGTACTGTCAGCAGATTGGTTCTGGCCCTTCAGAAAGTCTCGGTCATCGCGATGATTCTAAGAACAGGTACTACTCTCCTGTTTTCAGGTTAATACGCGTTTTTCTTTCTTCATGAATACATGATCAGGGGGCATGGGTGTCCCCGTAGTATCTATGTAGAGAGTGTTGCGGCCCTTAGATGACGGGTATCCTTGGCGATGGGATCAAAATGCAAGATTCGGCCCAATTAGGATCCGCGGTTTGTCAGCACAGCCTACATGTTCGTTGCTTTCAACAAAGTGATAACGCCTGCTACCTGCATCCCATTTGGATGTACTCCCACATCAAGCTGACACGCCGTGATATAACTGAAATACTATTCAAAGCGGTGTTAAACCCAACTCACTCACTCACTCTCAACCACTTTCTTGAATCATTGATAGGTTTCTGTAAGAGATATAGAACTGAGATTTGAATTTGCAAGCCATTGTATATAAGTATCTATCGCCAAGATAAGTTGGTTTGTTGACATCGCTAATGGTATTTCATCTGTTAAAACAAAAAATGCCTGGTTCTTGGAAATAATGGCATAGGATATGTATAGGATATAACGTCCTTGGATATTTATAGGAAATAATGGTATATGATACACCCTTCAAAAAAGAAAGAAACGCACAAGTAGTATGTAGTTCATTGAACCTGACTACTAAAAAAATCCGGTGTATAAATTGGATATATGTGATTGGAAAATGTTGGTGGCCTGATATTGGACAAACGGTATGTCAAAACGCAGACATTGTCGATATGCAACGTCTTAAACGGCATTGTTTTAACTCTTGTTAAAAAATGCCATAGAGGAAAACAGTAAAGAAAAATTCACGTGCAAGTTATGGCATTCGTAACTGTGGTAGTGGCTATAAAAAGGCAAGCATAAGCCAATAATTTGTCATTCAATTGTCAACATTTTTCAAGTTCGAAAATCCCGAGACTCAGCGCTGCCGATCGGAACATCGCCATAGGACGTATTCAAAGAGGACAATCGCAGTCTTCTGTTGCGAGCCACTTCAACGTCCACAGCAGTACAATTTGCCGCCTTTTGTGACCGATACACACAGTTCAATTCCACTGCAGACCGTCCGAGAAAAGGCCGACCAAGAGTTATCAACCCTGCACAGGATCGCTACATTCTCCTGTTCCACCTACGTCATCGCAATGCCACAGCTACGGAGACTGCAGGACGCATCCCTGGTTTGAGGGGGACCTCGGACCAGACTGTCAGGAACCATCTTCGCGAGGCTGGAATCCGACCCAGAAGACCAGTTAGCGATCCATCGACAGAGGCGCTTGCGTTGGTGCCATATCTTACTGCCTTGGAATTTGAGAAACTGGAGACGAGCGTGGTTTAGCGATGAATCACGATTGTAAGACAACGTGTTTATCGCCGTCGAAATGAGCGTTTTGCCCCACATCGTGTACGTGAAGGTAGTGTCATGTAGTGTGTGTGTGTGTTGGGGGGGAGGGGGGGAGGGGGGGGGGGGGGGGGGGGGGGGTCATATCCTACACCACGAGATCTAGACTTTCGCCAGAGGGAGCTGTTTCAACAGGACAACGCTCCACCGCACACAGCTCGTGTCACCGTAGAGACTACTTCTATAATGCCAACATCAACGTCTTTGTTCCGTCGATATCTCCAGATCTCGACCCAATCGAACACCCCTGGGATGAACTCGATTGACGTGTACGTCAACTTCAGAACACGCCGCAGACACTCCCACAACTGGCCAACGCGTTACAAGCAGAATGGCGCAGAATTCCGCAGGGCAGAATTGGTACAATTATCTAGTCAGTGCCGAGGAGATGCAGGGCTGTGATTGCTGCCCGGGGCGGTTACACGAGATACTGAGTTCAGCGCAACCTTGTAGCCTTATGTGACATGACAATGAACAGTTTTCAATGCCTTTGTACAACGCCAACATGTGACTATTGAGCTCCAAAATTTCATATTTGTATCTATGATATTAAATAAAATATATCGACTTTATTAGGTACAATATCATAGGATATGTATTGGATATAATGGTATATGACATGTGTAGGAAATAATGTCATATGAAATTATAAGAAATAATGGTATATCATATTATAGGAAACATTGGTATATGATATGTTTAGGCAATAATGTCATAGAACATGTGTAGGGAATATTTGTAGATGATATGCATGGGAAATAATGGTATATGATATGTATTTGGACTTATGGTATTACTAATACTTCGGAACAATCGGAAACGAATTCGGAATGAAAATATGATAATTCGTTTCTTATCACTTCTCCTTTTTCACAACTGATGTCCATTTCAAACACAATAACCTTGATAGGGTATATATATATATCAAGGAAACCTAAAAAGTGGTCAAAAGATTCTGATAAAGATACTTAATCACTTGAGGGATGGATGGATTTGGGTCGTCATGTTAGCCGTAGAAACATTCCTTCCTTCATGTTCCTGCTTGCAACACCTTCCTGACCCTGTGGCGCAGAACAGTGTGCTGGGGACATACAGTGTGATTCGGTAAAATCATTATTAATTACATTCGTGCGGAGTGGTGAGGTACACTTAAAACAATATCTTTCATTGGTCAGACAGGAATAAGTTGACATGTATAAACTGTCATGGCGTATGACTTCTTGTCGACAGAGAACATGAACTGAAATCATATGACAGCGATATCTGTAGAAAAAGAATTCACTTTGTGGTAATGTGATAAGAATGTGAGTGAGTTGGGTTTTACACATCTTTGAACATTGTGTTAGTTATATCACGACATTAAAGCCTAAAGTTTTCAGGCTAGCCTCTAACACAGGATTCACAACCTCATCTGGCACACGGTGTCCCGTATATTAAACACGAAATATGGGAACGGAATGAAAGGGGGATATGTTTTTGACATTACACGTCGTATGTACCCTAAATATATATGCAGTTATTTTTAAATGATATAATATGTAGTGATACACCGGGTTCTCGGTGCCTCGTGTCCATGTAGCTGCAGTCTGCATCTGTATTGAAGGCAGCTGTAAGTTTTCTTCTTTTCATATTCACTTGACAGTATTTTCTCCATCGTGCATTTGTATTACCGATTAGTGCTGCTAACACGGCATGTAGGTTCTGCATGTTTTTTTACGAACCCGATGCATTTCCCCATCAAACAACAAGACTACCCATTTCGTACTTCGAATATGCTTTTCAATACTGTTATTCGTGCTGAACCATCACGGGTATGCTATGAAAGATGCCATGTGTGTACATGTACTTGAATTATTATATCCTATTCTTTTACTAAAATGTCGTCTGTTTACAACAAAATCAACAAAGTCTATAAACATGTCAAAAGACCTCGCATCAACAGAAGATTTTTCTCCACTGGACTTTCATCATTCATCACCAACATCTAAACGTCTCTTTAGAAAACAACAATATTTTCGCTTCGGTCCAGTAAACCATTTTCTGGACAATTCACAACAACACACGGTCCCTCTTCAAAACGTCAAGAACACTTTTCCCCCTTCGTGGAAAACGTTAACATTAAAATTTTCCTCCTCTTGTAGCACGTCAACAATCACGTCTCCCCCGTCTAGATAAATGTTATAAATAAATTACCCTCGGTGAAATAAAACAAATCATCTCCCAAGGGGCATCAGGCCAACAATAACTAACAGCCAAGTACACATAAGTGTTTGAGGAGAGGGGCAGCATTGTGGCCTGCAAGCACATTCATGTTGCCATCAGTTTCTAGGCTAACTACGACAGGTACGTGTACTCACCTTGATGGGGGAGATCAGAAGCAGAAGGAGAAACCACACAACCTTCATGTCTGCTGTTGTTGAAACAAACAAACATAGTATTAGTATTTCTTACTTCTCACGTAAACCCAAATTTGTACAATTGTCGTGCTTTCATACATATATAATTGCCTGCATATGTTCATTAGGACATCCACCTCATTATTAGTTACAAGACATTGTTGTATTAATACACGATGAAAAGGACTATTATCTGCAAAATTCAATAAATACCGCTGTGTGAATGGTGTTACCATGGTTGACGTATGTACTTGGGTAGATCACACATACGTAGAGAGATCCTAATTATTGTGATCACTAGGTTGATAACAATACGAAATGCATTACTCCAATCTGGCTGATACTCATTACGCATTTGTAGCAGACACATACACTTCAATTTTAATATTATTTCAAAATAACAAACGACTAGTTATGCATTTTTCAATGTGTATCATATACTAAGTTTCATTCTGATATAGTAATAGAGTGAGTGAGTTGGGGTTAACGCCGCTTTTAACAGTATTCCAGTTATATCACGGCGTGTCAGCTTAACGTGGGAGGAAAGCCCGAAGTGATGCAGGTCTTAGACGTTTACCACTTCGGTGAAACACACGAGCACGGATATGGTGCTGACAAATCTAGAAACATAATCGGGGCGAACCGGGACTCGAAACCACAATCATAGGTTTGTGGCGTGCCCAAGGGACGCAACCCTGCACAGCGAATTGCGGCGCCTTAGACGACTGGGCCACCCGTGCCCCTTGTAATGAGGAGATAAAAACCTTCTTCATGATTCATTAAAATATACACAATTAAACAAATAATGGTATTCATCTGCTGTGTCATTTGATAGACATAATGTACAATTCCTTTCCATGAGAGGAATGTTCTGCCATCCACCTGTTTCAACAGGTAGACGGAGACAAGAAAGTCTTAATTGAACTAAACTAGTTTTACATTTGTTAGATAAATATTGTAGATAAAATTCAATGTCAGTATTTTCTTTAATTTTCTTTTAGAATCTGCTTTTACTCGATGTTTCTCGGTCAGAGTTCAAATTTTGAATATATACGTGTAGGTCAGTAAGAGTATTTTTTTATTTTATGATGAAGCTAATCACTGTCCGGATAGAATTGGTCAGTCCAGATGTTATTATTGCCTGTCGTAATTAAAGTGTCATTAATGCCGGAAATCCATTTGTTTGGTTGACCCTACCATCTTATACGTCTTTTGGTGTGACGCGGCCAGGGATCGAAACCCGGACTTTCCGCTCTCCAGGCGGACGCTCTACCACTAGACCACGGAGGCGGTCACAACACGCATGCAATATTTTAATACATTGACCCTTAAGTTTGAAATCGAAAACTGTTTAGAAAAAACCCAGCTATCTTCGCTATCTACGCTATCTTCTGGGGATTTTGCCAGAAGGACTGTAGCGTGACAATCCAGACCAGAGGTGGCATCATCACCACTAACAGAACCACCACAATGATGTCTGGTGACAATTAATGTCTTCGCCGCCATGAAGGCAACACACTGGGGGAACTAGAAGCCAATCCGTTCACCGGGAAGATTTATCAGGTGGTATGTCATCATACCTTTTCATAATATGTCACAATCACTCGTCATTCAATAATGCTAGAAAGTAAAGAATACCTATAAAGATATATTATGTTTTGGAAATTATTTCCGTTACCACAAATTTGTTTTTGGAACATTCTTTCATTAAACTGATAATTTCCTTTATTCGTAGGTCTGATGTCTGAGTAACAAGACTTAGCCAAAGACAACCCAGCCCTGCCACGACACTGTTCTGACAGATCTACCCGAAATATACACTAACGCCACCACAGGCGATAACTCTCTATTGAAATCTGATGGAGATCAGAACAAACCCCTTATCATTGAAAAAGAGAAGAAAACCTTCACCTTCTGTCCCCAACATCATACTTTTATGGTGGAAGTGACTTTGAGCCGGCAGCTCAAAACACTATTCGTTCTTTGTTCCCTGATTCTGATCTCAAGGGCTGTGTTTTTTTTTATTTTACTCACGCTATTTGGGAAAAAAACGCCCAGTATCACCGTCTTGCCAAAGAATATTATTTCAACCCTGTTGGTCGACTTGTGCGGCGTGTCATTGCCTTAACATTGGTACCCCTGCATGTTGTGAACGATGTCTGTTTTTTGGCTCTGGAAGATGCTTCAGGTGGTGCCAACCCTGAGAGGTTTACGGACAACGTGACAAGTTACTGGGTAGTAGGTGACCATGACCGAAATGTACGGAACCACTAAGAAACAACAAACCAAGTGGAAGGGTGGCAGCGTAAACGAAGTGAGCGTAGCCCTGAATGTCATCCTAATCTGTTTAAGATGATAGACTTGTTTATGAGAGTGCAAGTTTGGGTGGAGTTCTGCTATCTTCATTTGGGAGCTAGTGCCAGACCACCAAAATGAAAACGTCAGTACATCGGGATCGTCGACATCCTTGCCACACACAAGAGACAGAATCTTCATGGGCAGACATCTCTGAAGGAATACGCGGATGGTGAGTCTCATCTCATTGTCTATTGAAATGATTGCCAAGATGTGTTATATGTTTGTGATTTGTAATGAATGAAACATAAGACATAAATGTCTGTCTTGTTTGTCTCGTTTGATACCCTGATATTATTTCACAGGGTGTCACAGGGTTTCACAGCACAGAGGGAGCTCCTTTTGTTCTTAGGGATTAAACCTTAACTTTTAACACCTTAATAATACGTGCCGGGAAGACCCCCACACGACTACCTGACATCCCAAATGATACTAGTATTTATATCCGGTATAAGGAATATATAAAGTTACCTGTCCTAAACTAAACATAAAACGTCAACGCCAGACAATAACCAGTCTCGATGTAAGCGTTTCCTGTCCTGCCGGTAACACCCGCCACTCACACAATTTGCATAAAAAGGTAAGTGTTTTGTTGCCTGACGCCTCACAGACATAGTCCATGCCAATAAGACGGCGGCCTATAAATAAATGCAGAGACCCATGGACCAGAAAATCATTTTGATAATGATACTCAAGCAGAAAGATTTTTGAATTTTGTACTTTGTGACATTTTCAGTGGAAATATGAAAAGTATATGACAACCTGTATCACGTTATGCGTCATGCGAGTTTCGAGCGGGTGATGTCAACACAGAAGATACGAATGATTGCACGGAAAAGAAACATCTAGTTATAGCACCATGTCAGTTTGTCCCTCCTGTCAAATATGTGCAACCTTCGGTGAGTCACAGCTTGAATTCCTTTTTTCACCTATACAGGGAAACACATGATCTATTGATTGATTCAGTTCTTTCCATATACTAAATGGTTATTCGTGTAGCATCTGGTGCAGGTGTCACCTAATAACAGATGTCTGCGTAACAAGGAATCCCACTGATCTGTGCGAGTGAGTTAGTGACATGGTTTAATTTACTGCTTTGAACATTATTTCCGGTGTTTCACAGCATTTCAGCATATTGTTTATTACACAGCATTTCAGCATATTGTTGGAGAACACACTGAGGTAGGCTTGGAAATTCTGTTTAAAATAATATACTCTGTTCCTTAAAATGTTAGAAGAAGAAAAGAATGTCTTAATTGTTCACAAAAAGAAATCGTTCACTGCACTATATATATTGAGATGCATTGGATCTTTTCGCCCGTTTATTTGACAGTCAGGATTCAAACTGGAAGATCCACTCGCTTTTTTATTTCTATATATTGGCTAAACGGTCCTGTTTTACAGTTCTACTAGACATAAAAATTCAGGAAAAATAAAAATAATTATACCACACTCTGAGTTATGCAATCTGTGGAGGCCTGATCTGTGTATTATATGATGGTTATGCCCTGAAACTGTATTACCGTCAAAGGTAGTTGCATATGAACAAAGAATACCTCCCATCCGTTCTTAATTGGTTTAGGGGCGGTCGGGTAGTGGTGTGGTTAAAGTATTTTAAAGTCACGAAGACGTTCGATTCCCGACATAGGTACAATATGTGACGCCCATTTCTGGTGACCCCCGCCGTGTTATTGCTGGAATATTGCTAAAAGCGGCGTAAAACAATACTCATTCACTCACTCACTCACTCTTTATTGGTTTTCGCCGTAACGGCTTTAAACCCAACTAACGCCATGGTTTCCATCAGTAAATGTTGATATAACATATCAATACTGTGATGTGTACACTCAAGATGTTGCGCCCACAGATGTACACGCACTATAACCACGTGCACGGAAAATACTACTGTTTTAATTCACTCACGCGTAGATCAGTGACTACTACTTCTACTAATAATAATAATAACGACGATGATGATGACAATAACAAGTATGCCAACATAATAACGACAACCAATGAACATTAATACCTTAAAACACCAGCACCGAGGAACACAGAAATGGTGGAATCCAAGACTCTAAGCTACACCATTAACCCTCTGGATGCCGAGGGTTTTTTTCTGACGCACATTTTCCTAAGATCGGAAAAGTAAAGGTTGCGCGAGAATTGCTCTCACGCGGCACTCGATCTACCCCTGGCCATACAATTACGCAGAGGTGGAGAATATTAAATTTCCTATTCGATGGTGTAAAGTTAACTGCAAATATTAAAACGGTTTTAAAATAAAAACACTTCTAAGTGTTGTCCGAGAATTTATTCTGCTTTGAAAAACAGTAAATTTATCGTACACCGATAAAAGTACTGTGCGACGATTTTATTTTATTTAGAAGCTTTACGGAATCTGTGAGCGAACAAAATATTGCCTAATATCTGAACGACATAACTATATATCAAATGGTATCCTCCCATCAGTCATACAGGCCATTTGTCATACAGCTTATAACAACATAGGATATGCATGACTGGACCACTAATCCTCTGCCTTCTACCTATCAATATGGACTGTTCCACACACTGTGTTTATGTTTAAGTTTGAATTATAGGGAACACCAGGATTATAATTATGAATGATCTTTTGCTAATACATTTGCAGATTGTAAGAAAACAAATTGTAAAGCAGAAAAGTAATTAATAAATTAGTATGGTTCATTCAACATAATATTATAAATATGAACCATGTTTAACAAGAATTAATACCATAATTCAACATTCAAAGCATCATAATGGCGGATAATGGCTATCCATGCTTCAATAGGTGACCTGCAGCATCAAGGAACTGAATTGGTCTTTTCCTTCCTTGGGTCAGTTGATCTTCCAGTCTCTGGAGTCTATTGTCAACCTCACGGTAGACCCGCTTTCTACTTGGTTCAGGTGCACCGAGGTTGATCTGCGCCAATTTGACCTTGTCAGCTTTCTCAATCATTCGGAAAACTTCTATCAGACGGTAGATGTTGGAGTGTTAGTGAGGAAGACTGCTATTCAGCTTGTTGTAGAAGCCTTCCAGGTTGGTGTTGGTCCTCGGACCAGTGGTGTCATGGTGTCATAGGAGAATCGGAAAGCGAGCATCATAATCTACTCAAGTCAATGCCATGTAGTCGTTGAAGGTCTCAGCTCTGGGTAGATCAGGTGTGTGCTGCATCGCTTCTAGCCAGGCGTCTTGGACATCATCTGCAGGGAGAAGCGCTAGACCTGCTGCCCGTCTAATCCACTGTTGCACTGCTGGATCTTCTTTATAGGCTACAGCCAACCCGAGGTCTTGTGTTTTCCTCCATATGGCTCGGCTGTAGTGGGAGAAGCAGCCCTTGACTTTAGCGTTGGGGAACTCCAACTGGATGGCACGGATTGCTGCTTGTTCAAAATCTGTCTGCAGGCGAGTGGGGGCAAGTTCTCTGTTCAGTCGCAGAGCCATGATTATGAATGATGTAAAAGCAATTGATGCCAAAAATAGCTTGCCGTACATGACGAAAACTGGTTTTTCTCTCTGACCTCAAAAGGCGACAAAGAGGTTACATGCGTACAAAGAAGGCACCGCTAAGCTTAGCACTAGTTTATAGCACTAATATCAATTGGTGAGAATTGGCTGTGGGTAAGGATAATATATTTCCGTAGTCTTTTGTTCACGAGGAACCAACCTATTCCAACACAAATATCGATAAAGACACTGTATACGTTTAGTTATAAAAAAAAACAAACAACATAAGAAATGATGAAATCGTACTTCACAAAAAAGAGGTAATAGAGAAATGGATGGCCCTATCTAACCTATAACTTAGTCCTTAGCTTACAACATTCTCCTGAATGTGTAAGTGTAATTTGACTAATGTTACACAATTATTAATGGAGCACTAGCCTTATCATCAAATGTAATGAAATACCAAAATAATAATACCATTCCTTTTGACGTCATGGCTGGATTTATGTCTTTGATAACGTCGGAGAAAGACGACACTGGTATTTTGATTAATATATATCTCCCCTAATTTTCGTTCATGGTATGGAACATCTCGATGTGTAAAACGGAATTTGACGCTTTTTCGACACAACATAAAATGACTGCTTTCACCAAGTAAATAATGTCTTGAATATGTAAACAATTAGATAGTTTATCGTGTATCTTAACTGGACAAGACTCGCACCTGTTTGGCATCAATGTAGGTAATGAAATACCTAAAAGAATATTTCAAAACAACCAAAATTATATTCAATATTGGACATATATTTGTTCATTATTATGTTATTATTTCTCTTCATCTCGTCTCAGAATTACACAATAAAAGATGCGAAGCTAGCTCTATAGGTATAGAATTATCAGGATAATCGTATAAGGTTGAACCAACGGAGTACCTGACATGGATTTGATTTTATACATTTTACAATTCCTTGAGAAATTAAGTAAGCAGTTTAATATCTTGTGATCACAATGTTGAAAAAAAAATGAACCCATTGATTATATAATGCAAAACGAGAGGAATAATTCGTAAATTGTTTATGACTAACGCGCACCTGGAGAATCGTTAGATATCACTGTTCTGTGTATCAAACGACATAAAAAAGACAATTCTTTCAGAAATGTGTGCATATATTTTACCGAAAAATTATTTTCCATTTTGTGAAAGTAATATATTCAGTTTGGGTTATAAAATAAAATGAAACGGCTATTCATGGACATTGCTGGTGTGAACTTATAATATTGATTATTGCACATCCCAAGAAATTCGTACATGCTGCAGTTACATTTACACTTCATCTTGTAACACTTGTCCAAAGGAAAGGAATATCGTATTCGACACTTAAAAACAATATTCAAACAAACAGGAGATTATCAAAGGTTCGTTCATACATGTTGTGGCCTATATTTACGTATGATATCATTTTGAGTATTGACAAATGTCCAAAGTGATATTAATTGTGTGAAAAAATGTATAAAAGATATGCAAAATCTACATCATAACTGAAAATGAAAACAGCATGTTACAATAATTGTGTGCACTCCAATTCAAAGACCTTCACCTCAAAGAAATTACCAAATATGTACAACAATATTGACGTATGACATCACTACCGGTGACCGACTTTTACAAAATGGCGTGTTCACTGTTAACAGTACGCGGGATTTTACGAGGGGACATTCGTTGATTCAGGGATCGTATATAGATAAATGTGAATGTAAGTAATCAGAAACATTCTGACAATCTATGTACCGTTATTTGTTGTTATAATTTTCATTGAAACCAACGGAAATAGTCAGAAATTCCGATAAATACCGTTGTCGTTTTGTGTGATTTGCGTCAGTCATGGCGTCACACAGGACAGTAACTTTGCAATGATTTGATATTTTTGTCAATGTATCTATTTTAAATTCCCTAATTCTTCCTACGATTCTCTTCCCATGCATATTATGAAAATGTCGAGCCAATATATTAAACGAATAGACGAATGGATAGCTCAAAATAGGAGAAAATGCTACACTGTGTAAAATCTGTATTCAGCTTTGTTTTACATTTCAAACAAGTGCAGTCTTTCGAGCACAGCGTTCGTTTTCACACCTAACTTATTTTGCTTGATTTCATCTAGCTACTTTATTTGGGTTGCAAAAAACATTGGTCATTCGATTCTGTAATGTATGAGGAATTCAAGGATGTGTGTATCGCAGCTAAGTTTGAAATATACGTAATGTTACAGGCGCCTCATAACCGATGTACCTGAAACGTGATTTTGTAAACACTATCCAATATGGCGTAAAGTTCACTTCGGCGTTCGTGTTTGCGTATTTTCCAAAACATTCTAAACGATTCTAGGGTTATAGGAGACGTTTTGGAATGATCATTGGTGATTTCATAAAAGACAGATACCCGTGATCACGAATTTGTTATTTTTGAAATTCATTTATCCGAGTAAATATCCGAAATTTAGATTTCAAAACATGCTGTAAATAACGCGGTGTGTGGTGATTTAGTAATGTGTAAAAAATAGCGACATTTACGAAGTAACTAATTTTCAGAGGTCATTTTCAGTACTTTTGCTTGGCCTAAAATGCCAGTGGATGATATCACAGAACAGGGAATTTCCTCCCGTAGTCACAACTGTAAAGCGTATTGGTGTCCATGATGTAATTTAAATGTTATTCGACTTCAAAGTGATGGTTGTAGAGGTGGGACATATATGTCCCTGTGGCATCCAGGGGGTTAACTGACAGCTTGGTAGCTGGGCAGGTGTATTGTAAGGCTATGAAAACTACTCTTTGTATCACACATGTCCACTTGTCTACTTAAACCAACTAATATAGCTCAAATGTAATCTCACAATATACCTTCATACATGTAATGTTTTTTTATAAGTACAGTATCATGACAGAAAAGATGGTAGGTTGTCACTCTGTGTAGAGGGATTGTCACGCATGATAAATGAGAAACACTATTAAATCTTCAAGGGCAACAACTGGGAGGGAGTCTTCGTCGACATCTTGTTTTAGTCCAACGCATATACCTTGGACTTACTTGCAAGTACACTGAAAGGCAAAAGAAACGTAACTTTGGAAAATACTGATAAAACTTAACCCCCTGCATGCCACAGGGACATATTTGTCCCTCCTCTACAACCATCACTTTGAAGTCAAATAAAATTCAAAATACATCACCCACACAAATACACTTCACAGTTTTGAATAAGGTGGGAGATTCCCTGTTCTGTGCTATCATCCACTGGCATTTTAGGCCAAGCAAAAGTACTGAAAATGACCTCTGAAAATTAGTTACTTCGTAAATGTCGCCATTTTTTACACATTACTAAATCACCACTCACGGCGTTATTTACAGCATGTTTTGAAATCTAAATTTCGGATATTTACTCGGAGAAATGAATTTCAAAAATAGCATATTAGTGATCACGAATATCTGTCTTTTATCATATCCCCAATGATCATTCCAAAACGTCTCCTATAACCCTAGAATCGTTTAGAATGTTTTGGAAAATACGCAAACACGAACGCCGAAGTGAACTTTCCGCCATATTGGGTAGTGTTTACAAAATCACGTTTCAGGTACACCGGTTATGAGGCGCCTGTAACATCACGTATATTTCAAACTTAGCTGCGATACACACATCCTTGAATTCCTCATACATTACAGAATAAAATGACCAATGGTCTTTGTCACCAATACAAAGTGGCTGGATAAAATCAAGCAAAATAAGTTAGGTGTGAATTCGAACGCTGTGCTCGAAAAACTGCTCTTGTTTGAAATGTAAACAAAGCAAAATTCAATTTTTATACAGTGTAACATTTTCTCCTATTTTGAGCTATCCATTCGTCTATTCGTTCAAGATATTGGCTAAACATTTTCAGAATATGCATGGGTAGAGAATCGTAGGAAGAATTAGGGAATTTAAAATAGATACATTGCAATGATTTTATATTTTCAACAGAAATTGTCAAAGTTACCGTCCTGTGTGACGCCATGACTCACGGAAAATCACGCACAACGACAACGGTATTTATCGGAATTTCTGACTATTTCCGTTTGTTTCAATGAAAACTATCACAACAAATAACAGAACATAGATTGTCAGAATGTTTCTGATTACTTACATGCCACATTTATGTATATACGATCCCTGAATCAGCGAAAGTCCCCTCGTAAAATCCCGCGTACTGATGACAGTGAACACGCCATTTTGTAAAAGTCGGTCACCGGTAGTGATGTCATACGTCAATATTGTTGAACATATTTGGTAATTTCTTTGAGGTGAAGGTCCTTGAATGAGAGTGCACACGATCAATTACCAAGCTGTTTTCAGTTTCAGTTATGATGAAGATTTTGCATATCTTTTATACATTTTTTCACACAAATAATTTCACTTTGGATATTTGTCAATGTTGAAAATGATATCATACGTAAATATAGGCCACAGCATGTATGAACGAACCTTTGATAATCTCCTGTTTGTTTAGATAACAATTGATAAATTTATAGTGTCAAATACGATCATATATCTTTCCTTTGGACAAGTGTTACAAGATGAAGAGTAAATGTAACTGCAGCATGTACGTATTTCTTGGGATGTGCAATAGTCAATATTATAAGTTCATATAACCAATGTCAATGAATAGCCGTTTCATTTTATTTTATAACTAAAACTGAATATATTACTTTAACACTTTAATGAATAATATTTTTCGTTAAAATATATGCACACATCTGAAAGAATTGTCTTGGTCTTGAAATCATTTTTTATGTCGTTTGATACACAGAACAGTGATATCTAACGATTCTCTAGGTGCGCGTTAGTCACAAACAATTTACGAATTATTCCTCTCGTTTTGCATTATTTAATCAATGGGTTCATTCTTTTTTTCAATATTGTGATCACAAGATATTAAACTGTTTACTTTATTTCTCCAGCAATTGTAAAAAAGTATTAAAACAAAACCCATGCCAGGTACTCCGTTGGTTCAACCTTATACGATTATCCTGATAATTCTATACCTATAGAGCTAGCTTCGCATCTTTTATTGTGTAATTCTGAGACGAGATGAAGAGAAATAATAACATAATAATGAACAAATATATGTCCAATATTGAATATAATTTTGGTTGTTTTGAAATATGCTTTTGGGTATTTCATTACGTAAATTGACGCCAAACAGGTACGTGTCTTGTCCAATTAAGATACACGATAAACTATCTGATTGTTTACTTATTCAAAACACTCTTTACTTGGTGAAAGCAGTCATTTTATGTTGTGTCGAAAAAGCGTCAAATTCCGTTTTACACATCGAGATGTTCCATACCATGAACGGAAAATACCATATTAATCAAAATACCAGTGTCGTCCTTCTCCGACGTTATCAAAGATATAAAACCAGCCATGGCGTCAAAAGTAATTGTGTTATTTTTGTGGTATTTCATTACATTTGATGATAAGGCTAGTGCTCCAATAATAATGGTGCAACATCAGTCAAATTATACTAACACAATAAGGGAATGTTGGAATCTAATTAGGACTAAGTTATAGGTTAGATAGGGCCACCCATTGCTCTATTACCTCTTTTTTATGAAGTGCGATTTCATAATTTCTTATTGTTGTTTTTAATAACTAAACGTATACAGTTTCAATATGGATATTTGTGTTGGAATAGTTTGGTTCCTCGTGAACAAAACACCACGAAAATATATTGTCCTTACACACAGCTAATTCTCGCCAATTGACATGAGTAACAATAAACTAGTGCTAAGCATAGCGGAGTTATGCACCCTTTTCTTTGTACGTGGGTAACCTCTCTGTCGCCTTTTGACGTCATAGAGTAAAATCAGTTTTCGTCATTTACGGCATGCTATTTTTGGCATTGAATGTATGTCGTTATACATACGCATATAACTCCGTTTGGTATGTAGTTATGTCGTTCAGATATTAGGCAGTATTTTGTTCGCTGACAGTTTCCTTAAAGCTTCTAAATAAAAAGAATCGTCGCACAGTACTTTTATCGGTGTACGATAAAAAGCGGAGAACTTTACTGTTTTTCAACTCAGAATAAATTCTCGGACAACACTTAGAAGTGTCTTTTTTTAAAACCGGTTTAATATTTGCAGTTAAATTTACACCATCAAATAGGATATTTAATATTCTCCACCTCTGCGTAATTTTATAGTCAGAGGTAGATCGAGTGCCCCCTGAGCGCAATTCTCGCACAACCTTCACTTTTCCGATCTTAGGAAAATGTGCGTCAGAAAAAAATCTCGGCATCCAGAGGGTTAACCGGACACTGGCAGTTACATGTTCTGTGGTCACTAAACTCATTTATCGTTCTACTGCTTCTTTTTGTTGCCTTAAAGTCCATTTAACAATTGAGTTTAAAATGGAGTGCTTTGCCCAAACGCAGCCTACAAAAGTGCATAGGGACTCAGTTGCGGAAAAGTCTTGTCAAAAACATGATGCACGTGCATATCGTGGATGGTATGGGTATAAAAGACACCCAAAAATGTTAAGCTGGCTTTCGGTATTTCGATTCATCAGCCATGCCAAGATTATGAGGAAATGAGAGACAACAAGCGATCGGAAGACTGCAAGCAGGCCAGAGTGCACAGGTCGTTGCAAATGCATTCAATGTCTACGTCAGAACGATATATCGTTTGCAACATCACAACACCACCAACACCACCGACGGCCGACCGCGTAGTGGTCGTCCTAGAGTCACTACTCCCAGACAAGATCGGTTCATGATACACCAACATCTGGAGAACCGATTCCGAATGGCCACTGAAACAGCTCGGCAAACCATTGGCAACCACCAGCGTGCCATCAGTGATCATACAGTCCGACGTCGCCTAACTGCCAACAACATCTCGTGCCACCGTCCTGCTCGTGTACCCATCCTGAGAGATCGTCACCGACAGGCCCGACTGCAGTGGGCCAGGCAGCATCAAAATTGGCGTCAACAGCAATGGAGAAGAACCATCTTCACTTATGAAAGTCGCTACTTTGTTTCAACGGTGGATGGCAGAGTCAGGCACTGGCGAAGGAGGGGCGAACGCTATGCTGATGCTTGTGTTATGGAACGAGACCTGTGGGGCGGCCCAAGCATCATGGTTTGGGGCGGAATCGGACTGAACCAGAGAGTGGGACCTGTGGTCTTTCAGAATATTGGTCCAGATTGACAAAGTCCTCAGACCCGATATCGTGCCTTTTTTTGCCCGTCATCAAAACCACACCTTTCAGCAAGACAACGCCCGTCCCCACACTGCCAAAGTCACCAGGGACTCCCTCCAGCAGCACAACATCCAAATCATGCCTTGGCCTGCCCTCAGTCCGGATTTGAATCCCACTGAACACTTGTGGGATGAGATCCAACGCCGACTCAACGACGTACGACCAAGGCCCACAACTACAGCAGAACTGCGTGTAGCGTTCCTGAGGTTATGGGCCCATATCCCAATGGCCTTCATCAATAGGCTAGTCCACTCCATGTACAGGAGATGTGTGGCTGTAGTCAACGCCCGTGGTGGCCACACCAGGTACTGATTTTGAACCCCCCAGCTGTGATGTCTTCGGGTGCCTCCCCAAATTCATAATTCGCCAAAACATTCCCCAGACTGTTAATTTCATGTGGGTCAAACACTGACTTTCTCCGATGTCTTTACTTACATATATACAGCTGCTGAACAAAAGTTTGTGACATTCACAAATTTCGTAACAGTTGTTGCATTCGTTTCCCCAAAAAGTATTAAAGATGGTCTTTTCATGTCAAATGCATTACAATTACTGCTCAAGTTGCGGAGGTAATTTCTACAGGTATCGCCAGTCTGTCTCGGTGAGTACATTCTTTTTGAACATGTACTTTCTAATGTTTATGAAACAACTAAACTGCATAATTCTTCGAAACATTAATTCTTTTTGAATGTAATATACTCATTTTGGAATCTAATATAAAGATACTTACAAAATTCCTACACTGTACAAAGGGTTTCATGACTTGATGTCCGGTGCCATTAAAAATTGGCATTACCCAAAAAGATTTGATCTGTTTTCTTTTGCAGAATTGTCTTAGATAACGGATTTTTTCAATATCTGCTGCCGCAAATATGACAAAGCAAAGAAATTTAACTTTTAGTGAAAGAACCCGGATTGTCACCCTCAGGCACACTGGACTGAAATGGAAGGAAATTCAGAAAGTGATGGCCGAAAAATACAATTGCAGTTCCACAATACATGGTATGATAAAGTTGATGAAAAAATGTGATGCCACAGGAGATGTTATTGATGCACCCAGGTCTGGCAGACCAAGATGCACAACAGAAGGAGAAGACAGATTGATACGCAAACAGTGTATGATAAACAGATTCTCAACTCTCAACATTTTGAGGGGTATTGTGCGGAAAAGTGTTGGTTTGCGGATCAGTCACATGACAATCTCAAGACGTCTACAACAGTTTGGGTTGAAATGTTACGTCCCTTGTAGAAAACCCCTTCTGAATGCAAGGCAGAGAAAACTGAGACGGGACTGGGCAAGAGCACACGCACATTTCAGAGTGTCAGATTGGAACCGTGTACTTTTCTCCGATGAATCTATTTTCAGATGTTTTAGTAATAGGCGTAGGATGAAAGTAAGGCGTCTCCAAAATGAGAGATACCGCACTTATTGTTCACAGGTGACCGTAAAACACCCACCCCAGGTTCATGTTTGGGGACTCATGTCAGCAAATGGTACCGGTATTCTTAAAAAGGTGCATGGTACTCTTAATTCCCAGAAATATCAGACTGAGATCATCAATGACCTCAAAACACATTGTGAATGCCTTGTATTTCCGAGTAAAACATTCCTATTTCAGCAAGATAAAGCCCCTGCCCATTTTTCCAAGAGCGCTCGTGTGTTTTTGGCTGCCAGAAACATACCATTATTGGAATGGCCTGGTGATTCCCCTGACATGAGCCCTATTGAGACTCTCTGGGACATTATTGGCAAGAGAGTTGCTAGGGAAATGCCTACATCAAGCCAGGAGCTCTGGAATTTGGTAAAGAAATATTGGTATTCTGTCTCAAAAGATACCTGCCGTGGTCTCTTGGAATCGATGCCTAAACGAACAAAGGCACTACGAAAAGCAAAAGGGGGTAATACTCCTTATTGAATGTACTTTCTTCTGATACCAATTAGCGCTACAATAAAAGTATTAATAACCTTGTAATATGTGTATAAAGTCTTCATAGCCATGTAAACATAGCAATGTAACAAACTTTTGTTCAGCAGCTGTAAGCATTTGAAAATAAAGATATTTATATGATACATCCACATGACGTTTCTTTTGCCTTTCAGTGTAGATATGAAAAGAACGATTATTGTGAGGCTTTGAGTACACTGCAAATTAAATGTAACTGCACCAAAGCTGCACACAACGTTCAAACACAGCGTGCAGCTTTGATGCAATACGGTATAATATGAATAATACCCATTATGCCCTCTGTTGTGGCTGGGCACGAGAGAAGATGGTATATTCAACCGTTAATCAAGAAGTAGTAAAACATTTTTTTCTGAAACCAAAGTCACATTGTATTTCAGCGTTGATTTCTCTTTTTCGGAATTTAAGGGACATATATAAAGTGTAATATGAGCTACAGGAAACCCAAATAAGCAAACTGTATCCTTGTGAAACGATCAGACAGATATCCATTTCAAAATACATTTCCAGGTTTGCCATCAGTTTGTATACTTCGACTAGCTTTTATTTCTGTTAATATTATCTATCGTAATTAATCGACGTTGCATAGAAGGTACCGATCCTATGTGCTAGAGAAAGCGATTGTGATAACTTTGATTGTGTAACTGACATTGTAAACCTATAGAAAGTGTGTTCTGTGTTGTGATTGGCTAATTTGGGTCACATGACCAAATGTCAAAGGGTGAAAATATTATTTGAATTCCCTGAAGCAAGCGACCGAATCACTGTGTAGGAAATAGAGATTACTAGACGAGTGTCTGTCAGATACCATTGATCTTACAAGTTGTTTCAAAACGTATCTAACGAGCGAAAGCGAGTTAGATACGCTTTGTAACAACGAGTTGTAAGATCAATGGTATCTGACAGGCACGAGTGCAGTAATCTGTTTCTTTCACACCCCAAAATAGCACCTTTTTAGCATCGAACCGATGGATTTGTCATGATTGCAGTAGTGCATTATACATGACACCACTGTCATAAGTGACTTCATCCTATGTGCTGCTTACTACTCATAAATAATGTGACCCGACACAAAAAGGGATATCTGGATTATCAAGGCGATGATAAAAATGCAAACTAGACAAAAACCAAGAACACGCTCGGTGCCGAGTTGAAAGTTTACACCTCAAAGAAATTACCAAATATCTACAACAATGTTTACTTCCGTATGACATCACTACCGGTGACCGACGTTTACAAAATGGCGTGTTCACTGACAACAGTACGCGGGATTTCCAGAGTAGGATTTTCGTTGATTGAGGGATCGTATACACATAAATGGGTCACGTAAGTAATCAGAAGCTTTCTGACAATCTACATACTGTTATTTGTTTACCGTGTTTTCCAATGTAAGAATGAGAGAATTAGTCAGAAATGCAGATAACTACCGTCATCGTTGTGCGTGATTTAGCGTCAGTCATGGCGCCACAAAGGACGGGAACTTTTGTAAACGGCTTCGGTTGAATTTACCACATCATTGTGACGCAAAAGATATGACGTCACAGTCGTATATACAAAAGCGCCAAAATCTCAAGCTCTCTTTTGTCTCCAAAACGTAAATACATTCCCTTTGTTGATTTCTGTCGTGTTTTTCTGCACGAAATGTATTGCCACACGTTCTTTGAATATTGTAGTAACCGCATCTGTGCATTTTGTAACCTGTAATTGTAGATATAGTTATTTAAATATGCCTACCGACAATGACTGAAAATAGTACTATTTTATGAATATTAGCTTCCGCGGTGATGCGGCCGTCAAACCAGCTGTTTCAATCAGAGGGGGTTTATTGTGATTTAATAGCCTCTGATTGACCATCCGAATCGAGTTAATTCCAAATTAATGGTAGAATTAGGAATTGACCTTCACCTTGTGTGAATTCATTGGAGTATGAACCTTCATAGAGTGAGGGCCAAACTGTATGAACGTCGGAGCTTGCAAAGGGAAAGTCAATTCTTATAATTTTTTTATCACAATTTCTTACCTCAAATTATATAGGCCAAGATCTAAACACAATTTTATTTAGTACGTGTGACTTCATGTTTACACTGACAGCCATACAACAACCAGCTATATCGCGGAGTAAACTGTAAGTTCCTCAAAAAGAAAGGGGACATTGGCGTATGGATGCACAACTTGCTCTTCAGAAACATCTTACACAGCACATCTGTTCAAATCATATCCTCATTAGATGAGAAAGGTCTGTAAAGAACTACCTCAGTAAGTCAGTCACAATGACAGAGCGTCGAAATACATTTACATCAAGTACAAGACGTCAAAATGGCCGACACGATAAATGTGACGGGAGAGATTTCCGAAGTTGTAAATGAACCTGTGGCGGTTACATGTGTTAGTCATTGATCAACTGGCCGATCACTGAAAGGTGAATAAAGATGCGTCAAACAGACACTAAGGCAAATTCATAGATTGCTGGAGACGGTCAATGTCAGCCTAGGCACGGATCGAGTCGATACTACGATAGTTTAGATGTGCCTTTGATCGTTTGTTCACTAGGATAGGCCGCAGCGAGGATATTCGTGAACAATCATGCATGCAGTCACGCTCTGACATTTCTCAATGTATACTGAAATGCGGAGACCAAGAATAAAGGTTCCAAATGATCAGAAAGAACGATTATGTATATATATCTGCTCTTAATGTATTGAAAATGAGACACATAAGAATAACACATTAATATTCAAATAGCAATTTTAAATTAAATTCTCACCTGTCAATTTGGGAGTGACGTGTATTTTCCACGGTACGACCTCCACTGACACTGATGAGATGAGCTATCTGCCGCGGTAGTAACACGGAGTACGGAGAACAGCAAGCAATATAGAAAATAAGCATGCGAAATTAATTATTAATATCCCGAATTATGAAATATAAGTACAAGTGCAATTAGACTTTGATTTTGCTACTTTTACACCTGATAACAGCAGATTTGTATCTCAGGGGTCTCAGTGCAGTAAGGAATAATGCCCAACATTAATTAGTACTCTGCGCGGATCAAAGGCGTCATACTGAGCCACTGATGCAAGATATTTTGTGAGATTACATTTAGGCTATATTAGTTGGTTTAAGTAGACAATTGACATGTGTGATACAAAGAGTAGTTTTCATAGCCTTACAATACCCCTGCCCAGCTACCAAGCTGTCAGTTAACCAACCCCCTGGATGCCACAGGGACATATTTGTCCCTCCTCTACAACCATCACTTTGAAGTCAAATAAAATTCAAAATACATCATGGACACTAATACACTTTACAGTTTTGGATAAGGCGGGAGATTCCCTGTTCTGTGATATCATCCACTGACATTTTAGGCCAAGCAAAAGTACTGAACATGACCTCTGAAAATTAGTTACTTCGTAAATGTCGCTATTTTTTACACATTACTAAATCACCACTCACCGCGTATATACAGCATGTTTTGAAATCTAAATTTCGGAGAACTGAATTTCAAAAATAGCATATAAGTGATCACGGGTATCTGTCTTTTTATGAAATCACCAATGATCATTCCAAAACGTCTCCTATAACCCTAGAATCGTTTAGAATGTTTTGGAAAATACGCAAACACGAACGCCGAAGTGAACTTTCCGCCATATTGGATAGTGTTTACAAAATCACGTTTCAGGTACATCGGTTATGAGGCGCCTGTAACATTACGATTATTTCAAACTTAGCTGCGATACACACATCCTTGAATTCCTCATACATTACAGAATCGAATGACCAATGTTTTTTGTAACCCAAATAAAGTAGCTAGATGAAATCCAGCAAAATATGTTAGGTGTGAAAACGAAAGCTGTGCTCGAAAGACTGCACTTGTTTGAAATGTAAAACAAAGCTGAATACAGATTTTACACAGTGTAGCATTTTCTCCTATTTTGAGCTATCCATTCGTCTATTCGTTCAAGATATTGGCTCGACATTTTCAGAATATGCATGGGAAGAGAATCGTAGGAAGAATTAGGGAATTTATAATAGATACATTGACAATTTCTGTTGAAAATATCAAATCATTGCAAAGATACCGTCCTGTGTGACGCCATGACTGACGCAAAATCACGCACAACGACAACGGTGTTTATCGGAATTTCTGACTATTTCCGTTTGTTTCAATGAAAATTATAACAACAAATAACAGAATGTTTCTGATTACTTACATGTAGAATTTATCTATATACGATCCCTGAATCTACGAATGTCCCCTCGTAAAATCCCGCGTACTGTTGACAGTGAACACGCCATTTTGTAAAAGTCGGTCACAGGTAGTGATGTCATTCGTCAATATTGTTGTACATATTTGGTAATTTCTTTTAGGTGAAGGTCCGTGCATGGGAGGGCACACGATCATTGTAACATGCTGTTTTCAGTTTCAGTTATGATGTAAATTTTGCATATCTTTTATACATTTTTTTCATCAAAATTAATTTCACTTTGGATATTTGTCAATGTTCAAAATGATATCATACGTAAATATAGGCCACACTATGTATGAACGAACCTTTGATAATCTCCTGTTTGTTTGAACATTGTTTACATAACAATTGATTGTTTTTTAGCGTCGAAAACGATATTCCTTTTCTTTGGACAAGTGTTACAAGATGAAGAGTAAATGTAACTGCAGCATGTACGTATTTCTTGGGATGTGCAATAATCAATATTATAAGTTCATATTAGCAATGTCCAAGAACAGCCTTTTCATTTTATTTTATAACCCAAACTGAATATATTACTTTCACAATTTTTCGGTAAAATATATGCACACATTTCTGAAAGAATTGTCTTTTTTTATGTCGTTTGATACACAGAACAGTGATATCTAACGATTCTCCAGGTGCGCGTTAGTCACAAACAATTTACGAATTATTCCTCTCGTTTTGCAATATATAATCAATGGATTCATTCTTTTTTTTTCAGTATTGTGATCAGAGGATATTAAACTGCTTACTTAATTTCTCCAGGAATTGTAAAATGTATAAAATCAAATCCATGCCAGGTACTCCGTTGGTTCAACCTTAAACTGATTATCCTGATAATTCTATACCAATAGAGCTTTCTTCGCAACTTATATTGCGTTATTATGTGACGAGATGAAGAGAAATAATAACATAATAATGAGCAAATATATGTCCAATATTGAATATAATTTTGGTTGTTTTGAAATATTCTTTTAGGTATTTCATTACCTACATTGATGCCAAACAGGTGCGAGTCTTGTCCAGTTAAGATACACGATAAACTATCTGATTGTTTATATATTCAAGACATTATTTACTTGGTGAAAGCAGTCATTTTATGTTGTGTCGAAAAAGCGTCAAATTCCGTTTTACACATTGAGATTTTCCATACCATGAACGAAAATTAGGGGAGATATATATTTATCAAAATGCCAGTGCCGTCTTTCTCCGACGTTATCAAAGACATAAAACCAGCTATGACGTCAAAAGGAATGGTGTTATTATTTTGGTATTTCATTACATTTGATGATAAGGCTAGTGCTCCATGAATAATAGTGCAACATCAGTGAAATTACACTTACACAATCAGGAGAATGTTGGAATCTAAGGACTAAGTTATAGGTTAGATAGGGCCATCCATTTCTCTATTACCTCTTTCTTATGAAGTAAGACTTCATCATATCTTATGGATTTTTTTAATAACTAAACGTATACAGTTTCAATATGGATATTTGTGTTTAAATAGTTTGGTTCCTCGTGAACGAAACACCGCGAAAATACATTATCCTGACACACAGCTAATTCTCACCAATTGACCTGACTAACAATAAACTAGTGCTAAGCATAGCGGAGTTATGCACCCTTTTCTTTGTACGCATGTAACCTCTCTGTCGCCTTTTGACGTCATAGAGAAAAATCAGTTTTCGTCATTTACGGCAAGCTAATTTTGGCATTCAATGTATGTCGTTATACATACGCATATAACTCCATTTGATATATAGTTATGTCGTTCAGATATTAGGCAATATTTTGTTCGCTGACAGTTTCCTTAAAGCTTCTAAATAAAAAAATCGTCGCACAGGACTTTTATCGGTTTACGATAAAAAGCGGAGAAATTTACTGTTTTTCAACTCAGAATAAATTCTCGGACAACACTTAAAAATGTCATTTTTTTAAAACCGGTTTAATATTTGCAGTTATCTTTACACCATCAAATAGGATATTTAATATTCTCCACCTCTGCGTAATTTTATAGTCAGAGGTATATCCAGTGCCGCGTGAGCGCAATTCTCGCACAGAGGGTTAACTCGACCTCCAGAGGGTTAAATGATTAACACTACCCTTAACATGAACTGTATTCGATCAAGTTAAAATGACTGCGTGACTAGACAAATCAACTATTTATACCCGATAAAAGAAACTGCCTTATTTTAGCAACAGTGCTTTTACGTGACATTTGAAATTTTTAACTAGCAGATACATTACAGACAATGACTATATGTACGTAAGCGGTATCAGTCAAAGGTGTCAAAAAACTGAAAATCATATCGGTCGGAGACCCACCAAATTACCAAGTTTTATTAATTACTATATTTATTACAATGCAAATACGTTAGTGATACATTTTTTTCAGAGGAGGGGGCATACACACAAGAATGTTATTGCTTGTGTGTGAATGCAGGTTATACTTGGCATCTCAGTTCTCAGTTTCTTACCGGTGGTATATCTGAATTTGTATATGGAACCATGCATACAGCATGACAATGACTTGCTAGTCGTCAGTCTACACCACCAAAAATACGCTCAAACAATTTTGGGCACCGCTTTTGCAAGTTGTTAGTACAATATTTTATTAAAATCTATTTCAATTTGTTTTTGAGGATTTCTATGGAGAGTGGCGGACGTAATTCAAACTCCTTCCACACTGACACCGCATCAAAGATATTTGTGTACCGATTACATCACTCTTACTGACAGGGTAGGGTGGTAGTTCACGCGAAACGGACGGCACTGTGTTTATTGGGCGGCGCCTTTGATATCGCCTCCAAACAACTTTTATTGAATGACCCATTGAACGATGATACACATCTCGTTGAATATATCAAGGCACCAATTTATCTTTCATAAACCATTTGTGTCTTTGTGCTTAATATATCCACATATCAAAATTTATAATACACGTATCCACAAAAATATATTTATATACATGCCAGGTATTTGGCCACAACACCTGCATAGCTGTTTATTCACGCGTGGTGTGGCAGATTGTAATTGAACAAGAGCAGGTATTGTAGACTCACCTGTAAATAAGGCAGACACTGTAATTGGATACAAGGTACTAGAGAGAATATGAGAATTATCATAAGGAGGCTGTGTTTTTTTTCTCCTTCTGAACTATTCCCACTTTTCATTCTAAAAGTGGCAATGCATTTTAAAAGTTGCTTTCGTGTCTCAAAATTAACTCAAGTTTTCATCAATCGCCTTTATGCATATAATTCCCATGGGTGCCATTTGTCTGTTCGACGCCGCATATAATTGAATAATTACTTCGAGATTTCGTGAGAATGTGATATATTCTGCCAGACGTTATGCAATGAAAGACGAATCTTTTTTGTCCAATAAAATACGCGCACGTGTACCTGTATATTGCACACCTAGTGTCACTTAATAGCCCAGTGTGATTAATGGAACATATCGGGAACGCAAAATCCACTGGTAATCCGCGGTTAACATTTTACTACAATACACAAGACCAAAGATGCAACAGGCCGGGTTCTTCCGCTCTGTTGCCTCGTCTTTGTAAGTCATCATAAACAATGTAACGAATAGATATGTAACAACGAGACATAAAATGGGAAATGAAAAACAAACTAACTAAACTTCATTGTTGTGGAAAATAACGCCAATGAATTGGAGTACACTCGGATGAATTCGTATGATAAGCTATAAATATGTTTTGAGAGGTGAGGCCGGGTTCATTAAAGATCGTTACAATATGTACAAAAGGTGAAATTTGTAACATTTCTATAGAGGTAACATCCAACCAAAGGGGGCGGTCGGGTAGCCTAGTGGTTAAAGCCTTCGCTCGTCACGCCGAGGACCCGGGTTCGATTCCCGACATGGGTACAATGTGTGAAGCCCATTTCTGGTGTCCCCCGCCGTGATATTGCTGGAATATTGCTAAAAGCGGCGTAAAACCATACTCACTCACTCCAACCAAAGGCCCTTTTTATATAGTAACGTAATGATATAATATCAAGTCTATTTCACATAATACAATATACTTTGCACACAATTAGTTAATGCGTTAAAGTGACTAGAGAAAACATGGGCGAAATATTTTAATAACGCCACAAATTAGTTGAATTAAGTTAAAATGAGTTGAATCATGTCTCACGATGCTTGTAGAAAAAAAACCTTGATGTATTTGCCAAAGAAAAAGATGAGTTTTGAGCAAAGGAAAATATTCTCGCCCATGAGCGAAACCTTTTCACATCAGGATGTTTTTTACATTAATATAGGCCAGCATTTGTAATACATCTGTGTCTGCCATGCATGATACAGCGCAATAACAAGAAGAATCTTCATGATCGGCGCACCAATGCACAGTGGACAGCATCTTGTGAGGAAGGTATTATTTGTCAGTGTTACTACAGGTGAACTGGCTGTCTGCCTGTCAGCCTGTCTGCACAACCAACGGACGAATGGGTTGTTGTTAGAACAATGTGGTCACTGTTGTCCATGCCCGAGGCGATGCTCATCCGTATAAGGGTCTTAACAAATATTGGTCAAAATATTGTTTCCCCAGGCTAACATTAGCGCCAGTTCACGCATGCTCGAACTATGATGGACTTTTTTAGAATAGTTTCGACAAAAATGTTATTGCTTTTGGTCTTTATTTCAAATAGTAAATTATGTTGGCAAAAGTTCACTATGTATGTTCTGATCTGCTTCACTGCTATCGTTTGTGTACGGCAAGGGCGTGTTCTCATCCCATATCTAGTTTCTATGTTTGTTAACTGAAGTATGAATTAGCGTGGCTACTGAATCTATTTACACCAGCAAACACTTTACGGTGCCAACTACCAGTTGATATTTGCAATGTAAGGTGGTTGTCTTTAAAACAGCAATCGAGAATTAAAATAAGATATGTAAATGTGATCGCCTGGCATATGTGCTGTTTTACTTATACTTGGAATTTGTTGTAGCATTCAGCAAAACAACAGATTCGGCAAAAGCACTTCCAACGTCCTTTGATTAGGATACTAAGTATATGACTGTATAATATTTAGTATATGAGTGTTAAATATTCAATATTTTTTAACGCTTTGAGTTAGATAATGTAACAAATACCCTCTTGCTAATATTTTGGTATAAAAACTGTTAAACTCCATATAGCACGAAGTTGTACCAATGTTGCAGATATCCATTGCATCATTTTGTATCTATAAATGGATTAATTGGCCAGATGCTAGTTGTCACATTAAATAACCCATAACGGTGGGACGTATGCGTTCGGTCTCTGAAGAAAAATACTTACTCTTTAGAATTGGGTTTATAAACGATCGCTAAACTTCGAGTTAAAATTAGACGTTTTCAAGTTTTGTGTGGGCTTGTTGAGTTTAGTCGTCATCCATTGGTGACAATAAAGACTTGTAAAGTAGTGAGATGTCAATGCTGCTTACAGAACATACATTTAGCAATAACATGCTGATAGACATGTTTTCTGACAAGCTAATTGTCGATTTGGTTTGGCAGCTTTATTCGATATACGATTTACCATATATATCTGTGTGAAAATGAAGATATAGAAGAAAGAGTTGATATGAATCGTGTCGGAGTATTAGAGTTATCTGAAGGAAGTGCAATGTACTACGAATAACAATAGCAAGTCTATTGAGTAGCCATAGAAGGTTCCAAATGAGATATAGAAATAAACAGATCAATGCAAATGTATCTGTATCATTTATATAACATACACGGACAGTAGAAAACTAATATGTCGGCCTCTGTCTCACCCCAGTGGCATGTTGATGATGTAACAAAGTTACATTAACTGGACAGATGTGTCTTGTTCAAAGTCTTGGCTGCTGTCTATTACATGAGATATGAATGTGATGGACTGTGTCCAGGTAATTAATGAATCACCCTGTCAAGAACAATAGATTATACTCAGAGTCCTGACACCCGTGTTGGCTATATAAACCGTAGATAGCCTCTCTTTAACACACTGACCACTCTTCCTCCAGTTCCACACGTTGAGCACTACAACAGGTGAGTTGCTTCTATTGTTTTGTTATTTGTTTGTACGTTCTCTAATTGCATTTGGCCCTATTTATCTTAAGCATCTACAACACGTGTTTTGTCGTATGTAACATTTTTTACTTAAACCTATAACGATTCCATATCGTGAAAACTCCTTCGCAACCATAACGTGTATGTTTTCTGTCACATCTCGAATCGTTGGTATCACATTTATCTAAGAATCCAGTCAAATTATACACAAGACAGTTGGAAACTACACAATAAACGTTCCATATATTAGTACTTACATTAAAATACTATACGATATCTGTTTCAGAAGACAACAAAATGACGGCATTCAAGTTTGCTGTTCTTGCGCTGTTTTGTGTCGCTACCAATGGTGAGAAGCTTTACCTTTCCTTGATACAATCCTTGTCTAGATACATTTTTTGTTTTGAAATGTGTTTTATCGTGGCAGGACAAGTCAGTTTATACACACATCGTCTATATTCTATCACAACGGTACGCTGAGCCATATATTGCTTACACAGACACAAATGTTTGCAGATGAAAATTACACTATATGTAGTTTTAAGTAATTCATGATAAACGGTTGTTGGATTACCGATATTTGAGGTGAAAATGAAAACCCTATCGAGAACACAGCTCCAGGTTACACGAGGGTGTACTTGGATGCAGGTTTCCGACATCTCACATAAATAAATGATACTTGAGTTGCAGATACATCCGTATTTGTACACATTTCTTTACATCTTATGTTGCAAACATTGAAGAATATTACTTCATATTCATAAATCTTGTTCTTTTCGTCTTCCAGCACAAACTCCAGCTGTCTTGGGAACTGGAATGACAAACCCCACAGGCACGAGCAACACAGGCGGCACAAATGGTGCAGGGAGTACGGGGGTAGGAATGGGTGGAATGGGTGGTATGACTAATCCAATGGGTGGTATGACTAATCCAATGGGTAGTATGACTAATCCAATGGGGGGTATGCCTAATCCAATGGGTGGTATGACTAATCCAATGGTTGGCATGAATAGTCAAATGGGTGGCATGAATTATCCGATGGCCGGTATGGGCAACCCTATGGCTGGTATGGGTAGTCCTTTCGGAGGTATGAATAGCGGGTATGGCATGGGAAGTCCTTACGGCGGTATGGGTAGTCAATTCGGGGGTATGGGAATGGGGCCAATGGGAGCAGCAATGGCTAATATGGGTGGAATGATGGGAGGTATGAATGGTCAAGGTTCTGGACAGTCTCAAAGCTCTTCTGGTAGCAATATGATGCTTCCTCTGATGATGGGCGGTGACCAAGGAAGAAACATGTATTTGATGTCTCAAATGATGGGAAGACAAGGCGGCGGCAGCATGCTTCCTTACTTCGCCATGAATGGTGGACTAGGAGACAACATGATGAACATGCTTCTCTTCAGCGGTATGGGTGGAATGGGAGGCGGCCGTGGTGGTCAAGGATTTAACCCCATGATGGCCATGGCTCTCAGCGGCGGTGAAATGAACAACATGCTCCCATTGATGTTCCTTAATCAGGGAAGAGGCCAGGGACAACAAGGCGGTATGCAGGGCGGTATGCAGGGCGGTATGCAAGGCGGTCAATCAACAGGAATGAACAGTGCTCTTCCTTTCTGGCTCCTTGGCGGACAATTCTAAATTAACAATCATCCAGTGGACCTCGCCTGACTTTACTGATTGCGTGTGAATTGTCAATTCTTTGAAGAAATCTCAGATTCATCATCCCGACACTAGAAGATGCCCAGCTTGTTTTGACGCTCCAAACAGTTACCAGATAGGGTAGATATGTTTCAGTGTAGTTTTTGAATGATGCAACATGAATGCATGTATAATAATATTTCCCAGTGCACCTGGCACCTACAGTACTTACTGAGAGATGACAGTGTTAAGAATCTGCCTCTGTTATGAGGCAGTGTTATGACACTTCATCTGCTCACACCGTGTGTCTATTGTTCTGAAATAAAAATTTGCATTCTAACATTTTTTTGACATTTTTGAATTTTTTAAATTATTCATCCTGTCTTTGCCCCTTTTCATTGACATTGTAAAATAGCATTCTTTCTCGTGTGCGTTGTTTAAATTTAGTCTTCCATAATGAAGCTCGATATTCGTTAAAATCTTGGAACTGACGGTGTATATATATGTCTTCTTGAAAACAAACATTCCAGATTTCATTCATATAGGTGCAACTAATAAATGAACAATTGTTATTGTTTATAATTTTATTATGTGACACCACAACACCTGGCCTGACTGGTTGAATGTCTGCACTGAATACAAAACACACCTATACTTACTAAATGTCTAATCTGACCACTAAACTCACAATTTACTTGGTGAAAACCTACCCTATCTACCAAACACACATATACTGACTAAATGTCTGAACCGACTACAAAACACACACAACATACAGATTGAATGTCTTCCTCGACAGTCTTCAACCGACTTCAAATCACACTATATACTGAGTGAAAACCTACCATGACTTAAAAAACACCTTATTGACCGAATGAAGACAGACAGAATACGATTTGATAAAATCTGAGCCCCTCCTCATGGAGTTACGAACGACTTCTAACACGATCAATACAAAAATAACACACTCACGATATAATACCTTCAAATTGAATGAAAAATTCAGCTACAATATCAGATATTGTACCTAAATCCAATATCAGCTTGCTTGCCACACATATTATATAATATAGGGCATGACAAAATGTAACACACTTTCTGCATCTTTAGCATACATAAAAAATCCAAAACATCCCATCATTCCACCCTTTTCTTAACTAGTTATTTCCTACAGACGATATATAAAGTACAGTTTATCAACAAGTGCAACTCATATTCTACAACATTTCGTCAGTGAAAGCATAAACTATCTTCTAGTAGGGTGTTGCAATAATAACCAGTTTCAACATGGATCGGGGCGACTCCTCAGCAGAACAACGATAACGCTCTGCCTGTCTTGTATACACGCAGCAGGTCTCCTCCACTTCCCCTTGCACCCTCATGTGGTTGGTTGGTTGGTTTGTTGTTTAACGCCGCACTCAGCAATATTCCAGCTATATGACGGCGGTCTGTAAATAATCGAGTCTGGACCAGACAATCGAGTGATTAATATCATGAGCATCGATCCACGCAATTGGGATCGATGACATGATCAACCAAGTCAGCGAGCCTGACCACCCGATCCCGTTAGTCGCCTTTTACGACAAGCATAGTCGCCTTTTACGGCAAGCATGGGTTGCTGAAGACCTATTCTCCACCCGGATCTTCACGGGTCACCCTCATGTGGAGAAATCGATGTCCTATAAACTTCTTCAAAACGATGATAAACTGCTTTCCTGTCAGAAGATACAGTCTGTTTAATCAATTGACCATTCGAAATGTTAGACACATATTCCAGATCAAGAGAACGGAATTTATCTCTAACTCGAAATAATTTCATACTTTAAAGTTTACACTGCTTCTGTCATGCTGATTGGCTGAATGGGTAGTCTCCTGAACTGATATTTGGAGTCCACAAACCTGTGAACGGACAGGAAAGTTCACACGATGTGAACAATATTTTGTGAAACTGATCGTGTGAACTTCTGCCGGTACTACTTTCTGGGGTTTTCCCGAACTCTCGGTGTTTGGAAATCAGCTCATCTTTCTTTTTTTCTTTATCTTTTATAATCCCTTCATTTTCAGTATTATACTTATTTTAGTATTTTTGCCTGGTTCTGTAACATTTTATCTGACTTAAAAATGCATAACTGCTTTGGTTCTGGTGTTTTTTGTTCTCTTCTAAAACAAATGGATTGTCCTTGCGGTGATTTGGATGGCTATGGAATGGCTTTCTATGAATACTAGTAACGCAAGTGAAGAAAATGCAAAATTACTAAGGTGAACCAAAATTGATTTATTGAGCGATAGTTACTGATGCCTTGTTTTCAGGAATGACTGAGGAATCTAGCACCACGACAATTGCGAATGACGTGCCCCCCGACACAGAGATCAAAGCGACTGATCCTGATCAACCCAAACCATAAAACCTGATTCACTGTTCTATATCGGAAGAAAACCTCCACGATTTTGAAAAACAAAGGCACAGCAAATCTCCAATGCAAAACACCTAAATGGGCTCTGAAAATGTTCAGTGGTAAGCCAAATGAAATAAATCTTGCTTTTAAAAAAATAAGCCATGAAAAAGTACGAAAAGAAGCTTATAATTACAAAAAAACAAAACTTGCCTACATGTACCTGTTTATAGATTGGTCATCGGGGACGCGAAAAATATCCGTAGGGTGGATTACTATTCCGGTTTCTGAGTTGGCCGACCTTCTCCGTGCATTCTTCGAAAAAACGCGGCGGCACATGAGGAAGGAAAGGGCACAGAAATGGCACTAGCATTAGATCGTACAGTAGGTCCATTTCAGGTGACAAGAAACATCAGCTAAGCAAAGTGTAACAGGAAATCACACACGACAAATCCAAAACTCTAAATATAACACACATAACATGACGTTCAAACACAGAACACAAGTTTCAGAGCACTCAGTTCAATCCCCACCAGTCCATTCCACTTCGTCCGAATTGGCTTGCAATTATCAAAAACACAAGCAACACCTTCACAAATCAGTCATAGTGCTAGTGCCATGGGCTGGTTCATGCCTCGGGTGTTTTCCATAACTATTAAATAAACTTCACTTGAAACAGAACTAAGTTAATTTCATCCTCATGCTCCCGTTCGATTCGAAATGCACCTCTGTACAAACTTCTGTGACGTCATATATAAATCCGCACTTGAAGGTTGACCTTGCCTCGGTGCATCGAGTCATGTTTATATTTCTATTCACTTTCTTGTTGCCTTTTGTTAAGATTAGATTAATCTCAAACATTATTTGTCAAAAGACTAAAATTATTTTTCTTTACATATCTGAGTTGGGAAATGATTGATTGATTGATCATTATAAGTTTTATTATAGGTGTTCGGGCAACTAGGCCAATTTACACCTTGCCCATAATAAAGGTTTGCTAAGTACCAAGCTATTTCATAAAGTAGTAAAACTGCCACACGCTTAAATATAAGCAAGAATGACATTCTGAACTTCATGAAGAGCGATATTCCTAGAACATAAAAGTCCAGCTAATGAGAGGTTAATATTGAGAACTGAGAAAGAATCCACCATTGCCTCACGCTGATTGACATACGTACTTTTTGCAATGCAGTAAATAATGAGCAACATTGTCAAGCTGATGATAACACACTGTACAATGTGCAGAAATGTCTTTATTAATAACATTGAGTTGGGGAAAGTATGCGACCGAGAGCCGGCAAATGCTCTGTTGCAATGTTCTTCAGCAAAACCAGAGAACTTCAAAGTAAGCAATAATTGCTTCGATATTGTCGACAAGACCAGTAAATTACAAAGTATGAAATTATAAGCGCTGGTTAAACTTTCGTGTGAACCTCCTCGCAAGATGGGAGGTTCAAACTCTTTAACCAGAGCTTTTAAATCGTTCACACTTAAATGAAACCATCCACACTGACGTTCAATTCTTAAATGACCAATTTTCCACTGTAAGTTCACCTGGTATGGTAACCTCCCAAAACCCCTACATCCCATTTCCCCTACAGCTTAAGACAACAAAGTTCACGGTCCATGGCACTGCTAATCCCTAGTCTGTTACCTATTTCATACAATGGAACAACCCCAAGAAACTCGAATAGATTGAGATAAATATTTAATTACGATTACGATATTATTCAAAATTCATAATACATTACAATAAAATGTTCATTTTTCAAAATTCATAATACATTATAATAAAATGTTCATTTTTCAAAATTCATAATACATTATAACAAAATGTTCATTTTTCATCCCAACTGTAAATCGTCTCATCTCAGTTTCTCAGTGTAATAATTGTTTCTTCCTATTGTTATTTTTGTAATTTCTAAAAATTGTATTCTCATCATACAGGCATCTTTCATCACACTTGCATTAATTCTTTTTTGTTTAAACTTTCCTTTAAGTCCCCTAATCCCCTAAAGCTCTACCCCTTTCATTTCTACTACCTCTACTCCAGACCTTAATCTCTCCTTTAGGTGAGTTCCTGGTATCACTTAAAGCCCCATCTGCGGTAGTAACTACCGCACTCTAGTGGGCGGAGCTTGTACGAGTGATCTGACAGGTCAATATGACGTCATGATAACACACACATTTCATTGGTTAATGCGTAAACGGGTGACGTCATGTAAACACCCACCAACGTGGGCCGTTTGACAACATTGACGTATGTTTTAATGGTAATATGAATATCTATCAAACGATTCCAAGACTTTTCAACAAACACGAAGGTCTTTGGTTTCAATACCTACCTGCCATGTCGTCTTCACATCTTGATAAAACGATACCGTGGAATGTCCACGATTTATCCAACACAGTCCAACACACAATTTATAGCTATTCTAGATCTCTGGACGAGAACGAAATACGTTTGTCGTGATGTATAAGAGCAGTGTAATTGAACAAAAAACATAATATGTGTTACGGCACCAATCGTTTTCCTGTGGTGTACGGTATATCGGCAGTTTATAAATAGCCTTTGTCACAATATTTTCGCCAATCAATGATTTCAACAGTGTTTTTTCTTCGTTGTGTTCGTCTTGCCTCATCTGGAATCTGGATGACAACGATCGTGTAAAAAACCCTGGTAATGATCAAAAATATTTTCAAGTAATCAAAGTAGTTTTTTGTCTTTTCCGTGACATGTTTTCATTGCCCAGTAGCAATGTATTTTGGCAAAGTCACACTTGTCCGATGAAGCTCCTCATGCCGAAGTAACTCGATCCGTGAAACTCGGCGGGTCCCAGTGACCCAGATCCCTGTTGATTGGCATGCCAAGAGTCATTTGCAGAAGGCCATCCATATTTTTTGTATGTGTTTCTCCCCTCAAGCCCCAACTAACCAGAGAGCGGGCGGACGAAATATAATATACTGCTTATCAAAAAATGTCTTTCAATAATTTTGTAAGTTATTCTATGACATTTTGAAAAAAAATTCAAACACTTGGTACTAGAATCTAGTCTATGAATTAATTTATGATGTTGATCGATTCGCTTTGCTTCGGAATCGAATTTTTAATAAACAACGGAAGAAAGATAAAGTTGACCTGGTTCTTTTATGACGGTGCAATGGTAGATCTTGTAGTATTTCATTTATTAGATCGGTGATCAATTTTCCACAGCGGCAGCAAAATAGAGACCCGAATACATTATATTATTTCACGTCGGAATGGAGATAAACATATTAAAAACGGCCAGGCTCACAAACTTCGAAACGATGTTCAAATAAATATGTGTACACATTGATTCTGTCTGAAATGGAAAATGGATTTCAACATTATTTTCTTCACGCTTATTCAGGCCGCTGGCTCCACAGATCATATCCTCTCTTATAAACTACTTCGGCATGAACACGTTTTGTCTCGAAGCTCAAAGCAACAATTTTTCTCTCATATGAATTTTTTTCTCCATCCACGACGAGCATGTGTGATAATGCCAATGCCTTGACAATCTTCCTGGTGAGTTGAATTCAACAATGTAATACACACGGCCTCATTCACGGCGTCATCACAAGATTCCTTCCAAATACCCACCACGTGATCAGGGTTACGACCGTGGGATGAATCAATAAATTAATTTGCATTTTTATTAAAGAAATGTTTTCGTGAATATTATTATCAAAAAATATCCTGTACATGGTACTTTTGGATTGCACTGCGGATTTCTTTTATTACTTTCTAAAACTCTTTGTTTTCCCCCTTTCTGACCACGCGATCTCCTAGCAACCACGCACCATGAGCGCATCGAGTTGCTGCTTACAACCGTCAAGAACTTTGCAATTTCGCTTGTCTTTAATATGAGCAACAGAACATTTTCATGTGAAGCCTAATTTAACGAAGAGTTGTTCGAGATGATCAGGGAGCCTTTGGTCATTTCGATTATGACATTGGTGACTTTATCGTTGAGAAAGTTCCAATTCAAGATGACATCATTCTGATTCACAACTCGCATTGACAAAATAGCGCAACAGAAATTTTGCCAAATTCAGTGCCGATTCTTATGATTAGTGAATCGGTGTCACAGCGAGATTTCATTGTGGAACCAGATGTAGCCGCATATGTATGTTCACACTTCTTTTGTCAACTATGCACGGGCAATGGCAGTTAGGGAATGGTGAGGCCACCATGTTGCAGAAATTCGCCGAACACATTGCTTCTGGACTGAGCAAAATAAACGAAGTGTTTGGAGAGATCTTACATACTTGGACTTGAAGAAGATATCAAACGTTGCAGCAGATGAAGGATTGGTGTGGACGAAACGGGAAAGGGATCCCAGATTGTATTTTAAAACTTGTGCTCGAAGTGCATCCAGATACCCCGAACAAAAAATACATGGGACAAGTGTGGATCTAATGATCAAACTCAGTTTTGTGTGTGAAAATTCTGTGAAAGTAAAGGAAATCCATGATTAAAGTTGTCTTGGAATATGTGTATTGGAGAACAATATTATCTGGATTCGCCTTATGTAGGTTAAAACATCAAGTATATTTGGTTACTTATTTATCAGTTGCTTATGTGCATTGTTGTGTTGATACACATGTCATATTCATCTATTGTAGTCAAGCTGAGAAATATTGGCGCAACTTCTGGTGCTTCAAATTAGGCCCCTGCCTAAACACTAGTTGAAAAATCTGTGTAATAATTTAAGTTTTATAAATATAATCTGATTATTGTGTGGCACAGATCTAATTGTTGAATGCAAATGACCAAAACTAAGCACATATCTGTAATTTTCGGATTAAATTTCGTATTTATGTATCGTTACTGTTTCATTAACCGAGTCGATGTTCTACTGCTGTTCTGCCGTAAAAATATACAACACAATACACTTTGACCATAAATGCATAAACTGTGTCACATGTTTTTGTTTGTTTGTTTGTTGTTAAACGCCGCACTCAGCATATTCCAGCTATATGACGGCGGTCTGTAAAATAATCGAGTCTGGACCAGACAATCCAGTGATTGACATCATGAGCATCAATGTGTCACATGTAGACATCACCATGTGCTTTGCTATTTATAGCGCAACCATAAATAACCTCCGCCCACAGATGCCAAACACGATCGATTCGATTTTTTATGATAAAACTACAGAATCTTTTTAACTTATATTTAGATATGGAGCCATTTGTGGTATCCAGGGTTTGTCATTCAAGTTGATAAGAAGTTTGACGGTCAATGGTGATCTTGTTTGCGTACGGTTTTCAAAAAGCTTCTCCTGACACTCGGTTGTGTTTACATTGTCAATCATTGTTCGAAACACCGCCACCTTGCGGGCTATTTATAGTCAGAGTTGGGCTTTAAGCAGTTGAGTCTTATGTACAGTCTTGTCACACCTCCCCACTGTCTCACAATGGGTGGACACCAACCCATGTCGCCAATTATTGTCCTGTTTGGTGCAAATTTGCGGAGACCCTTGAAGAATTGGATCTCTCTGTTTTGCATGGCATTCATCGCGGATTGTTTGCATGTTCCCTGGTATATAGATCCACTACCAGTATATAGTATGATTTGTAGTCAGTGCGGACAGGTTGGTATATTCTGAACCGCAAAGGATACGTCACCATGGATAGATGGACTAGCGAGAACGAGGCTCCCAGGCGGTTAATCTGAATTTCTGCTCCTCCAAAAAAATCTGAATCTACCGATTTAAATCCATCTACGTGCTCAACTGTCAGGCAATTTGAAAATGGGAATATCCATAGAAGTATGGAGAGCAAGAATTGGAAGTTTCAAGAAGCCAGCGGGCCTTAAACAGATTGAAAAGATTCAACCCTACACGACAACAACAACTTGGTCATGGTGGAATGAACACGCTTATCGCTTGTTGTTATGTACAACGATGCTGATGACCATCTTCAGCTCAGGTATGACTCTAGCTCAATCTTTACGCGTGTGTGGACCAAACGCGAGTGGGATCTGTGCAGTTTTTGCATTTGAACTCTCTTTATATCAATATATTCTCGATGGAATCGATATTCGTTACCTGTATGACGTCACAACATTTAATCAAACGTGTCAGCGTGTTGACATACCTGTATTCACTGCAAACACGAAAACGTCGTTTTTTTCCGTATATGGTCATTGGACGGAAAAACGACGTTATTTGGACGTTTTCAAACCATCGTTTTTCCGTCCAAATAACGTCGTTATTTGACATCGGAATTTACTTGGAGAGAACGATAGCGTTAAGCTCCTCCCTTTCTTGATTGACATTGTCAATCAAGCAACAGCGTCTACCGGTGTTTCTACTTCTCAGATTTCATTGGTCAGTCCCCGCGTGTTAGATTTCAGGCCCGCGTTTGACGCTGCACTCGAAGCGCTTAGCGGAAGTACTGAAATCAATCGTTCTGCGCATCCGGGTTACTTAATGCCTTGACCAAATTTTCCGTTCTGTGCATGCGCGATTTCGCGTATTGTTTCCTAGATTTAATGTCACCACTATTTGACAATGTTTCATAAACACAGTCACGTGAAGGTTCGGAATCGTAACGAGTAACTCCATTTAAATTGAAGAGGATCCCCAGTGATATGGGAGATTCCAAGATGAAACTATTCTATGGCTATCTAGGCTGCCACCCAAACCGATCTAAACGGGACCCGATAGCTTATTGTATGCTATATAGTCATATGGAAGTGGACAAGAACTATACATTGTATTCCGGCCGATTGTTCTTGCATTTACTTATAAGTCAGGAAAATGGACTTAAAAGGGGAGTTGTTGAATGTAATTATTTTAATTATTAAATGTTGCCTATACACTAATCTGGACGAACTTCTCATTGTTCTGTTTATGTCATCCTATATACTATTAGTATGTTACCGTTCTAAAGTCAACCTCTCACATAACATTATATTCTTCATAGTATCAAAGTTTAATCAACAATATCAAGAGCAGCGATTTAAACCACTGAAACACCCAAACACAAGGCTGTTATCAAGCGCTAGTGCAGACGTGATGCATCGTAAAAACTGTATCGTGATGTCTTCAGAAATTCAATTATACTACGAGATAGTACGGCTAACGGTGACTCACCGGTGGAACAAAGACAACAACGCTAATACAGATATAACGTATTTGAATGTTAATACTAAAGACAAACAATCATTATTTTTGCAGTGACGATATAACACGTATACACGTTTATTGTTAACTTTCATCAATTTTGCTCGTCATTTTAATAACTTTGTTTTCACATATATATGTAGCAATACCCGACAAGCATGTCATACATAATTATGGGGCAGTTTTCAATCTTGTACTGACTTACTCTGGTGTTAATGAGCGAAGTTTATTGGCTTGTGTGTAAAACCCGGTTTTTCTGGTAATCCTATTATTACTTAGTTTATTTCTATCTAATGGCACCCTGTTCTCTGGATCATGGCTCCGTGACTATCCATAACAGTTAAGATGAACATTCAGTTCAAGTAAATGAATGAGTTTGTTTTGACGCTACAGTCAGTCAAAAAACCAATGATGTGAGGTTTGATAACACACTTCTACCAGGTCGAACATCGTGGATCCTCATTTTCTGCCTAAAGAGAATCATAGTTCATATGCTAATCCATCTGCGAATACCCTCCCACTCAAGATGACCTTACATGTTGCTAAATCTATCATCTATCCCCCCAATCTCACCCCCCCACACACACACACGCACGCACGCACGCACGCACGCACGCGCACACACACACACACACACACACACACACACACACACACACACACAAACAACTGACCTAAATAACCTCCACAGGAAATACTGCTGATAGCCTCTGGTCAACTCAGCCGCGCCACCGCAGAATGTTCGGCCAACTCTGCAGGGGGCATTCTCAGTGGCTTCAAACGCGCTGAAATGTTTTCGCCTTTGCATCCAAGATGGTGGACAAGTGAAATCGTATGAAATTTGGCTAGTTTAGGTCCTATCTCTTTTTTGATTACCCAATAAAGTCAATTCATAGTTACACGGTTGTGAAGAAGCTTACAACTTTATAAGACTTATTCATCTCATTCCAAAAAAGCTACTCTCGCTCACATAAAGTTGTAGTTATTATGTCACTGTTTTATTTCTTTAAAAATATATTACATGTTCAACAATAACAATTAAGATGAACATTCAAATTCCGATATAAGTAAATGAATAAGTGTGTTTTACGCCACAATCAGTCAAAGACCAACGTTGTCCGGTCTGATGACACACAATCTACCAGGTAGCACATTGTGTACACCCTATCCCCATTGAAGTCTCCACTGTGGGTATTCCTGGGGACGAAAAGGCCCCATGTACCTAGGAATTTCATGCGCGGCATTCTCTGCCTAAAGAAGATCATATAGTTAACATGCTAATCCAACTCGAACTACCATCCCGCTCAAGATGAATGTTTATGTAACATCCAACAGGCCCACATTTACGCACGCACGCACGCACGCACGCACGAACGCGCACACACATATTTGGATTTACCAATCCCTGAATTGAGAAGACGTGCGTTACGAAGCTCCTCCAAGTCATCATCAATATCCATATATGTCTGTGATATCATTACCCATCCAAAGCCGAATATACATTTATTGTGTTTTCTTGACAACAAATGTTATAATTGGGATAACACTTTCTGAGTAAAGTACAGATTCTCGTACTTTCTTGGGTTGAGTCCCGTCCGGGATTTGAACCCACACTGTGAGTGAGGCACCCAATCGCCAGAACACAAAGTTGGCGATCTAACCCAGCCACCGAACCAAAAATGTTAGTCCAGATGACGTATACTTTGTGTACTCCTCTGACAAGAGAAAAATGGCACGGCTTCTATGACCGAAAGCTTTGAACCAATACAATGCCTTTAAGAAAGTGGTCAACAGTAACACACATTATATTTGGATACCACTTTCTCAGTAAACTACATATTTTTAGGGTGGAGATAATAGACGTTGATGGTTGATTATCAATGGACAAATTAAAGCCAAAACTTAACTTATGAATGATTGGTAATGGGAAATGGACAATGGGCAAACGGGAGGCGGGGTAATCAGCGCCATGCCAGTTATCTGTTGGCTTCCCTTGTTGCGTTCCCTTCTTTGCTATCTTTTTAATTTTGTTGTTCTTACAGGTACAAATATATGTTCTCTGCCTCATAGCATTTAATAATATGCACCTGATGAAGGAGAAAGTATATATATTCCGAAACGCAGTGTTCCTCCGTTGACATCCATAAATATTTTTCCTTGTGTGTATCAGTTCTTAATGCCCTTCAAAGACTCAATCTAGCTTTGTTTTTAAATGTGGTGATATTTGCGTAGAATATAATATGGTCATGCCTATACACATTTGGGTCTTTGTCTACATAAGCATTTAGACATACAATTTAGAGCTAAGGACATTGCTAATTCTGCAGGCATGAAGTACACGTCATAGCAAGCTGTGATCTTTATTCATACTTTAGATATTCGTTATGGAGATCTGTAACTGAAGTTTACCGTAATCTTCCGCAACTCTCACCTCCTGACCAGTTGAACGTCTTAGTGCATTCAGATGCCATTGTAAAATTCCAGGCTGCCCCTCTTTCTGTGATGTTTTGACGGATGAAATCTATTGCGTTATAATAATCTCTGTTTGCTGATATATAATTTGTACATGTTGTAAAATATTTACGATATGTTAAACGTGTAATTCGATGCATATGCAATGCAATGTGAACATAAGTGCGGATGCACGAAGGCGGTTATAGTCATAGTTATACTGCGATGGATGTAGGGGAATGGTAGGGGGGTGTATGTATGTATGAAAGCACGAATACCGATACATGAGGGCGGATATAGTTATAGTTCGATGGATGTTGGTGAATGGTGGGAGGATGGATTATGTATGAAAGCATGCGCATGGATCCATGATGGCTGACGTAGACATAATGGTGGGGAAAGAAGAATGTGATGTGTGTGTGTGTGTGTGTGTGTGTGTGTGTGTGTGTGTGTGTGTGTGTGTGTGTGTGTGTGTGCGTGCGTGCGTGCATGCGTTGTGATACGAGGGTTGGCGAACATGTTGTAAGATGATTGTGTGAGTAAGTTAAGTGGTTGAGGATGTGGCAGGTATGCAGACTTGGGGTTGGGGGACTGGGTGTGCCTGTACTGAGGTCTTTTGTTTCACTCACTTATAGTGTTTTCTTTCCCTCAAATACTGTTTAACGCATTTTAATGACTGAAACTGTAGTGGCTCAAAGGTCATACTGGCCGGGCATTCAACATATCTACCCCAACTACATACGTAGCCATTTTTATGGTGTACAATTCTTCTTCTACCTCACACACACACACACACACACACACACACACACACACACACACACACACACACACACACACACACACACACAAACACACACACACACACACACAAACACACACACACACAAACACACACACACACAAACACACACACACACACAAACACACACACACATTAATTGTTTTATTAAATATATCTTCGAGAGTCAGTAAGAAACTAGAAATAACTGCCTTTGTTCGGTAAACCTCACCAAGTTTCAATTTTCGCCTCTTCCTTTGTGGACTGAGGTTTCACATTTGTAAAATGATCTCTCTTATCTGTTTGTACCATCAACTTAACTGCCCTCACCCCCTGCAGTTTTCCCGTCCCATATTGCCAAGCAGGTGACCCACAAGCAGGAATACCGCCCTCCCTCAGTCTAGTGATACTGTGCCTATCACAATATGTTGGGGATACGTAGCCTTGCTGTGGGCAAACATTTGGTTACAATTTGGCAAACTTTGATATGTAAACAGCAAATATTATTCAGTTTTATTTCAACAAAAACGGAAAAAATCGGATCCTTCTTATTTTGTGGATACCATAACAATTTTTAGCATCGGAATTGTTAACATAATTCTTAAATATATTATGTTTTGTTTGTTTGTTGTTAAATGCTGCACTCAGCAACGTAAGGATATTAAAACATTACATTTAGGTTCAGTTGTATTTTTATATTTGTATCATTTTGCAAATGTTACAGAGACCTGATAAGGGATATATAATAATGTATAGTCGCTATTCTTAAAGTAAGAATATGTTAGATTTATCAACCAGAAATATTGCACACAAGAGGATAATCAGATTTCATGACACTATTCAACGTCGAAGTCAACGATATTTGTGTATGTTATTGCTACATGACACGGATACGTCATGATAAAGCAATTATAAATTGGCATTTGATGATATAAGATAGCTACGCGATAAATCACAAAGAACAAAGAAGGAAGCGATATTTATTTCACGATAAAACATTTTTCTATCATGACGTCATTTATGGAGATTCGAACATGCACTCGCAACTTGAAAACGTCAAAAATTTGACCTTATTTTGGTGAGGTATGTATCTAGTGTGTTGTTTCCAATAGATGTAGCTGGGGAAGGTAGATAAAGGCTGCCCGAACAATCGCATCCGAAAGTGAGAGCGAAATGGCAATCGGTATTGGGAGAAAAGGTACAGATAATCGACGAGAAAATTGTGAGAATATGACCAAGAGCCATGCTTTCCTGATGTGTTATCATTCTAATTTGAAATAATGACATAAATAGTTACCACTCATCTTTCAATATTTTTCAAGGTTGGGTTATCATGAACATATTTGAATATATACAACAGCTGTACTTGCTTATCTTTATACTTTAAAGCATCAGGTTTGTCTGTCATACAGACCCCGAAACAAATATGTCCAATACAGCCCAATATTTGGCAAAATGAAGAAGGTCTCTCGGCTCCTTTTTATTATATTTTATAACTTTTGTTTTGTTTTGTTTTTTTCTGTCAAATATGTTCCTTTCAGAGATTAGATGTTATTCTAGCATCAGATCTGTGGTACGTTCACTACATCAGCGTTGACATTAAAACGATATTTACATATATAAATACATACAGAGGAAATGCTTAGCATTTACCTTTTAAGAAAGACTTGTTTTATACATATATATCTGGACATATATGTATGGACATTTGGATGAATATAGATATACCTCCTTATAGATAGTGTTCGTAGATGATTGTAGAACGTGCATGAAGAAAATGGAATAATTATGTGAGTTATCGGGATAATACCACGTTTAACAATATTCAGCCATATTGCGATATTGGTTTCCAACATACAAGACGGACCATGAAATAATGACTTGAATTTGGAACTGGCTTTCTGGTGTGATGTAACACCCCATGATCTCCTGTAGAAAAAAAGTTTAAAGCACGAATAAAGATCACGAGATGATACTGATGTACATACATCTGGACATATATTTGCGCAGTATTACTACGTTAATTCATCAGTATATATGTATTTTGCGCAAAAAGGATTTTGTAGGATCGACGCTGACATGCGCATATAACCTATTCACCAGTGCTGTAATGTTTAATTCATTTGTATTTTGACACATATCGATAGGAACATTGAGAGTCTGTCTGAAGATATATAGACATGCATGGGATCTTTTGGACAGTTGTACCTCACGTCTTGAAACATGGACTTGTAACAGAACCCATCATTGAACCATTTGCAGTCTAACCCATCTAATTGCCGTGAATGGATATATTATCCATCTACTTATACACACTTATTATGGACATATACATAATTTCATTGTACCTTTTTTTTTTTAAAAATACCCGTGAAGATCGGGGTTTGAATAGGCCTTCAACAACCCATGCTTGTACAAAGGCGACTTACATTATCGGGTGGTCAGGTTCGCTGACTTGGTTGATGCATGTCATCGTATCCGAATTGCGTAGATCGGTGCTCTTGATGATGATAACTGGATTGTCTGGTCCAGACTGGATTATTTACGAACCACCGTCATATAGCTGGTATATTGCTGAGTGCGGCGTTTAACAACAAACACTCAAACAGAAACTATTATTAAACTCCTTCCAACAATGAGAAATTAAACTTATATTTTCTATATATTCTGTTATATTTAAAACATAATTTGATTCATGATTTAATTATTGCGTTGCTTTCTTGTCTGTCATTCAAGGTACATGTTCAAACCCCTAAACTTTGAATATTTGATTTTTTCACAAATGGTTACGTTAGTGAGTTGCCTAGATCTCTCGTTACCTTCTCACACGAACAGATTAAAATAATTTGTTTTTACCATCATATTTCAGTTTATTTAATTCATAATACGAAATTAATCATTCATTTATCACAGTATTGATCATATTCGTTTATATCACTATCTGATGTTAAGGTTTAATTGCAGAAATTATAATGAATTCAAAATGTAGAAAGATACACAATTTGCCATTATTTGACTTTTAAACTATACAAAGTATAATATAATGATGAGAATTCCTGTAACGGACAGTATTTAAGAAAGAAATATGAGTCGAGTAGTCAGATTGCCCTTCAGTAGTATTATTGTATATCTCCAGAGAGAGGTTTACGTTGTAGTTCTCATTATTTGTGGATAATTCAACAAGCAGCATAGCAAAAATAAATATTCTACCATAACGAAAGAATACAGAGTATACAATAACTCGCAATTGTTCAAAAGAGATTTCAAATCACAATAACATATCTTATATGAACAGAGGTGCTAATGGTTTAATCTCTACATTGTGCCCATGTTCGTGAGCCCTATTCAGCAAACAGCCCAAACCCGAAACTCCACAACATATCCGATTACACTGACCCAGTTCTCCAGTTCTCCATGCGATACTGTCGCTCTTGTACGTCTCCCAGTCCATAGAGAATAAATTTAAAAGGAATCCAACTCAAGTCTAGAACTATTTATTAAGACTAGATTGCCTCAATTATATCCATGAAAGTAAGCGTTAATAAAAAATATTGTTCTTGGCTGCTTCAGATTATATTTTGTAGATGCATATTTTTAACTGCGAAAATTGTACTGACATCGGCACTGTCCCTGTTGAAGCTATTTATAGCTCAAATAAGACTTTCGAATTGTCGTCCATTGTTCGATGTCAATACATCAATGAAAAGTGAGGATGATATAGTAATCGTTGATGCTGCGCTACACTATAATAAAAATATAATCAAGTTGACTAGTATGTACATTACTACAGTGAACATGTACATGATCATGCCCTAATAATCAAATGTCGTAATATTAAATACTAATATATTATTATGTGATGAATTTGACTGAATCAGTGGTAACATGTGATATTAATATTCCATCAATTTCTTTCCTGGTTGGTCTATCCATGTCTACAAAATGAAAATAATGCAATTAAAAAGGAGCACAGAACAATTCTTAATTTCAGACTAGAGCTGTTGAAATCTAGACTTTCCCAATCATTATAGACTTGAGTTGGTCTCATTTTTAACATTATTCTCTTGGGTCTACGTCACAGCTCATACCACACAATACCAAGACCAGTTAGTCCCCCGCCGGAGCGCCTGGATTTTGGTTATATCATCTAACATGGCCAACTCTGCTCTTAAGTAAACAAGAAGCTAATTAGCGAGTGGTCCTTTATGATCATGCTGGGTTTTTGTCCTTTGCTTGAACAATAATGTAACTTAACTTCTTTTATTGAGTCGTTTATTGGTAGATAATTTCGTACACAGATATTTCATCTAACATGGTAATCATAATCATAACTATTTTTCAATAATGATGGTATGCACATTTCTTTAAGTTGTTCTGTACACGGATTCCCCAGTGGCTATATTGCATCATATAGAATACTCATGGATGTGTATGCCACTGTACTAAATTAATTATGATCATATTCTTTATTATTATCCCATTCAGACCCGATATTTTAACAAGAACTAATTAATCCAATATGATTCCAAAATTATTAGTTATATTTATGATTTATTTCATTGTGTAATAAGAAAACAAATGTCAAATAAATGGATTTTCATGTGAATAAAATCCAGAGGCCAAATATCGGAACCAATGACAGACCCTATCATTAAACACGATTGTTAAGGATACTGGGCGTTCAATAATTCCGCTAAACCACCATTTCACAATGGTAAAATACGGGGCATAATCGGCGATATTTACTTCATCAAATTTACAAAATGGAGATCGTATCATGTATACGATTTCGTGATAACAGTGAGCTGACACGAAATATTAACGCACATATCACTGTTGAAAATGTGGTGTGTGTCATTGTTTAAATTTCACCGATGTGACAAACACTTTCGAGTCTCGAAACAGCTTAAATAATGTTTTCCTTCACTAAAAGTAACAACGGACGTTATTCTCTTGACATATACATTGCAAGAGCATTCATGAAAATGCTAAGAAAAATATTTAACCACCCGTTCTAGCGTTTTTCTATAGTAAATACATGGCGTGTCCGCCATGTTTGTTCGTCTCGTGGAGGCGGCCATTGTGCAGTCATTGCCTGGGTCAGTGTAGCGCCAGCGCAGCATACCCGGGGAACCAGGCTGCTTCAATTATCCAATTGATTTGATTAGAATATACTTGCGTCAGTGTATTTTATTAACGCCCAAAACAGTAATTTAAACACATATAATAACCGATCATATACACGCATGGTGCCTTCACTTACTACTAGCTTTAATAGGCCATCCCGGAATAAAATAGTTCCCCCAAAAGCGAGGAACATCCCTTTTAGTCTGTTTATAAGAAATGAATTCCAAACAATATCCTCAGTAGATGAGAAGATCTGTTACAGAATTGCCTCAGTAAGTCAGTCACAATGACAGAGCATCGTAATACATTTACATCAAGTACAATACGTCAAAATGGCCGACACGATAAACGTGACGGGAGATATTTCCGAAGTGGTTAATAAACCTGTGGTTATTTCAAGCCTTTGTCATCACTGATCAATTGGCCGATCATTGAAAGGTGATCGTAAAGATGTGTCAAATAGATACTAAGATAAACTCATAGATTGCTGTAGATTGTCACTACGATAGTTTGGATGTTTTGGTTTTTTTCGTTTTTATTTCTCTAGGATGGGTTGTAGCGAGGGTATCCTTAAACGGGCTATGCAACCAAACTCTCTGACTTATCCCAGAGTAAGCTAGGACGCTAAGTTCAAAACTAAAGGGTCTAAATGACGAGAAACAACGCTTCTGTATGAATTCGTACATGTACCAGGAAATTCCCAGGGATTTCCCCAGAAATGTGGAAGTGGTCAGTGTTTATGTCATTTCAAGAATATAGTCACGTGAAAAACGTCATGTGACCGACCTCTCGTCCAATGGAAAAGCCGTATATCTTGTAAACTTCACATAAATAAATAGTTACTGTTATAACCAAATGAAACACAACCCATTATCCGATAGAGGTAACTGTGTAAGCGGAGGGATATGTTATCAGAATAAACTTGGTAACATGGTTTGGTTTGACTTCTTGCGCGTGTCTGAATTCCTTTAACATGTTACGTGTCCTAAAACTGGCTTATCAGCAAATCTCTCTCCACTACGCGCGACAGATACTAGAGCAAGGCATGCCAGAAATACGAAACCTAATGCTTCCGAAAGGAAGCCTTAGGCATCACGTGCGTCGGGGGACCAGAGCCATCTCATTGGCCGTTAACAGTTGTACAAGGCGGGGCAAAAAGCATCGTTTTTCCGTCCATTTTACGCTTGAAAAACTCGACCCTTTTCCGGACACTTTCTAGACGCTCGCCAATTAATCAATTTTAATGAATTTTTAGTCGTTTTTCCGTCCAATGACCATATACGGAAAAAAACGACGTTTTCGTGTTTGCAGTGATTGTCCATGCACCACTTGGCCACGAAGTGCACGAGCCCCGTGATACTGACAAGTGTAATTGACAACTTCAGTTTACAAAAAGAAGGACCGGTGTATAGGCTGTTTGTCCCCCTTCTGCTTATCATGTCTGGTGACGTCGAACTAAATCCCTGACCCCCAAGCAATCAGGATCTTTTGGATTCTATATTAAGTGTCAAAAAAGACTTATCGAGCGAGATCAAAGCACTTAGGGATGAGATCCAAAACGTGAACAGCAAGTGCAGCAACCTTGAAAGTAAGTTCTCAAAGCTTCAAACTACTGTGAGTGACATTTAAGTTAATCAAGATGTAATTGTCTCTGATATCGACGCTACAAATGAGAAACTTGAGCAAATCGAAAATAAAGTCACTTCTATGGATAACAAAATTGATATTAAGCTCAAGGCCTTCAGTAGACGAGACAGTGTGATTATCTATGGGATTCCCGAGGGAGACGAGAATACCGTACAGTGTAAAAAAAAGGTGGTGGATATTTTCAACCAGTGTGTCACCGATAAAACTTGGTCAAGGACCTGATCAGAGCCCATCGACTCGGCAAGACGCCCCAAGCCGCCGATAAACCGCGTCCAATGATCGCGAAAGTACGCGAGAGTGACAATAAAATCCTGATCTTGAGTGCGAGACCCAAACTGGGAGATTCTGGTTATGGCGTTGCAAATGATTTGACTAACCGGCAGCGACAGCAAATCAAGGTCTTAAAGGGCACCGGTATGCGAGGCTACTTTAAAAATGGGCGGCTTGTAACTGAGCCCATACCGGATCGAGTGACTATCTCCGACACGGCGACTCGACGTCGTAATACCAGGTCAAATGCTCGGAATCAGACTGCCTGAGATGTTGGCCGGGCCACGGACACTTTCACAGAGGATACAGATTCACTGTACACCGATGTCAATAGCCAAAATGAAATTGACAATCGTTTTTCTCGTTTTCTATGCTGGAATGTTCATGGGTTGTTTAGTAAGCTGTCAAATGACAAGTTTAATACGTATTTGGAAACATTTGACATTGTTTGTTTATTTGAAACGTTTCTTGACTCAGTCGACTTCAATTGGTTACCTGGTTTTAAAGTCTTCTACTCCCCGGCGGTAAAGCTGTCCGGTCGTGGGAGAAAATGTGGTGGTGTTTGTTTTGTCATTAGAAAAGAGTTTGCTCAGTTTTTTAATGTATTTAATAGTAATTCGGTTATTGATAATTTCTTGTCAATTATATTGAAGAAAAACCTCTTTGGAACGCCTATAGATGTATTGTTGGTGGTCTGGTACCGTTGCTGGAGCCTGTATATGGTCCTTACGTGGTTTTGAAATGCATTTGCTACTTGTCGGGCGGTTTGTTCAGCTTGCAATCGTCCAAGGGCTTGGTGTCACTGATTTCTTGTCAATCTTGGCATTTGGTAGCAATTCAATAACGAATGAATTTTATCCGATCTGGGTGGATTTTTATAGGGCAAGAAATGGGGGAACGCATGTGCATTTGAACGGAACTTGTGCATCGGGTTACCATGACCGTTGCCTTGATGCGTTTGGGCGATCGGTTTTATTGACATCTGTTTTGTTTTTTTATCATCAAATTTCATTTTTTCCGGACAAGGTCATGTTAAATCATGCCAAAAAATACCCAGATATTTAAATGACAATTTTTCATGCAGTGTTACTTGGGGTGTCGTTTCTTTTGCGGTTCAGTATAGATATCATAGGTCATCAAACCTGTGGTCTTAAAACTGGATATGAACAGACCCAATGCCGAGCTGTTTGTGAATGATGCCTCAAAATTTTGAAATGTCGTTGTCACATCTGCCATAAAGCGTTTTTAATAGCACTAACTCGGCAGATAGATTTGTATGGAATGAATTGCATAAAGGTGAATTTGTACACTGTCTTAGTGATCGTTTGGCTGAAACTTCACAGACTCTTCTGACTACGCTAAACACCAACATAAACGATGATCTTTTTGTAAATCTACTTCTTGAGTCAGGGCAGTGTATGAAAAAAACAGTTCTTGGAAATAAACCACGTAAATATATTTTCAATTTAAACAGCGAGTGTAGAGAACATAGGAGATAAGAAAGTTCCGTAAAAATAGATCTGAATCTAATAGGAAAACTTATTGTCAGTTACGCAACACATATAAAACAGAATGTAAAAGCTATTTAAAATCCCTTAAACTTACCAAATTAAATCGTCTAAATGCCTCATTATCAAACCCAAAACGGTTCTGGAGAAAAATAAATTATCTACGCAGTCCATCATCTGTTCAGAATAATATCACAGGCACAGAGTGGCTGACTCATTTTAAGCATGTGTTTGGCAATGATCTTATATTCCATGATGTTATTGAAAATGAGCATGACGATATTGCTGTTTATAACCCATCAGATGTTGAGTTTGACATTCTTGAGTCCGAAATAACAAGAAAGGAAATTCTCGATGCTATTGACTCGCTTAAACCTGGAAAATCTCCAGGCCCTGACAATATCTTAGCGGATATGCTGAAGAGTTCCAAACACATTACTGTTCCATTTTTGCATTCTCTCTTTAACGACATATTCAACAAAGGTATATTTCCGTCAACTTGGTCAAAATCTATCATTGTTCCTCTATTTAAGAAGGGTGATACAAGCGATCCTGATAATTATAGAGTAATTTCATTGACAAGTATTTTAGGTAAAGTTTTTGCTATAGTTTTAAACAAGCGTTTAACGCTCTTGTCTATGTTTATGATAAAATTCCAGAAAATCAGGCAGGCTTCAGACGATCATATTCACCTATCGACCATATTTTTACACTTTATTCTATTGTACAAAAATATCTTGGATGCCGGAAACGAAAACTGTATGTTGCATTTGTGGATTTCAAAAAAGCTTTTGATAGTGTTAATCGTTGTAAACTTTGGGATTGTTTGAGAAGAACGGGCGTTGGGGGTAAAATGTATAAAATGTTACAATCTATATATGCAAATGTCAAATCATGTGTTCGTCACAAAATGGTGTCACTGATTACTTTGATTGCCCTATCGGTGTGAAACAAGGCTGCATTTTAAGCCCTCTCCTTTTCTCTTTCTTTATCAACGAATTGTCCCTTGAAATCCAACAAAACGGAAAACACGGTGTCCAAGTTTATCCAGATATGTATGAATTGCTAATATTACTTTTCGCAGACGATGTTATACTAATTTCTGATACTGTTAATGGGCTTCAAACACAAATAGACATATTGTTTCAGTATACCTCTCCGGGAAACTGACTGTTAATACAGATAAAACGAAAATTGTTGCTTTTAGAAAGGGGGGTCCTCTTGCATCCAGGGAAAAATGGTATATAAATGGGCAACAAATTAATTTTGAAAAAACTTATAAAAACCTTGTGTAATTTTTCCTTTTAATCTGAAACTAAATCACCTCGTCAACGATCTTGCGCTACGAGCTAAGAGAGCCCTCATTACTTTATTTGTTGTTCTTGATAAACTCGTTGTGTCTTCCCCGTCTGTTTTCTTCAAACGTTTTGATTCTCAATTTAAACCAATTCTGTTATATGGTTCAGAGATTTGGGGTCTCGAAAGATATCACATCTTAGAAAAAAATTCACTTAACTGCTTGTAAACGATTCTTAAATGTTGGCAAATCTACCCCAAATGTTATGGTGTATGGTGAATGTGGAAGACATCCCTTATAAATCTGTTCTTATGTACGCGGTCTAAAATATTGGTTAAAGATTACAGAAATGACACCTGATCGTATTCCACGTAAATGTTATGAAATACCGCGACAATGTTGGTTATATAACATGCATGGGTCACTAAAATCAGATAACTTTTATTTCTTCATGGATTTGGATATGTTTGGATTTACCAAGGTGTTGGAGATAAGACAGCATTTCTTAGTGTATTTAAACAAGTTGCATCTGATATGTTTATCCAAGAATGGAGAGCTACTTTGGAAAATAGTTTAAGATACGACCTTTATAAAACATTTAAATCCTGCTTATCTCCAGAACAGTACTTAACAAGAATTAACAGACAGAAAACTAAGAGTGTGTTTTACACGTTTTAGATTAGGTTTGAACAATTTAGTATGTAATACGGGTCGTTTTTCCTCAGTTTAATAAAATATGCGTTTTTGTCCTTTTTGCCCCACATTTATTGAAAACGAATACCATTTTATGCTTATCTGTCCATGTTATGAATCGATCAGAACAAAATATTTCCAAGGTTTACCCCAAAACATCAATACACTAATCAAGCTCCTCCGTTTTGATGAAATATCTAACGAGCAACAAAAGAATACTATCCTAAACATAAATTATGGTTTACGACTTCGCAACCGTCTTTGTACAAATGATGTTTAATTATTCTTGAGGTTATTTGCCTTTATTAATCAAATGCTTTAATCTCTTCTTGTGTTGTGATGCGATTTAGTTTTCACAAAATTGTACATGTGCACATCTCTGTGCATATAAGTCGGCATGTTTATACTTGTACATGTACAAAATTGTATATATATATAATATTATTGTATGTATATGGGCCTATGGCCTGAATACAATAAATGATGATGATGATAGATATATGAGTTACCTCATTTTTCCAAACACTGTAAACATACTTTGAGACATATTAAAATGACGAAATTTGGCGAAACTGATCATCAAGGTTGAAATTAAAGTGTCAAATGTTCTTAAAGTGAAACACAACACTAGTCTCTGAGAAAATGGCATCACAAATCAGTATATCGTGTGTCCGCCATATGCATTAATGACTGCCGTGCAACGTCGATATATCGAATGCATGAGGTGGTTGATGAATGCCATAGGCACTTGAGCCCACACTCTGAGGAACGCGTGATGCAGTGCAGCTGCAGTTGTCGGCCTTGGCCGGACGTCATTCAGCCGTCTTTGAATCTCGTCCCACAGGTGCTCAATGGGATTTAAATCGGGACTGAGGGCAGGCCACTGGATGGTTCTGATGCCATTCTGCTGGGGGGAGTCTCTTGTTGCTCTCGTAGTGTGGGAACGGGCGTTATCATGCTGAATCTCCTGGTTGCGCCGACGTGCCCAATGAGGTATGGTGTGTGGTCTCAAGACTTGATCAATGTACCGAGCTGCTGTGACACCATTGCCTCTCCCGTGACCGATGTTCTGAAAGACCACAGGGCCGACCCTCTGTGCAAGACCAATTCCACCCCACACCATGATGCTCGGAGCACCCCACGAGTCTCTCACAGCAACACAAGCATCCGAATAACGTTCATCACAGTGTCGCCAAACTCTCTGTCTGTCATCTGCTGTTGAGATACAGTCACGGCTCTCGTCTGAGAAGAGGACTCTTCTCCACTGCTGGTGGCGCCAATGTTGCCCACTGAAGACGGTCCCGGCGAAGACGTGGTGTCAGAATGGGTCCTCGGTGTGGCCTGTGACAGTGGAGGTGTCTGCTCGTCAATCGTCCACACTAATGTGTCGCTGGTGTGTCCCAATGGTCTGTCGAGCAGTTTCCGTAACAAAGCGATCTTGAAGATGCTGTCGCACAATCTAACGATCCTGACGTCAGGTGGTGTCCCTTGGTCTACGTTGTCGGTCATCTGTAGTGTTGGTGGTCTGGTACCGTTGCTGGAGCCTGTATATGGTCCTTACGTGGTTTTGAAATGCATTTGCTACTTGTCGGGCGGTTTGTTCAGCTTGCAATCGTCCAAGGGCTTGGTGTCACTGATTTCTTGTCAATCTTGGCATTTGGTAGCAATTCAATAACGAATGAATTTTATCCGATCTGGGTGGATTTTTATAGGGCAAGAAATGGGGGAACGCATGTGCATTTGAACGGGACTTGTGCATCGGGTTACCATGACCGTTGCCTTGATGCGTTTGGGCGATCGGTTTTATTGACATCTGTTTTGTTTTTTTATCATCAAATTTCATTTTTTCCGGACAAGGTCATGTTAAATCATGCCAAAAAATACCCAGATATTTAAATGACAATTTTTCATGCAGTGTTACTTGGGGTGTCGTTTCTTTTGCGGTTCAGTATAGATATCATAGGTCATCAAACCTGTGGTCTTAAAACTGGATATGAACAGACCCAATGCCGAGCTGTTTGTGAATGATGCCTCAAAATTTTGAAATGTCGTTGTCACATCTGCCATAAAGCGTTTTTAATAGCACTAACTCGGCAGATAGATTTGTATGGAATGAATTGCATAAAGGTGAATTTGTACACTGTCTTAGTGATCGTTTGGCTGAAACTTCACAGACTCTTCTGACTACGCTAAACACTAACATAAACGATGATCTTTTTGTAAATCTACTTCTTGAGTCAGGGCAGTGTATGAAAAAAACAGTTCTTGGAAATAAACCACGTAAATATATTTTCAATTTAAACAGCGAGTGTAGAGAACATAGGAGATAAGAAAGTTCCGTAAAAATAGATCTGAATCTAATAGGAAAACTTATTGTCAGTTACGCAACACATATAAAACAGAATGTAAAAGCTATTTAAAATCCCTTAAACTTACCAAATTAAATCGTCTAAATGCCTCATTATCAAACCCAAAACGGTTCTGGAGAAAAATAAATTATCTACGCAGTCCATCATCTGTTCAGAATAATATCACAGGCACAGAGTGGCTGACTCATTTTAAGCATGTGTTTGGCAATGATCTTATATTCCATGATGTTATTGAAAATGAGCATGACGATATTGCTGTTTATAACCCATCAGATGTTGAGTTTGACATTCTTGAGTCCGAAATAACAAGAAAGGAAATTCTCGATGCTATTGACTCGCTTAAACCTGGAAAATCTCCAGGCCCTGACAATATCTTAGCGGATATGCTGAAGAGTTCCAAACACATTACTGTTCCATTTTTGCATTCTCTCTTTAACGACATATTCAACAAAGGTATATTTCCGTCAACTTGGTCAAAATCTATCATTGTTCCTCTATTTAAGAAGGGTGATACAAGCGATCCTGATAATTATAGAGTAATTTCATTGACAAGTATTTTAGGTAAAGTTTTTGCTATAGTTTTAAACAAGCGTTTAACGCTCTTGTCTATGTTTATGATAAAATTCCAGAAAATCAGGCAGGCTTCAGACGACCATATTCACCTATCGACCATATTTTTACACTTTATTCTATTGTACAAAAATATCTTGGATGCCGGAAACGAAAACTGTATGTTGCATTTGTGGATTTCAAAAAAGCTTTTGATAGTGTTAATCGTTGTAAACTTTGGGATTGTTTGAGAAGAACGGGCGTTGGGGGTAAAATGTATAAAATGTTACAATCTATATATGCAAATGTCAAATCATGTGTTCGTCACAAAATGGTGTCACTGATTACTTTGATTGCCCTATCGGTGTGAAACAAGGCTGCATTTTAAGCCCTCTCCTTTTCTCTTTCTTTATCAACGAATTGTCCCTTGAAATCCAACAAAACGGAAAACACGGTGTCCAAGTTTATCCAGATATGTATGAATTGCTAATATTACTTTTCGCAGACGATGTTATACTAATTTCTGATACTGTTAATGGGCTTCAAACACAAATAGACATATTGTTTCAGTATACCTCTCCGGGAAACTGACTGTTAATACAGATAAAACGAAAATTGTTGCTTTTAGAAAGGGGGGTCCTCTTGCATCCAGGGAAAAATGGTATATAAATGGGCAACAAATTAATTTTGAAAAAACTTATAAAAACCTTGTGTAATTTTTCCTTTTAATCTGAAACTAAATCACCTCGTCAACGATCTTGCGCTACGAGCTAAGAGAGCCCTCATTACTTTATTTGTTGTTCTTGATAAACTCGTTGTGTCTTCCCCGTCTGTTTTCTTCAAACGTTTTGATTCTCAATTTAAACCAATTCTGTTATATGGTTCAGAGATTTGGGGTCTCGAAAGATATCACATCTTAGAAAAAAATTCACTTAACTGCTTGTAAACGATTCTTAAATGTTGGCAAATCTACCCCAAATGTTATGGTGTATGGTGAATGTGGAAGACATCCCTTATAAATCTGTTCTTATGTACGCGGTCTAAAATATTGGTTAAAGATTACAGAAATGACACCTGATCGTATTCCACGTAAATGTTATGAAATACCGCGACAATGTTGGTTATATAACATGCATGGGTCACTAAAATCAGATAACTTTTATTTCTTCATGGATTTGGATATGTTTGGATTTACCAAGGTGTTGGAGATAAGACAGCATTTCTTAGTGTATTTAAACAAGTTGCATCTGATATGTTTATCCAAGAATGGAGAGCTACTTTGGAAAATAGTTTAAGATACGACCTTTATAAAACATTTAAATCCTGCTTATCTCCAGAACAGTACTTAACAAGAATTAACAGACAGAAAACTAAGAGTGTGTTTTACACGTTTTAGATTAGGTTTGAACAATTTAGTATGTAATACGGGTCGTTTTTCCTCAGTTTAATAAAATATGCGTTTTTGTCCTTTTTGCCCCACATTTATTGAAAACGAATACCATTTTATGCTTATCTGTCCATGTTATGAATCGATCAGAACAAAATATTTCCAAGGTTTACCCCAAAACATCAAGACACTAATCAAGCTCCTCCGTTTTGATGAAATATCTAACGAGCAACAAAAGAATACTATCCTAAACATTAATTATGGTTTACGACTTCGCAACCGTCTTTGTACAAATGATGTTTAATTATTCTTGAGGTTATTTGCCTTTATTAATCAAATGCTTTAATCTCTTCTTGTGTTGTGATGCGATTTAGTTTTCACAAAATTGTACATGTGCACATCTCTGTGCATATAAGTCTGCATGTTTATACTTGTACATGTACAAAATTGTATATATATATAATATTATTGTATGTATATGGGCCTATGGCCTGAATACAATAAATGATGATGATGATAGATATATGAGATACCTCATTTTTCCAAACACTGTAAACATACTTTGAGACATATTAAAATGACGAAATTTGGCGAAACTGATCATCAAGGTTGAAATTAAAGTGTCAAATGTTCTTAAAGTGAAACACAACACTAGTCTCTGAGAAAATGGCATCACAAATCAGTATATCGTGTGTCCGCCATATGCATTAATGACTGCCGTGCAACGTCGATATATCGAATGCATGAGGTGGTTGATGAATGCCATAGGCACTTGAGCCCACACTCTGAGGAACGCGTGATGCAGTGCAGCTGCAGTTGTCGGCCTTGGCCGGACGTCATTCAGCCGTCTTTGAATCTCGTCCCACAGGTGCTCAATGGGATTTAAATCGGGACTGAGGGCAGGCCACTGGATGGTTCTGATGCCATTCTGCTGGAGGAAGTCTCTTGTTGCTCTCGTAGTGTGGGAACGGGCGTTATCATGCTGAATCTCCTGGTTGCGCCGACGTGCCGAATGAGGTATGGTGTGTGGTCTCAAGACTTGATCAATGTACCGAGCTGCTGTGACACCATTGCCTCTCCCGTGACCGATGTTCTGAAAGACCACAGGGCCGACCCTCTGTGCAAGACCAATTCCACCCCACACCATGATGCTCGGAGCACCCCACGAGTCTCTCACAGCAACACAAGCATCCGAATAACGTTCATCACAGTGTCGCCAAACTCTCTGTCTGTCATCTGCTGTTGAGATACAGTCACGGCTCTCGTCTGAGAAGAGGACTCTTCTCCACTGCTGGTGGCGCCAATGTTGCCCACTGAAGACGGTCCCGGCGAAGACGTGGTGTCAGAATGGGTCCTCGGTGTGGCCTGTGACAGTGGAGGTGTCTGCTCGTCAATCGTCCACACTAATGTGTCGCTGGTGTGTCCCAATGGTCTGTCGAGCAGTTTCCGTAACAAAGCGATCTTGAAGATGCTGTCGCACAATCTAACGATCCTGACGTCAGGTGGTGTCCCTTGGTCTACGTTGTCGGTCATCTGTAGTGTTGGTGGTCTGGTACCGTTGCTGGAGCCTGTATATGGTCCTTACGTGGTTTTGAAATGCATTTGCTACTTGTCGGGCGGTTTGTTCAGCTTGCAATCGTCCAAGGGCTTGGTGTCACTGATTTCTTGTCAATCTTGGCATTTGGTAGCAATTCAATAACGAATGAATTTTATCCGATCTGGGTGGATTTTTATAGGGCAAGAAATGGGGGAACGCATGTGCATTTGAACGAAATTGTGCATCGGGTTACCATGACCGTTGCCTTGATGCGTTTGGGCGATCGGTTTTATTGACATCTGTTTTGTTTTTTTATCATCAAATTTCATTTTTTCCGGACAAGGTCATGTTAAATCATGCCAAAAAATACCCAGATATTTAAATGACAATTTTTCATGCAGTGTTACTTGGGGTGTCGTTTCTTTTGCGGTTCAGTATAGATATCATAGGTCATCAAACCTGTGGTCTTAAAACTGGATATGAACAGACCCAATGCCGAGCTGTTTGTGAATGATGCCTCAAAATTTTGAAATGTCGTTGTCACATCTGCCATAAAGCGTTTGAAAACCAGACTCAAGCCTTGAATGATTAAACAACTTTTGAACAAGACTCTTTAAATTCTTCGTTGAAAGAGTCCGCTCAATTGTACTTCAACAGTTCAGAAATGTAGACAACAAAGGCTGGAACATTAGTTTTATGGATATTTTTTTGTCACTCAGTTTACATCACCGTCAGTTCCCCCTTATAGTTATGACCGAGCTGGCTACATCAAGTGATTGACAGGGAATATACACGGGTTCTCAAGAGCACTAATTAGATCCATCTCCGCGCGGTACACTCAATCAGTGCATATCCAATCTTCTATATATTTTTGATGTCCAAAAGGACACTATCATGACCGTTGTATCCTCATAGTGCCACTGGAAGTTCTTTACTAAACATTTAGGTAACAGAAAGACTTCATGAAGAGTTGGAGACTGACAATAATCATTGTGCATCTAGGGTCACCCTAGGCATAACGACGCCCGTAATATAATAGTTGTTAGAGAAGAATGTTAAATGTGTAAAGAGACCTCAGGGCGGAGGACTATCACCGCTTGTGGCATTGTATAAAACTCTGTATGATATAAGTGTTTGTCATCATGTTTGTGACAATGTTATATGAGATTTCTTGTATAAGCATCTGACTGCGACTGCCATAAGCATCTGAGTGTGCGACTTATTGTATGACAGTGTGTCATCTTTTATCAGTGTATGACTTTGTGAATGAGGGGGCAGTGGGGTAATCTGGTGGTTAAAGCGTTCGCTCGATTCCCCAAATGGGTGATGAGTGAAGCCTATTTCTGGTGTCCCCCGCCGCGATATTTCTGGACTATTGCTAAAAGCGAGGTAAACCCATACTCACTCACTCAAATTATGTATGAGTATGTGTAATACTGTATCAGTGCGTTTCATATTGTATGAATGTGTCATCTTGCATGAGTGTGAAATCGTGTATGAGTATGTGACATCTGGTATGAATCGGTGACATCCTGCATGAGAATGTGATATCTTGTATGAGCGTGTGACTATGCGACATAATACATGAGTGTATGACATATTATATGAGTACGTGACAAACTGTATGAGTGTATGACATCTGGTACCAGTGTGTGACATACTGTATGATTATGTGGCATCTCGTATGAGCGTATGGCATCTGCTATCAGCGTGTGTGTGTGTGTGTGTGTGTGTGTGTGTGTGTGTGTGTGTGTGTGCGTATGGCATCTGCTATCAGCGTGTGTGTGTGTGTGTGTGTGTGTGTGTGTGTGTGTGTGTGTGTGTGTGTGTGTGTGTGTGTGTGTGTGTGTGTGTGTGTGTGTGTGTGTGTGTGTGTGTGTGTGACATCTTGAATGAGAACGTGACATACTGTATGAGTATGTGATATCTGGCATGAGTATGCGACATCAAATATGAGGGTATGGCATTTTATATGAGTATGTGAGATCTCGTATGAGTGTATGATAGCTGGTATCAGTGTGTGACAATCTGTATGAGTGTGTGACATCTTGAATGAGAATGTGGCATACTGTATGAGTGTGTGTCATCTTTTATGACTATGCGACATAATATATGAGTGTGTGACATCTCGTATGAGCTTGTGATATCTTGTATGAGTATTTAACATCCTGTATGACCGTGTTGCATCTATGTAGTATGTGTCATCCCGCATGAGTGTTACGTCATGTATTAATGTGTGGCATTCTGAAAGAGAATACGTCATCGTGTATGAATGTGTGTCACCTTATAAGAGTGTGTGTCATTCTGTGTGTGTGACATTCTGTATGGGTGTGTCGTCATGTACAAGAATGTCATTCTGTAAGAGTGTGTGTCATTCTGTGTGTGTGACATTCTGTATAGGTGTGTCGTCATGTACAAGAATGTCATCGTGTAAGAGTGTGTGTCATTCTGTGTGTGTGACATTTTGTATGGGTGTGTCGTCATGTACAAGAATGTCATCCTGTAAGAGTGTGTCATTCTGTGTGTGTTACATTTTGTATGGGTGTGTCGTCATGTACAAGAATGTCATCCTGTAAGAGTGTGTGTCATTCTGTGTGTGTGATATTCTGTATGGGTGTGTTGTCATGTACAAGAATGTCATCCTGTTAGAGTACTAGTGTGTGCTATCTTGTAAGAACACTATATCTACTCGTACGAGCCTGTGCCATTCTGTTAGGTGTGACATCCTGTATACATGTGTGAACCAACCTGTACGTGTGTATCATCCTTTTTGTATATATATATTATCTACCTTCATTATTGCTATTGTGAATAATTGCTACTTAAAGCTACTGTAGAGCATTACAAACAGTACTCTCCAATTTAGCCCATTTGGTTTTAAATAAACAATTCGTTGGCAATTACAGTGAAAACTATCCATCGTGATGTTACCGTTTCGAGGTTAATCGACTGAATAAAAAGGTCGGGATTACTACGGTATCGTGGTTTAAAATTTACTTACGTTCTCAAAACAGATATATGCAGGCAAAGGATTGTATGAATAGCTTTATTCATAACTTAACTCTTAAGATCCTAATATATGAAGTCAGATGTTTGACTACATATAATACAGGAGTTGCCAAATACGGGAAGCATCAATAAAGAGATGTGAAAATTGCGTTTTGTAAATATGTTCTCAGTCACATCGAAATTCGTGAATGAATGAATGTTCTTTGTTTCTTACAGATTAGTGATGTCTCTGTGTCTCATTCCTGTCTATGATTCGATCATGAGTAAACCTTTTAAACAGTGTTATGGTAGACACATGGAGGTCATTACCAAGTTTGAGGCATCAGTAACAAAAATGAACGATGATGTGACAAAAAAAATGTCTGATGCAATTTCCTTTTTTGACTAGTACCATATGTTCACGTGCTTTTTCGGGTGAAAAACTGACCTGTCATTGCATGTGTTTGTGACAGGTGCCATTGATGGGACAGGATACACTCACCTTTATTCGAACATCTGGTATCATCACTGTTTGATATTGATTCATAAACACATGCTCATGATGTAGTCGGAATCGTACAATAGACTCTTCCTTTAGCAGATATTTCTTATTATTATAGAAAAGGTTTTGTCGTTTCTATTGAAAAAATATGGCTTAGGACATATATGTTGTATGTAATTCAATGAGTGAAAAAAGTCGGAATGCAGTTTGACAACTTTTTATTGCAGAACATATGACACATGGTGCGATCCGAGAATCTAATACTTCCGTCTGTCTGTAGGTGCTGTAGCTGTCAGGTGCATAGGGAAATACATTTTAACATGTATGCGTTTGCTTCATTAAAAATGTGCAAAAAGCGTCTACTCTAAATAATAACTGATAAGGGTTTGAAGGCAAACCAAGCTTGGCATCTTGTAGTGCTGGGAGTATGAATCTGAGATTCTATCAAACAAATATACAATGCAGTCGTTCTTTGCTCACATGAGATCAGTAAAGTCGAGGGAGGTCCACTGGATAATTGTTAATTTAGAATTGTCCGCCAAGGAGCCAGAAAGGAAGAGCACTGTTCATTCCTGTTGATTGACCGCCTTGCATACCGCCTTGCATACCGCCCTGCATACCGCCTTGTTGTCCCTGGCCTCTTCCCTGATTAAGGAACATCCATGGGAGCATGTTGTTCATTTCACCGCCGCTCAGAGCCATGGCCATCATTGGGTTAAATCCTTGACCACCACGGCCGCCTCCCATTCCACCCATACCGCTGAAGAGAAGCATGTTCATCATGTTGTCTCCTAGTCCACCATTCATGGCGAAGTAAGGAAGCATGCTGCCGCCCTGTCTTCCCATCATTTGAGACATCAAATACATGTTTCTTCCCTTGTCACCGCCCATCATCAGAGGAAGCATCATGTTGCTACTAGAAGAGCTTTGAGACTGTCCAGAACCTTGACCATTCATACCTCCCATCATTCCACCCATATTTGCCATTGCTGCTCCCATTGGCCCCATTCCCATACCCCCGAATTGACTACCCATACCGCCGTAAGGACTTCCCATGCCATACCCGCTATTCATACCCATACCGGCCATCGGATAATTCATGCCACCCATTTGACTATTCATGCCAACCATTGGATTAGTCATACCACCCATTGGATTAGTCATACCCCCCATTGGATTAGTCATACTACCCATTGGATTAGTCATACCACCCATTGGATTAGTCATACCACCTATTCCACCCATTCCTACACCCGTACTCCCTGCACCATTTGTGCCGCCTGTGTTGCCCGTGCCTTGGGGGTTTGTCATTCCAGTTCCCATGACAGCTGGAGTTTGTGCTTGAAGAAGAAAACAGCACACGATTTAGGAATATAAGTGTATATTTTTCAATGTTTGCAACAAAAGATTAAAGAAATACATACAAAATCGGTTTTTGTAATTCATTAATTATAATCATGATAGAAAATAGAGTCCTGCCTTCCCTTATTATAACTAGAAATTGTGTTGCACCTGTTTTGCAAGGGCTAGGCTACTTCATTCTACACAAGCTCTTATACCATCAATTATTTAATAGTATACTCAAATTAATTCCTTTTAGTTATTTGTTTATGAAACGTATTCCCCCGTTTAAATGAGATAATGTATCGAAGTACTCAACGTGCCTGATGCCATCATTAATGTGTTCCCATTGGACTCCGTCGTAACAATGTGAATGAATATATACGGAGTGTGCATAACCTGCCCTTTCCTTCCACGATATAATGCATTTCGTAAATTTAATTATCAATTATCGATAATGTTATTAAATAAATAGCGCTATTTATAAATCATTTCAAAGTGTATTAGTTATTTGTTTATGAAATGTATTAGATGAGAACCTGGTTCTAATAGACTAGGATTGTATCGAGAAAAAGTCATTGATTACATATAAAAAGTTCTCACCATTGGTAGCGACACAAACCAGAGCCAGAACAGCAAACTTGAATGCCGTCATTTCTTCTGAAACAGATATCAGGTGGTATCTTAATGTAAATATTGTAAGAAACGTCTGTTGTGGGTTACCTCATACCTCAACGGTCTTTTGTATCATGTGAATGGATTAACAGACAAATGTTCAGTCGATACCAAGGATTCGAGATCGCCTGTCTCATACAGAACACATATGATTGTGAAGGAGTACATTGAAATAGTACTAGGTTTAAATAAAACATGATACATACGACACAACTCGTATTGTAGTTGCTTAAGATAAATGGGGCCAAATGCAATTATAGAACGTACAAACAAATAACAAAACAATAGAAGCAACTCACCTGCTGTAGTGCTCATCGTGTGGAACTGGAGGAAGAGTGTGTTAAAGAGAGGCTATCTACGGTTTATATAGCCAACACGGGTGTCAGGACTCTGAGTATAATCTATTGTTCTTGACAGGGTGATTCATTAATTACCTGGACACAGTCCATCACATTCGAATGTTATGTCAGTGACAGGGGACATGCCTTTGAACAAGATACATCTGTCCAGTGAATGTGATGTATAAGTCATCATTACGTATCCTTGTTACATTGTCACATACCACAGGGGTGAGACAAAGGCCAACACTATTGTGTGTCCTACTGTCTGTGTATGTTGAATAAATCATACAGATAGGGTACATTTGCTGAGAAACCGATGTGTTAGTAGTATATATTTCATTTAAAAACTTCTTTGACTGCTCAGCATACATGCTGTGGCAAATTGTCGTAGTACATTGTTCTAACTACACTCCATAGACTGCATTTTCTGTAAATAAACATATTATACTGTGAGACAGAGATAGACGCTGTGATCACTGATATTCTACAAGCTGTGTAAAACAATTCCTGATACCATACATGTCATAGCCAATTATATACGTCTTACAGCTGCTTCATAATTTCAATTAAGACTATCAAGCATATTTGTTAATGTGCACTGAGACATAAATTTTGTCAGTAAAGTCAGTCATTCCGAATCCAGAGGAGCGGGTAGCATGCAGTCCTACCATTCCTTCCTGACCTCGTCATCACTGATTCATGAATGTACACTGGTACTGATTTCTTCTCGTATGACTAACACAAAAGGAAGTAAAACCAGAATCACATTCATGTTACATAAGTGGGCTTTCAGTGAGTATATAAATTGTTTTATCAATCTTGGATTATTATCTGGTATCTGTTTGATTCAACCATTCATTGTGAAAATATACTCGTTCACCCAACTTAAACATCTCTGGTGAGCCCTTGAGTTAGTGACTTCCCTGAGATACTCATGACTACAATATCGTGTTTCTATCACAAAACTAGTCTAAATGTAACGCTCTTCTTCGTATTGCGATACTATGTACTATGTAATCTAATGAATCAGGTAGATGAACGTATCTTCATAATAAATCATAAAGTTTAGTTCGGAATGATGTATTAAATAGAAAATGTCTTAAGTACAAAGTAATAAACATAGATGGAAGGGGACACGGATGTACATCACCCAGCGTTGACATAAGATGTGAGCGGGTTTACAGTCGTATGGAAGGACAAAGCCGCATAATCAACACTTTGACAGAGGACAACATGTGTTTTCAAGGAGCATGTGTCAACTATACTACTAATGTTTTCTATGGCATTTTAGTTGTCAAGTCTATTTTGTTGATACATTATACAATTCATTTGCTCTTCCATGTACCTTCCGTCATACCTGTTTAAGCTATAATTAGTTTTATTACTGTAAGGTATGTTTGTTGTTTAACGCCGCACTCGACATTATTTCAGCTATATGACGACGGTCTGTAATAAACAAGTCTGGACCAGAAAATCCAGTGGTTGATATCAAGAGCATCGATCCACGCAATCACGCAATAGGGACACGGTGACTTGCAATCAACCAAGTCAGCGATCCTGGCCACCGATCCATTTAGTAGTCTCTTACTACCAGCATGAGAGACCTGAATTCTTACACGGAATCCACACGAGTAAGTAAACATATACAGAAAGTTTGATGTATAAGCTGGCAAAATCAATTCGTTTAATACTTGAACCAATACATACTAACTGTTCGTCGGCATTACAAAAGGCGCACGTCAGTGAATAATTACAAAACATGTACATATGTCTGGAAACGCTAGTCCCAGAAATGGACATACTCGCATGTCTACAGTGTGAAAAAGAACCTGAAGAATCTCACAACCAGTCTTATCTTTGAATATTATTGTGCAGTCAAACTGATTAACGCGACAAAGCGATATGGTCAACATATACGGCTAGTTTGTTTGTTTGTTGCTTACCTTTCAGAAATATTCCAGCTATATTACGGCGGTCTGTAAATAATCGATTCTGGACCAGACAATCCAGTGATTGACGTCATGAGCATCGACCTACGCAATTGGGATACGTTAACATGCATCAACCAAGTCAGCTGGCCTGACCAACCGATCCCGTTATATATAGTAAGTCGCTTCTTACGGAAAGCATGGTCGCTTTTACGGCATGCATGGGTTGCTGAAGACCTATGCTACCCCGGATCTTCACGGGTATACACCACTGGTGATATTCCGGTACGCACCGATTATGTTTTGGGGTTTGTCAGCGCCCTACCGGTGCTCGTGGGTTTCACCAAAGAGGTAAAGGTCTGAGAGATGTATGACTTCGGAATTCCCTCCAACAACGAAACACTCCAATACTGCTAAAAACAGCGTTAAACTCAACTCACTCACTCACTGGTGACCTTCGTGGTATTTATTTCGCACCAATAGTTGCAGTCATAGTGAAACACAATACTGACCTAGTTTATTATGTAATGGCAGAATATATATAGGATATTTAATGATGGTTATTAAATTAATTCGTGATCAAACCACGACCACGAGAATTCGTATACGATAAGTAAACAGCTCCTTATTTATAACCCAACGAAAATTAGAAATACACATTGCAAACATAATTCACACAACCATAATGAAGACAAACATATTTCCAATTTGTTGTAATAATATTTAATAGTATAAAGCGAAAAGGCGACAGTGCAAAATTAGTCACGCGATATTGGGACAAGTCGATCGGGCGACATTGCAATATTGCTCAACTGCCATTTGCAACTGAAGCAAAAGAGGGTGTGTAGAGTCATAATAAACATACACTATTAATAGCTATCCACTTATTCCATGTTCAGGAATTGTTTTGACTGACTTAGTGGTAAGTAGGAGTCATAAACCAATACGAATCGTATAAACCAAGCACACTGAATTAACAAAAGAAAACACCTGACAACCTAAAATTGTTGTAATTCCATTACTCTAGATTGTTCAATTTTAGCCTCAAGACCAAAAGCAATTTATATGTGTATTTGGTATTTGATTGGACTAAATACAAACTCTTAATTATCACCGGATCATACAAATTAGGCTGAAAGAATCAAATCATTACGTTCTAGATAATTATGATGTAAAGTCACAAAGGGTGTAAAAAGTCAAATTATTAAATACCCCTAAAAAAAGAAACGCATACTTATTTCACAACCAAATTCTTGATGAGTGATGACATACTGCAACAGCGATGCAGTGAGTGAGTATAATTTTAAGCTGCAATATTCCACAAATATGACGGCGGGGGACACCAGAAATGGGCTTCACAACATTGTACCTATGTGGGAATTGAACCCGGCTCATCGGCGTGACGAGCGAACGCTTTAACCCGACCGCCCCAACAGTGACACAGAACGAGTGTCTGATATCCAATTTAAAGATTATGCCATTAGCTTTAAGTACAGCCTATTATCTCATGCCCATTGATGAAATAAGAGCACGAAACCCACGTTTGAGAGTACTCGTCCTGTTGTGCAAAACTGTCGTCTAAAGTCTGTGGTTCAATAAGGACCTTACATAGTGGTATTGTTGCTCTTACAGATGATGTGTGCGGTCCAGCATTGTCGTGTTGAAAGATGACGTTAGCATGATTCATAGTGGGAGCAGTACGATTTTATCACAATAGCGCTGGACAGTGAAGTTGGCAGTAGGTTTGTTCGACCGGTTTGGGAGAATCCGCATACTTCATTACGTTACCACTGTCAGCTCTGTTGACTTTCCGTCTTCGGTACACCCTGGGTCTCCCATCGGTTCAGCGCAGCATAAATCGTTGAACTAAACGTTGCTGAACCAAATACTGCATCGACCATGCGCTGCCTGCTTGACACCATTGAAGTCACAGTTGACGTCCAAACATCACGTGTTTTGAGCGTCTGCCAGGAGAGTGGAAGCTCAATGGTTCGATCAAACTAATGAAGGTAATGGCACTTTAGGGAATGAAACAAAGAACTGGCATTCTTCGGAGTATAATGGCTTAGTGGGATATCCGTGTGAATTTTTAGTGGACTGGTACCATAAAACTCCAATTATTCCGGACAAGTACAAACTGCAACACACAGACACACACAATATATATATATATATATATATATATATATATATATATATATATTTATACACGAGTGATTAATCTGTCACGATTAGAACGAGGCTTTGCCGAGTTCTAATTGTGGCAGACTAATCACGAGTGTGTAGATTTTTCGGTAACACCCGAACACAGTGGTTAATCCTTTTTCTCCCATAACTATACGCCATAAAAAGTCGAGCTCGCAGTTGAAGATTTCCCGTGTTTAGTAACCACTCGGGATTCTCCCCCAGCCTCGTTTTCGAATATGCTCAGTAAGACAACTGCACCATAAACAGGTAAAAAGGATCTAGCGAAGACAACTCACACGAGTTTTCCGTGACAGGCAAGCCACTTGTTAGCATTCATGTTATGTTTTTTGTTAACTATTAAAAGCTGATGGGAGTAACGTTTTGAGAATTAGTAATGTGATTTTATATTTGTTAATGGTTTTGGATTACTCGGCCCATAACTTTATTTGCATTCGTCTCGCCGTGACTATCATTCTCAATGCGCACCCCTTAATAGGCCCACCTTTTCAGTGTATGTAAATACGTTATTCGTTTATTTGTTCGCTAGAAACAAATGTTATAAAACCAATTAAGAGGAAATTAAATATTGTCTTACATGTGAAATATTGTTGACGAAAAACAAGGGCCCAAAGGAACTGTCAACAGGATTGATCAGGCAAGATTCTATAAATACCAAATCAGGCAACTGATCAGCTGATTACATCTTCTCAAATCCATCAATGGATTGTAATATGTTTGGACGAATTTTCCTCTTTAAAACTAATTTTACAGTGAATAATTTAATATGTAAAATGATGATTATTTCATGTCATCTTTTTTTGTTTTTTTTTTTGTTCCTGAACATGGTGAGCACATGTGTTTTAATTATATAAAAAAACCTTATTCAGTGGACAATGTTTCTTTTGAACATAATATTTAACATCATGACACCAAAAATGTAACTAAATGAGTCATCTAATTTCCCCATATTTGTGAATGACAAGAAACAATGTGAATTTGACAAGCACAATAATTTATTGTGTGTGAAACATAAATACATAGGATATATGTAAACAATAAATTATCATTTCAGTAGTTCTACAAATATTTGCATTTTCATACCCTTGTAATTTTACATTGTTATTTTACTGCAACAGTTACCTCCAAACTTTATTCTTTTGTTATTTTATGAGATTAGAAGATAAGACTTACTGATAATAGGTAATTTAAAATTAACATTTTCTTCTTTTTATCTTCATGAAAACAAGACATAATAAAAAATATGTATTTTAGTGACCTGTTCATATGTGATTATTTTGGTAAAAGTATTAAAATTAAAATTAGACATTGCTAAAGTAAAGAAATGAGGTTTATGGTAAAATGTTATAAGAGGACCTCTTGTTGGTCATTTCTTCATCACTCATAAATAAGAGTTTTTCTTTACTTACCATGTTCTGAAAATTTACACATTAGAATAATTTAAGGTCTCTGATTAAAATAGCGACACAGCTTTCCACTCCTAGGCAGCCAATTAGATTATGTGAAAAACATAAACCACTGTAAACCTTTTAATGGGAGAATAATAAATAAAAATACATTTCTTATTTTGTCTTTGTGTCCAGTTTATCTTCCCAAGAAATGCTAAATAATTATCATTAAAATTAAGCTAGCTATGCATATTGGGGCTCTTTATCTTCTGGGATAATATAACAATTGCATTATTAAAGAAGTGGTTTTTTTTCAGTAATCATGGTAAATAATAAATCTTTGGTTTAAAGAATATACTTGAGATAAACCTAATTCTACCTAAAACTAATAATATGAAACTCATTTTTAGATTATTTCATCCTATCTAAAATACAAAATATATTTTAAGATGCATAAATGTACATCATTGTTGATTTTTTAAAATTGTTTTTGAAGAAAATACCTAATAAGGTGGATTGGTGCCCACCATCTTTATCTTTATCATTTTGTCTGCTCCCTAAAATAAATCAAAATTGTTCAGAAAAAAATATTAATACATATATTACTTTCTGGAGTTTATTCAGATTTAGGTATGACTTAATACATTCAAGTTTAAACGGGGTAATGTTGTTTTTTCATGACGAGTTTCTTAAATGTCCTGAGCTAGTATGTTTAAATAATTGAAGTCTTCATGTTTAAAAAATACCAAATAATTATAGGCCAAAATACATTAATTATATTGATCTGGATAAACTCCACCTGTTGAAATGGGAAACAACTGCTGTGGTTGCAAAACATCTTGGTCGTGAGATGTACGGTCCGTCCGTAAGATTGATCGTTTCCTGCATTAAAATTGAGTATTGCTTTAGATCCAAATTATCTGAGTGTTTGTATTCTTGAAATATGAAATTTAAGTCTCGATTATTTTAATATAACAATAAAATATGTTTTTGATCGATCGGCTCTAGATCAACACTTCGTTATAACGTGACATTTCTTATGTGGTTGATAGTTATTATTTTTAAAAATACCAAACAATATGGTTTGTTTCACTATTTCATCGCTATTTAATTAACTGTTTCATTAGCTTTGTTATTGGCCTTGAAAACGCCCAGTAAAGAATGTACCGGAGTTGCTCACCTGGTCCCGTAATATCGATGCGGTATCTCGCTTCGGTTACGGTCTTCTCATTATGCAACTGAATCTGGTACATTGGGAAGCCGAAATTCTTTGATATATCTCCACACATGACACGCTCAGTTTTATTCCCAGCATCAGAAGTGATTCTTTTGGGAAGTTTCTATTGGGAATTGTTCAGCCAAAATATTGGCCAAATGTAGGAAGAGGAGACCTGTTGAGAAGTCTGTTGAACTCAAGCTATATATACACTGTTTTCCTGGCACAGTCAGCTCTTTCATAGATACTATTCCACTCCGCCCAGGAATGGCACATTTAGCGGTGGCTATTAAACTCTCAACATACAATATTGACTAGTAGAACACGAGCACGGGTATGGAGCTGACACACCTAGAAAGACTTTGAATTTTCTATTTCAAAATACAGCATTGTGCCAAAAACAAATCCGAAAGAAATATATCTTACAGCAATTTGCTTATACGATAAGCCGTGTTAGTTCTATTCTTTCACATGCACAGTTCAGTTCAGTTCAGTGAGGGAAACCTGTTTATCGATACACTGGTTCATACTCCTCTTCATGTTGCCTCTTAAACTGTCTAAGGTAGAATGGGGGTAGATTCCACCATGTCACGCTCATCGTGTCCTTCCCTCGCGTAAGACGTTCAGGCTGCACCCTTTCAGCATTGTTCTTCATGAGCTACCAGACATTTCCACTGGGAATAAAATCAGGTGAGGCTGCAGGAAAATATATCACATGCAACGAAAGCTCTTGGGATCGGCATTGACCTCCCGCAGCACAAATGAAATGTCACTTTGTCCCATGACAGAAGCGTTTTGTTAGTGAGTGGCATTTGACTTTTGTCTTTGTAAAAAAATATGTTTCAGTTTAAACGTATTTAAAATGTATTACGTTCACAAATGATACTATGGTTGTATATATACTTGACTTCCCATATTGATTACACAGCGGTTATGAAGATTTTCTATCTAATGTTACCATGAATGCCTGGAGTTTGTTTCTACTTTTTTTTATTTTTCGAATTACGTCACCCGTTCACAGTTCACTTGTATAAACAACACTTGACATATATTTGTAGATATAAATTTAACTTTCAGCTATGTACTGCTCAACATTTCTAAGGTCAAAAGTCATGGTTTAGTCAATTGTGTGGTCCTCAACAAATGTTAAGTAGTATACAGACAAGTGTAAATTGCTTTCTTGTTCTTTTAGAGCCTTGCGTTTAGATCACTTGATTGTCTGGCTTGTTTGCAGGCAGCTGTCGCATGGCAGGACTACTGCTGTGCGGCGTCAGGCAATAGATATTTACTTTTTATGCAAATTGTGTGAATGGCGGCTGCTACCAGTGGGGTAGAACATGGTTACTTTTTTGGCGAGCGCCTGTTGCCATCACTGATTTTCAGTAGTCCAGTCATATAATTTACAACGCTATTTTGTCCTTTACGCGAAATTGAAATTTTTTCAGAGGATAATCTAGGCCGAGTATTCTTTTGCACTGTCAATTTATATTAGGTTCCTCATAAAAATACTGTTAACCTATACATAAAGTTCGAAAATGGTACAATGGACTAAATGGTAATTATCGAAACTATCACCTTAGACTAAGAACGTTTGTGGCAGACTTTCCAATCAGTTTGAAAATACTTCACACGTAACGATTACAGAACTCAATTACAGATGATGTTATTTCACATGTCTAGACCGATACGAATCTGGAATTCGATCCCAAATTCAGCGTGTCGCTGATGTCACGTGATTGCCACGAAAGCAATTCTGGATATTGAATAGCGGCGCCTGAAACCGCGGGACCACCTGTGTCCTCTGTTAATTCAAAAGAATGAGAACGTACAGCTAAGGCAACTTAATATATCTTGTTGAAGGTGTTACATTTTCAGACCTAACACTATTTGTGACGTTTCCGTAATGGTAGGATAAAGAGTGACTGGGATAAATTCAGTCTCTTTTTTTAAATCTTGGATTCCACGTTACCTTTGATGTAAAATCTCTAGCAGAGATAAATCACATTTCATTATTTGTAATTAATCATAAGCGTTTCGTGCAGGAATCAGGCAACAATTAAACAGCTGAACGTAATATATTCCTGGTATTTATTAGTGATAAACAAACAACATGAGGTGGACAACAACGGATAATGCTGGGGAATTTGTACAATTGTTTGGAAGTGTCATGGGCCCACAAGCATTGCAGTAATACCAACAAGAGCTTTGATTATGCACAGAACATAAATACCAGAATGCTGTTGAAATATTTTGATTCCATACACAGTGATAAGATGTTTCTGCAGGATCGTCTCCATTATTGTAAATGGGTAAAGAGTGACATCTTCGGTTAAAGAACTTTTTAGATATGTCTCGTCTTTCTTAAGACGGCTTATAAATACACAGAATATGCTCATCCCAATGTCTGTTAACTAATAACCGTAACTGTTAACTGATAAATAAAGTCTGATATTTCTCTGTCACCATTAATTTAACTCCTTAGGAACCCATGTGTGAACTTCTTTGATTTAGAGGTTTCCTCCTAGCAGCCAGAAAGGCAAAGCACTGTTGACTCCTTGTTGTTGTCTTTGTCCACCTGGCATACCGCCTTGCATACCGCCTTGCATACCGCCCTGCATACCGCCTTGTTGTCCTTGGCCTCTGCCTTGATTAAGGAACATCCATGGGAGCATGTTGTTCATTTCACCGCCGCTCAGAGCCATGGCCATCAATGGATTCATCCCACCCATCATTCCACCTCGGCCGCCACCCGTTCCACCCATACCGCTGAAGAGAAGCATGTTCATCATGTTGTCTCCTAGTCCACCATTCATAGCGAAGTAAGGAAGCATGTTGCCGCCGCCTTGTCTTCCCATCATTTGAGACATCAAATACATGTTTCTTCCCTGGTCACCGCCCATCATCAGGGGAAGGTATGACATCGGGTTTCCATACCCTTGTTGCTGGCTCTGTTGCATTTGCTGGCCATAGGGACCCATGCCAAATCCTCCCCTTGGTCCACCCATTCCTCCGTAAGGATTCATGCTTCTGTAGGGGCCTCCCATTCCTCCGTATGGAGAACCCATGCCGCCCATCGGCCCACCCATCGGCCCACCCATACCCATCGGACCACTCAAGGGACCACCCATACCCATCGGACCATTCATAAGACCACCCATTGGACCACTCATGGGACCACCAATAGGGCCGCCCATTGGACCTGTCGGTAAGCCTGTTGGAGCCCCCATGGCTCCTCCAATAGCTCCAGTTGGCGTTCCACCGGATGGAGCAGCCACAGCCGTTGGATCTGTCACACCTTGGGCTGGAACATATTTTGAGAATGACTCTTGTCAGAAAAACAACGAAATTTAATAATAGTAAACCACTTCACTAATTCTGGGATGATTTCAGCGTTGTGAAAGTATAATAAGAAGATATCAAACAACCATAAACTCCATTTTAAGATAATTGCATACATTACATAAGATGTTAAGGTTATTTACATAACGATCAACTTCTGATATCAAGAGAAATATGAAACAAATCGAAGATTACTTGAATGAATAAATAACCAGTTTAGAAATATGTAACGTCAACCACAAAGACTAACCAGTCTCGATTATCTGCCGTGACGGATTTTAATTGGCGTAAAAGGCGAAATAGTTAAAATTATACGAATGGATCACTGATGAATCAGAGACGACTCCAGGTCTTTGCAAAAAGGTAAGAATGACCTGCTCTGCCGGCAGCACCCGCCACTCACACAATTTGCATAAAAATGTAAGTGTTGATTTTATCGCAGCAGGCACGAGTAAAGCAGACAGACAAGTATACATGTATGAATTTCCTTCTGCATATTACTCATGTCGGTAATATTGAAATGAGTACCATGGCCAATAATAGCAGTCTAAAAGCAATGCATTCATCACAACTATTCATTCCCCGTAGTTTACGATTTTCCTTGAAATTAAAATTCTATTTGCGAGAAGAAAATGTAATTTATGAATTTCCTTAAGATGACCCTAATTCATCTTCAGCCTGATGTATGTATAATTTAAATGGGTACAATGACAAATGTGCGGATGTGAGAAACCTAGATATAATCCATCACGTCCAAAGTCACAAAGGACGCTTCAGTATCTGTAGGAAGGACCCTTTTTCCGCATTACATAAATTTACATAACCCCAAAAGTGGTGAGAAATTTCATTGAATCTCAAAATGTCTTTGGTCAGGAAAACAAACTCAGAAACTGATAAGATTAGAACAATAACAGAATTGCTATGGGAATACGTTTATGCTGCCCATTAGGTGCGAGGTTTTCATCATAACAGTCAACTCTCTAAAACAAGTAAAACGCAGAATATGTGTAACTGAAAATGCAACACAGGTGAATTAACTTAACACTATAGCGTCTCTTTTTTGTTGAAATGTTGTCGCAATGCATTAAATATTAACTCACTCACTCATTATATATGTGTTTGCTGTTTTACGCCGTAATCAGCAATATTCCAGCTATATCACGGCTAATTGTAAATAACCGAGTCTGGATAAGGCAAATCAGTGACTGAAAGATCGAGCAACAATCCGACGCCGTTGGAAAACGTTGGCACGCAACATCACCCACGTCACAGACCCTGACTAATGACCACTCGGTCCCATTTTGTTGCTCTTGCGAAAGCAATAGTGAATAAGTTTAAATTGAACATATACTCCTATCTTAACGAGTCGCGGAAAACGCATCGTTATTGGCATACACGGTGTGTATTATATCGGCGAAGGCGTCCAAGAGAAAACGTCCTACAAAACAACCTAATTCCCTCCGTACGTTCTTTGCGTAAGTTGGAAAGTCAAACTTCGATTCTAATTCAGAGATGGTTTGTTGGACGCTTTAGATATTATTACCATCAACTAGTTCCCCTGGTCATTTACATCACATATCCAACGTGCATACAACCTGCATACAACGTGTTTCAAGGTGGACTGCATCCTCGCAAAGCAAGCTATTTCTTAACTGAATTAGCATTTTTGAAAACAATTAGACACTCACCGTTTATCGTGGCGAAAACCAAAGCCAAAACAGCACATCTTAATGCTGCCATCTTGTTATTTACTGCACACAGAAGATAAAACAACAACATATATACGTCAGTGTCATCCATGAACATCAGAAATAATTATAGAAAAAAAGAACCTTAACTTGAAAATTCACCTTTGGTTGTTTACCATTTGGCATAGATGAAACGATATTACTGTCAAATGATTTTTAAAACTGGTGTGGAGATTCCAATAGTTAAGTATGCCTGAGTGATGGTCTTATGGTGTTGTTTCACGTAATGGCTGAGTATTAAGGTATCTAAGGCTTCCTCAATGTTACTTGCCGTACACGCCGCAAGATGTCATTGTAACAAGGAATCAGTATATAACACAATTATGGTAAAAGAATACATTTACCACATATTTAATAATAGATTTTAGGACTAAATTATCACGTAAATAATAGACTTAAAATTCAGAATGCTTACCTTTGATGCACGTGGACAACGGTGTTTGTACGGGGGGCAACAGTGGGTTTGTGAGGGAAAGGTGCTGCCGTCTGGTTTTATAGGCTCAGGGGAAAGCTCGCTCGCTACCTCTGCTATCCATTGCTTTTGACAGGTGCGTGTTGTCTCGGACGATGCCATTAATTACATGGACTACGTCACTCATACGTAGAATGTGTTGTCATTGCACTGTCCACTTGTATCGACATCATATGGCCGACATGTGACACGCAAATTGTTTCACAACTTAACGTTATGTTGGAGATCGGCTCTTGCAACGTCCTCCGTATTTTGTGTATTTAGTTATACATTGTATATGGAATGACATGATGGAAAGACATGTATGCCTCCCAGTTTTGGAGATTCTTGTGCATAATTCCAATAGTTCCCTTAATTTGTTAGGGAAGTTATAATAAAATGTTCTCTGTATAGTATTTATACATAGATATGCGGTGTCCATGTGTTACTTGAAATATGAATATTACATTCTGTTGCAAGCGTGACACCGTTTCGACACTATTTGCCTATATTACTACCTCTATAATTCGATCACGATGCAGTAATGACATCTGTACTAATTTTTTCTCGAATGAAACAAACCCTACTTTCAACTATAAAGCAAATATATTGAGATGAATAGTGAATTTAATCAAAAATTTATTTATGAATCTCGACAGATTTTCACCATATATTGCTACTCCTGTTGTTTGATATGCATTTGAGGGGTTCGTCGATACAACATTTTTCTTACTATAGGATACATAACATATTCTTTCTATTCTGGTTTTAATATGTTAACTTTACTTTTCTTTCACTATTTGTTGACGTGATAGAGCCATTCTACCTAATCCCCGAGCTGACACTTCAACCATCACGCCTGTCCGTTCGCCTGATGTCAACATATTTGCGTTTTGACACAATGTACATGCTTTTCAGAAACACTTGTTTCAAATCTAAATTTAAGCCCTTATTGACGTATATAAGTAAGGTTGTCCCGTTCTACAGTATGGCGAGGGTCTGAAAGTAAATTAAATGTCTGTAATTAAATCAGTTGGGGTTTACTTTATACGTGTATTGTAAACTGGCTTTGATTTATAAATTCGTCACATTTTCACAAGATCTAAGGACTCACGTGAATTTTAAAATCAATAATTATACGGCGAAAACAACAACCACAATGAATCTCTGGTAAAATGTGGAGTCCATTATACGATTCCAACTATATCAAAAGCAGGTGTTTATGGATCAATATAAAAAAGCAATCACGTACACACCAACACACAAAACACGGACATATTGAATTAATAGTTTTGATAAACTAATATGCCTTAAGCAATCGAACAGTTAGTTGAATTTAATCTTCATGTCCACGTAATGGAATGACGACAGCCAAAGGCGACGGTCACTCCGTGGAAAGGTTAACAAGGAAAGGTTAACAGCACACGCATACTTATGATGTAAAGCTCACCTATTAACAAAGCTGCAGTGAGGCGCATTAAAATGTTAAAAGTAACAACCCGCTACCCTTAATGTAAAAAAATGATTTCTTTACATTAAGGGTTAATATCGTACATATCTCCCCTTATTGTAAAAAATTCTTAAAAATAAAGTTTGATTGGAAATATAGGGTACTTTTTGATATTTTCACATTTTTTATTGTTTTTGCTCGGTTTCTTATAGTTATTCGTAACAAGCGACAGCGTGAGAAACTGACTTTGCTCAGATCCGATAACAAGAGGGGCTATTATAAGAATGACAGGCTCGTTATTGAGGACATGCAAGCTACTACTCTGGAAGGTGATGGGCAACAGATCGCGACTCAAGTGGAACATCGCCGGCAAGGTCAAAGGTTAACTCAGCCTCAGGGTAATAACGGAGTGACCAGGGCTGTTATAGCCAATCAACAGGCAAAAAGCATATCTTACATAGCATGGAAAATAGAAGATTTAACCAACAAACTTTCCAATATTGGATCTGTTTCTTTTGTATCTGAACATGACATTGTTGCTTTATATTAAACATAGTCAATAGAAATTTACTTTTGTGACATTTTTCCGGAATATAAACTGTTATGTTTACCAGCCACAAAAAGGTCCTAATTCGGGAGGTATTCTGGAGGAATACTGGTTTTGATATAATATTCACTGGTAAGATATGTTGTTCAAGTTCGGAGAAAATGCTATTACTATTCTGTATGTTAAAAGTGTGTTTGGTTTCAGTGGAGATACATTATGTGTAATAACATATATCCAACCGGAGAGATCGACCTGGTATGAAAACAAAGAATGAGTGAATGAGTGAGTTAATATTTAAAGTCACATCGGCAGTATTTCAGCCATATCGTGACGAGAAGTTATACATTTATGATACTAAATATAAAGCTGTCAACGATGGACAGTACAATAACTAGAATATCAGATTTGATTTTAAAACTAGTTGAGAATATTAAAAGTTGGTAAGTGTTAGAAAACAACACAATATAAAAATGGGCTAGAGATCGTCAGTCACTGAAGGGTGATCACCATACTAGGGACCATGGGGACTTTGCTTCCTGCATGGACCCCGGCAGGATTTATATCACCCTGCAGTCACTGGCGATAATTGACCAGTTAAGCCGAAAATTAAAATGACAAAAATATTACGTTTAAAAGTCTGGTATGCATAGAAAATACTTTGAATGACGGTGAACTAACATACCCTCTTAGGGGGACAATAATGTTACGCTACTTCAACCCCCCTCGAGGGTACAGCCACTAACAATCTAAGTTATTTATTCGCGCTACTAATATATAAAAAAATCATGTTTATGTACATCAAAATTTATGTATTAATTCAATTTCCTTTAAAAAGCTGCATTAACATGACTAAAAAGGTCCTTGACTGTTTTTACACAATAATATTTATCCCTTATGATGGAAAAAATCAATGCAGTCAAGAAGGACATGTTTGACCGTGATTTTTTCATCACAAGGGGCACAAAACGAAGGATTCCCACCTTTCAATAAGTATTCATTTGTACATCTACTGTGGCCAATACGACATCGTATAATAATGTCCTCTTCAAATCTGGACGGACAGCCCAAGTAGGTGTAACCGATATTTGGTTTAATTTCATGTAATTTATTGATACCTACTTGGGTGTCCCACTTCTTTTTTCCATCAGATCTCGGATGTAACATCTGATGAGAGGTTTGATATCGGTGTATGGGATACGAATGGGCGTCACAGATTTGTTGAGTGCTGCTTTTGCAGCATCATCGGCCATTGTGTTCCCAGTGATTCCAACATGACTGGGTAACCAACAGAAAACGATGTCGCATTGGCCAGTAGATCATTAAACAATTCAATAATTTCAATTATTAGTGGATGCGTGGATGACATGTTTTTAATAATTTTATCAGATTCTCTTTCTTGCCTCCAGGCTATTAAAACATGATAAAAAAGAGACAAAATGGAGTAGAGATTTTGCTGTATTTTTTATTGAGTATACTGGATGAGTACCAAGCTGTTTCTATAATTGTACTTGGATTTGTTTGTTTGTTGTTTAACGCCGCACTCAGCAATAGTCCAGCTATATGACAGCGATCTGTAAATAATCGAGTCTGGACCAGACAATCCAGTGATTGACATCATGAGCATCGATCCACGGATTTGGGATACGATTATTTGGAATTTAGGTAGTAGTGTGATAGTTTATGTTTAAGCATCGAGTGACATGTTCCCCGATGATGATGAATGTCTCTGTAAAAGAGATGAAAGGTGTCATTATTTAAATGCGTTCAGAAAAAAACCTTAAAGATAACTCATGCCTTATGAAGTATAACAGGGTTTGCAATGGATATAAATAACTATGTGGAATCAAGAAGGACCAGTATGCACAATGTAAAAGGAGTGACCTAGAAAATGCAGCTGCGGGTTAACGTTTTATGGACATGACAAAGCGTGTATCTTGACGACCGCAACGCCCCAACCCTATTGATATACAAGACTTTGGGAACTATTTCTCGTCTGTATTCTGACCAGATGAGTATTCAGGATGATCTTGCTTAGGTGGAGGACATAGTGACATGTCAAGGTTATGTGCAAAAACTGACAACTGACATATTAGATTCACCAATCACCAGATCCGAACTTTTTGAAAGCATCAGTGCAAAGAAAAATAATAAATCTTGACGACATTCTTAGTGAATATCTAAAATATTCGTCCGCTGTTATAATACCTTATTTAAAAATTATATTAAACAGTATTTAATGTCCCTGAATGTTGGGCATAAGAAAGGGGAAGCCTCTGTTCCTAATAATTATAGTACACCTAAGTAAAGTTTTTACAACTATTGTAAATAGAAGACTAGTGTATTCGGCTGCAGCACTTGATAAAATATCTGAATGTCAGACGGGGTTTCATAAAGGTTATTCAACGATTGATAACTGTTTTGTTTTAAACTAAGTCATTCAGCGTAATCTTTCACGTAAATGAGGTAAAGTTTGTGTAGTATTTATTGATTTCTCTAAAGCATTCGACTCCATTCAGCGTCATCTATGGAAGATATTGTACAAGCATGGTTTGAGTGCTAAAAAGGTAAAATGCATGTATTACAATCCATGTACTGTAATGTAAAGGCTTGTGTTCATTCAAACAACAGAGTATTGGTTACTGAAATGGAACAAAGTTGTCGTTTTTGTGTTCAGTTACATCCGAAATGTATTCATATTTTCTATTTCTATTTGCGGAAGACATTATTGTTTTTGGCAATACTGTCAACGACTTACAAATGAAGCTGAATATCTTTACTGTTGTAAATTGGAAATGTCAGTAAATCTATCGAAAACAAAATAGTTGGGTTTTTTTAGAAATGAAGGAGGTTTATCACGTTATGTAAAACGGTATTATGATGGAAATGTTGTTGAATTAGTTACTGGATACAGGTATCCTGGTCTGTATTTTAGCAATAGATTACCGAGGTCGAATGCTTTAAATAACATTCCAATTCAGGCAAGAGAGGTGTTCATGTTCCTGTTAAATAGTACACATTCCTTGAAACCATACTCGCCTCACTTTTACTTCAAATTATTTGATACAACGATAACATCAATACTTTTATACGGGGATGAAATTTAGGTGTTCAGTGGCATAGAACCGAGTGTGGTAGATATTCTGGTCAGTCGCTTTGTGTCTTGAAATGTGTCATATATTGGCTGTCTCTTTCCAATATGCAGGAAACTCGTTTACGCAAAAACATGTAACAATATGTTGCGGTTGTACGATGAACAAGGTCACGTAAATTGGTCAACGAAACTTTAAAATGTTATTTTCAGATTAGGATTTGGTGATTTGGTCTGGTACTTTCAAACATGGGGTAATAAAACTGTATTTTTAAATATGTTACGTCAGCAATTAAAAGATAACTTTTTTCAGGTTTGGCATAGTGATCTAACCCAAATTGTCTTATGATGCACAGTTTAAAACATCCATTTCATGTGAGAACTATTGAGTAGTTTAACTGTAAATAAATTCAGAACCACATTGACACGTTTTCGGCTCAGTTTGCACAATTTAGATATTGAACGTGGACGACATTTCAATATTCTTCGTGAATTTTGAAAATGTAAGGTTTGTTACCTACACCATATCCAGAATGAATATCTCTTCTTGTTAGTTTGTCCAGGTCATAGCCTTCTTAGGCAAAGTTATATAAAATCTAAATTTTACATCTTTCCAAATATTCTGAAGTTTAATGCACTATTGTCATCGCAAGACCATATTATCAATATGAATACAGCAAAGTACCTGTTTTATGCCAATGCTGTAAGAACACAAATACTCCAACTTTGATAATATGCAATTATGTTAGAACTGCTTTTTAAAAAAAAATGCAGAGGAATGTGTTGTATTTTACACTGTTTGCAACTAAATTTGTATTTCGTTTGTACTAAAAGGCCCGTGGCCTACAAGTACTGAATAAAGTGAAGACGAGCTCTTCGTAATAGAAAATATTCTTCCTTCAACTTCGGGTGTTTTCTCGGGAACAAAATACGGTGGAGCCATGAAACTTGTGAAAGTGCACTGCACCTTTCATATTCCAACAACCTCTCAACAACGACAACCTTGTCGTTATTTACAGGTTTTCTTTATGGGTCGTTACTGACGTGTCATTTAGCCGATTTTGTTAAATCTTGGTACAAAGATGTTTCTATGGACACTATGCAATATTACTTTATTTACGTTACTACCTTGCTACCATGGCAACGGAAAGCGGCATCTGCAATGCAGATTGGTCGATATTCAGATATGCCGTTCAAATTTGGTAGTTAGATACAATGTATTTCAGGACTTTTCTTACTATCATGGCAATCTAACCGAGGCATCTGATTGATCGAAATTTAGTTGTTCGATATCGTTAAAAGATATATTCAGATAACGTTAAAGCTAAGCGGCATTAAGGTTTGACAACCCTCAGAAAATTAGGTGCCATACCATAACATATGATTATGCTTCAACTTTCCTGTTTTATTGTGCAAGCTTAAATTTCAAGCAGATGAAATCGCAATTATGTTGAAATAATCTTCCACGGTACATGATAGAATCTTTACATCTGCCAATGATCAATTATACACCGGCAAAACTCGAGTTCTTCCTTATAATGAACATGTTTAGTAAAGAAGACACTTTTCCCCAGTATTTTGTGATGCGCAGTGTCCACTTTCATTACTGTAAACTGTTTCATCTCGGTGATTCATACACTTTCTGTCACCAGCCAAATCGTTTCTTCTTGAACACCAATATGGTACCTTAAATATTCAATGTATTATCTCCAAGTACTCAACCTTGTCACCCAGTACAATCCAAGTAAAAGTGACTTCAATATACCATATTGGTTGTTTTTAAACGTAATTCTCAGGTCTCGAATGTTTCAAAAACACCACTTGTCGTTTTTTCTTGTGACCGTGATAAGAGTATAATTATGATTATCGCGATGTCAGTCGTGTTTCATAATAAAGATCTTGATTACGCTGTTACGGAATCGGCGATAACCTCAGGCTTCCAGCAGTTGTCATACTGAACAGATCAATCACATGTTTCCGACAGTTGATATACTGAATATAATTATTGACTTCAATTAGTATTTTGTAAGTACATTCAATTTATAGATTTATAAATAAAAGTAGATTTAGTTCTACCTTCATATACATTTGTATGCGTAGAATTTATGTTTATCAGCTGTGATGAGTTGTGTATTTTGTGTATGATCTTAAAATGACAGCAGTCATTCTACAAATGTTTAGTTAACGAGTCAGTTGGATCTAATAGAAATCCGTTTAAATAGTAAGTGAGTTCCATCACGGAGTGTGCGCTAATATTCGAAGTAAGCCCGAAGTGAAGTAGGTCTTAGATGTTTCCCGCTTGGCGAAAACCACGAGCACGTGAATCTTTCCAACACGAATTTGAACAAACGACATACGCCCATCGCCAACAGGAGCAGTTGTTAGACGTTGATCCACGTGGTGAAGCCAACAAAGCAAATATGGTGCTGATATTCCAAGATTCTTAGTAATCAGTCCTCACTCGCGGATAGAGTGTCCTGTAAAACAAAGAACACAACTCTGCACAGCTAAAGTCGGCTCCTCAGATCACTGGTTCACCAGTGTTCCCCCGAAACGGTCGCATTGCTTGCTTCATTATAATGTTTCCAGTCGGTTCATTGACTTTCCAATTCTTCCAGGAGACCTTCAGTATTGAATCACGAAATCATTAGACCAGAATCTCAGATCCCCCTCTTGATCGTAATAGATGACCACATGAGTGGCATCTATGAACCTCATTTCTCAGACATATTAAACAGTTTAATGTACTCCGACCACTCAAGTTATTTCAGGACCTTTTAGTTATCGCACAGTGCAGTGCATTGTAAAGAGTTAATTACAACGTCCTTGCCTTAAATGAGTTCATCCTCGTTTCTGACACAGGACAAAAAAGTGGGACCCCCTACAGAATTATTGTTGACTGCAGTAAAACACCCGTCCGTCATTTTCTTAAACTGCCTCGTGAGTTTTCGGTGTGGATACATGATCACTGTGTTTCTGAAAGACCGTTTTGTAAACGACTATGCTTCAGGTAAGGGCCATGTATGTTAATCATACATCTTATATTGTATCTGTACTTGAGGTAACTCCGACCAATTACAGTCCATCAATATTGTATGACCATAGGGAGAGCTCACCACGGTAATGGAATACACATTGCCAAAGAACAGGTATTTATATAAACTAAAAAATCATCTTTAAATATGTTTATTATATATATGGATGTTGAACAAAGAAATATTGCATTAATTTCTTATTAAAAATATAATCACACAAATGGATTCTTTCATGGGAATTAGTGAAAGAATGTACAGTAAACTACGGTTACTACAAACTCAAAGGTAATTTTAGTTCGTTATAACCATAGTTAGTTATAAGCATTTCGACTGTCAGATATCTGTATATTATAAGGGATCAGAGATTTAATGGACAAGCACTGGTTCTGACATGACATGGAACTAAAGCTATATAATTTCAGAGATAACACTTTTTTTCAATTCACAATCTATGAGACTTTAAAAGTCTTGTATCTATAATACACGTGGACGGTTGTAGCGATAAGTCTTAGGAGGTTTTCGTCATCAGTGGTATAATTAGAAGAAATTGCACATATTAAATGTGGTCCATGTTTTTGATAGTTATACCCAAGGCTTTAACCTGTGCAAGACTTTAATCTTACCTTCGCGTAAAAACATATTTGTATTTACCTCTAGAAACTCATGTAATATTCATACTCAAATTGCCTCAGTTATATCTTTTACAGGCGGAGTTTTATTGTATTAATTAAATCAGTCATATTACCAAGACGCCATGGCCAAAAACGATAAAATAACAAACTAGATTATTTCCTTGAACTCTTCTGTAGTCAACATTGTATGGTTCTGGCGTTTCTCTAAACATGTAAGTCGGTTCTACTGCATGTCTTCGTGTACATACATACTGACCAGTGCCACACTAACTCCATCACGATCTTCAGTAGTGAGTTGTGGTATTTACAAAAGAACTGACATTACTGTACATTCCACGAATATACGCACAAGGATCTGTCATGCTTGTGTTGCTTGGGGTCAGCTTGGCTCATAAAATGTGGAAAAGTACCTAGAAAGCTTATTATAATAATTAGATGGTTATTTTTATTAACTGTTATTGTGTCCACATAGCCAGCGGAATATACAAAGAAGCATGTAGTTGAATGTAAACATATTTCGTTTTTGGAATAATAAATATCACTGTCATTATTATTTCGATTAGTATTGTTGTATTCATTAAACAGATGAAATGTTGATTATTCAATATCTTTCTAATATTCCATGATGCAGTCTTCAATTAAATCACTTTCCAATATACTTACTGTAAGTGTTTATTATACAGGGGAAATGTGGGAGATAGGTTTTATTCTAAACGTCCATAAATGGCCAATGTAATGACACTTGAACTTATAAATTAATGCCTCAACTTAACGGGATATTTTGAATTTGTTGGTGTCAATCATTTTTGGCGATTTGGATAAGTTATTGGGATTTACCATAGCAATTCCAAACAATGATCCTAATGTTCTGATTAAGTATTAAGGGCATTTTGGAATATGATTAAAATACACGAGCGAAAGTAGGAACTGTGAACATTATATTGATCATGACCCTGATACCCTTGGTTGGGCGGACCACAAGTCGGTGAGAGTAGTAGATGACTGCGCCCGGGAAGCCTCGGAGGTCGCAGCGTGATTGATAGGCGGTGTTATGTCCAGGAATACAACAGGATACTATTGTTCGCGGCAGAGGAACGTGTGTCCTAGTTTCACAATAAAATTGGAAGCCCATATCGTACCCCATAGACTGAAAGGGGGAGAAAGCGACTGGGTGGGGTGGTTACACAGGGAAAAAAAACGGGGGAAATGGAGAAAGAGGGAGGTTGTGGGCGAAAAAGACAGCATTCTAACACGCACAGCCAGTTCCAATGTAGGCAGGTCTAATGCGTACGGGATAAGTATTTGTGTTTATATGATGCAAACATTTGTTGTCTTATAGTCGGGTTGTGTCATGTAACAGTGTATCTGCATCGTAAAGACATGAAAGTACGTAGAAGGTGGACTTAAGTGTATTATTTGCTAACTGCTATTTCATGTGTGAAAGACTAAACATCTTTGAAAAACTCCGACCACCTCTAACACCAGTGTAGAGTTAAATGGTATGATGGTACGCAATGAGATAGACATGGTTACCTTTCACTAGTATTTTGTGTTCAAGTTAATACAAATAAAAATTGAGGATATCGTGAACAAAACCCAGTACTGTTACGACAACATGAATAAAATGCGTCTAATGTACATGTATATGTTTCAATGTCTCCATAGGAGACATAGGAGATATAAAGGTGAAAAGAACAGATACTTCACTTTGATCTTGGCCAAAAGGCCGAGAAGCGATTCCATTGAAAAAGTTCATACTTTGTAGTTTCAGCTATTTTCATGCATTGTTAAATATGCTTCAAATAAGGCAGTACTTGGTGAAACGGGTCGCTGTAGTACATATGTTCATAGCCCGTTGCCTGTTGTTAAATATTGGATAACATTATTAAAAAATGGAATCATTTCAAGGTTACAAAATGCTTAAGAAATAAGATCATGAAGGGAAAACGAATTGGGTGTCTGGTGTAAGAGTGAGTGAGTGCGTGAGTTTGTCTTACGCCGATTTTTGCAATATTCCAGCAATATCCCAGCGGGGGACACCAGAAATGGGCTTCACACGTTGTACCTATGTCGGGAATCGAACACGGGCCTTCGGCGTGACGAGCTAACGCTTTAACCACAAGGCTATTATTTAATTTTGGGTTATTCTGTGGATGTATATCACAAGACACTGGTAATGAAAAATTATTTTAAATACAACACGTCCCATTTTTATTCTGGAAACCCCAAAGTCCAGAAACTCTACGGTCTTTTCCCAGTCTCGGTCAAATATATTTACAAAAATAAGCATGCTGTTTTCATGGGAACATACTAAGGAAGAAAAAAAGAAGTTCAAAAACTCAATATTTACACCATCTCGCCCATGGGCGAGAATATTTTCCTTTACTCAAAACTCATGTTTTTCTTTCGCAAATACTTAACTTGTATTCCATCAAGTATCATACACAAAATTAAACTCATTTTAACTTAATTCAACGATTTTATAGCGATATTGAAATATTTCGCCCATGGGCGAGAAAAAGGTTTGGCCCATGGGCGAGAATATTTTCCTTTACACAAAACTTATGTGTTTGTTTCGCAAATATATTTTAATGCATTCCTTGACGTATCTTGACACAAAATTTAACTCATTTTAACTTAATTCAACGATTTTATAGCGATATTAAAATATTTCGCCCATGGGCGAGAAAAAGGCTTGGCCCATGGGCGAGAATATTTTCCTTTACACAAAACTCATGTTTTTGTTTCGCAAATACTTAACTTGTATTCCATGAAGTATCATACACAAAATTTAACTCATTTTAACTTAATTCAACGATTTTATAGCGATATTGAAATAGTTCGCCCATGGGCGAGAATATTTTCCTTTACACAAAACTCATGTTTTTGTTTCGCAAATACTTAACTTGTAGTCCATCAAGTATCATACACAAAATTTAACTCATTTTAACTTAATTCAACGATTTTATAGCGATATTGAAATATTTCGCCCATGGGCGAGAAAAAGGCTTGGCCCATGGGCGAGCATATTTTATTTTGCTCAACAGTTTTGGTTTCGCAAATACATTAAGGGATTATAAGCATGACACATGATTCAACTCATTTTAACTTAATTCAAATAATTTTTGGCGTTATTAAAATATTTTGCCCATGTTTTCGTCAGTCCCTTTAAAGAATTAACTAATTGTTTACAAAGTATATTGTATCATGTGAAACACACTTTGTATTATATCATTACATTACTATTTTAAAAGGGCCTTTGGTTTGATGTTTCCTTTGCAGAAGTTTTACAAATTTCACCTTTTTTACATATTGCAACGATCTTTAATGAACCCGGCCTTATCTCTCAAAACGTTTTGACAGTTTATCATACAAATTCATGCGCGTGTACACCAATGGGCGATCTTTTTTCAATTTATCTTCCCTTCGCTAGGTGCGCTGACCCGGACGGTCCAACCTTAAACTGACGGCGCATGTGGTATGCGCGATACGAGCCCTACATGTTACTATGACGCCTATAGACAGTTTACTAGTATAACCTTCACTTTGTCGGCAACGGTCACGCTTGTGTGTGGACAGCATATCTTTTCGCCTAAACAATGATTTAACTATTGCCATGTCCGGAAATAAATGTTCCTTGATTTAATGATACATCAGGGATGACCACGACTGATTATATTGTATAGTTATCCACTAGATAGGCGTTCGAAGCGATGCGGTGAGATCAGCTGATCGTTCATCCCAAGTCGCTTTGTTGACGTTTTGCAATCGGTACTGAAAGTGTTGCCCATGATGTATGAATATGAAAATTAAGTAGATTTTGTATTCGTTCCTATATCTATGTTGTAGCATCGCCGAGCAGGCTACATCATATGCATGCATTTCAGTATGTACAACTGTGAGGCGATACGGTACGCGAAATGTGAAGGTCTCATGCAACGTTGCCCGTAGCCTCAATGTTGTGAATATTGACAGCAACACATGTAAGTATTTGTCAGATATATAACAGAGAGCAATGAGGAATGTTCTCAAGAAATTGTAAGAGTAACAGGCACTATAAAATTACGTCAATAACTATATATCATGTTACAATGTTCAAAATAAAAGAAATGGAAATCACTGAAATCTGTTTTGATGTTAAGGGTTAATTGGTGCATGTTGTATACAAGGATTTTATGTATATGAATGGTATCTGTTTGTTGCCAAATACTACTATGATTATATTTCAATATGATCAATGAAATATATATATTATTTTGGCCTTAAAAAAAATCAGACACAGAGGACCCTATACATGTTAGTTAAAATACATATTCAAGAGTATTTGTACAAACTACATTTTTTTAAATAAAACAATATATTCATACTAATTGCCAATCTCTAAAATGTTGATTGTATTAACAATGCAGTGTCTGCATTGACAATAATCATATGATTGTGACACAGATAAAGCTGATTCTTAACTTGCTTTTTATGTTTCCTTGTTCTAAACTGATGTTTCAAATTCCAACATAAACAAATTATTAATATTTTTCTTTTTTCTCTTCACACCAAAAGATATCTTCATTGCACAATGACTCTAATTATTTTATTTAATATCTTGGCACACTTGTGCATATCTACTAGTATTTGATTACACATGCATGACTTTTTAGCTGTCATCTGTTTCTGAACTGAATTTTATGCTAAAAAAGATAAGTAACATAAAAAGGGACTCTGGTATTCTTTCAGGTTTGCAGAATCAATCAATTCATTGTGAAAACATTTTTAATTTCTGACATAAGTTACTTTGATCTTGATTAGATCAAAATAGATACAAATTAAATTGAGGAGATTAAAGTATGCAGTCTTATTCATTTCAGCCAGTCCGTCTAAAATCCGGTCCTTTTTTTTTGGGCACTAATAAATGAATGAAAATTTAAGAAAAAATATACCTTACCTGAGTGAATCAGTCAATATGCATATTGACTGAAATGTTGAGTCAAAATACATATTGGGCCTGATTATAGACACTGACTGCAACATATGTAAGTATAATCTGTTATATGCAAAAACAAATAACATAAATAAATCCATTTATCTACATGGAATGACTGTGGGGTTCAATTTGCATTTATTTAACCATCAGAAGATTTGATGAAAAACTTTCATATTCATATTTTCATATTCATATTTTCTATATGATAATAATATCTACAAAATATACTTTATACTATAGGTGTCTTGAAGTACTGTTGAATGAAAATCAGGATACTTACATACAGCAGGATAGTGTATGGGAAATAATTTGTCAACATTAAAATAAATATAATGTTACTAAAACAAGAAGATAAAACTATGATTTAGTTCTGTTTATGCATCATAGACATTTTGTGGGGTAGTCAGTATGATTTGTTGTTTGTTGGGACATATCTCTGTAATTAACTACTATTTTAAGAGCATGAGTATCAGAATTCTGTAAGAAATGATGGATCAACTAATTAACACATGTGATGACTCAGAGCACTTAATGGTGGGACACATATTATAAGGGGTATAATATAAGAATAATATGGGTAAATCTCTTATTTCAATGTATGATGACTGGTATGTATATTGCAACTGAGTAACTGAGTGCTTAGATCTAATAGATGCATGGTAGATGTTCATTTGGCCTATTTCTAAAAAAATAATATAAATTCAAATATTCAGATGCAATTTTAATTTTGATCTAAAAAGTAACATTTAAAATCAGTTGTTTTATTATTTTGAACGTTATTTCTTCTTAAAATAGTTGTAAAGGCGCGGATGAATACTTACTATATAGATCATTGGTTAAGGCCTGTCAAAGTTGTCTGTGTGCTGCAAATGTTTGCATATCACTAATTTTATTTAATTGAAGTCCATGGTAGTATTTGTTGAGATTTGAATGCTTGAATTGTTGTGGGAAATAACACAAAGGCTGATAAATAAAATGAGTTTGCATTATTTCATCGATGCAATATGTTAGCCCTGACTGACAGAATGCCTCGCTGTTTTCTGACGTAGAAAATACCGTGGCAATATACCATTTTTCATGACGTTTTTCCCGCTATATCCCAAAGTGACAATTCGTCTTGTAGATGAAGACTCAACAAATGTTGATATTAGAAACTAATAATCACTACAAAATATGTGCTAGTAAAAAATATTCAGTTGTAAACGACCGTTTTTGAACGAAGGTGCAACAGGATAACTCTTTAGCTTGGCTCCGTCTCTACATGTCAGTAGTTGTGGCAGCGCGCATTAATCTGGGAACCAGACCGGGAGCGACAATTTGGACCGTCGCTTATATCATTTCAAAAGGAGAGTTATTGCCCTTTGGAACAAAAGGATCGCCCATTCATTGGCGTTATGTTTCGACGAATTGAAGTTTAGTTTGTTTCTTTTTCACTTTCCATTTTATGTCTCGTTAATACATCACACTGGGAAATTAAGTGACAATAGATATGCAATATACAGGTACACGTGCGCGTATTTAATGGGGAAAAAAACCGATTCGTCTTTTATTGCATAACGTCTAGCTGAATATCTCACATTCTAACGAAATCTCGAAATAATTATTTCATTATATGCGGTGCGATGTTTACTGGCGATTGAGGGAATATTATGACACTAAAGCAACTTTTAAATGCATTGTCTCTTTTGGTATGAAAATTGTAACAGTTCAGAAAAAAACAACAGCCTTCTTATGATAATTCTCATATTCTCATTAGTACGTTGTATCTAATTACAGTGTCGGCATTATTTACAGGTGATTCTACAATACCTGCTCTCGGTCAATTACGATCTACCACACCACGCGCGAATAAACAGTTATGCAGGTGTTGCTGTCGGCAAATACCTAGCCTGTATATGTATATTTTTTTTGTGGATACATGTATTACATATTTTCGTTGATATGTGGATATATTAAGCATAATGCAAAAAAAAGTTTATGAAAGATGAATTAGTGCCTTGATATATTCAACGAGATGTGTATCGTCGTTTAATGGGTAATTCAATAAAAGTATGTTTGGAGGAGATATCAAAGGAGCCGCCCAATATACACAGTGTCGTCCGGTGAACTACCACCCCATCCTGTCCGTAAGAGTTATGTAATCGGTACACAAATATATTTGATGCGGTGTCAGTGTGGAAGGAGTTTGAATTACGTCCGCCACTGGCCACAGAGGTAATCTTCAAAGTATAGTAACAATCAACAAGGTCAATGCCGTACTAATTACCTAGTGACGCGCGTAACAACGATTGTCAATCTGTCTGCTACAGCTACCATACCATCATCCCTGTCACAACTGGCATAACAACGGCTTATTCAAAATATTAATTGTAGAAACGTCTTTGAGAGACTAACGTATGTCGTATACACTCCTCATATTTGATAAAAAAAAAAGTAAAAACGTCAACTGGGAAATCAACTGGATGTTACCTTCCTTATTTCAGCTAACAGTCCTGTTTGTGAAAATATGTACTAGACATAAGATTTATAGACTAATAAAATCAATTGTAAGACCGCATAGACCATAAAACCGAATGAAATATGTCTTGGTATCATCTCTTGTGTATTAGATGATAGTAATGACCTGAAATGTTTTTACGTAAGGTTAGGAAGGAGAGACATTAAAGTGTTTTATAATACTTGGGAACATGAGCAATAGCATGAAGCAACATAAACATGCATGGAATGGAATAGGGAAAATGGTGAAAACAAATTGAAATAGATTTTAACAAAACATTATTGTAATAAATAACTTCAAAAGCGGTGCCCAAAATTGTTTGACCGTGTTATGTGCGTTGTAGACTGACGACTAGCAAGTAATTGTCATGCTGTACGCATGGTTCCATATACAAATTCAGATATATACAACCGGTATAAAACTGAGAACTGAGATGCCAAGTATTACCTGCATTCACACACGGAAGCAAAATACTTGTATATATGCCCTCTCTCCTCTGAAAAATGTATTACTAATGTATTTGCATTGTAATAAATATAGTAATAATAAATCTTGGTAAATTTGGTAGGTCTCCGACAGATATGATTTTCAGTTATTTTACACCTTTGATGGATACGGATTACGTATATGTAGTCTAGGCACCGTCTCTAATGTATCTGCTTGGTTAGAAATTTCAAATGTCCTGATATAGCACTGTTCCTAAAATAAGCCAGTTTCTTTTATCGGGTATAAATAGTTGATTTGTCTTGTCACGCAGTCATTTATTCTTGATCGAATGATTTCCACGAAAAATTCCGGCAGAGAGTTCTGTATTTTATTATATACATGTATTGTTAATTGTGGAAGTGGCTTACATCACGGTATCTCAGAACGCAAAACTGATAACATTCAAACATGTAATCAGTACACAGTTAATTGTTACATATAATTTCCTGCATATTCCTTTTTAAACAAAAAGCCTACATGTATACTGAAATCGGTGTCCACTGTTAAAAGGGTATTAGTGCAGTCAGCCATGGTAAATGGAGAGACAATAATAAAGTGATTACTTATTGTCTGTTGCAGAATATGCGGTAAAAGTGTAGTCATTCATACATTTACACATATACAGATGAAATACACGATATGATACAGTGCAAGAACAAACTAAGATACGGTTTCTATTAAAACGAATTATACGATTATGGGTTTAATTAACATGTTTAAATTTTCAGGCCAACACGGTTGAGATACAGCATCGGCATACTCAACTGGGGTTGTTTTCTGCCGGTCGTAAGTTCATCGTTTGACTGAACACACTTGTGTCGAGGTTGCGATATTTTTTTCTTTGTTGGCAGCCTGCCACCGGCCTGAATTTTGAGAAAGGTCTCAGCATGGGACTGTTAATTTCTTCTTAAAGATGTCAAAAAGTTTACAAACTTGTAGATTTTGGGGCGGTTAGGACCAAACTTTTTCCAGCTCAGAGTGCCACTCTTCCCAGTGTTAGTGGTCCTGGAACCAATAGTGTCAAACAGGTTCTGCACAATACGTCCATCAGATTCAACTGTTCAGCAACATTGTCACTGAATTTCAGGTGAATGAGGGAAAGGCAGACGCACGTTGATTTACTCTCAGGTTGTTATTGTCTTGAGTTCACATATTGGGGCATTTCATATACTAATTGAACAGAGTTCACCTGCACATGCCCACTTTAGTCAGACAGACTGTAACCAAAAAATGCAATGAGCTGTAGCTCTTAATCCGTTATAACAACAACACCCAGGGTGAGGGCACAGTAAGGTTAAACCGTGTCCACCAGACAATCTGGTAGTGGCTAGCGTCATATCTCCCATCAAGTCAGCTCTATTTCTCAAGCAAAATTATTTTTTTTACATTTTGAATAAAAGGAATTAAAAAAAAATCATATTTAACAAACCTACACATTGCCAAATACAAACCTTTAAACACCCGTTCTACACTTCGTCCCAATTGACCTGAATCATTCAACTAGCTTGCGAAGGTCGAAGGTCCTATACGACTTTAAAGTGAATACATCTACAGTGTACAAGTAACTTTTAAATGTATCATATATACTCATGATAAGCAATTATTTTCGTTCCTAATTCGAATGAGCACATTCTGGGGCTAAATCTGCAAAAGGACACAAAATATTTCTCTGTACAATGCAAACGATACAAACGTAGCGGCTGATAAAAGAGACAATGACTTAATAATCTGCAATATATCATTTGTTCTCGTTTAATCTATTGTACATATTGAAGTGATTGTAAAGTTTCAAGGAGTACTTAAATGTTGTGGTATTATGAATGAATTTAGAATATCAATAGCGAAAAACAGTCACCATATGGGATGTACATGTATAGCCAAATCAATTTACAACATGGTTAAAAGAAGGCAATTTCATTTTAAGCCAAGTATGTATGTATGTATGTGTGTGTGTGTGTGTGTGTGTGTGTGTGTGTGTGTGTGTGTGTGTGTGTGTGTGTGTGTGTGTGTGTGTGTGTGTGTGTGTGCGTGCATGCATGCATGTATGTATGTATGTATGACGTGGTGTGTGCGGGGGAGCGGGGCGGCGCAACGCGGTGGGGGGAGTTAAGGGGGAGCGCACTGTTTAACTTAGGACTTTCGAAGTCAGTTGCCCTGTATCCTGGCATACTGGTGCGCTCCTCACTGAAGCCGCCCACGGCCGTGCTCCGCGCCTGCATCACGAGGTATATATTTATGTATATGTGTCTATGGATGTATGTATATGTGCGGTGTATGTTTAGTATGAGTACGCGCCTCCGTGTGGCTGAAAAGTAGCTTCACGTAGGTATGTGTCCGTGAGCTACATTTTTTTTATTCTGTTTCAACTGAATAGTTTTATGATTGATATGTTTTATAGTGTCTCGTAGGTCATATTTGGCCGGATGTTATATTTTACTGTTTTGTATATATCTTATTGCGAAGTGTATATAACATGTGACACTTTAATAAACAATATTCTCTCTCTCTCTCTGTGTATAACTTGTCTTCCAGCACCACGCTTGTGCCGAGGCCCGTGGTCATAAAACTAATTGGTCCCATAAAAGGAGCAACAATCCCGCTGTACTTGCTATGGTTCACTCCCAATTGTCAGACGACCTAATCATCGGACAGACCAGTCAAGTGTGACCAGTGTCTTACCTCCTAATTACTGAGCTGCCCAATACTGTCATACTGAGTGAAAGAGATTAACCAGATTATGATTGTGTTTGTAAGTTGCGTTTGATCTGTGTCGGGTTGCAGTTGTTTTATTAGGCAAGACCAGGGGTAGTTTTTTCAATGAAACCTTTCAACCGTTGAGTTTGTTTTGCATTCATGTCATTAAATACATTGTTAGGTAGAATAATAACACGTTATATAGATTAAACATCTCCCTAACCTGAGTATAATCTCACATGTACTCTAAGTACCGTACTATATTACTTTGAGGAGACATTGAGTAGGCATTGTATGCTGTCGGAATGACTTTACGCAAATCCCTGCGTCAATGAAGATCCTGGGGAGAACAGATCTTCACACTTAGTGGAATAAGGGTCTCTGAAATCCTCAAAGTGAGGAACAGCTAACTGCATTCCAGTCCCCCCAAAACTCCCGCTATCAGCAGGGGTCCTCTTGCCAGCTTCCCCGGTATGTCACATCTGATTAATGACCACAAGCTATTCTGTAGCAGACGACACGTATGTGAGTCAAGAAAATAATTGTCTTCTTTTAAAATATTAATATTTGGTTATTTTAAACTACTTTCGAAACATTTAAATGTTTTGCAGATTAAAAAAAAGATATTGGTCAACTTGTAGACAACCCATTTAAATCTAAATTTATTGTGCGTAACACAATGGCCTTATTAATGCTTTCAAAAGCAGGAAGACATATTACAAAGAATAACTCTTTTGCCATGAAACATTTATCTAGTCAGTTGTGTACGAAAATATCTAAAAGTAGAGTAGACATTGATGAATAATTAAAACAAATGTTCATAATTATCAAATCAAGTGGGTTTTATACATGAAGCAGAAACAGTATATATACTAACTGGATTCAACATTTGACATAATAAGAAATATCTTTCAAAGGCTATAAGCGTGTTCATAAACCTGCAGGTGCAATGGACATCATGTTACTGCCCAGTACTACAGTTGGTGCACATGGTTTTCTGGTGACATTCATGTAGATGTGAGAAGTTCAGTTAAAACAAACTATATAGGAATAGTTTCATCTTGGTTTTCCTTTCATGTAAATGCCATAGTCACCCCTATTTCTTCTAACTTTGATGACAAAGAGTATTTAAAACATAAATAAGTACAAAGTAACAAATGTCTTATTTGGGATAAAACTCTCTCTGTAAAGTGCAAACCCTAGTGATTTTGGGAGTTGTGAAATGGAAATGGAAGTTTGACAAATGGTACTCACAAGCTTCGTGTACCACTCTGACAAGTGTATATTGGCACGGGTACAACTTTGCAATATGTTCGCTACTTATTAAACCCACTAATCATAAAGTTTAAAATTGTACCCATCATATTTTTCTCAGAAAGGTTTGAGTACCATTTTACATTGCTACGTTAGATTTTGAGGAGGTTATTGAGGCATATAATATCTCCTTTTAATAATCTGAAGTGGCAGTCAAACATAACAAATGTTATATTTGGGATAACACTTTCTTTGCAAAGTACAGTTTCTCCGGGATTCAAACCCACACTGCCAGAGTGAGGCACCAATCGCCAGCACACAAGGTCAGCGATCTAACCCACTCAGCCACCGAGGCTTCCACAAAAATGAAAGTCTGACAACTGGTAGTCTAGATCACGTACTTTGTGTACCCCTCTGACAAGTGTAAATTGGCACTGCTCCCATGGCCGAAAGCTATGAACACACAATGCCATTTAGAAAGCGGTCAAATGTAACAAATGTTATATTTGGGATAATGCTTTCTTTGCAAAGTACAGATTCTCGTACTTGAGTGCCTGTCCAGGATTCGAACCCACACTGCCAGAGTGAGGCACCTAATCGCCAGCACACAAAGTCAGCGATCTAACCCATTCAGCCACCGAGGCTTAAACAAAAATGAAAGTCCGACAACTGGCCATGGGAGCCCTGCCAATTTACACTTGTCAGAGGGGTACACAAAGTATGTGATCTAGACTACCAGTTGACTACCAGTGTTATCCCAAATATAACATTTGTTACATTTGACCAATTTCTAAATGGCATTGTGTGTTCATGGCAGTCAAACAGTTTTGAACATTATTTGTAGTGGCGAACATATTGTAAATTTGCTCCAGTATAAATCCATTTTTCATTTTTTCACTGAAAAAGCAAGTTGAACAGAATACTATTAAAACACTAGTCTGCCCCACAGAATCTCAAGCTTTTTAGTTTCCTTTCTGCCTTCCCCTTACTGAAATGGTATAGCCCCAAAACATGAAGCAAGTGTAAAATTTTCTAAAAGCTGAATCCCTCATCTCAGTGTGGCTCTTTTTCAATTTATTTGCGTTATTGGTTTCTATCAAAATTATATAGACTAAGGGTTAGTCCACTAACATACCTATGAGTATGAGCCTAACCCAAAACTACCATCATTAGTAATGGCTAATGAATTGCCTAATTGGGTTTAAACCCAATATATTTAAATGCTTACCACATTGAACATGATTAAAATATTGGTCAAGGGATGTCAGTTTCCAGTGTATAGACACTTTATTATAATTATTACCTCCAAAACGTTTTTCAAAGAGTTGATTTGGTCACTGTAGTTTCACTGTTTTGTCTTGGAGTGTTATGTTTCAATCCTTGAGTGTCAAGCTGTGCCATCAGTGCCCTAAAGTAAACAAACTTGGACTTGGACCAAACTTTGCCCATGCCTGCTTCACTGGAGCAGGGGAACAACTGATAAGATCATGGCTAAAGAGTATCAGATTCAATGAGAGGGGGGATGCTGACAGGAAGAGTTTGGGCTAATGCCACTAAGTGTTCAACAACCCATTCATGGCGTAAAAGGGCGACAGCGCTTGTCGAAAGAGGCGACTATCGGGATCGGGTGGTCAGGTTCGCTGACCTGGTTGATGCATGTCACCGTATCCCAATTGCGTGGATCGATGCACATGATGTCAATCACTGGATTGTCTGGTCCAGACTCGATTATTTACAGACCGCCGTCATATAGCTGAAATATTGCTAAGTGCGGCGTTAAACAACTAACAAACAAACAAAACTTTGAGGAATTCACAACAATCACTATGACGAGGTATGCATATCTTGCAATCAACCTGAATCCAGTTACTGGAATGTCAAACCCGGGCTTGGTTAAAACAAGAATTTCAGTTAGATCCGCTACATGTTGTAGATCTCCCGTAGTCAAGAGATGCAATACCGAGGCAGCCATGTCAATTTATGAGGGACAGACAACTACTCCAACATATATAAACAGAGCAGCCAAAGATAAAAATGAAATCATATCATGTACGAAAATAGAAATCATATCAACACAAAAAGAGAAAGTTTATCAGTACTAAAACTTGCAATAGATATGTGTACCCCACGTACACACATGAGTCCCATTCGACAGTCTACAACACCCGAATAACAGTTTGGGTACCCCTTGTGTTCAGGCAAGTTATTTAATTCAATAATTTTGTATTAAAATCCTTTTCAATTTGTTTTCACCATTTTCCCTATTCCATTCCATGCATGTTTATGTTGCTACATCTTATTGCTCATGTTCCCAAGTATTATAAAACACTTTAATGTCTCTCCTTCCTAATCTAACGTTAAAACATTTCAGGTCATTACCATCATCTAATACACAAGAGATGATACCAAGACATATTTAATTCGGTTTTATGGTCTATGCGGTCTTACAATTGATTTTATTAGTCTATAAATCTTATGTCTAGTACATATTTTCACAAACAGGGCTGTTAGCTGATATAAGGAAGGTAACATCCAGTTGATTTCCCAGTTGACGTTTTTACTTTTTTTTTATCAAATATGAGGAGTGTATACGACATACGTTAGTCTCTCAAAGACGTTTCTACAATTAATATTTTGAATAAGCCGTTGTTATGCCAGTTGTGACAGGGATGATGGTATGGTAGCTGTAGCAGACAGATTGACAATCGTTGTTACGCGCGTCACTAGGTAATTAGTACGGCATTGACCGTGTTGATTGTTACTATACTTTGAGGATTACCTCTGTGGCCAGTGGCGGACGTAATTCAAACTCCTACCACACTGACACCACAGGACAGGATGGGGTGGTAGTTCACCGGACGACACTGTGTATATTGGGCGGCTCCTTTGATATCTCCTCCAAACATACTTTTATTGAATGACCCATTAAACGACGATACACATCTCGTTGAATATATCAAGGCACTAATTCATCTTTCATAAACTTTTTTTTTGCATTATGCTTAATATATCCACATATCAACGAAAATATGTCATACATGTATCCACAAAAAAAATATACATATACAGGCTAGGTATTTGCCGACAGCAACACCTGCATAACTGTTTATTCGCGCGAGGTGTGGTAGATCGTAATTGACCGAGAGCAGGTATTGTAGAATCACCTGTAAATAATGCCGACACTGTAATTAGATACAACGTACTAATGAGAATATGAGAATTATCATAAGAAGGCTGTTGTTTTTTTCTGAACTGTTACCATTTTCATACCAAAAGAGACAATGCATTTAAAAGTTGCTTTAGTGTCATAATATTCCCTCAATCGCCTGTAAACATCGCACCGCATATAATGAAATAATTATTTCGAGATTTCGTTAGAATGTGAGATATTCAGCTAGACGTTATGCAATGAAAGACGAATCGTGTTTTTCCCCATTAAAATACGCGCACGTGTACCTGTATATTGCATATCTATTGTCACTTAATTTCCCAGTGTGATGTATTAACGAGACATAAAATGGAAAGTGAAAAAGAAACAAACTAAACTTTAATTCGTTGAAAAATAACGCCAATGAATTGGTGTACACGCGCATGAATTTGTATGATAAACTGTCAAAACGTTTTGAGAGATAAGGCCGAGTTCATTAAAGATCGTTGCAATATGTAAAAAAGGTGAAATTTGTAAAACTTCTGCAAAGGAAACATCAAACCAAAGACCCTTTTAAAATAGTAATGTAATGATATAATACAAAGTGTGTTTCACATAATACAATATACTTTGTAAACAATTAGTTAATTCTTTAAAGGGACTGACGAAAACATGGGCGAAATATTTTGATAACGCCAAAAATTATTTGAATTAAGTTAAAATGAGTTGAATCATGTGTCATGCTTATAATCCCTTAATGTATTTGCGAAACTAAAACTGTTGAGCAAAATAAAATATGCTCGCCCATGGGCCAAGCCTTTTTCTCGCCCATGGGCGAAATATTTCAATATCGCTATAAAATCGTTGAATTAAGTTAAAATGAGTTAAATTTTGTGTATGATACTTGATGGAATACAAGTTAAGTATTTGCGAAACAAAAACATGAGTTTTGTGTAAAGGAAAATATTCTCGCCCATGGGCCAAACCTTTTTCTCGCCCATGGGCGAACTATTTCAATATCGCTATAAAATCGTTGAATTAAGTTAAAATGAGTTAAATTTTGTGTATGATACTTGATGGAATACAAGTTAAGTATTTGCGAAACAAAAACATGAGTTTTGAGTAAAGGAAAATGTTCTCGCCCATGGGCGAGATGGTGTAAATATTGAGTTTTTGAATTTTTAAAAAAATTGTTTACTTCCATTGTATGTTCCCACGAAAACAGCACGCTTATTTTTGTAAATACCTTTAACCGAAACTGGGAAAGGACCGTAGAGTTTCTGGACTTTTGGGTTTCCAGAATTAAAATGGGTCGTGTTATACATTTAAACAAAGACAATTATATATATTTCATCCAAAACTGACACCAACAAATTTCTTCCTCCCATTTTGTCAAGTATTACGGTAGGATCAAATCATTGTTACAACGAGAAAAAATATTTAACTGTAGTAAAATGTATATATCTATAGATTCTATATCTATATTATGTTCTGTTCAAGATCACGTTTTATTTTCATGTACTTGTTTAAACTGAATTGTACCAAGGGTCATATGGCCTTACACACACTGAATAAACTGTCTGTCTTTCGTTTAAAGTGTCTTGCTGCTAGCTTATACATCAAAACAAACGTGACATAATGTCTTCATATACAGCGTCCCCGGCAAATATTTAGAACACTAAATAAATAACAACTACCGTATTCGATGTAATAAGCGCCCACAGCGATATTTGCTAATATATTGGCTAGTGAACAATCCCAATTAGCACCCCTTCCGATTGATCAATGTACACAAGCCTTATTTATTCGTGTATAATACGTGTGTCCTTAAATATGGGAAATTAGATTCTGAAAAACCACATCTGTCGTATATACACATTTCAGGCTGTCAGCATAAACCACGAAATTTACGATCTTTTAACCCTGTTGTTTTTCACCAAAATAATATTCTAAAAGGAGCCCCCTATTTCTAATTTTGTGAGCGCCCTGAGCGCTTTTTATGTCGAATACGGTACTCCCAATTTGCATGATAGCATTCCTTAACCAAATGCCCAGCAGTGTCACCCTTGTCCAGTACGTGCCTATATATCACGAATACAGATTATTTGCATGTTCCACGACTTATACTGGACAGGCAAGGTTTGATGGACAACGTTGAGCTCTGGGATTAAGTTAGGAAAACTAGTTTTTCCTGTTTGCGACGAACTCGGTTGTGTCGTGTTGCTGACCCCATTTACTAAGGAATTATGCGAACAATCACAGTTTCATATAAATCAAACACTGCATCAGCTCTATACGTGTACACTATTGAAAATATATGGTCAGATTGTAGCAGTGTGAAATTACCATGCTCTGTACACGAGAACTACATCACAATGACGTACATGTATACAGGTCAAAAGAAACAAAAGACATTTGGCTGATTGTAAATGCGTCATTGGCACACTTAAAGGACTCGCACTGATGGACGAATATCTGCGTAAATGTTGTAAACGTGATATCTAACGATCAAATATGTCAATATTAGCGGTGTCAAACCTATTTTTAAGTATGTCCGTTATTTTGATATGTGGGCAGGTGTTGGTAGCTTTATAAGGCTTCCGTGGTGTCTTGTGTGAACGTTTTACATCTACATGAAGATAAGTGCAATGAAGCAGCTTTTTAACATTAATCAACCCATGAGTGAGTGAGTGAGTGAGGAATCGAACTTGGGTCTTCGGCGTGAAGAGCTAACGCTATACCTAAAGTCTGACTAGGGTAACAATATAAAAATAGCGTAACAACGAAACAATCAAGGTGTCCATGTGTGTAGTGACCGTCTGTTCCTGTTAAGGGACGCGTGTTTCTTTGCATGTCGCTACTGTGTTCTTTTATTCGTGTGGATCTGGGACACACATTATACAGCTTGTTAATGTATGTGTACAAATCTAAAGACAAGAGACACAAAACCAAGAAATCGAAAAATGTCCCATTTTCAGGTACATTGCAGTCCTGGAGAATATCATTAAGAGGTAAACCTAATCAGGTAAGTCAATTAGGCCTTGCCATAACGATAAATAGTTTCTTAGAACTAACACAGTTATTTAACCATGAATTTATAAGATGAGCGATCACCCTTTCCCCTGTTGCCCTTGCATGCTATATACTAAACTGAAGACCAGTGACATGTTTGGATGTGGAAAAGGAATTAAACTGATATTTTTTCGGGTTTATATTTTGAAAAGGATAAACTTGATATAAAACGAAATAAGATAGGTTAGTATTAATAACATCTGTTCCGGGATATCTTCTTGCTAAAATTAAGTAAAATAAGATAGTAGCTGTTCCTACCATCTAACTCTATAATATTCCTTTTCCCCCTTAATCCCTATACAACAAGGGTGGGTGTGTAGTATGTTCAAGCGTATGTTTCATGTTGATGACATTGCAGCGTGACAGCGAGGTATATATATGAGCGCTATCCATCATCACGTCACTCGACATACTTGGGAACAAGGAGATGACATATCAGCGTCATGCTTCAGACCATCATATGTTTGTCCTGGTACATATGCGCAGATGTTGGGAGCATGTGAGGACATTGTCTGAACGTATGGGAGTAACATGGGCACAGAACTGACATACATTGCACTTCAGTTTGCGTGCGATTTGACGACACTGACAGTTACTGAAAAAAAATATGACATAAAGAACACGGTCAGCTGTGCATTTGCTTTCTCTTGCCCGTGTATTTTCGCACCTACCTACCTACCTACCTGCCTGCAGACAGACAGGCGTCTCTGTGATGGCACCTTCAATATGTGTCTTGGACTGTTTACCGACAAGATTAAAAAAACAAAAGTTACATTTGATAAAACTCTGCAGCTGCAGTCTGCCAATATGAACACTGCCCTAACACCACCCACAGACTCCATGCTGACTTTCGTCAAGATAATAGAATCAATTTGCTAGTGGGAAGAGCAGCAGCATTGCCTTCTGTTCCTGTAGCTGGCATTGAAAATCTGCTGCTTGATGTCCTTAATGAATCCCCCTCAATGATTTGCCGATTGTGTGACTGTCTTTTGGGTAGACGGCAGCCATAAGGTAGCAAATCCTCAGCCCGCTACCAAAGTAAGGAATGTGTCACGCATGAAACTAATGTTTCGCGTGCTGCGTATGTAGTCTGTATTGATGGAACTATGATAGGGTAATCCTGACTTGTGTGTTATGTATAGTCTGGTGGGTGTATTTCACTGATTTAATGTCAGAAACATGCGTGAAAGAAATATACATGTATGATTGTATGTTAATTGAGTTAAATGTTGTGTTATATGATGTTAACTGTTTGTAAAATATTTATATAATAATTATTTATATTATCTTTTAATGACAATTGATGTCCCATAGGCCGTGTACTGTCTACCCACTACAAAGTAACCTGAAGTAACTATAATTGTGTTAGAACAGCAGGTGACATTTCAACAAATAAATTTTCTTCTTCTCAATATTAAATAATCTCGGACGGATGGGACGGCTCCATTTAGGTGGCATTCCAGATTATGTCCGCTTCGTTAAACGCCTGATAAGGGGTAGGTCGGTTACTTTATAGAATACATGATTTTGGGTGTGTTTTCTGAACACTGATCAGAAAATAATTCCAGTTTTCTAAACAATGTTTTACTTGAGGTGATACATGTATGATAACGTGAATGTCCCTTTTTCGGAATGATTTTTTGTTGTTGAGACAACAGTGTTTTTTCATTAAAACTGGAATTTATCACTCAAACGGAGAGCCGGCAGATGAAACAGGAAGAACGAAAGTGAGTTATATATATAGGTGATAAATGTCACGTTTTCATGGAAGAAACATCTCATGCGTATACAGATTACAAGTATTTTAAAAACTGCGTGATCTTTTTTGACATGTACATATGAAGACCCATCACAGGAATAGCAACACTCCCTGTGAGACATTGTTTACCTACACAAGGGCTGTTTATTGTATATCCAAGCATTGTTTATTGTTGGCTTAAATGTCCCGCGGCCAGCAATGCGGCGTTAGTCGCAAGTCACGATCCGCAGGTCGTTTGTTGGCAATGCATACTATCTTGTTACCTTTGAAATAAATTCAAAATTCACATAAACAAAAAAAGAGTTAATAGGACAAGCAAAGGAAGATATATTCTTTTTTTTGCTAAGGACGGAAATTAAATTTATCACTTAAATGTCAACAGCAGCCTTTTGACAGTATAATTATACCAGTTCTTCTCTTACTGTCCGGGAAATCATCTAAATTATCCTTTCTCGAATATAAGTCATTATTTAATGACGACATATTAGGAAATTGATTAGTTACATCTAGTTTTCACAAAGTTTAAAAAAATCTTACTTATCTTAAACATTTATTCCATGCTTGAAAATTTAAATGACATTAATCTACAGTGTGTGATCAGTGTGAGATAAGTGCGAGAGATAAGTCTTCTAAAGGCACAATGTGTGATCAATGTGTGATAAGTACAAGAGATAAGTCTTCTAAAGGCACAATTTGTGATCAGTGTGATCAGTGTGTGATAAGTGCAAGAGATAAGTCTACTAAAGGCACAATGTGTGGTGTCATAAACAGATGATTGACTGTCTAAATTTTGAATATCACTTAAAAGTACTGCAAGCAAACGTTTGGCGAGTCTTACTTAGGTCAGAACTTGTAACCATAATCTACCTGTCGAAACTGGGAGATGGAGCTTTAAACGAAAAAAATGTACACTTTATAGACTTATCTGACATAGGTTATAATTCAATTATATATAAAAAGAAAGAAAACACATTTTACACAGGTTCTACTACATTGAACCCACTATGTATCAAATTTTACTTTTCAATAATCCACTATTAGGAACATTGAGAAACCTGTTCAAATTCTGTGACATTCATACATGCTCGACAAGGATGTTTGGACAAATTCTATATTTATATGTATACGTATTATGTTGTGAAATATCTTTTTGCCTCTGTGTGTAAATAAAAGTTCAGTTCAGTTATAGGAGGCGGATATATGATATAGCATTTCAACGTTCATGTATAGAATGATATAAACATCGAGATAGTATCCTTATTTTGACCTCTTACTGACGGCCTGTGCAGGAGGCTCAAATGACTCCCCAGGCTCAGACGACTCTAGAGTTATTTGAGCCTAGGCTCAGATGACTCCCCTTAGGCTCAAACGACTCCCAGATGACTCCCCTTAGGCTCAAACGACTCCCAGATGAATTTTATAATAAGCTGTACAACGTTTGTATTTGTTGATCGTGAATCAAAATGTACCAAATATCTAGGAAATTTGTTTTACCTGACCGGAAGAGGTAGAAAATAACAAATGCGTATCTATGATTTTAAAAGAATTGGACATGGAACAAGGGAAGTAGTTTCGGCCTGATATGAAAGAATGGGATATAGAATAAGGGGAGTAGTATGAGCCTGATATGAAAGAATCGGATATAGAATAAGGGGAGTAGTTTGAGCCTGATATGAAAGAATTGGATACAGGATAAGGGGAGTAGTTTGAGCCTGATATGAAAGAATTGGATATAGAATAGGGGGAATAGTTTGAGCCTGATGCTTATGAATCGGATATAGAATAAGGGGAGTTGTTCGAGCATGATATTAAAGAATCGGATATAGGATAAGGGGAGTAGTTTGAGCCTGATATGAAAGAATTGGCTATAGAATAGGGGGAATAGTTTGAGCCTGATGCTTATGAATCGGATATAGAATAAGGGGAGTAGTTCGAGCATGATATTAAAGAATCGGATATAGGATAAGGGGAGTAGTTTGAGCCTGATATGAAAGAATTGGCTATAGAATAGGGGGAGTAGTTTGAGCCTGATGCTTATGAATCGGATATATAATAAGGGGAGTAGTTCGAGGATGATATTAAATAATCGGATATAGGATAGGGGGAGTAGTTTTAGCCTGATATGAAAGAATTGGATATAGAATATAGGGAGTAGTTTGAGTCTGATATTAAAGAATCGGATATAGGATAGGGGAAGTAGTTTGAGCCTGATATGAAAGAATTGGATATAGAATAAGGGGAGTAGTTTGAGTCTGATATTAAAGAATCGGATATAGGATAGGGGAAGTAGTTTGAGCCTGATATGAAATAATTGGATATAGAATAAGGGGAGTAGTTTGAGTCTGATATTAAAGAATCGGATATAGGATAGGGGAAGTAGTTTGAGCCTGATATGAAAGAATTGGATATAGAATATAGGGAGTAGTTTGAGTCTGATATTAAAGAATCGGATATAGGATAGGGGAAGTAGTTTGAGCCTAATATGAAAGAATTGGATATAGGATAGGGGAAGAAGTTTCAGCCTGATATGAAAGAATTGGATATAGAATAGGGGAGTAGTTTGAGCCTGATGCTTATGAATCGGATATAGAATAAGGAGAGTAGTTCGAGCATGATATAAAGAATCGGATATAGGATAGGGGGAATAGTTTGAGCCTGATATGAAAGAATTGGATATAGAATAGGAGTAGTTTGAGCCTGATATGAAAGAATTGGATATAGGATAGGGGGACTAGTTTGAGAATGATTCTCATGAATCGGACATAGAACAAGGGGAGTAGTTTGAGCCTTATATGAAAGAATTGGATAAAGAATAGGGGGAGTAGTTTGAGCCTGATATTTGAGAATTGGATATAGAATAAGGGGAGTAGTTTGAGCCTGATATTAATGAATCGGATATAGGATAGGGGGAGTAGTTTTAGCCCGATATGAAAGAATGGGATATAGAATAAGGGGAATAGTTTGAGCCTGATATGAAAGAATCGGATATAGAATAAGGGGAGTAGTTTGAGCATGATATTAAAGAATCGGATACAGGATAAGGGGAGTAGTTTGAGCCTGATATGAAAGAATTGGATATAGAATAGGGGGAGTAGTTTGAGCCTGATACTCAAGAACCGGATAAAGGATAGGGGAAGTAGTTTTAGCCTGATATGAAAGAATTGGATAAAGAATAAGGGGAGTAGTTTGAGTTTGATATTAAAGAATCGGATATAGGATAGGGGAAGTAGTTTGAGCCTAATATGAAAGAATTAAATATAGGATAGGGGAAGAAGTTTGAGCCCGATATGAAAGAATTGGATACAGAATAGGAGGAGTAGTTTGAGCCTGATACTAAAGATTCGGATATAGAATAGGGGGAGTAGTATGAGCCTGATATGAAAGAATTGGATATAGAATAGGGGGAGTAGTTTGAGCCTGATGCTTATGAATCGGATATAGAATAAGGGGAGTAGTTCGAGCCTGATATTAAAGAATCGGATATAGGATAGGGGGAATAGTTTGAGCCTGATATGAAAGAATTGGATATAGAATAGGAGTAGTTTGAGCCTGATATGAAAGAATTGGATATGGAATAAGGGGAGTAGTTTGATCCTGATATTTAAGAATCGGATATAGGATGGGGGGAGTAGTTCGAGCCTGATATGAAAGAAATTGAAATAGAATAGGAGGAGTAGTTTGAGCCTGATATTAAAGAATTGGATATAGAATAGGGGGAGTAGTTTAAGCCTGATGCTTATGAATCGGATATAGAATAAGGGGAGTAGTTCGAGCATGATATTAAAGAATATGATATAGAATAGGAGAGTAGTTCGAGTCTGATATGAAAGAATCGGATATTTGATAGGGGGAGTAGTTTGAGCCTGTTATGAAAGAAATGGATATACAGTAGGGGGAGTAGTTTGAGCCTCATGCTCATGGATCGGATATGGAATAAGGGGAGTAGTTTGAGCCTGATATTAAAGAATCGGATTTAGGATAGGGGGAGTAGGAGTAGTTTGAGCCTGATATGAAAGAATTGGATATAGAATAGGGGGAGTAGTGTGAGCCTGATGCTCATGAATCGTGTATAGAACAAGGGGGGGGGGGGGGGGGGGGGTAGTTTGAGCCTGATATGAAAGAATAGGATATAGAAAAGGGGGAGTAGATTCGTGGATATTAGGAAAGTTATCCAAATTGATGGTTTTAATGTCCGATTTTGTTTTGAATGCTCACTGATGATTGAGTTCATCTATTCAACTCTAAGAAAATGACGAAGATTCCACTCGTGGCTGAAATGTTTGTTTTCCGAAGCCATTTGCATTTATCAGCCATTCATGTGCACACAAAATGTGACGTCACCTTGATTCGTGGATTACGTAGTAGATTATTGTATCGATATGTACGAAAGCCCAGTACGTTACTGTGTAATATTTGCTTATGAATTCGAACCTATACCTACCAGCATTTCTGTGTCGGCTGATAACAGTTGAAAAGCATAGTTATTCAACACCGTCTCGAAAAAGAATCTTGTCCCTAAAATTATGTGAACTATTTACAGGTAAGTTTGTGTCCTCTTTCAGGCCCTACTGTTCCGATGGTTTGCATGGCAGACCATGGCAAGGGCAATAAAATGTGTCATGTAAAATGTGAATCCTCACTGTCACTGCTGTATAATAGATTAATCGCACCAGATGGTTCCGCTGCTGACTCGGTGGTACTTTAAGGTTTCTTTTGAGATGGTTTAGCTGATGTATGTGACTTTGCTGGTCGTTTCTTGGTTGGTACTGGCTCTTTAGCAGTTTAACTTTTAACATAGTTTTTAACTGGAATTTCGATCTCTTGTTCAGTTATAGCTTTGCCGCTACCGATCGTGTGGATAGATCTGTGGTTTTCTTAGTTTCTTCTGGATGATGGGAAGCTGGTCAACAAAGAATTGGGATTGTTCAACGTTAGTGACGAGATTTTCCTTCTCAACGTTAGGTTTGGAACATAGTCTGCGTACGTCGTCAGTAGCTGGTACTTGTTACGACTTGTCTTCATCGTGTGATGCGTGGATAAGCAGCTGGTACGAAAGCAGATTATCAATCATATCTGGCAAAAAGGGATATATTCCAGACTTTCGGAATGCCGACTGCAGGTGACCAGGCGTTAAAGCCCTACAGGCTACGGTGGCGATGTTAAATCTGTTGAGTGTGGTAATATGACTTGTGAGAGCCGAGAGGACAAACAACACAATATTGTGATCTGTGCCCAGTCTATCAGAGACGGAAAAATGTATACAGAAGAGGCAAAGGTCTATTTGGCGTTGCTGGAGTTGCAAATCGAAGGCAATGTCTGTCCAAGTAATCTTGGAATATTACACCATTTCACCTTCCCGATTCAGAATCATTCCGTCACTTTAAAATTGCTTCTGGTCTTGATTGGAAACCGTATTTGTCCATAATCATGGCCAGTTCATTAAAATACTAGTTGATATATTCCTCTGAACTAGCTTTAGTACGAAGTTCCGTGAGAGACTTGGCACTTCTAACTTTCAACTCCGGACATCGCTCCGACAGACCATATAACAACTTCACAGAAAATGGATGGACCAGGTCACGTTTTCCTAACTGACAAGCAAAGTTGAACCCTTATTGGATAGCCTCTTTCCGGGTATATCCGTATCCGATGGATGCCATGTGTGTTACATGATCAACAAGTCTAGTTTCTTGCTCCGCATTAATAATTGAAGTCACACCTGACTTGACTGTGTCAACATCGATTTTGCCTTTTATCCTGTCTCTCAGTGTTTGCTCGGGCAGAGAAGTTTAATGTCGCTTTATGAACTGCAACTTTATTGTTTTGACTTCTGAGAAAGCATTAGTCAAAGCTGTAGGCGATTAACTTATGTACCCCTGTCGTGAAGGTGCAACAAAGCTATACGAGATGGCCAGAAATGTTGTCATAGTTTTTTTTTTAAATTTTAACAGACGGCAGCACCTCAAGTCACGTGACTTATGTTTATTGAAATCTAGACAATCCGTCGACGAGATGTGAGAAGGGTGGTGCTTACGGTATAGAATTTATTTGATGTTTTGTAAATATGAAATTTGGTATTAGTAATCCAGGGCTAATTATCTCAGTGTTGGACACTGTTAGACTGTACTTCTGTGTAATGCAGCTATTCGGAGCATTTTTGTCAGCAAAGCGTGGCAGTGCGTGTACATCAAAAGTACCGCTGTGTGACGTCATACGATAAATACCGTGATCCACGGTTATCCACGAATTTAGGTAATTAACACAGTTACTCTGTGTGTTGCCCTGACTCAAACGGCACAGTTTGCTTTCGGTAAAGGGCCGGCTATGACAGTCGCATCACTCTCCAGGCATCACCAGTTTTACGGGGGAGACATGCCATATTTTACTACCGCTTCTATTTACAAAATACTGGATGAGGGGGTCTGAATTGGACCATGTCATTGGACAATTGGACCATGTCAAGGGGGTCGGAATCTCCTGGGGTGCATGTCAAGGGGGTTGAAATATCCAGGGCACTGTGTTGAGAGGGTCGGAATCTCCTGGGGACCATATCAAGAGGGTTGGAATCTCTAGGGAACCACGTCACAGGGGTCGGAATCTCCAGGGTTGCATGTCAAGGGGGTTGGAATCTCTAGGGGACTGTGTTGAGAGAGTCGGAATCTCCAGGGGACCATGTCGATGGGGTCGGAATCCTCATGGGTGCATGTCTAGGGGGTTGAAATATCCAGGGGTGTATGTCAAGGGGTTATGAATCTCCAGGGGTGCATGTCAAGGGGGGTTGGAATCTCCAGGGGTGCATGTTAGTGGGGGTTGGAATCTCCAGGGGTGTATGTCAAGGCGTTAGGAATCTCCAGGGGTGCATGTTAGGGGCTCGGAATCTCCAGGGGTGCATGTTAGAGGCTCGGAATCTCCAGGGGTGCATGTCAAGGGGGGTTGGAATCTCCAGGGGTGTATGTCAAGGGGTTAGGAATCTCCAGGGGTGCATGTCAAGGGGGGTTGGAATCTCCAGGGGTGTATGTCAAGGGGTTAGGAATCTCCAGGGGTGCATGTCTAGAGATCAAACATCTTCAAACGGGTTTCTTGAACTTACAGCAGGTGTTCACTTTCAGAACGTAGAGGTCTGGATGGCGTATATTAAGGCAAACGTTCCATGAGATACATTGAGGCTGATTCATTGAAGCGTTTGTAGGCTAATGTCAGTAGTTTAAAGTCAGTTCAAACTTTGAGAGGCAACCATTTTGAAGTTATCGTACTATTGCGTGCAGCTGTGTTTTGTATGCGCTGAAGCCTCTTGAGCTGTTGATGATGTGACCTACCAATATATACTGAACCGCAAAAGAAACGTCACCAAAGTAACATTGCATGAAAAGTTGTCATTTGAATATCTGGGTAATTTTTGTCAAAGTTTGTAAAATTTAACAATACCTTGTCCGGAAAAATGAAATTTGATGATTAAAAACCCCCAAAGCAGATGACAATAATAACTGATCGCCCAAACGCACCACGGCAACGGACATGGTGACCCGTGCAAATTTAAATGCACATGCATTTCTTGCCCTATAAAAATCCACCCTGATCGGATAACATTCATTGGTTATTGAATTTTTCTGCCACATGCCAAGAATGACAAGAAATCAGCGACACCAAGCCCTTGGACGATTGCAAGCTGGACAAACCGCCCGGCAAGTAGCCAATGCATTTTAAGTCCACGTAAGGACCATTTACAGGCTCCAGACTTGTGATGCCATTTTCTCAGAGACTAGAGTTGTGTTTCACTTTAAGAACAGTTGACACTTTAATTTCAACCTTGATGATCAGTTTTGCCAAGTTTCATTTTTTAATATGTCTCAAAGTATGTTTACAGTGTTTGGACAAATAAAGTTTTTTATATATCTATCCATGGTGACGTTTCCTTTGCGGTTCAGTATATTACAATAGCCTTGACAGGACTAAAAATCTGCCCATGAGATGTGCAGCATCTTATGTGAGCAGATGTTGAATGCTTGCTATGTTCTGGAGATGAAAGAAACGCATCTTGGAGCTGTTCCATTGTAAGGCCGCAGTCCTGATGAATCCCACGATTTTTCACTGAATCAGAGAAGGCAATTTCATGGTGTAAACAATCCATTAGTTTGGTATGGTCTACAGTGTCAAATGCAGTAGACAGATCAAGTAGGACAAGGAAGCCTAGATTCCCTCTGCCTGCTGATGACAGTTCATTTAACACTCTCAGTGCAGTTTCTGTTCTGTGGCCAGCGCTAGATGCAGATTTGAAATTTATCCATTAGGCTGCTTGTATCCAAGTGTTCTGAGAGACGAATGTTCACTGCCCTTTCAAGCACTTTAGTGATGAAGGGTAAATTTGATTCCGGTCGGTAATTGTCCAGAGGATTTGGGTTAAGACTACGAGCGTTTTGACAATAGCCTCCTTGAAACATTTTGGAACTTCCCTAGATGAAAGACTTAGATTGATAATCTAGTAGAGTATCAGGGTGATCGATGACAGTATCTGTTAGGATAGGATCAAGTCGGCAGGATGTTGGTTAAATGTCCGCAGCTCTAACTCTGAGATTGGTTCAAATTCATCGTTCATCCATGGTGTTGCCATTACAACTATCATGCAAGTTCAGACCCTTTGGAGACTCGCCACGTTGACAATCTGGAACAATGTCAGTGTGTCTGGCAGCTAAGGACTGTTTATCAAGACTTTGTCGGATTTTCTGTAATTGTTGAAATCATTGGCGAGTTGGATGGAGCTTAGTGATTTGAGCAGAATCTTGTCTTCTTCCCCATCAGAGAAAATATAAACTTGTAAAGATCTTCTGGCAGATCATCACTGTCCTTCATTCTCTGTAGGTGATGGGCACTTTTAGATGTTCGTATCTGTTGAGTAACAGGATTACGTGCTGCTTTGTAGATCTGCCTATGAACCTTTAGTTTGGTTTTCCGCCCTTGCCGTTCAGCAATACCATAGTGTGCAACTTTTTCGCAATACCAGGGACTTGCCGGTCTACTTAGAATCTTCTTTTCGACCTGGAATACTGTAAGATATTTTATGAAGAGTGTTTGAGAACGGTATAAGGATTTGAACTGAAAGGGCGCATCATGACAACAGTTGTCATCCACAAAATATCCTTTCTATGCTTTTACGTAACTAGTCTTTCATAGGCAGTTAGAAGTTGGGAGAAAATGAATATATGTCACTTTATAATGGATAGCAATTGTTTTTATTCTTGGTACTACGTTTCAGAGCTACTCCTTGCTCTTTCATCAGGTGATTGTCAAGTATTTATTAATCAAGATGTTGACATCTAGTGAATAGTGAATGTACTGGTCCGTGTGAGTGGGTTTGCGATATATATATACATATAACGTCGTACAAAGAATGAAATAAGTTGTTTTCCATAACAGAGTGTCATGTATTCATGTTACTTAACAACTTCTTAAAAAATGCTAATCAAACAGTTCAGTTTAACTGGAATACTGTTGGAAACGGTGTTAACCTAACTCACTTACTTACTCACTCCCCCAAGTTATAATACAAAAACATTTAATTATTGTGGCCAACATATAGAAGACAATGTGACCCGTTGCTCACATCGCATATCAGAGATTTCCCTGATTTGAATATATTCAGTTAATGAATGTGTGGGAAGCGCCCAACAAATACCCGTACTAATCCAAAATGAGAGCTCTTTTACACTCAGTAAGTGAGTGTCTCAAACAGGAGGAACACCAAAAGTACCACATGTCGCAGACGATTACCAATTTGCTGAAATCCACGGACTATGGTATGGCGATCACAAACCAAAGTGATCGGGACAATTTTTGGATCTCTCTTTCCAACAATGTGTAATATGAAGCGAATATGCTTGAATGTGTGCGTGTCAACTATGAAACGCTTTTACCAATATTTCGGCCATATGACGGCAAGCAACATAAAGAATGCGCTTGACACATTGTATCCGTGAGGGGAATCGAGCATAGATCTTTACCGTGGCGTACTAACGCGATGTCCGCAAGTTTACCCCACCAACATTGCTTCCAGCAATGAAACGCATCTTGGATGGCATCGGTCGTCATTTTGGAAATGTCACGAAACCTTTCGAAAGCTTTACTGAGGCCTTGAAAGGCACCAAAGGCTGCCGCTGCTGGAATATTGCTCGACACAAAAGAAATTTAATTTTATGGAAAAGTGAAGTCATCCCTCTTGTTACATGTGCAAAGGGCACAAAATATATTCTACAAACACGTGTACAGTTAAAGGAGCTGAGAATGAAAGATTGACTTGTGCATGTCTTTCTAGCACACTGTGTAAATGGATACAAAAGGTATGAGCTATACAGTAATATAAGTACTAGTAAGTTAAATAAGTTAGGTGAGGACATCTCGTTAGAAGGGAGAATAAATACACACAACAGTCGTAGGTCTCTCTTTGTCATGAAGTTTGTGCAAGTCGCAGTAATATATATTTTGGTGACGTGAGTGAACGAGTTTGGTTTAACGCCACAATGAACAGTATTACATAACTACTATACCGCGGCGTGACAGTTCAAAGTGGGAGGAGACCCCGAGGTGGTGCAGGTCGTAAAGATCTCTCAAGTGAAACCAACGAGATCGAATATGAAGCAGACATGCTACCAAAAAGCTAAGTGGGTGTGAATCATGAATTCGAACTCAAGGCGAGAAAATCCGGGGGTGGCTAGGGTACCAACTCTACATATGGAGATGCGACGTCTTTAAGAAAGTAGGGAGTCTCCCGATGTTGACAACGTTGAGATCTTTGGATCAGGCAAACCGTTGACACTCAGACAAATACAACACAAATGCAATATGACACTTCTTCATAATATCATTTTATATAAAAAAGAAGTATAAATGGAAAGATCATCCTATAAACAAGCTCATGTATGTCCAGTGATCAGGTGGCACATAGGAGGACTTAGTTCTCTTTGTCAACGGCGATGTGATCCTGATACTGCGGAGGATGTAGCATATGATATAATTTCGTAAGTCACAGAATCTGACGTGAGTTAAGATTTCATGTCATCTCAAGCGACCTGTTACTGATGTGTTCCACGGTTGTTGATGAAATCTGACACCATTTTGTTTTTCCAGCTTATTGCATCATGTGATATATAGTCATATTACTCATTTTCACGAAATGCAAGGAGTCAAGGCACAGCTATCAATCTGGGCCGTTGTTTGGCTTCGAGAGAAACAACATCTCGAGATTAGTCACTGGGAAGGCCGACTACATACGAATATACACATCAGAATTATATGGTTAGTTGGTTCAGTTCCATTCTGTCCATAGGGGTGAGATTCTGTTCATTCATAAGAACGTTTCTGATGAAATCATATTGCTGAAAATCTGGAGCGTCCATCATGTCGGCCATATGAAGATTCTCCCTCCACGATAACCTATTGTCTGGGGTCCACCCATTCATCATCATTGGCGCACCGTTGTGCCGTCCGTTGTAAGATACAGCGTTTGGTGGAAGCATCGGAGGTTGTTCGAGAGATGGGAGGTTGAGGGGAGGATGTTGGAGAGGTGGGAGGTTCAATGGAGGGTGGGTTAGAGGTGGGAGGTCGAAAGAAGGCTGGTTCACTGGTGGGGAATTCATAGGCTGAGAGTACATTGGCGGTTGGTTCATTTGATGCGAGTTCATTGGCGATTGGTTCATTTGATGCGAGCTCATTGGCGGTTGATTCATTTGATGCGAGTTCATTGGTGGCTGGTTCATATGATCAGAGTTCATAGGTTGTGCATTTATTTGTGGATAGTTCATCTGTTGCGAGTTCATTGGTGATTGGTTTACATTTTGTGAGTTCATATGTGGATGGTTCATAGCTTGTGAGTTAATGGGTTGTTGATTTACAGATTGGGAGTGCATGGAATTTTGGTTTATTGGATATGAATTCATGGGTGACTGGTTGCTAGACTGTGAATTCAGAGTTGGTTGATTCATATATTGTGAATTAATGGGTTGTTGATTTACAGATTGGGAGTGCATTGAATTTGGATATGCGTTCATTGGGGATTGGTTGTAAGACTGCGAATTCAGATTTGATGGACTCATAGATTGTGAATAAATAGGCTGTTGGTTCCCTGATTGTGAGTTCATGGAATTTTGGTTGATTGGATATGAGTTCATTGGTGATTGGTTGTTAGGTAGAAAATTCATGTGGAGTTGATTCCCTGATTGTGCGTTTGTGGATTGTTGATTCCCTGATTGTGGGTTCATGGAATTGTGGTTTATTGGATTCGAGTTCATTGGTGATTGGTTTTTAGGTAGTAAACTCATGTGGAGTTGATTCCCTAATTGTGCGTTTGTGGATTGTTGGTTCCCTGATTGTTGGTTCATGGAATTGTGGTTTATTGGATTCGAGTTCATTGGTGATTGGTTTTTAGGTAGTAAATTCATATTTAGTTGATTCATAGATTGTGAAATAATTGGTTGTTGGTTCACTGATTGTGAGTTCATGGAATTTTGGTTTATTGGATATGACTTCATTGGTGATTGGTCTTTAGGTTGTGAGCTCGTATAGGGTTGATTCACAGGTAGTGAATTGATCTGCGGTTGATTAAATGATTGTGAGTTACTGGATGGTTGGTTAATTTGAAATACGTTCATCGGTGTTTTGTCAATGGGTTGTGAATTCATTGGTGCCAGGTGAATTGGTTGTGAATCTGTTGGTGGCTGATTCACAGGTAATGAATTCATCTGTGGTTGATTAAATGATTGTGAATTACTGGATGGTTGGTTAATTTGATATTCATTCATCGGTGTTTTGTAAATGGCTTGTGAATTCATTCGTAATAGGTGAATAGGTTGTGAGTTTGTTGGTGGTTGATTCACAGGCAATAAATTCATTTGTGTTTGATTAAATGATCGTGAATTGCTGGATGGTTGGTTAATTTGATATTCATTCATCGGTGTTTTGTCAATGGTTTGTGAATTCATTGGTAATAGGTGAATAGGTTGTGAATCTGTTGGTGGTTGATTCACAGGTAATGAATTCATCTGTGGTTGATTAAATGATCGTGAATTACTGGATGGTTGGTTAATTTGATATTCATTCATCGGTGTTTTGTCAATAGCTTGTGCATTTATTGGTAATAGGTGAATAGGTTGTGAGTTTGTTGGTGGTTGATTCACAGGTAATGATTTCATCTGTGGTTGATTAAATGATCGTGAATTACTGGATGGTTGGTTAATTTGATATTCATTCATCGGTGTTTTGTCAATCGTTTGTGAATTCATTGGTAATAGGTGAATAGGTTGTGAATCTGTTGGTGGTTGATTCACAGGTAATGAATTCATCTGTGGTTGATTAAATGATTGTGAATTACTGGATGGTTGGTTAATTTGATATTCATTCATCTGTGTTTTGTCCATCGAGTGCGCGTTCATTGTGTGCACAGGTGGATTGTTAAACGTAGGGGGGTTTATAGTTTGTGAATTTACAGTGGGCTGCAGAAATTGGGACGGCATGTCGTTCTTCCTTTGCAAAGGGGTTTCATGGTAATTAGTCTTAGGAAATTGGCTGATGGATGGCAAATACTGGCCTTGATTTGCAGGTTGCGTATTTACTGGTTTCTTGATTGACGCAGGATTGTTGCCATTGTTGTTGAAACCTAAACCAAAAGAAAGATCTGGGGTGCCTGGTTGACTTGTTTGATCAGAACCAGAGGTTTGAGACAGGGGTCTGTTATTAACTGGCTGTTTTCCTGCTGTAGGAAACGGATTTGATGCATGGTTAGTAGATGGATGTCCTTGGCTTTGGGCGATGAATTTAGATAGAGCAGTCATCATGTCCACGGATTTTCGTCCTTGTGTATGAGGGTGGTTTCGGGAACTGACAGCGCCTGTGTCAGATGGGTTTATAGTGGGTAAATGTCCACCAACTGTGTTCATTGTAGGGTTTGTGTCAATGGTGGGCAATGTTTTGGGTGGATTCATATGAGCCTTGTGATAATAGGAAGCCCTTGGTACTACTTGACCTCCTTGATACCCCTGACCTCCACTTCCGTGAGTTCCATGAACACCTTGATTCACCTCAACTATGTGACCTCCTTGAACATTTTGACTGCCACCACTTTGACTTGCCTGACTGTTACGGCCTCCTTGAACTCCATAACCCCCTGGACTTCCCGCACCTGCATGACCACTGACGCGTGGTACCACTGCTGATGCTCTAGGAAGAAATCCGTCTGAAAACATAATGGCGGTGCAATGTAAGTACATGTGATACAAAAATAACGACAATATATATCTCACAGTGGGGTTTGCACACATTACCTTATGTGTTCTATGGAGGTTGTTAAAACCTTTGAAAACCTCATGTATCAACCTCACGTTTCAGATATGTATCACAAGGGCTTCAATATGAGGTTTTTGAAAGGCATTCAGAAGTGATTCACATAAGGAAGAGAATATATGGATGTCAACTTCTTTATTATGAGGAACACAACGTTTCGGAGTATATGCTTACTCCTTCATCGGGTGAATGAGGAACACAAATTCGGAGTATATGCATACTCTTTCATCAGGTGAATGAGGAACACAACGTTTCGGAGTATATACTTACTCCTTCATTAGGTGAATGAGGAACACAACGTTTCGGAGTATATGCTTACTCCTTCATCAGGTGAATGAGGAACACAACGTTTCGGAGTATATGCCTACTCCTTCATCAGGTTCAATATGGACAGGCTTCAATATGAGCAGCTAGTAATGTGTTTTCCCTGTCATCCATTGCAGCGAACAGTGCTCCTGTGGGGTACGTTCTTTACAGGAAATTATTAAGATTCCTTTACACAGTACATCCCTGCAAAATATATGGATACCGCTGACTGTTTGGGGAGGTCCAAGCTAATGGTAATTCGTTGTCACAACCAATTCGCCCTTAAACCAATTAAGCTTTGTTATATCCACACGTCTTAAATCTGATATATACCGAAACGTCGCATCATAACATGATAAAGAAGTTGTCATCCATAAAATATCTTGTCTTTAATGTCAGTAATAACTGGCACAAAGTCACGATCTTGGATTATTATCGCCGGTTGTAGTCTGCATCACATGACGCATTTCATCACTGTATATCAGCCAGCGGCGACGTTTGACAAGCACACAATTTGCAGCGTATGCAAACAATATGAAAGTGTGGGAGATTCAAATGTTGCGTTGGTTAGGTCAAAAAACACATTTGCCTGAAGTTTATCCATGATATAGTAGGTCAGCATTCGTCTATATTATTAATTGTGTATACATGCATTCTCAGGGGCCTGATTGATTCTCTTTGTTCGGCAATTTGTTTACCAGTCAATCAGACAACGGGCGATTCTTGCTGAAATTGTATTTACATATATATAGAACTAGTAGTTCCAGAAAAGTCACAGTTTGCGTATCAGCCAATCAAATCCCATGCAAGAGTTGTGACACATGTGTTTAATAACAGTTTGTTATGCTGCACGTCCAGGAAGTACCACGTGTGTAATAGGTGTTGGTATTAAACACTTACGGTCACAGGTACACTTCGACTGATGATATACTGTTCCGGGAGCACATTTCCTTGGCATCAACTTTCCATGGACTTTTTCAAAATACATATCTGGCCTCTGCAAGTTCGGTGACAGGTTTGGACAGATCTGACCTGAAACGTGTCATACTCGTGATTGATAGTACTGACAATTGTTATGTTTTTATATTAATCATGTAGATGTTAACTCGGTACGTTATGAACGGTACGTAGTGTTGTACGTTATTTTATTTATCACTAAACATGTATTAATATGGTACACCTTTATGATGACTGTGGTTGTATAGTTCCATTCAATAGAAAGGATCGCTAAATAATCATATCAATTATGGAGATAATTCTCTGCGTTCTTTAATTGGAAAAATATACAACAGTATCAGAGAGTGAAGATGGTTTCAGACAGAAACATTCCAAAGTCGATCATACATCTTACTTCGTACGCAATTATTCAGAAATGTTTATCAAGAAGAAAACAACACTTTATATTGCCTTCATTGATTTTAGAAATGCATTTGACTCTGTAAATCGCACTAAGTTTTGTCATTGCTCGTATTCAGCTGGTTTAAATGGTAAAATCATAAAGGCAATCAAGAGAGAGAGAGAGAATAATGTTTATTATAGTGTCAGATGTTATATTCACTGCATACTAAAACAGGTACACTAACAATAAATTATAACATCCGACCAGGTATGGCCTACGAGACACTAGACATAAAAGCATATGTATAAGGTCATGATCTGGATAAGGTAAATTAAGACATATACAACACAATGTGTAAAGTTAAGATGAGGTTATGAACACCCACGCACGCACGCACACGCACACACACGCCAAATTACTTATAAAGCAGTCACGCACACAATCATACACAAACACGAAGACACACACACACTCATACACACACACCAAACATACACATATACACACACACCACACGAACACCTACACACCATACGTACATTATACCCCCCTACCCAACACACACAAACACACACACACACACACACACACACACACACACACACACACACACACACACACACACACAGAAATCTGGCATACATTCACACATAGCGTGCATTACATCATAACGTAAATCATCATACATGTCATGAGTCAATTAAAAAGTGGACCTCAGTCTCTACTGAATTAAAACAAAAAGGGCAAGTTCTATCCTGGAGAAGGACAGGGGAACGACTGTACCTCATTTTTTCAATGTTAATGGGGAGGCTGCCACTGCGTATAAGTGCCAAATATTTTCTGGTGTTTCTATGGATATAATTTGATAAGACATAGGGCGCATGCGCTAGATCCTTCCTAAGCAATCTATAGGTCCTCAGCTAATTACCATTAGGGTTATTAGCAACATTCTACAGCTCTGAAAACCAATATATACATAATTGCCTGACAATCACAACACATGGAGTAATTTATGAATTATCATTAACCATCAGTGACCACGTAACGGCAGATTGTATTTAAAAAGGTAGACATTATACTTTGTATACTTTTGAACAGTTTCTCGGTTTGATAGTTGCCTCAGTAGTAATTCAAGTTTATAACAGTTTGGTTTCACATGGTAGAAAAGTGGCACATAACATTCTCTTTCCAGTACCAAGTATCGATATGCGAAGAGATAATGAAGTTCACCTCCGACTTTTACTTTATGACATAAATTGCATAATCTATTATTGTAGAGGGTAGTGATTACTAGAACGGAATTTGATGAGGGGGCGAGATAAATGATCAGCTTCCATTGCTCACAATTCTCATAATAGGTATTAATACAATGCTGTAGATCTTCAGTAGTTTTATAAAACCAACAGTTTTGACACCCTCACATTTAGAGACATTCAAATGGGCTTCAACGTCATTTAGAAAGAGTGAAAATAGAAGAGGCGATAGGTTTTCGCCCTGACGGACTCCTCTTTCGCAGCGAAAATATCCTTTTATGTCACCATTATGTTTTATACACGATTTAATATTATCGAATTTGTTCAACATAATCGTAAACAGTCTTAAGCGTATTCAATACGAAAACAGTTTCTGTCGAATCCCTACCTTTCATATGCTGTCAAAAACATTTTGAAAATCTATGAAGACACAGAATAGTTTTGTTTTTTGCTAATCTTAAAATATATATAAGATTGTTTAATACAAATATGTGGTCCACTGTCCACCTTTTTTGAAACGCGCCTGTATCTCTGAAAGAAGGTTGTTTTCTTCCACATATTTGTTCAGTCTGGCTTTTAGCACAGAGGTGAATAACTTTCCGAGACAGGATAATAGAGCTATTGATCGATAGTTTTCTGGTCTATTAGCGTCGCCTTTCTTATTATCTTTTTATATTTCAAATGAAAAACTTCACATTTTTAAAAGTAATCCCATATATGATATACAACGGACAAATGTATCAGAGAAGGTAATTTTTAATCATTAATGTCTAAAGAAGGATTTTAATTAACGATGGTAACCATAATTTGTTCCAAGCACCGGTATTCGGTAATAACATTAACAGTTTAAATCATAAGTCCCAAGCACGAGAATCTGATGGCACACATGTTCAGTAGCGTGTATGGCCACCATGTACGTTGACAACTGCCACACAACGCCTCCGCATGGACCCTGTGATGCTTGTGAACACATGATTGGGAAGACGACGCCATTGTTGCTGCAAAATGGTGCCAAGATCTTGCAAATTCTGTGGTTGGTTCTGGAGAGTGCGCAGACTTCTGCCAAGTGCATCCCAGACGTGTTCGATGGGTTTGAGGTCGGGAGACCTTGACGGCCAGTCCATGACGTTGACTCCCGCATTCTGAAGGAAATTCCTTGTCAAAATTGCTGTGAGGGGTCTGGCATTGTCGTGTTGGAAGATCAAACCGGGTCCATGTGCTGCCATAAAAGGCAAAAGTTCTGGTGCCAGTACCTGGTCGCGGTAAGCAGCAGCGTTGAGGTTGCCACGGATGACAAGAAGCCTGGAACGTGCATTGCCACAGAAAGCACCCCACACCATGACACTTCCGCCTCGAAATCTGTCAACTTCCTGTAGACAACACTGAGCGTAACGTTCATGACGGCGCCTCCACACCCTCGCCCCACCATCAGCAAATCGAAGATTAAATCGGGATTCATCACTGAAGACGACTTGATTCCAATTCCTCTGAGTCCATCGTAAGTGTCGCTGTGCCAACAATTGACGTTGACGTCTGTGAAATTGAGTCAGAATCGGCCCGCAGTATGGCCGTCGTGCTTGAAGGTGAGCAGTTCTCAGACGGTTTCGAACAGTTTGCGCACTCAGTCTACCCCTAAACAGTTACTTTCTGGTTGATGTAGCCGTCAAAAATCGGTTACGGAGGTGACGTAAGACAATCTGACGATCCTCTGCATGTGACGTCACACGTGGTCGACCTGGCCGAGGGCGATCAGCGGTGGTACCCGTTTGCTGTAGACACGTCTGTAAATCATAAACAGTCCGTCGACTACAACCAATCGTCCTTGCGACTTCAGCTACGGACGTTCCCGTCTGCAACATGCCGATGGCACGTTCACGTTGCACATTTGAAAGGCGTGGCATGACAAATGGCCGTAAAGACTTTTGTTTTCTTGTGTTTTTCTTTTTTTGTTAATGACTGCTAACACGTATGGCTGAAATCACGTCCGGTATTATGGCCACGTGACCAGTTGCACGTGAAAAAACACTTTTGCCACTATAGTGCTGTGCACATGATTTTGATCGATTCACCTGCACAAAAACGGGTGTTATCTAAAGACAATACGTGGCCATTACTGTTTAAATACACAATAAGGGCCCACAATGATAACTTGTCAAAATGTTAAAATTTTAGGATTGTGAAGTTTTTAATTTGGTTCAGTATATATCGGTTTAATAATCCCTGCTAACCAGGATCCTGGACTATGTTCACTCTCAATTACTAAGTTAAATAATTCATAATAAAATGAAGAAAAAGTTAATCTTTTTATCATATCAACACCAACACTTTTTTATTTTTGCCAGGAATGAATGATTGCGCCAACGGGGAGTCATTAGCATAACAGTGTTTTACTTTATTGCTTACGAGGGCAAACATTTAGGGGTTCATAAAAATAGTACGTGCCCTGGGGTCATATCACGTCAGGAGACAATAGTGTATTGTGTCGCCGTTATCCGGATGGCATTGTTGACGTCATTCGAATCTTATTGTGAAATAAGGTCGGAATGACGTCACTCTAGAAACGATATCAGAGCTAAAGATTGTTGACGTCATTCAACAAATTGTGATTCCGCTGCTGTTGCGACTTGCTGTTAGATAAACACTAAAATCTGTCTCTGTATGTAGACATCTCCTTCGGTAATAAATAGAACATCATTTTCGTGTTCAGGTCATACTATGTTTACGACACACGTGCCAAAAATCCAGTATCCCAGAATTCGCTCTCCCTCGGAAAATACCGGTATTTAGGTACTCGTGTCGTGAACATTGTATGACATGAACACTCATATACTAGTAATATTCTCTATGTATGACGATCTATATTCCCGAGACGCCGTGTATGATCCGTAAAGAGGCTGAGTCCAAGGACTGAACCTAGTGGCAGACCACAGGTCAGATCGAGTCTCTCTGTAGTGTTATCTACGATAACAGCCTGCTTCCTGTCAAAAGGAGCATCAGCTTAATGCAGTTATGTCTATTCCCATACTAACATGTTATACTGAACCACAAAAGAAACGTCACAATGGATAGATATATGAGAAACCTTATCCAAATATTGTAAACATACTTTGAGACATATTAAAAAGACGAAACTTGGCAAAACTGATCATTAATGTTGAAATTAAGGTGTCAAATGTTCTCAAAGTGAAACACAACACGAGTCTCGGAAAATTGCATCACAAGTCAGTATCTCGTGTGTCCGCCATGCGCAATGGGGACTGCCGTGCAACGTCGATACATGGAATGGATGAGGCGGTTGATTAAGGCCATGGGCACTTGAGACAACACTCTGAGGAACGCCTGGCGCAGTTCAGCCGCAGTTGTCGGCCTTGGTCGGACGTCATTCAGCCGTCTTTGAATCTCGTCCCACAGGTGCTCAATGGGATTTAAATCGGGACTGAGGGTAGGCCACTGCATTGTTCTGGTGCCATTCTGCTGGAGGAAGTCTCTTGTTGCCCTTGCAGTGTGGGAACAGGCGTTATCATGCTGAAACTCGTCGTTGCGGCGACGTGCCAAATGGGGTATGGCGTGTGGTCTCAAGACTTGATCAATGTACCCAACTGCTGTGACACCATTGCCTCTTCCTGGACCGATGTTCTGGAAGACCACAGGGCCGACCCTCTGTGCAAGACCAATTCCACCCTAACACAATGATGCTCGGAGCACCCAACGAGTCTCTCTCCACAACAGAAGCATCCGAATAACGTTCCCCGCGGGGTCGCCAGACTCTCTGACATCTGCTGACATGAAACAAAGCGATCTTGAAGATGCTGTCGCACAATCTGACGATCCTGACGTCGGGTGGTGATCCTTGGTCTTCCACTACGTGGTCGGTCATCTGTGGTGTTGGTGATCTGGTACCGTTGCTGGAGGCTGTTTATGTTCCTTACGTGGACTTGAAATGCATTTGCTACTTGCAGGGCGGTTTGTTCAGCTTGCAATCGTCCAAGGGCTTGGTGTTGCAGAAATCTTGTCAATCTTGGCATGTTGTAGCAATTCAATAACGAATGAAAGTTATCCGATCTGGGTGGATTTTTATAGGGCTAGAAATGGGGGAACGCATGTGCATTTCAATTTGCATGGAACTCACGTGCATCGGGTTACCATGGCCATTGCCGTGATGCCTTTGGGCGATCGGTTTTATTGGCTTTGTTTTTTATCATCAAATTTCATTTTTCCGGACAAGGTAATGTTAATTTTTAGAAACTTTGACAAAAATTACCAAGATATTTAAATGACAACTTTTCATGCAATGTTACTTGGGGTGTCGTTTCTTTTGCGCTCAGTCTAGTTTGTGTTGCCCTGTAACCAACATGTTCACGAAACAAGAGGATATACATGTGTTTCTCTATGTGACACATGCGTGTACATCCGTCTACATTAAGACCAAAGACCAAAGTTCTTTTCTGAAATGACTTCTATCCACTCAATTTATGTCAAAGTAACAATTTCCTCTTGTCAGATACGACTTGATGCAATTAATCGCTATCACGTCTTACATTTGACAGTAAGAACAATAAGCAGAAGACAGTGATTAATTAAAAACGAATGGATTTTGCAAAGCATATACATCAGAGTGTAGGATGTTGATCTTTATTTGAATTGATGCAGTACTTCCTGATTTATGTCATTTGTGTTAAGTATTTTAATGTCAATGAAATAATAAGCTGAGAGGTGAAACGTTTTAGACATATAATCCCTGGCACGAATTACTGTTGAAGGACGCTCTAAAAGTTATATACGCTGACACATAGTTTTCTTTTTGAGTTGATAGTTTTACAATGATAAGCCGTGCTTGATGTACTGAAACAGTCGTTAGTCCAACCACTATTTTCGGAAAATACGTTATTGGGTTGTTAGCTAGCAAAATACAATGTGCTGAGGACGTCCCATTTAACATGACACGTCACAGAGAATGTAACTACTTTACAGCTTAATCTTGGTTAACTTCGCTTGTTCATTATGCCCAACTCTTCCCTCAAAGGTTGCAACAATTCTCAGTTAAATACGTTCTAATTCCGGAAACCCATATGCCCAGGAACGTTCTGCATTGTGCCACATCTCGGACAAAATGTAACATGCCGTTTTCATTGGTACATACTAAGGAAGGACGAGAGAAAAAATGATTATTTTGGTTTTGCCAAAACACTAAGGTATGACAAATATCGAGGCATGCAATTCAACAAATGGACCAGCAAAATCTTTCTTCTTTGCTCAAAACTCAATTCTCATTCTCAAAACTCATTACTTGTTTTTTGTCACCTCACCTCTTTGTGATAGCTTGACGAGTCACTTTTCCGAAACGAAATTAGGAATGGGGGGTTGGTGCACTCGGGATTATCCGCAGGCTAGAATGCACTTTTTGTGCGCATGTTCCGCAATGTAAGATGGTTGTGTTTTTTTCTCCTCGGGAAATTGAATACCAACTGAGAAAATATATCCGGAAGGCTATTTCGCGACAGGAATCTTGAAAATTGATATCTGAGTATTTGCCAGCGATCGTCCTTACTCTTGGCAAAGTCTCCTAAGAGCAATTGTCTCACACATCCATTGATCATCATTTGGTTATTTCATGATCATTAACCAAAATAAATAACACGGGCTATTCTTATTATTTCGTTGTCCTTTCTGTTTTTAAAGATGATTTGGTGTTTTAATGTTGAGGTTGTATGACTGTGTTGTATTTGATGAAACCTAAACATAAACAGTGATCAAACAGCTAAGCACATAATTTAAATGTTGACTGACACCAAAACGTTTATGTAGCAGGACGTGGCGTCATCCCAGAGATGACATCCTTACCTTGTCAGCTTGGTCGTGTTGACAAAGCTTCCGACCTCTGATCAGAAGGCCATTGGCTCGAATTCCATTGCGGGACACTTTCATTATTAATAACCTCAATGCTAGAGAAAAATTGTATCGCTGTTACCTTCTGAGCGAAGCTCCTAACAGCAATAGCCCGACCACAAGCTCCCCATACTATAGCTCCCCATTGTTATAGGTGACTACAACCATGCTTGGAGTTGAACTCACAACCGACTGACCGTTATGTTTTTTAAACACGTGATGACTGACGTGACGCCGAATACCTTAATATTTTTAATGATTTCAAATGTTTAGGAATTCCCATGCATGTCTCGACAGAACACTGGACGGATAGTTTTGCTCTTTGGTTGATGCCGTAAGTGCACAACGAATAGAATGCAAAACGAATCCCTCTTTGTTTCATCTTAATAACACCGTTAGATATTTCTAAAACAATCTATCTAAATATATAAAGAACAACGGGTGATAGATGTTGACCATGTATATTTCTGTTTATACTGATGAGGCCAAGCATATCTTGGCATGTGTCTTTTCACAACTTCACTTACATTGCTGTCACGATTAATACACCTAGGTTTATAGCAATATGACAGTATGGGTGATTGCTAAATGTTTATGTTGCCAAGGGAACAAACAGCACTCACCTGCAGTGACGGTGAACAGTAACACCCACAGAGACGTTCTCATAAGGCTTGGTTGTGCCATTGCTCCACACACCTGTTACAAATATTAATAACATTATCATTTTCTCTACATCGACATGTGTTGAGTATCTGTGATCTGTCAGTGTAACGAGAGAGCGGCACATGCTCAACAAGTTTCGGAACACCATGGTGTTGTTGTTTGTATGTGTGTACTTCTTCAAAAATGAACTGCTTGTTTGTTGTTCTGCGTCACTGTCAGTAATACTCTAACTATGTCATTGCAGCCTGTCAAAAATCGAGCCTGGGACCGATAAACAAGTTGCTGATATCATGAGCAACGCCGTCAGGGTACGATGACATGCACTCGCCGAGCCAGACCACTCTATACCAACCAGTCGCCTCTCAGGACAAGCATAGTAAATTGGAACCTATTCTAACCTGGGTGTCCATTTATTCCATTAATACATGGCCCGAGCGCTGTGTAATGTTGTAAATGTAAATGTAAATCTACAAATGTTGATCTGAAGCGAAGACGGGAAATCGTCTCAACTGTTCATGGCTTGATACCTTTCGTCATAGATTTATTTAAGATGGCGTACTTTGACATGCATAAGTTCACTATATATTTAAATTAATATTTGACCGACATTTTTATCTCTAGTTGATATTTATATATTCTGCTGATCATTAGGTGTGGTTGTTGTTGTAGCATACTACATCCATTATGTGATTATGCCATTGTATTCCCTAGTAACATCATCTGTAACAAATATATAATTGAAACGTCACGAATTGTCAATGACTTTGTTCATTTCTATGTAAGATTGTCTTTGATAAGCATTCTAGAAGTTGGTATTGCTAATGACTATAATATTGTACATGACAAATTAGTATTTAATCTTAAACATAAGGAATTTTCACTTAAGATTATACTAATCTTTGTCTTTTTGTATATGCACAAATTTGTCATTTGTGCCTACGGACATAGTTTGGCTGAGCTCATACACAAAGAAAGTTGTGTCGGTGGCAGGTGCCCAATATGATGATTAACACAGACCCATCAGCAAGTCAGAAAACATACATGTAACATCACTCACAGTTCTCGACATATCCCGTTGCAAAATGCCCAAAGAAACTCACTCAAGGCAAATAAATTGAGAACTTCAAGGAAGTGTCGTGTCGTGCCAACTGTGAGCTAGGAAATGTTTTCTCCTTGTGTTAATATGTCCTGTCACAATGTCCTATAAATAAGTATACGACCACTTCATTCTAAGCAGGTTCAGGGACTCATGAGTTGTAAGTGACATACATCAGATATGAACGACAAAGCACATACATGGTCAGGAAATAAAAGTACGAAATGTGAAAAATAGTTGTCATGGTTACCATTAATACATATTCATTTTGAGGGCTTAAATATTTCATGTTGACATATTACAGTTATGAAATTTCCCCTCTATCCATTCAGAACCCCATCATCTGTAGAACCCCATCGCTGTAGAACTCCATCGCTGTAGAACTCCATCGCTGTAGAGTATATTGTGGGGGTGGCTCGGTGTAACAAGCACAAAGTTAATGTTCTGGTGAGGACGAGATCGTTAAAATGTCAACACCAGCGATGATTCCAAACATGTGATCTTAATTCGATTTTACTATGACTCTCTTATGTTACATAGATGCTGGTACGCTACACATCTACGAATGCATTTGATTTTATTGTCTGCGATCATCTAGCCATTCTTTTGTATTTGTGTAATGCATACTGATAAGTAACAGTTGATTCAAATAGAGATGCATTTACATTGACAAGCATCTCTCCGACCTACAACTTGGTATGTTGGCTCCTGATAGTGCCGCAAGTTACAGTCTGGTTTCAAATGCCACAGTCAACGGGAGAAATAGTTGTAGACATATCCCCTTGTTACATTTCTAAACTTCTTCGCGCATTTCATTTCATACAGAGCAACGTATTGTAATGCCAGTTACCAGATTCTCTTTATCGTGAAACACAGACATGTACAAAGTATTAATGACATCCCCTGCAAGGATGTTTCCAATATACATGTTATACTATTTGTTCAGAAAAATAACAAAGTTAAGTAAATTGTGCCGGTTATAACCCTTTTCACGGGACTCAGTTATACTTTGGAAATCCAAATACATCGTAAGCAACAAATAAAGTTATCTGAACTCACGCAAATAAATATATTCAGTGAACACAATGTCGAAAGTGTTCCCAGACAGTTTATTAATGTACCACAAATCGCATTAATATTAAAGACAAGGTACGAGTCCCATACGAAAAACACATCCCTACTTTTAGACTTTGACAAAATATTAAGAAGATTTTAGAAATGATTTTACACATAATCCAGAACGCCTTGTAAATATGTCTTCATACTGTGAGAGACACCCAGGGGGGTTCACGTGAAATATGTTTCCTGCTGCAGATGCACGTGTGCCACGCTCTCTAGCAAGTTGATCTTTACAATGTATGGTACTGGTTGTTCACGCTTTTAGGGATCCAAAACGAGTATTTTGACAACTGCTTGCACATTTGGAGATGATGATCGGAATATGTATTTATCGTTGAACCCTGAACAAGGATATATGTTACTCCTGTTTCCTATATATAATTACTTTAACCTGAACATCGGGGACATTTGGGTGTAGATAAAGTAATCATAAATAATTGACAGCCAACTGTCGTAGACGTCCGAACAATAGAATGACCTCACAGGAATATGTTAACTTACAGGTAATATAATAGAGCATTTGGATGTTGTTTGTGTTAACTTTGATACCTGATCATCAGGGGTTCATATATATAAATGCATTGAGATAATGAAACAAAGACCAATCATTCTTACCCCTCTTTGATATTGATGTTCCCCTCACCACTACGTCCCACAACTAACTAATGTTCTCGCCTGTCTCTGCCTTTATCGCTTCGGAGAAAACCGTTGCAGGTTGACGTCACAGTTCGACCTGTCAATCCCATTGTTTCCTGCATTTTATGACATGTACAAAGAGGTATCACGTAATTAGGTTTTGGAAGTGGGTCCCATTGTGTAGAAGTAAGCGTGTATTGGAAGTTAATGTATTGTTTTTGTTGTAGTACTTTGATATTCCTGCTCGAGGCGCCAATCTACGTATGATGTCACGCTATGGTGGCGCTTGATTCTGATATACTTAAAAAATTTGCCGGCAGATGTTGTGAAATTTACGTTATGCTAACTTTCATTATGTTTAGCTCAATTGTTCATTGCATATTTTGCAACTAAACAGGTTTATTCAAAGCTGGAAGAAACATACAAAAAGCACATATCTTGTAAAATACAACAAAAGCTATAGCTAAGAAATTGTTCGTTAATGAGGAATTTTCAAAGCAATTTTTAAGGATGTAATTACACGTAAGAGCTAGTATAAGGTAATGTGAATTTGAATTAGTTTCAGCCTATGGTCACGAACAGGGCTTCTATATCCACAAGTGTTTCGTAACAGAACAGCGCCAAAACGCACCTTTTATATCTGGATATTGAACTATTGACGTTCAGATGTAATTTATGTTCAGTAATATACATTTGATAGGTATTTGAAAAAACGTTTAGTAGTAAATGGAAAGCCCAAAGACTATTTAAACACACGTGTTTGTACCACTGGCCATTTGCATCACGCCTTCTGATGTCCCCAGAAACATCTAGAGGTTTGGCTTGTCCATGTTGTTCAGTACAAGGTAAATTACGAACTCTGTGACGTAAATTTCTCGTGATCGGATCTTCATTTACTGCTGTTTAACTTTATGAAATCTGACAAATCTTTCTTTTATTTTGTGCTCAGAGGTGTCATCAATTCAAATAACCCGCCAGGTTAAATCAAAATATCGAGTTATTATCATTTTTGGTCAAATTCAATGACAGATCATTTATTGTTGGAAATTCTTCAAACAACCCACCACCTGGAGCCGTATTTTTAAATACAATTAATCGAGGTTAATTGTGAATTGTATTTGTAAAATTAATCACTGGGTCAGATTACACTCAAATACAATTGTTTCAGGAAGCAAGTTCAAATGCAAACCAACAGTTTTCAGAGTGACGTAAATTACAACGTAAATTAACACATTCAGTATGGAATAGATTAGTGTCAATAAGTTAAGGTAAACTGAACCAATGCAACAGTAATCGTTTGAAGGTTTTTTATATATGCTGCCACTTTGGTTAACCAAATTGGTTAGATTTGAAATTTACGTCACGGTCATATGTCCTGTGCTATTGTTTTAACGACTGTCTAAATGTGAGAACCAAGTATATTTTCATATTGCTACGTTATATGACTTCACAGTGACATTTATCGAAATATTTTGATGTGCGAAGACTTGCCTTCACGGGATCCGTAATGAGGCTTATATAATGTCTTCAGGTTTAATTTCTTGCATATGCAAATAAAGGAGAAAAACTATAAGTATAAAGTAGACATCTTTAAAAGTTATTGTGCGTGAAATATTTAGTTTCCTTTTAGTATTTAGAATATGCTGCATTGTCCATCAAATGATCTTTAGAAATTGCGGTAGATTCTGTAATGTTTAATCAGGTGTTGTTATGTAAATTACACTGTAATATCAGGGTAGGTCACTTTGTATTACTTGTGTCACGACACTATTTGTCCCTCAGTGCTGAATGTTTAGTTATAGTATTGTTGAAGTTTCTACAAATAAAAAGTAAATAAAATGTTTTCATGAAAAATCACAACTTATTATTTCTATGCTTTGCTCAGCTAATTGTTTCATTTAACTGAGAATGACTGTGTAACAAGTACAACTGACGCAACTATAGGTCAAATAACTGGTTTACGTCGGAGATGTCACTCTAATTTTCTAATTTCCTGGAGTCGAACGAGTATATTCGCATGTGTTCTCCATTACTTAGGGACCCAGGTAATCTTTAAACCCCACGTACAGTACGGTAACAAAGGAATTGTTTTATGAAGAAGCACTTAGGACAGAATGACACTTTACAAGACTGTTTCAGGGACAGTCTTTTAACAAATGCCAGGAATTAAACAGACGTGTCAAAATCGTAATAAGAAACCGGTTATCATTGGCTCTAATATATAATCCCTTAACCTGCATGTACATCTACGGCTGCTGTTACACTGGTGCCTATGGAATATTCATACTTGTTTAGAAGTCACGTGGACAGGGTCAGATTTCAAACAAATGGAAAGGATAAATCTAAACACAACGCTCCAGGGTAACAGTACAGATTCCAGTGATGACAACAGGTGTTCCCAGATCAAGAATTCGATGTCCACCAGGCGGTTTCGTCGTTTAAACAATGACTCCCGTCGTTCTTCTGCTACAATAATGAAGTCATATGATTACTTTTTACATTACTTTACACATCGAGAGAAGACTTAGTTCCATGTAGTAAAGAAAGTGGAAACGATATCAAGTTGCACAGAAGGCAACTCATATAATAGAATCACAAGTTGATCTGGTCGAGCTTTGTATCAAAAGTGCTGACCCCAGCATATTGTGACACGTCACCTGACACCGCCCACAGCCATTTAATTGTCCAAACTGATTCTGTCCTCATCTACAAGTGCGTATGCCTACGTATACCTACCTCACAACAACATCCGAATCTAAGGACGAAGTATTTACATGGCGTCTGACTTGCTACGTTATCGACATATTCTGGCCCAACATCCCAGCCCCACGTTAGTACTATTTCAGCTGCATCCTTTATATGCTATGTTTTTCAGAAGCCCGAATATTGAAGTCAAGTATTCATGATAATTTCCTTTTTAATCTTTGTTGTTTCCGTCAGATATATCCCAATACGTTTCCATACTCAAATATTATGCTCAAGGTGCAGGCAACACAGTTCAATAGGACGCTTGGCGGAAGAGATAGGTCTTGATTGATGTTCTAAAGTAGAGTAGGTAGGACATTCACTGATATCAGAGAGTAGATCCATCACGCTGAACACTTTCCTGTAGACCAGGAGGACACGTACTTGTGTACGGCGAGAGAACGAAAGTGGGATAAAGTATGTTAAGAAAGTTTCGCGCTTTCTCTGCCTGTGGCTAATCACGACATTGCCCTGGAGTGCTTGCTAAAACTATAATAATACTTTGTCACAGGTTTAATTAATGCAACCGGCAGTAACTTGTTTGTGTCGAATGATACAGTTGAAGTTTAGAAAGCAATTGAAATATTGCTTATACATATACACATCGTTCGTTCAAAGGCAACTTATAACACGTGACGACCCCCATTGTGTAGAAGATTTTTCCTGAAAAGTTTTATTTGTATCTAATTGGAACAACTGTTTAAATACATAATGAATTATCCCATGGACCTGTGGAAAAACAACTAAAACGCCTTGTCTGCTGTGTTTTTATTTTGATATAATTGTGCAAATGATCAATAAAACATTTGGAACTTTCAGATGTATGACATATTCACACATCACAGGTTGTACAGTGCATATTGTCGGCATCAGTTTACCAATTCATTAAAAGAGAGAAATTGCAGGCTCGGTAGAGAGTTTGGTTGTTGTTGTTGTTGTTGTTGTTGTCGCTTTGGTGGATCTGAAACATAATGTAAAACAAACTGTATAAACTTTACATCTATAATAAGGAGCGCTGGCTCATATAGTACTATTCACCATGTCATCGATAAAGTGCAAGTGACAGTAATGTATCGGAATATGCAGCAGAACCCTACTGTTATCGCAACTGATCCTCTTTATCCTGAAAAAGTGTTCATCCTGTCTCAGAGCACAGTGAAGTCATGTGAAATACGTCACAAAGTGAACAGTTCCCACTAACGGTACATTACACTTCCCGCTAGGCCCAGGCACAACATTACGCATAATAGGTACAGGGGTACATTATCAGAATATAATTGTGCTAAACGTGACTTAAATGACAAACATCCATTGCTCAGGCAATTAGCTGTGCTCAAAAGACGCATCACAAACGTCATGTCAAGCCATTAACGATCAGATTCTAAACGTCAACGCCTGAGAATAATCAGTCTCGAATATCTGTCGAAAAAAAATTCCACTGGGCGTAAAAGGGAGATAAAATAGTGGTATAAACTATATTAATCACTGAAAATAAGTGATGACCAGCTGTTCGCTAAAGGTGTAATTTTTAAAAAAAGTAAGTGTTTGTTGCCTAACGCCGCACCCAGCTTCATGTAAACAACAGAGGCAATCCAGTGATCAGAAGCGTGCGCAATGACACCACTCGGTCAACCGAGTCATCCAGCAAGATCACCTGATCCATCAGTAAGAAGGAGTGATAACATGAGGTGAGGTAAGGTGGGGTGAGGTTAGGTGAGGTGTGGTGAGGTGAGGGGAAATAGGGTTTAACATGAGTAAAACACACCTGTGACTTCATTCTATTGATTCAAAGCTCCATTAATTTGTTCAGGAATGGAGTTGTTTGTCAGTTATACAATATCTTGATTTTGTGTTTCTTTGTTGTTTAACGCCGCATTCAGCAATATTCCAGCTCTATTACGGCGGTCTGTAAATAATCGAGTTTGGATCAGACAATCCAGTGATTGACGTCATAAGCATCGATTCACGCAATTGGGATACGATGACATTCATCAGCCAAGTCAGCAAGCCTGACCACCCGATCCCGTTAGTCGCAACTTACGCAATGTCTTGAACCAACATTTGAATTAATTTACACTTGGAATAGACGAAACAAATTTTTGACAAGTGAATTATTTCAAATTTTGTTTGAAGACGTGTCCCCAGCGTTTGATTTAAGGACGTCTAATAGTCGACCTGAGCTACCGCGACACAGGAAGGAACGGTGTGAAATTAACTATGTATATGAGAATATATTTGTCCAATTATGAAAAAGGGATAGGTTGTAAGAAGGTGAATATCTGGGTGATGGGGGTAGGGATTGGGATGGGGGATGGTTGTGGGTAGAGAGTTTAACATGACATTCCCCTCAACGTACTATAAGTGGATCTCTCTACACAACAATAGGACCTCGTCACGGGGTCATTTACTTGACCTAGATGACGCACAGAAAGATTTCTTCCAGATGGTGCTTTGATAAATTCCGACAATGTTAATGTGTCAGATGCCATCTACAACTACATTGTCATATGTTAGGACATCTGTGTTTGATTAACTCAAGTCATTTCTTTATGTAAACGAATTCGAACTCAATGGAACCATCAAAATGCGCTCTTCACATTCATTCACGAAATAACAACTGTTACCACCACCAGAAGATGTTCATTATATATGGGGGGCGATCGGGTAGCCTAGTGGTTAAAGCGTTCGCTCGTCACGCTGAAGACCCGGATTCGATTCCTGACATGGCCACAATGTGTGAAGCCAATTTCCGGTGTACCCCGCCGTGATATTGCTGGAATATTGCTAAAAGCGGCATAAAACCATACTCACTCACTCACTCATTATATGTGGTCGTTATCATCGACTTCCTTATATACGAAATTAATTGCACTTTCAGTCTCAGGTGGGGCCAGGTACACAAGTATCAGTTTGAACGGACAGCGTCTTAAAGTATTTTTAAAATTACTTTCTTCGGAATCGTGACTTCTCGAAGGAGCAATGCTCACTTCTACCCAGAGTATAATGACACTTATGTAAAATGCACTTACAGTCACAAACGGTGTTGTTGAAACGAGAAACGTATCCAGGATAACACTGACAGCTGTAGCTGCCTGGCTGATTGACACATCGCCCTTGGTTACAAATGGTCCCGTAGGCAATCTTGCACTCGTCAAAGTCTGTAAAGGGTTATTAAAGTGTCAGTATTTCAAAATGTTTTATCTATGAAGACCGTGTATCATTATAATTGTTGTTTGTTCATTTGGGCCTTTCCTGAATACTATGATTATGATGAATGCATGGAGCTAACTGCGAGATGTTGTACAATGGGAATTACGTCACCTCTTCCTCATGGGTATGGACGGACTTAGAATATGTCAAACGTATAAATTACAGCTGGAGCAGCGCAGTGGGCACAACGCTATACAAACAAACGAACGTCAATCGATAGTAGCAAGGCATTAAGGGACCTACCATTTGATATTCAGGTGGGTGGTGTTGGGGTGGTGTTGGGGCCGGGTGAGGGGGGTTAGGCGTATGTGTGTTTAGGGGTGGGGTGGGGGTGGGGGTGGGGGGTGGGGGGTGGGGGGGGGGGGGGTGCTGGTATTATAAATTGACACAGAAACTTCTTGAAAAATTATCTATGCTTTCGGCCTCTGAAAAAAACAAGAAAGTGTCTGCCACAAAAATGGCATTGTTGCAAGAAGTTTTTCCTAAAAGTCATGTTCAAAGTCTTAAATATCAAAAAACAGCATCTGCTTTTGCAGTTGAACCTGATGAAATTTCTAATCTCGATACAAAATCCAAGCAACCCACCTCCCCACCCCTCCTCCCAGGAAACTCTAACTGTCGGTCCCTAAACATCTGAATGACGCATCTTACCTTCACAGATATTAACATCCAGGATGGAGTACGTGAATCCAGGGTCACACAGACACACAGGGGTAGCGACAAAGGGTGGTCCCAGACACACGCCATTCTGGCAGCTCGCTACTGTACACAGTGCTGAAATATAGGGAGGCTTGCAATGTTAAAGGATGGAGTTACAGATTCAGTGTTTTGCAGATACTCTGTTACACATCACTAGAGCCAGCTATAGTGGAGTTTATATCGGCAAAGATTCTACAGGAATAGTTTGCTTGAAAATGCGAAATCCCAAATAACTACCAAACAGGCAGAAGACGACGATGACTTATACCGATTAGTTGAATTGAAAATGTAACTGAGACATAAATCATACATGTATCTTCGTATTATAAATGTTCTCTTATTCTTTTCGATTGATTCAAGATTCACTGAACATCAAAACCGGAATGTTATTATATATGTACATACTTTCAGCTTCAATACACTGAACACCGCAGCTAGAACGGTAATATATATGTACATACCCTGAGCTTCAATACACTGAACACCACAGCTAGGACGTTAATATATATGTACATACTTTCAGCTTCAATACACTGAACACCGCAGCTAGAACGTTAATATATATGTACATACCTTGAGTTTCAATACACTGAACACCGCAGCTAGAACGTTAATATATATGTACATACTTTCAGCTTCAATACACTGAACACCGCAGCTAGAACGTTAATATATATGTATATACCTTGAGTTTCAATACACTAAACACGGCAGCTAGAACGTTTATATATATGTACATACCTTCAGCTTCAATACACTGAACACCGCAGCTAGAACGTTAATATATATGTACATACCCTGAGCTTCAACACACTGAACACCCCAGCTAGGACGTTAATATATATGTACATACTTTCAGCTTCAATACACTGAACACCGCAGCTAGAACGTTAATATATATGTACATACCTTCAGCTTCAATACACTGAACACCTCAGCTGGAACGTTAATATATATATGTACATACCTTGAGTTTCAATACACTGAACACGGCAGCTAGGACGTTAATATATATGTACATACTTTCAGCTTCAATACACTGAACACCGCAGCTAGAACGTTAATATATATGTACATACCTTGAGCTTCAATACACTGAACACCTCAGCGGGAACGTTAATATATATATGTACATACCTTGAGTTTCAATACACTGAACACGGCAGGTAGAACGTTAATAGAATTATATGAATATACCTTGAGCTTCGATTCATTGAACACCACAGCTAGAACGTTAATATATATGTACATACCTTCAGCTTCAATACACTGAACACCTCAGCTGGAACGTTAATATATATATGTACATACCTTGAGTTTCAATACATTGAACACCACAGCTAGAACGTTAATAGAATTATATGAATATACCTTGAGCTTCGATTCATTGAACACCACAGCTAAGACGTTATTGTATATGTACATTTCTTGAGCTTCGATTCACTGAACATCACAGCTAGAACGTTAATATACTTATGTGTCCATACCTTCAGCTTCAATACACTGAACACCATAGCTAGAATGTTAATATATTATATGTTCATACCTTGGGCTTCGATTCTCTGGACACCACAGCTAAGACGTTAATATATATGCACATACCTTCAGCATCGATTCTCTGGACACCACAGCTAGAAGGTTAATATATATGTATATACCTTGAGCTTCAATACTCTGAACACCACAGCTAAAACGTTAATGTGTATGTACTTATCTTGAGCTTCGATTCACTGAATACCATAGCTCAAACAGTAATATACATTGTACGCACCTTGAGCTTCGATATACTGAACAACTCCAATGAAAACAAACGTAGCGAATAGAAAAGCTACAAGAGATTTCATAGCTGTTTCCACAGAACTAACGATTCGCTTTTTAGCAAGAAATGTTTCGTATGCTTCTGATGGAAAACTAGGCCTCTTATATACCTGACGTGTTATTTCTTATTGCCATTGCTGAAAGCGATGGAATGACCGATCTGTGACCGTACATGACCTTTCATAGACATACGTGGATACCATCCTATTTTTTGTGCTTGTTTTTATACACTTTCTGCTTACAATACAACGTCTACGTGTATTCGTTATTACAATATAATATATACACACATATATGATGATGAGGGCACCCGTGTACGTGACCGGTCAATATTCATGTCCCCAGAAACTCAGATGAGAACAAGGATGGATCACATGTTCAGAAGCAGACCAGAAACATACTAGAAACATAGCAGAAACATACCAGAAACATACTAGAAACATACTAGAAACATACCAGAAACATACAAGAAACATACCAGAAACATACTAGAAACATAACAGAAACATACAAAAAAAATACAAGAAACATACTAGAAACATACCAGAAACATACTAGAAACATACCAGAAACATACTAGAAACATACCAGAAACATACTAGAAACATACTAGAAACATACTAGAAACATAACAGAAACATACAAAAAAAATACAAGAAACATACTAGAAACATACCAGAAACATACTAGAAACATACCAGAAACATACTAGAAACATACCAGAAACATGCTAGAAACATACCAGAAACATACTAGAAACATACCAGAAACATACTAGAAACATACCAGAAACATACTAGAAACATAACAGAAACATACAAAAAAAATACAAGAAACATACTAGAAACATACCAGAAACATACTAGAAACATACCAGAAACATACTAGAAACATACCAGAAACATACTAGAAACATACTAGAAACATACTAGAAACATACCAGAAACATACTAGAAACATACTAGAAACATACCAGAGTGAGTGAGTGAGTATGGCTTTACGCCGCTTTTAGCAATATTCCAGCAATATCACGGCGGGAGACACCAGAAATGGGCTTCACACATTGTACCCATGTCGGGAATCGAACCCGGGTCTTCGGCGTGACGAGCAAACGCTTTAACCACTAGGCTACCCGACCGCCCCAGAAACATACCAGAAACATACCAGAAACATACTAGAAACATACAATAAACATACCAGAAACATACCAAAAACATACCAGAAACATACTAGAAACATACTAGAAACATACCAGAAACATACCAGAAACATACCAGAGTGAGTGAGTGAGTATGGCTTTACGCCGCTTTTAGCAATATTCCAGCAATATCACGGCCGGAGACACCAGAAATGGGCTTCACACATTGTACCCATGTCGGGAATCGAACCCGGGTCTTCGGCGTGACGAGCGAACGCTTTAACCACTAGGCTACCCGACCGCCCCAGAAACATACCAGAAACATACTAGAAACATACCAGAAACATACCAGAAACATACAATAAACATACCAGAAACACACTAGAAACATACCAGAAACATACCAGAAACATACTAGAAACATATCAGAAACATAATAGAAACATACCAGAAACATACTAGAAACATGCAATAAACATACCAGAAACATACTAGAAACATCCAAGAAACATACTAGAAACATACCAGAAACATACTAGAAACATACCACAAACATACTAGAAACATATTAGGAACATTCGAGAAACATACTAGAAACATACTAGAAACATACCAGAAACATACTAGAAACATACCAGAAACATACCAGAAACATACCAGAAACATACCAGAAACATACAATAAACATACCAGAAACATACCAGAAACATACTAGAAACATACCAGAAACATACCAGAAACATACCAGAAACATACTAGAAACATACCAGAAACACACTAAAAACATACTAGGAACATTCCAGAAACATACCAGAAAATACTAGAAACATACTAGAAACATACCAGAAACATACTAGAAACATACTAGGAACATTCCAGAAAAATACCAGAAACATACCAGATATAACCAGATACATACCAGAAACATACCAGAAACGATGCTTGAAACTTCAAATACATTCCCATGTGAACTAAACGGTTTAAATACACAAAGACCTGACATATAGTCATATACATGCACATGTAAATTAAAAGATTTCAATACACAAACACCTGACATATAGCCATATATATGCATATGTGAACTAAATAGTTATAACAGTTCTCATGAATACTTATCGTCCAATGTTAAAATTCACACTTTGGGCATAATACATTTATTCTAGAATATATGTTCAGTACGATTCTTAAATTGAATCATTAATACGCTATCCGTTGATAGTTTTAAATTACAGTCCCTTAGCGCCAAGCAACCGCGACAAAAGGAAACATGATTTAATGTGTGAATCATGTCTGAATATGGCCTTTTACTGCATGCGAAAAGAATTCACTGTAATCTGTAAACGCAATGAAGAATGGCTTCCATCATTCCAAGAGGGATAAATATCCTCGACATGGCTTCCTTGTTGGCTCATCGGGAATTTGAAAGGCAGGAACATGTCATAAATGAGATCTTGTCAAACTACAACTACCACGGCAATCAGCTTATAAGGAAAATCAACAACCTGGACAGTGTTAAACAGACTGCCATAAACTTTTACAGTTTTTGTTTTGTTACACATCTCAGAATATATTCATCGCACAAAGTTTAAACATTAATAAAAATCCTACAGCAGCCTAATAAAGCTAAACTTGACACAAAAGTACGCTACTAAGCAGTAATAAGGTCGTTTTCATCTATGAAAAGCACCTATTTTTCGACACGTCCACTTTGGGATGGACAGCTATTACCCTCTGTGAAATTGCAACGATTGAAAAACAAACACTAAAAGAACATGGTATCTGTTGTGATTGACAACATGACCGTCTCCCCGAAGTATACAAAGGAATTGCTGGCTGCATGGTATTTGATTGACAGGCCAGTTTTGGCCCGTTCGGTCAGTCAATGTACGTTTGACCTTTCAAGGTAAAGTATCTTTCAATTGTGTATTAATAAATGATGACTAAACTACAGTGTATTATAAAAAGCAGCGATAGTCTGAGTATAAATACGCCGTGCTGGCCTGCACAACAGGTACACAGCACTTGCACAACCATCATGACTTCTGTCACTCGCGTCATTCTCACCGTGGTTATCGTCAGTGTCAGCGTTCACTACATCGATGCTCAAGGTATGGTGACGTATTATATTGTATCTTTCAGCACACATTGAATGCAGAATGAATGTACATAGTAGTAGTAAACGGCTTTTGAGTCTTACAGGTAGTGAGCGAGTTGGGAAGAACACCACTGTGAACAGTACAGCAGTTATATTGTGGTGTGAGAAACCAGCCTGCACGGGTTTGTCGTTGACAGACCAAGAACCATCATCGTCAGGGCGCAAATGGGATTCAAACCAAGAGTATCGGATCCTGGCAGCTACATGTGTGGGGGTTATACTTGCAAGGATGACCAACAATTTCACGTCTTCAATTTGTCCTGTGTTATTTAGTATGTCATTGCACCAAGACACTCATTTGAATATTAATACATTTATATATACACTTAATCTTCTTCAAGTGTATATTTACATGTTGTAACAGTGTACTAACTTATGCAAATTTGTTCACATACACGCGTTATACTGTTTAAGTCCAATGGTGTTTCAGCGGTCCTCTGCACTGTCAGTGGGTGTCTGAACGGGGTGTGTCTTGAGCCACCCACTGTCCCAGTCCCAACATGTCAGTGTGATGAAGGATTTGAAAAGACCTACCAAGATCTCAACGTGTGTGTCGGTAAGAACACTTACACATATTTATCGCATACGAAAGTAGGAAATATTAATAGCTTCATGACGCTCTGACTGGAACATTTTTTTTCCACACGCACGTACGAATTCTCCACATGAATATTGTCAAATATCAACAAGGACAAAAGTAACTGTATAAAAGTATAAATTATCCCGTTTCGATTGTTGTGTTACAATTGCGTTGTACCGGTAACATCCGCCACTCATGCAATTTTCATTCAAAGGGTAAGGGTCAGTTAGGCGTATAAAACCCATGTATGTGCCAGTAAGTAAGGGGTGTAAGCTCCATGTAAGTGCCAGTGATTAAGGAGTGTAAGCTTCATATAAGTGCCAGTGAATAAGGGCTGTAAGCTCCATGTAAGTGCCAGTGAGTGAGGGGTGTAAGATCCATGTACGTGCCAGTGAGTAAGGGGTGTAAGCTCCATGTAAGTGCCAGTGATTAAGGAGTGTAAGCTTCATATAAGTCCCAGTGAGTAAGTAGTGTAAGCTCCATGTAAGTGCCAGTGAATAAGGGCTGTAAGCTCCATGTAAGTGCCAGTGAGTGAGGGGTGTAAGATCCATGTACGTGCCAGTGAGTAAGGGGTGTCAGCTCCATGTAAGTGCCAGTGATTAAGGAGTGTAAGCTTCATATAAGTCCCAGTGAGTAAGTAGTGTAAGCTCCATGTAAGTGCCAGTGAATAAGGGCTGTAAGCTCCATGTAAGTGCCAGTGAGTGAGGGGTGTAAGATCCATGTATATGTCAGTGAGTACGGAGTGAAAACTACATGTAAGTGCCAGTGATTAAGGAGTGTAAGCTCCATGTAAGTGCCAGTGATTAAGGAGTGTAAGCTTCATATAAGTGCCAGTGAGTAAGGGGTGTAAGCTCCATGTAAGTGCCAGTGATTAAGGAGTGTAAGCTTCATATAAGTGCCAGTGAGTAAGGGGTGTAAGCTCCATGTAAGTGCCAGTGAGTAAGGAGTGTAAGCTCAATGTACGTGCCAGTGACTAAGGGGTGTTAGCTCCATGTAATTGCCAGTGAGTAACGGGTGTAAGCTCCATGTGCGTGCCAGTTAGTAAGGGGTGTAAGCTCCATTTACGCGCCAGTTAGTAAGGAGTGTAAGCTCCATATAAGTGCCAGTGAGTAAGGGGTGTAAGCTCCATGTAAGTGCCAGTGAGTAAGGGGTGTAAGCTCCATGTAATTGCCAGTGAGTAAGGGGTGTAAGCTTCATATAAGTGCCAGTGAGTAAGGGGAGTAAGCTCCATGTAAGTGCCAGTGAGTAAGGGGTGTAAGCTCCATGTACGCGCCAGTGAGTAAGGGGTGTAGGCTCAATGTTAGTGCCAGTTATTTAGGGATGTAAGCTCCATGTAAGTGTCAGTGAGTAAGGGGTGTAAGCTCCATGTACGTGCCAGTGAGTAAGGGGAGTAAGATCCATGTAAGTGCCAGTGAGTAAAGAGTGTAAGCTCCATGTACGTGCTAGTAAGTAAGGACGCCATCAGCTGGAGCTCAATGGAAGTGCCAGTGAGTAAAGGGTGTAAGCTCCATGTACGTGCCAGTGAGTAAGGGGTGTAAGCTCCATGTACGCGCCAGTTAGTAAGGGGTGTAAGCTCCATGTACGTGCTAGTAAGTAAGGGGAGTAAGCTCAATGTCAGTGCCAGTGAGTAAGGGGTGTAAGCTCCATGTACGTGCCAGTGAGTAAGGGGTGTAAGCTCCATGTACGCGCCAGTTAGTAAGGGGTGTAAGCTCCATGTACGTGCCAGTGAGTAAGGGGTGTAAGCTCCATGTAAGTGCCAGTGAGTAAGGGGTGTAAGCTCCATGTACGTGCCAGTGAGTAAGGGGTGTAAGCTCCATGTAATTGCCAGTGAGTAAGGGGTGTAAGCTCCATGTACGTGCTAGTAAGTAAGGGGAGTAAGCTCAATGTAAGTGCCAGTGAGTAAGGGGTGTAAGATCTATGTACGCGCCAGTTAGTAAGGGGTGTAAGCTCCATGTAATTGCCAGTGAGTAAGGGGTGTAAGCTCCATGTAAGTGCCAGTTAGTAAGGGGTGTGAGCTCCATGAATGTGCCAGTGAGTAAGGGGTGTAAGATCTATGTAAGTGCCAGTGATTAAGAAGTGTAAGCTTCATATAAGTGCCAGTGAGTAAGGGGTGTAAGATCCATGTACATGCCAGTGAGTAAGGGGTGTAAGATCCATGTATGTGCCAGTGAGTAAGGGGTGAAAGATCCATGTAAGTGTCAGTAAGGAGTGTAAGCTCCATGTTAGTGCCAGTGATTAAGGAGTGTAAGCTTCATATAAGTGCCAGTGAGGAAGGGGTGTATGATCCATGTATGTGCCAGTGAGTAAGGGGTGTAAGATCCATGTAAGTGCCAGTGTGTAAGGGGTGTAGGCACCATGTACGCGCCAGTGAGTAAGGAGTGTAAGCTCCATGTACGTGCCAGTGTGTAAGGGGTGTAAGCTCCATGTACGTGCCAGTGAGTAAGGAGTGTAAGCTCCATGTACGTGCCAGTGAGTAAGGGGTGTAAGCTCCATGTAAGTGCCAGTGAGTAAGGGGTGTAAGCTCCATGTACGTGCCAGTGAGTAAGGGGTGTAAGCTCCATGTAAGTGTCAGTGATTAAAGAGTGTAAGCTCCATGTACGTGCCAGTGAGTAAGGGGAGTAAGCTCAATGTAAGTGCTATTTAGTAAGGGATGTAAGCTCCATGTAAGTGCCAGTGAGTAAGGGATGTAAGCTCCATGTACGTGCCAGTGATTAAGGAGTGTAAGCTCCATGTACGTGCCAGTGATTAAGGAGTGTAAGCTCCATGTAAGTGCCAGTGATTAAGGAGTGTAAGCTTCATATAAATGCCAGTGAGTAAGGGGTGTAAGCTCCATGTAAGTGCCAGTGATTAAGGAGTGTAAGCTTCATATAAGTGCCAGTGAGTAAGGAGTGTAAGCTTCATATAAGTGCCAGTGAGTAAGGGGTGTAAGCTCCATGTAAGTGCCAGTGATTAAGGAGTGTAAGCTTCATATAAGTGCCAGTGAGTAAGGGGTGTAAGCTCCATGTAAGTGTCAGTGAGTAAGGGGTGTAAGCTCCATGTAAGGTTGATAGTATGGGGTGTAAGTTCCATGTAAGTGCTAGTTAGTTAGGGGTGTAAGCTCCATATAAGGTTGATAGAAATGAATAGCAGATCATGGTGGAAAGCGACGGGCCATATTGAGTACTTTCCTCTGAATTTTTAGAATGACCTGAACAGGGCTTTGATGGTAAAACCTTGAACGAAAGACGAATGAAAACTTAGTCGTAAGGAGATGGTGTCTTTTCCTGACATGTGAATAAAACATGCATGTTCTAGAGCAGTTAAGAAACTGAGAAACGTGGACGCCATCAGCTGGAGCTGATGATATAAGCTCGACATGAAGGGGAAATTTATGATCGTAAAACTGAAATCATCCCGGATCACGTTCAGCTTGGTACAGAGGCTGAATGAAATCATATCTCTCTGACGTTTTTGTGGGATAGGAATTTTATCACATTAAAGAAAAATGTATTTGTCGTTAGGAATGCGTACTGGAATGTTATTGACTTTATATTGGGATTGTTTTTGTAAATGAATAGTATCCATGTTTTACACAGATAGGGATGAATGCAGTCTAGGTTTTGGGACAATCTGTGGTCCGGGAAGGTGTGTGAACACACCAGGGCTCTTCATGTGTGAGTGCACCCCTCCATTTGTTCCTGCCTACAATGCAACATGGTGTGCACGTAAGTATGATGGATGTATCACATGTGGATATTTTCATGAACATACACAGCTCGCAAATGAATAGACCAAATTAAGTCGAATGTCGTAACTTGCCAGTCTGAGAGGCCAAGGAAACAATGTGATGTGCGGAGTATTCAATAAAGAAAAGTGTTGGACATAATTTCTACTTTCCGACCGACATCTTATATTTTATATACAAATGTGAATGTCGTAGAGATAACAGGTGTATATTTTAATTATCCATCATCCGAAGCTGTCATGTTCATTACGTTACCGTCTCTTGATTTTCTCACCATACCCCAAAATTATCAGCCAGTCGCTAAGACCAACAATCAGTTTACTTGTGCACATGCTTACAGATGAAAGGTAATGTTCGTGCGTCTCAACTGTACGTGTATCACAGAACCATACCGTTCCCTATGACTTTCAGGTGTTTTAAGTAACATGTTCCACCTACATTTCAAGCATGATTTGGATTTGATCTAAACAGATATTTCTAAATGAAGAGTCCTTCCTCGCACACATATAATGCATTATAACGTTCCCTGTTTCAGCTGCACCTCGACCCCCTCAGAATAAAAGGAACCCCTATCAGGTCTTGTTAAGATACGGCGCTGTGAATATACTGGTTAACAAGTAGTCGTCGAACAAAGAGCCATGAGATAACTGTTTCATACAACACAAGTACAAGATGTCAAATCAACTACGTGCTCTGATTACGAACACAGTGCATACTTTTCTGAGAAGTATTCAGTTCAACAAACAACAAATAAACAGATTTGAAGGACAAATAATTTTATTTACTTGAGGTATTTATTCACACCTGTTGTTTGGGGCACGGAATGTACACTGTGGTGAATCTTGAACAATGATGCAGCTATTTGGCTATCGATAACATGTACACTGTACGTGTCCGAACATGCTACTTGTCTTAGACGAACGAGGAAGTTATCAGTTACCAACAAAACCACAGGATGAGTTTGGGAATGTCGTTCCATGTCGCCGAGATTCGTTTCTACACAAACCAATGTTCAGCCATGTAACTAACGTCCAGTGAGGATAAAGAATGCGTATTCGTGAAATTAATAACCACAGTTACTTTATATTCAACTAGATGCCAACCGCTTTTAAACGATTGTATTTCGTTCATTGAAGGGATTGGGAACATAATACGTTTGTGTCATCCAGAACTTGGTACCTCTACATTCGCATTGAAAGCGACAGCGTTAGTACCTTAGCAAGAGTAGATTTATTGCAAAGATCCAAAGAGGAGATGGGTCAGGTGACATTGGTTGTGTTTGGTTGTTGTTGTTATAAGTGGGTTGATGTACCGATTGTTATCGTATGAACTGTCAAACAAGGAGTTGTCATCAATAAATAAACTTTATTTTGCATCAAATTTGATAGGTAGAGATACTCAGCAACATTAAGTGCGGCTCAATCTTACAGAAAATGAAGCGACCCTTGCACGGATAAGGTTTAAAGTGCACACGACGAGCATGACGTCACAACGCTTTACAGGCTGGCATTTGCTGACAGAACAGGACTGGATTTGGAACTGCTGACCAACAGATATTTACGTTTATATTTGCCTTCGCAAAGATACCGTTATTTGAATCACGTAATTGCTTTTAATCTCTGTGCGTCCCATACTATGGAACCTCTCCTCGGATTGCGAATCGCAGGCTGCAGGTCTACAACAATACATTGGATGCTTACATGTTTGTTGATAGTGTCTTTCTTTGCCTGGTTGACAGTATGCCAAGCATGGCACCCGTGGACCACTGATATACCTGCCATGGCTAAATGCCATATGTGGATCATTTATTTACCTGTCTTGGTTCATAGCATGTCATCGTATACTCGGATCACTTATTTACATCCGTGGATGACTGCATGTCATCGTGTACGTGGATCACTTATTTACCTGCAGTGGATGATTGCATGTCATCGTATACGCGGATCACTAATTTACCTGTCCTGGCTGAATACATGTCATCGTAAAAGTGCAAGTACAACAAACGTATGTACAATTTGTATGCAAAGGCATAACACCTATATATATACTGCTACTACCACACCGCTAATAGATCTTCCCCCGTGTGGACCCGGGGTAGAATGTGTCCTCAGAACCCCATTGCTGATTGTAAAAGGCGACCGAATTGGACAGCCTGTTTGCCGTGGGTTGCGCCCCTGTGTCGGCGGAGGACGGGATTCTGGTGGTTGAGGGCACTGGTTCCAGGAATAGCGTTCCTTTGCCCAATACACCACTCTGACCCTTACTTCGCTTAGACGGGTAGTAGGATGAGCCCGGTCCTATCAATCGGCTGGTCATGCCGAGCCCTGTGCATTATTAATTGTATTTGCACACATTATATTTCAGAATTCTATATTACTTGAGGTTTGGCCCTGAATATTATAACTGATGTCTCAATTCAATGTCAAATACATGTAATTCAAATATATATATTTCAAGTATGAAGTTTGCCTAGAGTCCTACGCCCAGAAGGCGGGGGCTCATGGGCCAGTCTGGTGAAAAAAATGATTTTATAATGTTTTTGCTTGAGTATATCATCCGAGTATCCTTGGTGCTGCAAGTCGGAGGTCCACTTGTTCACAGCATTGTTCTTGTGATACGCCATGGTTGATGGGGAACTCGGATGACGAAACATTTAAACACTCAAGATGGATTACGAAACCCCCTAAAAAATAAACAAACGTCACCTTGACAATGATGATTCTGAACACCGTCGATCCAACTCGGTAGAATACTGGCCTCGTTTTCTAGTAATTGAAAATCTAGACAAGAGACCTCTGAAGCTAAACCCTTATGTAATTTCTTAGGGAATATATGGCATAGCAGGTGATGTTAAAAGCATTAAACGCTTGCGTTCAGGCTCTCTATTGATTGTATGCAATAGAAAACAGCAAGCTACAATCCTGATGTCAACAGAAATATTTGTTGGAGTCCCGGTTTCTGTCACTGCGCACAGAACACTGAACACCAGCAAAGGCATTGTGAGAGACCGTGATCGACTGTTGGCTGATATGAGTGAATTTGACATTGCATCTGAAATGAAAGATCAAGGAGTTTATCAATGTAAAACGATTTACAAGCCGCAGAAACAATGAAACAACTCAAACAAACACTTACCTATTTTCGTTCTCCACTCATACTGCTCCGAAATCAATCAAGGTAGGTTCCTGCAATGTAACAGTTGACACCTATGTCCCAACTCCTCTGAGATGCTTTAAATGCCAGAAGTACGGCCATGCAGTCAAAACCTGCACGAAGCCCGCTACATGTGCTCACTGTAGTGAGACCACTCATGTAACAGAGGACTGTGATAGCAATTTTAAAAAGTGCGCAAACTGTCCAGGGATTCATTCATCTTTCTTCAAAGAATGTCTAATTTGGAAAATACACATGGAAATCACTAAAATTAAATTCACCCGGGACATTAGCTTTGCTGATGCCATAAAAAATGTTGATGACAAAGTATGAAATGAAACTTATGTTTCTGTCGCTAGAACACCTACTGAAACCACCCCAAAAGTAACCACTTCGTCTATAAACTGTCAACCTGATTTGACGTGGGTTAAAACTGACACACCACAAATTGTCGCAACTGAACAGGCCACTTAAACCGCTAAATCTATTCCTAACACACAGCTGTTATCTCAAGTTCACTCACACCAATCATCTCTGTCTGCTCAACACACTCGTTCTAAAACGAATATGAAACTTCTCAAAAGCAAAACAAAACCTAAACCAGAATCTTCTAAAAATTATCAAAGAGGCAGAGCCTCAAAGGGGACAGAAAATCCGATCAAACTTTTTAATAAGTTTTGATCCATGGAGGACATGGATGTGTCCGAAAACATCCATCCTAGGGCACATAGCTTGTCGCCCTCCAATAAAGTGCGGGTAGATCCCCGTTCAATCCGCCGAAGAGATAGGTTATTGTAATAATGTGATATAATTGAACTGTAGAGGACTAAGGACTAATTTTCATGAATTGCATTTATTAGTCCAGGATTAAAAACCATCAGCATTCTGTCTACTTATCTAAAGCAGACAGATAATTTTAACTTACGTCAATTTCAAGCATATCAATATTTTTCTCCTCCGGGTGATAGGGCCACTGGAGAATCTTCAATCATTGTTTAGAATGGTGTTATCCCCAGTCCAATTACACTTAACACAAATCTCCAAGCTGTTGCAGTGCGACTAACTTTGAACGTTGTTTTTACTCTGTACTCTCTGTATATTCCACCTTCATCAGCTCTCAGGCTGTCAGATCTTGAAGCCCTCTATGATGAACTCCCTAAACCCTGTGTAATCATGGGTGATCTAAATGGCCACAACCCCCTCTGGGGTGGTACAAACACTAACACTAAAGGTAAAATACTTGAGGATTTCATCTGCAATAATGATCTATGCATCTTTAATGATGAATCTGGCACTTATCTGCATCCTGTAACTGGGACCCATTCTTCTCTCGATTTGTCACTAACTGATTCTGACCTTCTCAACGAATTTGAATGATCGGTACACAATGATCTTTGTGGAAGTGACCATTTCCCAACTATGATTAAAACAATAACTCCACCTGATGTTCCACCTTCAACGAGATGGAATTTTACAAAGGCAAACTGGCCTTTGTTTCAAACATTATACAGAAACAAAATAAATCCTGATTTCTTCATTGATCCTATTCAATTTTCTTCTGACGTGGTAAATGAAATTGCCAATAAATGTATTCCAAAGTCCTCTACAAACCCACATGTTCGTAAACCATGGTTCAACACTGATTGTAAACAAGCTAGGAAAGCTAGAAAAAAGGCAGAACAATATTTCCGCCACCACCCAACTGTCCATAACTTATATAAATTTAAAATGTTAAAAGCAAAAGCTCGTCGCACATTTAAGCAAAATACACGCCACTCTTGGCGGACCTTTGTATCCAAATTGAACTCCAGAACACCAATGTCTAAAGTGTGGAATATGGTTGAAAGGATAAAGGGTAACGGATCAAAATCAAATGTTTATCACCTCAAGGAGGGTGACACACTATTGACCGATAAATGTGATATAGCAAACACATTAGGAGAAACTTTAAGTAAACATTCGTCCTCATCAAATTATACCCCTAAATTTCAGAAATTTAAAGAACAAGAAGAAAGAAAATTAATTTTAAATCTGATAATGGTTAGGATTTTAATGAAGTATTTTCCATTCATGAGCTAAATACTGCCTTAGGGCAAGCTCATGATAATCTCATTACAAATATTCAATGTGGTTTCAGAAAAATAGAAGTACTATTGACCATTAGGTTAGGTTATAATCGTTTGTTAAAAATGCTATCATCAATAAACAACACACCGTATCTATATTTTTCGATTTAGAAAAAGCATACCATACGACCTGGAAACATGAAATTTTGTCTGATTTTTAGACCAAGATCAAGGTGTCCCCCAAGGTAGCATCTTATCAGTAACGTTGTTTAGTATAAAGATTAGTAGTTTAGCTAAGGTTTTGAATGACTCCGTTGATGGATTGTTATTTGTTGACGATTTTAATATATCATGTCGAGGTAAAAATATGCACACGATTGAAAGACAGATGCAACTTTGTCTAAATAAAATCAATAATTAGGCAAAGCAGAATGGCTTTAAATTTTCTAAATCTAAACCTAATTGTATCCACTTCTGTCGAAAATATAAACCGCATAAGGACCCAGAATTACATCTAGCTGGATCTCCATTTCAAGTCGTAAAAGAAGCTAAATTTGTAGGAAGAATTATTTATCATGACCTTACTTTCTTACCACATATTAAATATTTGAAATCTAAATGTCTGAAGGCACTAGATTTATTTAAGGTCGTTTCTAATTCCAAGTGGGGAGGAGATCAGACGACCTTCCTTCATTTATATAGATCATTTGTCCGTTCTAAACTTGACTATGGCTCCATCATCTATGGTGGAGCCTGTAAAAGCAAACTTAAACTTTTAGATTCAATCCACCACCAAGGCCTAAGACTCTGTCTTGGATCTTTTAGAACATCTCCTATTGACATTTTGTACATTGAGGCTGATGAACCTTGTCTTAAACAGCGCCGTATAAAACTAGCATTACAATACATAACTAAATTATATTCAAATAAGTTCAATCCAGCTAATCGTCTTTATGAGGATCTTTTCAATAAAAAGTCATCCCTTATTCCACCACTAGGAATCAGAATTAAACCTTTCGTTTCTGCTGCAGGAGTTGAGCTCGAGAATATATCTCCTTTACGCCTGCTTTCTTCTCCTGATTGGCAAATGGTAAAGCCACAGGTGGATCTTACATCATCTAAACTAAAGAAATCTGACACTAATCAACTACAATATCAGCAAGAATATAATCAGTTAAGAGTGAGTGAGTGAGTGTTATGGTTTTACGCCGCTTTTAGCAATATCCCAGCAACATCACGGCGGGGGACACCAGAAATGGGCTTCACACATTGTACCCATGACGGGAATCGAACCCGGGTCTTCGGCGTGACGAGCGAACGCTTTAACCACTAGGCTACCCGACCGCCCCTAATCAGTTAAGAAACGAATATTGATACTTATAAATCAATATTTACAGATGGATCCAAGGATGGAGGTGCTGTTGCCAGCGCCACCATCATTGGATCCAGAACTATATAAACCAGATTATTAGATGACTCTTCTACTTTTACAGCAGAATCAAAGGCCATATTATCTGCTCTAAACTATATAAGTTGCCAGTCTAAACATAAAGAATTTATTATTTTTTCTTTTGTTGGTTACCCAGCTATGTCGGGATCGTTGGTAACACTTTGGCTGCTGCTGCTGCTGCTAAGGCAGCTCTCAACAAATCTGTGACACCACTTCTTATACCCTACAGTGATTATAAACCTGTCATTAGATGTTACATCAGAGATCTAATGCAGAAGAAGCGGGACACCCAAGTGGGTATAAATATATTACATGCAATAAAAACAAATATCGGTTATATCGGGTTGTCAGTCCAGATTTGAAGAGGTCGTATTAAGACGATGTCGTATTGGCCATTCTCGATATACTCATGAATTCTGCATCCCTTGTGAAATAATTGTGAAAGAATCGCGATCAAGCATGTCCTGCTTGACTGTATTGATTTTTCCATCACAAGGGATAAATATTTCTAATTTTCAGGAATCAAGGATCTTTTTAATTAGGAAAGTTCTCATTTTATTCTTGTTTTATTTTAAACGAAATTGAATTGTTTCATAAATTTTGATTATATTTTGTATATAAATAACTTCCCTTCTAAAATTGGTAAAATAAATCAGTAAAGTTCTGCGATTGTTAGTGGCTATATCCTCGACGGGGTTTGAAATAGTGTAAAATTATTGTCCCCCTGAGAGTGTATGTAAGACCACGTCTTTCAAAGTATGTTTATTTCTACCACGTTTTTAATCGTAGCATTTGTGTTGTTTTAATGTTTGCTAAATTTATCAATAATCGCCAACAGCTGAGGGGATGATGTAAATCCGGCTGGGGTCCATGCAGGTAGCAAAGTACTGTGAGTCCCCACGGACCCTGGTGATCTCTCTTCTTCTATATATCATTCATATCCTGTATTGTTACGTATGGTATTATACTTTTAAGGTTAATTAAATAAAATGTGTGATTAATCTAGTTAGTTTACTGTCCTTCGCCGACATGTTTTTATACAGTCTAAATATATCTATTTTTGAATATAATACTTTTTTCTCGTCTAGATTTGGCTGAAATAATGCCGATGTAACGTTAAATATTAACTCACTCACTCACTCACTCACTTTCTAACAACAACACACTGCAACTATTACGTGCATTTTTCTTCTTTATCTATTACAACATACTGCCACCATTACGTGCGCTTTTCTTCTGTCTATTACAACAACACACTGCTACTATTACTTGCATGTTTCTTCAATCTATTACAACAACATACAGATACTATAGCGTGCATGATTCTACTATCTATCATAACTACACACTGCTACTATTAGTGCACTTTTCTTCCGTCTATTACAAAACCACAACGCTACTATTACGTGCACTTTTCTGCCATTTATTCCAAAAACACAATGCTATTATAACGTGCACTTTTCTGCCATTTATTACAAAAACACAATGCTACTATAACGTGCACTTTTCTTTCATCTTTTACAAAAACACAATGCTACAATAACGTACACTTTTCCGCCATTTATTACAACAACACACTGCTACTATTACGTGCACTTTTCTTCTGTCTATTACAACAACACACTGCTACTATTACGTGCACTTTTCTTCTATTACAAACACACTGTTACTATTACGTGTATTTTTCTTCTGTCTTTACAACAACCTACTGCTACGATTACGTCCACTTTTCTTCTGTCGATTACAGCAACACACTGCTACTATTACGTCCATTTTTCGTCTGTCTATTATAACACACTGCTACTATTACGTGCACTTTTCTTCTATTACAACACACTGTTACTATTACGTGCATTTTTCTTCTGTCTATTACAACAACATACTGCTACTATTACGTGCACTTTTCTTCTGTCTATAACAACAACACACTCCTATTAATACGTGCATTTTTCTTCTTTTACAAACACACTGTTACTATAACGTGCATTTTTCTTCTGTCTATTACAACAACACACTGCTACTATTACGTGCATTGTTCTGTCTATTACAACAACACACTGCTACTAATACGTGCACTTTTCTTTCATCTATTAAAACATCACACTGCTACTATTAGTGCACTTTTCTTCCGTCTATTACAAAACCACAATGCTACTATTAAGTGCACTTTTCTGCCATTTATTACAACACAATGCTACTATAACGTGCACTTTTCTTTCATCTATACCAACAACACACTGCTACTATAACGTGCACTTTTCTGCCATTTATTACAAAAACACAATGCTTCTATAACGTGCACTTTTCTTTCATCTATTACAACAACACACTGCTACTATTACGTGCATTTTTCTTCTGTCTAATACAACAACACACTGCTACTATAACGTGCACTTTTCTGCCATTTATTACAAAAACACAATGCTACTATAACGTGCACTTTTCTTTTATCTATTACAAAAACACACTGCTACTATTACGTGCATTTTTCTTCTGTCTATTACAACAACACACTGCTACTAATACGTGCACTTTTCTTCTATTACAAACACACTGTTACTATTACGTGCATTTTTCTTCTGTCTATTACAACAACACACTGCTACTAATACGTACACTTTTCTTCTTTTACAAACACACTGTTACTATAACGTGCATTTTTCTTCTGTCTATTACAACAACACACTGCTACTATTACGTGCATTGTTCTTCTGTCTATTACAACAACACACTGCTACTATTACGTGCACTTTTCTTTCATCTATTAAAACATCACACTGCTACTATCAGTGCACTTTTCTTCCGTCTATTACAAAACCACAATGCTACTATTAAGTGCACTTTTCTGCCATTTATTACAACACAATGCTACTATAACGTGCACTTTTTTTTCAACTATTACAACAACACACTGCTACTATTAGTGCACTTTTCTTCCGTCTATTACAACAACACACTGCTACTAATACGTACACTTTTCTTCTTTTACAAACACACTGTTACTATAACGTGCATTTTTCTTCTGTCTATTACAACAACACACTGCTACTATTACGTGCATTGTTCTTCTGTCTATTACAACAACACACTGCTACTATAACGTGCACTTTTCTGCCATTTATTACAAAAACACAATGCTTCTATAACGTGCACTTTTCTTTCATCTATTACAACAACACACTGCTACTATTACGTGCGCTTTTCTTCTATTACAAACACACTGTTACTATTACGTGTATTTTTCTTCTGTCTTTACAACAACCTACTGCTACGATTACGTCCACTTTTCTTCTGTCGATTACAGCAACACACTGCTACTATAACGTCCATTTTTCGTCTGTCTATTATAACACACTGCTATTAATACGTGCATTTTTCTTCTTTTACAAACACACTGTTACTATAACGTGCATTTTTCTTCTCTCTATTACAACAACACACTGCTACTATTACGTGCATTGTTCTTCTGTCTATTACAACAACACACTGCTACTAATACGTGCACTTTTCTTTCATCTATTAAAACATCCGTGGCTACTATTACGTGCACTTTTCTTCCGTCTATTACAAAACTACAATGCTATTATTAAGTGCACTTTTCTGCCATTTATTACAAAAACACAATGCTACTATAACGTGCACTTTTCTTTCATCTATTACAACAACACACTGCTACTATTACGTGCATTTTTCTTCTGTCTATTACAACAACACACTGCTACTAATACGTGCACTTTTCTTCTATTACAAACATACTGTTACTATTACGTGCATTTTTCTTCTGTCTATTACAACAACACACTCCTACTATTACGTGCACTTTTCTTCTATTACAACACACTGTTACTATTACGTGCATTTTTCTTTTGTCTGTTACAACAACACACTGCTACTATTACGTGCATTTTTCTTCTGTCTATTACAACAACACACTGCTATTAATACGTGCATTTTTCTTCTTTTACAAACACACTGTTACTATTACGTGCATTTTTCTTCTGTCTATTACAACAACACACTGCTACTATTACGTGCATTGTTCTTTTGTCTATAACAAAAACCCACTGCTACTAATACGTGCACTTTTCTTCCATCTACTAAAACATCACACTGCTACTACTAGTGCACTTTTCTTCCGTCTATTACAAAACCACAATGCTACTATTACGTGCATTTTTCTTCTATCTTTACAACAACCTACTGCTACGATTACGTCCATTTTTCGTCTGTCTATTATAACACACTGCTACTATTACGTGCACTTTTCTTCTATTACAACACACTGTTACTATTACGTGCATTTTTCTTTTGTCTATTACAACAACACACTGCTACTATTACGTGCATTTTTCTTCTGTCTATAACAACAACACACTGCTATTATTACGTGCACTTTTCTTCTTTTACAAACACACTGTTACTATTACGTGCATTTTTCTTCTGTCTATTACAACAACACACTGCTACTATTACGTGCATTGTTCTTTTGTCTATTACAAAAACACACTGCTACTAATACGTGCACTTTTCTTCCGTCTATTACAAAACCAAAATGCTACTATTACGTGCATTTTTCTTCTATCTTTACAACAACCTACTGCTAAGATTACGTCCACTTTTCTTCTGTCGATTACAGCAACACACTGCTACTATTACGTCCATTTTTCGTCTGTCTATTATAACACACTGCTACTATTACGTGCACTTTTCTTTCAACTATTACAACAATACACTGCTACTATTAGTGCACTTTTCTTCCGTCTATTATAAAAACACAATGCTACTATAACGTGCACTTTTCCGCCATTTATTACAAAAACACAATGCTACTATAACGTGCATTTTTCTTTCATCTATTACAACAACACACTGCTACTATTACGTGCATTTTTCTTCTATCTATTACAACAACACACTGCTACTATAACGTGCACTTTTCTGCCATTTATTACAAAAACACAATGCTACTATAACGTGCACTTTTCTTTCATCTATTACAACAACACACTGCTACTATTACGTGCATTTTTCTTCTATCTATTACAACAACACACTGCTACTATTACGTGCACTTTTCTGCCATTTATTACAAAAACACAATGCTACTATAACGTGCACTTTTCTTTCATCTATTACAACAACACACTGCTACTATTACGTGCATTTTTCTTCTGTCTATTACAACAACACACTGCTACTAATACGTGCACTTTTCTTCTATTACAACAACACACTGCTACTATTACGTGCATTTTTCTTCTGTCTATTACAACAACACACTCCTACTATTACGTGCACTTTTCTTCTATTACAACACACTGTTACTATTACGTGCATTTTTCTTTTGTCTATTACAACAACACACTGCTACTATTACGTGCATTTTTCTTCTGTCTATTAAAACAACACACTGCTATTAATACGTGCATTTTTCTTCTTTTACAAACACACTGTTACTATTACGTGCATTTTTCTTCTGTCTATTACAACAACACACTGCTACTATTACGTGCATTGTTCTTTTGTCTATAACAAAAACACACTGCTACTAATACGTGCACTTTTCTTCCATCTACTAAAACATCACACTCCTACTACTAGTGCACTTTTCTTCCGTCTATTACAAAACCACAATGCTACTATTACGTGCATTTTTCTTCTATCTTTACAACAACCTACTGCTACGATTACGTCCACTTTTCTTCTGTCGATTACAGCAACACACTGCTACTATTACGTCCATTTTTCGTCTGTCTATTATAACACACTGCTACTATTACATGCGCTTTTCTTCTATTACAACACACTGTTACTATTACGTGCATTTTTCTTTTGTCTATTACAACAACACACTGCTACTATTACGTGCATTTTTCTTCTGTCTATAACAACAACACACTGCTATTAATACGTGCACTTTTCTTCTTTTACAAACACACTGTTACTATTACGTGCATTTTTCTTCTCTCTATTACAACAACACACTGTTACTATTACGTGCATTGTTCTTTTGTCTATTACAACAACACACTGCTACTATTACGTGCATTTTTCTTCTGTCTATAACAACAACACACTGCTATTATTACGTGCACTTTTCATCTTTAACAAACACACTGTTACTATTACGTGCATTTTTCTTCTGTCTATTACAACAACACACTGCTACTATTACGTGCATTGTTCTTTTCTCTATTACAACAACACACTGCTACTATTACGTGCATTTTTCTTCCGTCTATTACAAAACCACAATGCTACTATTACGTGCATTTTTCTTCTATCTTTACAACAACCTACTGCTACGATTACGTCCACTTTTCTTCTGTCGATTACAGCAACACACTGCTACTATTACGTGCATTTTTCGTCTGTCTATTATAACACACTGCTACTATTACGTGCACTTTTCTTCTATTACAACACACTGTTACTATTACGTGCATTTTTCTTTTGTCTATTACAACAACACACTGCTACTATTACGTGCATTTTTCTTCTGTCTATTACAACAACACACTGCTATTAATACGTCCACTTTTCTTCTTTTACAAACACACTGTTACTATAACGTGCATTTTTCTTCTGTCTATTACAACAACACACTGCTACTATTACGTGCATTGTTCTTTTGTCTATTACAAAAACACACTGCTACTAATACGTGCACTTTTCTTCCATCTACTAAAACATCACACTGCTACTACTAGTGCACTTTTCTTCCGTCTATTACAAAACCACAATGCTACTATTACGTGCATTTTTCTTCTATCTTTACAACAACCTACTGCTACGATTACGTCCACTTTTCTTCTGTCGATTACAGCAACACACTGCTACTATTACGTCCATTTTTCGTCTGTCTATTATAACACACTGCTACTATTACGTGCACTTTTCTTCTATTACAACACACTGTTACTATTACGTGCATTTTTCTTTTGTCTATTACAACAACACACTGCTACTATTACGTGCATTTTTCTTCTGTCTATAACAACAACACACTGCTATTAATACGTGCACTTTTCTTCTTTTACAAACACACTGTTACTATTACGTGCATTTTTCTTCTCTCTATTACAACAACACACTGCTACTATTACGTGCATTGTTCTTTTGTCTATTACAAAAACACACTGCTACTAATACGTGCACTTTTCTGCCATTTATTACAACACAATGCTACTATAACGTGCACTTTTCTTTCAACTATTACAACAACACACTGCTACTATTAGTGCACTTTTCTTCCGTCTATTTCAAAAACACAATGCTACTATAACGTGCACTTTTCTGCCATTTTTTACAAAAACCACAATGCTACTATACCGTGCACTTTTCTTTCATCTATACCAACAACACACTGCTACTATAACGTGCACTTTTCTGCCATTTATTACAAAAACACAATGCTACTATAACGTGCTCTTTTCTTTCATCTATTACAACAACACACTGCTACTATTACGTGCATTTTTCTTCTGTCTATTACAACAACACACTGTTACTATTACGTGTATTTTTCTTCTGTCTTTACAACAACCTACTGCTGCGATTACGTCCACTTTTCTTCTGTCGATTACAGCAACACACTGCTACTATTACGTCCATTTTTCGTCTGTCTATTATAACACACTGCTACTATTCTGTGCACTTTTCTTCTATTACAACACACTGTTACTATTACGTGCATTTTTCTTCTGTCTATTACAACAACACACTGCTACTATTACGTGCATTTTTCTTCTGTCTATTACAACAACACACTGCTATTAATACGTCCACTTTTCTTCTTTTACAAACACACTGTTACTATAACGTGCATTTTTCTTCTGTCTATTACAACAACACACTGCTACTATTACGTGCATTGTTCTTCTGTCTATTACAACAACACACTGCTACTATTACGTACACTTTTCTTTCATCTATTAAAACATCACACTGCTACTATCAGTGCACTTTTCTTCCGTCTATTACAAAACCACAATGCTACTATTAAGTGCACTTTTCTGCCATTTATTACAACACAATGCTACTATAACGTGCACTTCTTTTTCAACTATTACAACAACACACTGCTACTATTAGTGCACTTTTCTTCCGTCTATTACAAAAACACAATGCTACTATAACGTGCACTTTTCTGTAATTTATTACAAAAACACAATGCTACTATAACGTGCACTTTTCTTTCATCTTGTACAACAACACACTGCTACTTTTACGTGCACTTTTCTGCCATTTATTACAAAAACACAATGCTTCTATAACGTGCACTTTTCTTTCATCTATTACAACAACACACTGCTAATATTACGTGCGCTTTTCTTCTATTACAAACACACTGTTACTATTACGTGTATTTTTCTTCTGTCTTTACAACAACCTACTGTTACGATTACGTCCACTTTTCTTCTGTCGATTACAGCAACACACTGCTACTATTACGTCCATTTTTCGTCTGTCTATTATAACACACTGCTACTATTACGTGCATTTTTCTTCTATTACAACACACTGTTACTATTACGTGCATTTTTCTTCTGTCTATTACAACAACACACTGCTACTATTACGTGCACTTTTCTTCTGTCTATTACAACAACACACTGCTATTAATACGTGCATTTTTCTTCTTTTACAAACACACTGTTACTATAACGTGCATTTTTCTTCTCTCTATTACAACAACACACTGCTACTATTACGTGCATTGTTCTTCTGTCTATTACAACAACACACTGCTACTAATACGTGCACTTTTCTTTCATCTATTAAAACATCACACTGCTACTATTGGTGCACTTTTCTTCCGTCTATTACAAAACTACAATGCTATTATTAAGTGCACTTTTCTGCCATTTATTACAAAAACACAATGCTACTATCACGTGCACTTTTCTTTCAACTATTACAACAACACACTGCTACTATTAGTGCACTTTTCTTCCGTCTATTATAAAAACACAATGCTACTATAACGTGCACTTTTCCGCCATTTATTACAAAAACACAATGCTACTATAACGTGCACTTTTCTTTCATCTATACCAACAACACACTGCTACTATAACGTGCAATTTTCTGCCATTTATTACAAAAACACAATGCTACTATAACGTGCACTTTTCTTTCATCTATTACAACAACACACTGCTACTATTACGTGCATTTTTCTTCTGTCTATTACAACAACACACTGCTACTATAACGTGCACTTTTCTGCCATTTATTACAAAAACACAATGCTACTATAACGTGCACTTTTCTTTCATCTATTACAACAACACACTGCTACTATTACGTGCATTTTTCTTCTGTCTATTACAACAACACACTGCTACTAATACGTGCACTTTTCTTCTATTACAAACATACTGTTACTATTACGTGCATTTTTCTTTTGTCTATTACAACAACACACTGCTACTATTACGTGCATTGTTCTTTTGTCTATTACAAGAACACACTGCTATTAATACGTCCACTTTTCTTCTTTTACAAACACACTGTTACTATTACGTGCATTTTTCTTCTGTCTATTACAACAACACACTGCTACTATTACGTGCATTGTTCTTTTGTCTATAACAAAAACCCACTGCTACTAATACGTGCACTTTTCTTCCATCTACTAAAACATCACACTCCTACTACTAGTGCACTTTTCTTCCGTCTATTACAAAACCACAATGCTACTATTACGTGCATTTTTCTTCTATCTTTACAACAACCTACTGCTACGATTACGTCCACTTTTCTTCTGTCGATTACAGCAACACACTGCTACTATTACGTCCATTTTTCGTCTGTCTATTATAACACACTGCTACTATTACGTGCACTTTTCTTCTATTACAACACACTGCTACTATTACGTGCATTTTTCTTTTGTCTATTACAACAACACACTGCTACTTTTACGTGCATTTTTCTTCTGTCTATAACAACAACACACTGCTATTATTACGTGCACTTTTCTTCTTTTACAAACACACTGTTACTATTACGTGCATTTTTCTTCTGTCTATTACAACAACACACTGCTACTATTACGTGCATTGTTCTTTTGTCTATTACAAAAACACACTGCTACTAATACGTGCACTTTTCTTCCGTCTATTACAAAACCAAAATGCTACTATTACGTGCATTTTTCTTCTATCTTTACAACAACCTACTGCTACGATTACGTCCACTTTTCTTCTGTCGATTACAGCAACACACTGCTACTATTACGTCCATTTATCGTCTGTCTATTATAACACACTGCTACTATTACGTGCACTTTTCTTCTATTACAACACACTGTTACTATTACGTGCATTTTTCTTTTGTCTATTACAACAACACACTGCTACTATTACGTGCATTTTTCTTCTGTCTATTACAACAACACTCTGCTATTAATACGTCCACTTTTCTTCTTTTACAAACACACTGTTACTATAACGTGCATTTTTCTTCTGTCTATTACAACAACACACTGCTACTATTACGTGCATTGTTCTTTTGTCTATTACAAAAACACACTGCTACTAATACGTGCACTTTTCTTCCATCTACTAAAACATAACACTGCTACTACTAGTGCACTTTTCTTCCGTCTATTACAAAACCACAATGCTACTATTACGTGCATTTTTCTTCTATCTTTACAACAACCTACTGCTACGATTACGTCCACTTTTCTTCTGTCGATTACAGCAACACACTGCTACTATTACGTCCATTTTTCGTCTGTCTATTATAACACACTGCTACTATTTCATGTACTTTTCTTCTATTACAACACACTGTTACTATTACGTGCATTTTTCTTTTGTCTATTACAACAACACACTGCTACTATTACGTGCATTTTTCTTCTGTCTATAACAACAACACACTGCTATTAATACGTGCACTTTTCTTCTTTTACAAACACACTGTTACTATTACGTGTATTTTTCATCTCTCTATTACAACAACACACTGTTACTATTACGTTCATTGTTCTTTTGTCTATTACAACAACACACTGCTACTATTACGTGCATTTTTCTTCTGTCTATAACAACAACACACTGCTACTATTACGTGCACTTTTCTTCCTCCACAAACACACTGTTACTATTACGTGCATTTTTCTTCTGTCTATTACAACAACACACTGCTACTATAACGTGCATTGTTCTTTTGTCTATTACAAAAACACAATGCTACTAATACGTGCACTTTTCTTCCGTCTATTACAAAACCAAAATGCTACTATTACGTGCATTTTTCTTCTATCTTTACAACAACCTACTGCTACGATTACGTCCACTTTTCTTCTGTCGATTACAGCAACACACTGCTACTATTACGTCCATTTTTCGTCTGTCTATTATAACACACTGCTACTATTACGTGCACTTTTCTTCTATTACAACACACTGTTACTATTACGTGCATTTTTCTTTTGTCTATTACAACAACACACTGCTACTATTACGTGCATTTTTCTTCTGTCTATTACAACAACACACTGCTATTAATACGTCCACTTTTCTTCTTTTACAAACACACTGTTACTATAACGTGCATTTTTCTTCTGTCTATTACAACAACACACTGCTACTATTACGTGCATTGTTCTTTTGTCTATTACAAAAACACACTGCTACTAATACGTGCACTTTTCTTCCATCTACTAAAACATAACACTGCTACTACTAGTGCACTTTTCTTCCGTCTATTACAAAACCACAATGCTACTATTACGTGCATTTTTCTTCTATCTTTACAACAACCTACTGCTACGATTACGTCCACTTTTCTTCTGTCGATTACAGCAACACACTGCTACTATTACGTCCATTTTCCGTCTGTCTATTATAACACACTGCTACTATTACGTGCACTTTTCTTCTATTACAACACGATTACTATTACGTGCATTTTTCTTTTGTCTATTACAACAACACACTGCTACTATTACGTGCATTTTTCTTCTGTCTATAACAACAACACACTGCTATTAATACGTGCACTTTTCTTCTTTTACAAACACACTGTTACTATTACGTGCATTTTTCTTCTCTCTATTACAACAACACACTGCTACTATTACGTGCATTGTTCTTTTGTCTATTACAAAAACACACTGCTACTAATACGTGCACTTTTCTTCCGTCTATTACAAAACCACAATGCTACTATTACGTGCATTTTTCTTCTATCTTTACAACAACCTACTGCTACGATTACGTCCACTTTTCTTCTGTCGATTACAGCAACACACTGCTACTATTACGTCCATTTTTCGTCTGTCTATTATAACACACTGCTACTATTACGTGCACTTTTCTTCTATTACAACACACTGTTACTATTACGTGCATTTTTCTTCTGTCTATTACAACAACACACTGCTACTATTACGTGCATTTTTCTTCTGTCTATTACAACAACACTCTGCTATTAATACGTCCACTTTTCTTCTTTTACAAACACACTGTTACTATAACGTGCATTTTTCTTCTCTCTATTACAACAACACACTGCTACTATTACGTGCATTGTTCTTTTGTCTATTACAAAAACACACTGCTACTAATACGTGCACTTTTCTTCCATCTACTAAAACATCACTCTGCTACTACTAGTGCACTCTTCTTCCGTCTATTACAAAACCACAATGCTACTATTACGTGCATTTTTCTTCTATCTTTACAACAACCTACTGCTACGATTACGTCCACTTTTCTTCTGTCGATTACAGCAACACACTGCTACTATTACGTCCATTTTTCGTCTGTCTATTATAACACACTGCTACTATTACGTGTACTTTTCTTCTATTACAACACACTGTTACTATTACGTGCATTTTTCTTTTGTCTATTACAACAACACACTGCTACTATTACGTGCATTTTTCTTCTGTCTATAACAACAACACACTGCTATTAATACCTGCACTTTTCTTCTTTTACAAACACACTGTTACTATTACGTGCATTTTTCTTCTCTCTATTACAACAACACACTGTTACTATTACGTTCATTGTTCTTTTGTCTATTACAACAACACACTGCTACTATTACGTGCATTTTTCTTCTGTCTATAACAACAACACACTGCTATTATTACGTGCACTTTTCTTCCTCCACAAACACACTGTTACTATTACGTGCATTTTTCTTCTGTCTATTACAACAACACACTGCTACTATTACGTGCATTGTTCTTTTGTCTATTACAAAAACACAATGCTACTAATACGTGCACTTTTCTTCCGTCTATTACAAAACCAAAATGCTACTATTACGTGCATTTTTCTTCTATCTTTACAACAACCTACTGCTACGATTACGTCCACTTTTCTTCTGTCGATTACAGCAACACACTGCTACTATTACGTCCATTTTTCGTCTGTCTATTATAACACACTGCTACTATTACGTGCACTTTTCTTCTATTACAACACACTGTTACTATTACGTGCATTTTTCTTTTGTCTATTACAACAACACACTGCTACTATTACGTGCATTTTTCTTCTGTCTATTACAACAACACACTGCTATTAATACGTCCACTTTTCTTCTTTTACAAACACACTGTTACTATAACGTGCATTTTTCTTCTCTCTATTACAACAACACACTGCTACTATTACGTGCATTGTTCTTTTGTCTATTACAAAAACACACTGCTACTAATACGTGCACTTTCCTTCCGTCTATTACAAAACCACAATGCTACTATTACGTGCATTTTTCTTCTATCTTTACAACAACCTACTGCTACGATTACGTCCACTTTTCTTCTGTCGATTACAGCAACACACTGCTACTATTACGTCCATTTTTCGTCTGTCTATTATAACACACTGCTACTATTACGTGCACTTTTCTTCTATTACAACACACTGTTACTATTACGTGCATTTTTCTTCTGTCTATTACAACAACACACTGCTACTATTACGTGCATTTTTCTTCTGTCTATTACAACAACACACTGCTATTAATACGTGCACTTTTCTTCTTTTACAAACACACTGTTACTATAACGTGCATTTTTCTTCTGTCTATTACAACAACACACTGCTACTATTACGTGCATTGTTCTTCTGTCTATTACAACAACACACTGCTACTAATACGTGCACTTTTCTTTCATCTATTAAAACATCACAATGCTACTATTAGTGCACTTTTCTTCCGTCTATTACAAAACCACAATGCTATTATTAAGTGCACTTTTTTTGCCATTTATTACAAAACAATGCTACTATAACGTGCACTTTTCTTTCAACTATTACAACAACACACTGCTACTATTAGTGCACTTTTCTTCCGTCTATTTCAAAAACACAATGCTACTATAACGTGCACTTTTCTGCCATTTATTACAAAAACCACAATGCTACTATACCGTGCACTTTTCTTTCATCTATACCAACAACACACTGCTACTATAACGTGCACTTTTCTGCCATTTATTACAAAAACACAATGCTACTATAACGTGCTGTTTTCTTTCATCTATTACAACAACACACTGCTACTATTACGTGCATTTTTCTTCTGTCTATTACAACAACACACTGCTACTATTACGTGCGCTTTTCTTCTATTACAAACACACTGTTACTATTACATGTATTTTTCTTCTGTCTTTACAACAACCTACTGCTGCGATTACGTCCACTTTTCTTCTGTCGATTACAGCAACACTGCTACTATTACGTCCATTTTTCGTCTGTCTATTATAACACACTGCTACTATTACGTGCACTTTTCTTCTATTACAACACACTGTTACTATTACGTGCATTTTTCTTCTGTCTATTACAACAACACACTGCTACTATTACGTGCATTTTTCTTCTGTCTATTACAACAACACACTGCTATTAATACGTGCATTTTTCTTCTTTTACAAACACACTGTTACTATAACGTGCATTTTTCTTCTGTCTATTACAACAACACACTGCTACTATTACGTGCATTTTTCTTCTGTCTATTACAACAACACACTGCTACTAATACGTGCACTTTTCTTTTATCTATTAAAACATCACACTGCTACTATTACGTGCACTTTTCTTCCGTCTATTACAAAACCACAATGCTACTATTAAGTGCACTTTTCTGCCATTTATTACAACACACTGCTAATATAACGTGCACTTTTCTTTCAACTATTACAACAACACACTGCTACTATTAGTGCACTTTTCTTCCGTCTATTACAAAACACAATGCTACTATAACGAGCACTTTTCTGCCATTTATTACAACAACACAATGCTACTATAACGTGCACTTTTCTTTCATCTATTACAACAACACACTGCTACTATAACGTGCACTTTTCTGCCATTTATTACAAAAAACACAATGCTATTATAACGTGCACTTTTCTTTCATCTATTACAACAACACACTGCTACTATTACGTGCATTTTTCTTCTGTCTATTACAACAACACACTGCTACTATTTCGTGCACTTTTCTTCTGTCTATTACAACAACACACTGCTACTAATACGTGCACTTTTCTACTATTACAAGCACACTGTTACTATTACGTGCATTTTTCTTCTGTCTATTACAACAACACGCTGCTACTATTTCGTGCACTTTTCTTCTGTCTATTAAAACAACATACTGCTACTATTTCGTGCACTTTTCTTCTTCTATTACACACTGCTACTTTTACGTGCACTTTTCTTCTGTCTATTACAACAACATACTGCTACTATTTCGTGCACTTTTCTTCTATTACAAGCACACTGTTACTATTACGTGCATTTTACTTCCGCCTATTACAACAACACACTGCTGACATCACGTGCATTACGTGCACTTTACTGTCTATTACAACAACACATTGCTACTAATACATGCACTTTTCTTCTATCTATTACAACAACACACTGCTACTAATACGTGCACTTTTCTTCTAATACAAACACACTGTTACTATTACGTGCATTTTTCTTCTGTCTATTACAACAACCTACTGCTTCTTCTTCATGCACTTTTCTTCTATTACAAACACACCTTTACTATTACGTGCATTTTTCTATCTATTACAACAACACACTGTTACTATTACGTGCATTTTTCTTCTGCCTATTACAACAACCTATTGCTACAATTTCGTGCACTTTTCTTCTATTACAAACACACTGTTACTATTATGTGCATTTTTCTTCTGTCTATTACAACAACCTACTGCTTCTTCTTCGTGCACTTTTCTTCTATTACAAACACACCTTTACTATTACGTGCATTTTTCTTCTGTCTATTACAAGAACACACTGCTACTATTACGTGCACTGTTCTTCTATTACAAACACAGTTACTATTACGTGCATTTTTCTTCTGTCTATTACAACAACACACTGCAACTTTTACGTGCATTTTTCTTCTGTCTATTACAACAACCTACTGCTTCTTCGTGCACTTTTCTTCTATTACAAACACACTGTTACGACAACGTGCATTTTTCTATCTATTACAACAACACACTGCTACTATCACGTGTATTTTTCTTCTGTCTATTACAACAACACACTGCTACTATTACGTGCACTTGTCTTCTATTACAAACACACGGTTACTATTACGTGCATTTTTCCTCTGTCTACTACAACAACACACTGCAACTATTACGTGCACTTTTCTGCCATTTATTACAACAACACAATGCTACTAAAACGTGCACTTTTCTTTCAACTATTACAACAACACACTGCTACTATTAGTGCACTTTTCTTCTGTCTATTACAAAAACACAATGCTACTATAACGTGCTCTTTTCTGCCATTGATTACAAAAACACAATGCTACTATAACGTGCACTTTTCTTTCATCTATTACAACAACACACTGCTACTATTAGTGCACTTTTCTTCCGTCTATTACAAAAACACAATGCTACTATTACGTGCACTTTCCTTCCGCCTATTACAACAACACCATGCTGACATTACGTGTATTACGTGCACTTTACTGTCTATTACAACAACACATTGCTACGAATACGTGCACTTTTCTCCTATTACAAACACACTGTTACTATTACGTGCATTTTTCTTTTGTCTATTACAACAACACACTGCTACTATTACGTGCATTTTTCTTCTGTCTATTACAACAACACACTGCTACTATTACGTGCATTTTTTTCTGTCTATTACAACAACACACTGCTACTATTACGTTCACTTTTCTTCTATTACAAGCACACTGTTACTATTACGTGCATTTTTCTTCTGTCTATTACAACAACATACTGCTACTATTTCGTGCACTTTTCTTCTTCTATTACACACTGCTACTTTTACTTGCACTTTTCTTCTGTCTATCACAACAACATACTGCTACTATTTCTTGCACTTTTCTTCTATTACAACACACTGTTACTATTACGTGCATTTTTCTTCTGTCTATTACAACAACACACTGCTCCTATTACGTGCATTTTTCTTCTGTCTATTACAACAACACACTGCTACCATTTCGTGCATTTTTCTTTCGTCTATTACAAACGCACACTGCTACTCCCACATGCTTCTATTTCAACTACATACTGCAACTATGACGTCCACTGCATACTACTACTACTACTACTACTACTACTACTACTACGACTACTCAAATTATAATACATTCAGCTACATATGTACAATAACATATAGTGCTAGTACTACAACAAAATGACACTACACAATTGAAGACCCTCACTTCTATTTATGTTACTGCTTCCACACATTACTGGGAGACTACTTATGTGGAAGAATATTTTAATATAAAGCAATCATTGACAGCATGACCTTATCCACATGTACATACATACCTTATCACGGAAATACTCCAGAAACACAGATGGCCTGATTGAAATACAGCCCCCTCAGTCACAAGTATGGGATGAGAATGTGTAATACAACACCCACAAGGCCTGTGACAGAAGGGGCCCTCGGCGCTCCAACCCCTACGCCTAGCACCCCAAGGGCTGACTACGCAGTCGCTGTTGGGGCGTCACGCCTCGGACCTAGGGTTGTGACAAGGTCACAGGCTGCTGGTTAGAATGAATGAAAACAATCTGTTTGCGAAATCGAAGGAAGCTGTTTGACGTCTTGATAGTGTCGTCATTTCGGAAGTAAGCGTGTGGGTATCGCCCCAAAAAGATCCCGACAACAATCTATCTCGGTTTGGGATAGCAAAACTGAAGATATCTGACTTACCTGGCTTTAAATACTCCAACACAAACAGCACTGTCAGCAGCGATTGTGCAACTGCCGACCTGCTTCATGAATTGATTCCCGCGACAATACTGTAGTTAACGTTTCATGCTTATCAAAGCAAGGTAACCCAACCCACTGTGCTGTTAACCGCCATGCCATTAAGAGTGAGTGAGTATGGGTTTAAGCCACTTTAACAATATTTCAGCCACCTAAAGGATTGTTATTTGATCGGGATATAGAAACAGTGAAGCACTTTTAAGTGAAATTAAGAAGAAGTTTATTCATGAATGAAGACCACATGGTCCAGAGTTCATTTACAGGAATAATATATACTATGCACATGCACACATTTTCTTACAACAAACGTTCATCTTTTTTTACATCTGCATTTACATAGGTAAATGTCTTTTTAAATATATGGACAGGTTTTTTAATAACACAATCATTTCTAGTAGGTAGAAGACTGATATATTTTGGGACAGATGGTTGCACATGGTAACATTTTGGAATTAATTCTTTTCTACTACTTTTATAAAAAGGACAAATTAACAAAAAATGGTATTCATTTTCTATTTCATAGCGGATACATTTCATACATAAACTAAACGATGACTCTGTGGTTGTATTAAATCGGGTTTTCTGTTAATTTAGATTATGGCTTAAACAACGGAATTTACATAAAGCTCTAAGAAGATCTATTTCACATGCTAAAGTATACAGATATTTTTCTGGTTCGAGTAGTGATTTATAAGATGAATAAACATCAAGGAAAGAAGAATGTGAGATTTTGTAATACCAGTTTTGAAATTCTATATCTTTACATCGTTGTTTGAATATAACCATGAAGCGTTTCATATCGCCGCAATCCTGAGACACATATGAAAACGCACATATTCTATTTAATAACACATGTCACAACTTATTTCTATCTACATTGTCGAAGGCTTGTCTAAAGTCTATGATTTTCTAAGATATTTCTGACATAGGGATTGTAGAACAAAACTTTAATCAGTGGAATAAACATTTCTAAATCCCGCTTGTGCTTCGCGTAGGATATCATTAACTTCGACCCAGTTTCGTATTCTCAGTTCCAGTACTGAAGTGAAAATTTTACCAACAATATTTAATAGCGAAATTCCCCTGTAATTTTTTATACAGTTGGACAATCATTCCTATATTCCACTCATCTGGAAATTCGCCACGATCAAATACAGAATTATAAAGAATACTCAACAACAAAAGTTCCTGTGTCAGCAATATTTTAGTGTATTTTTCAAACAAGTAAAGTTTGGTTTTCAATATCGTTGTACATGTATGGAATCAAGTCACAAAAACGCAACTGCTACAGAAAAGCATGCATTCCATGCAAAAGTTGACTTTTAAGCAGGCCCCATGCAGTTCACTACCCAAGAATGGGTATAAAAACATGTGCGTTAACGGGATTCCATATGCATTGTTTAGCATCGTGCTGACAAAAACCACTCAGAAAAACAACAAAATTACGCAATTATTCAACATTACGAAATGCCACGCCTGTCCGAAAATGAGCGTCTGCGAGCCATTGGTATGCTTGAAGCAGGATCGAGTCAACGTGATGTTGCAAGACAATTTAACGTCCACAGAAACACCATTTGGTGTTTATGGCAACGTTGGCAACAGACGAATGCAGTCAGTGCCCATCCTCGGAGTGGCAGGCCACGCGTAACCAATAATCGACAAGACATCTGGATTCGAACAACACACCTACGAAATCGATTCCAGCCAGCAACAGTGACTGCAAGAAACATCCCTGGCCTTCGACGAGTATCTTCACAAACCGTACTTCGTCGCCTCAGATGTGCAGGGATTGTCGCCAGAAGACCCGCCAGACGTCCCATTTTGACAGGAAACCACCGTCAAGCACGTCCACAGTGGTGCAGACAGCGTCTACGCTGGACGGCCATGCAATGGGGACAAGTTCTATTCACTGACGAGTCTCGTTTTAACCTAAGCCACTGCGATGGACGGAGTGTACCGACGTCGAGGTGAACGTTACGTCAATCATTGTGTCATGGAAGAAGATCGGTTCGGGGGCGGCAGGACTTTGTGCGACACCTGGTCCATTCCATGAGACGAAGATGTGTTGCTTGCATCGCAACCAGAGGGGGATACACACGCTATTGATTTGTAAATTGACATTTTGGCATGTTCATGTTTTTTTATGAAATCACGCATTTTCTGAAGTCAGTATGGCAAATTAAACCATTTGACCACTTACAGGAGTCTTTTATCCTTTGCAAACCGAAAATTGCTTCAGATTTGGTAGAAAAACATAACTTTGCATTAAATCTTATTCAATGTAACAGGAACTTCTGTTGTTCAGTATATATTTAAATATGACACAATGCAAAGAGCGTTTTTATAAAGTTCAGAAGGAACACCGCCAATACCAGGTGCATTACCAGACTATAAACTTCTAATAGCTGCCCTTATTTCACCGTCAGTAATGGCTTCGGACAATATATCTGTTGTATTACAATAGTCACAGTTATCATAGTATTGTTTGATAGTAAACTCTTTCACATTTTTATCAAAATCACTATGTGAGTTGGGTTTTTTTATATCAAGCAATTTTTTAAGTAGTTGTACCAATCAGAACTTGATAAACTGTTATGAATACTGTTAGGGCGCAGCAAGGATTTGATCTTTCTCCAGAACATTTTACAATCGTTTGACTGTACAGCAGATTCAATCTCGTGAACGACAGACATTTTAAAAGCTTTTTTCTCTCCATAACACAATTTACGGTATATCTTCTTTGCTGTCAGGTAATTTTCTAAATATTCTCCAGCTTTTTAGTTCCTTAGAAAATCTAAACATATATATTTCTTTCTCTTGGCACATAAACATTCAGAGTCAAACCATGGAGGATGTCTTACTCTATCATATGATCTATTTCTATTTATAACTTTAAAGTGATCGTCAGCATATTGGAGTAATTCGACAAATTTGGCAGTCGCTGCATTTACATTCGTATGTACAACATCAAGTAAATCATTTACTATATGACTGCCCATATAAGAGTTTCATCGACTTTTAAAGTTTTCATTACCGTAATCATGCCATTTGAACTTGAGTATTGTTTCGGAATCAAGATCAGTCTGCCTCTGATATGGCGCACTATGGGAAATACATGGAAGTTTTAGCTGACATGAAACTGGTAGATGATCAGAATCCGTTCTAGAGTGAACAGCTAGATCTATGATATATTGGAGTATGTTTGATGATGCGATAAAGTAGTCTACCAAGCTAGTGCCCCTATTACTGACACATGTAAAACTTCCCTCTTTGTCACTAACTGATCTCCCATTGACAATATGTATAAAGAAGCTTTTACATAATTCGCGAAGTAACACCCCATAGCTGTTTACAATACTGTCTTGCGTAGACCTTTGTTGACAAAAGTCGTCACATATATACGTATCACCAAGTGGAATATAGTCCGAGTCGGTTTCGCCCTCCACTATAAAAGCATCGTTATTTCCTACTCTGGCATTAAAGTCTCCACACAGCAGTATATCTACAATTTCGTCATATTCTGATTTCAAGATGGCTAACTTTAAGTCCAAGTCATCAATACCATTATTACCAGTATCCGCATAAAGCGGGGATTTATCTGGGAGGATATATACAGAGCCTAAGATTAACCTTTTACTGGGTGTGTTTATGCATACAAAGACAGAATTCATCCAGTCTGGCTGAATTTGTTCAACATAATTTAACAGTGAGTTCCTCGCGTACACAGCCACTCCGTTTTTCAATCTCCTGGCAGGTGATACAGAACAAATAAAGTCTGGGAAAATATTGCTAATCCTGTCAGTGACAGGTCGCATGGTCTCTATCAGGCAACTTATTTCATATTTCTGACAAAAGTTCAAAAAGTCAGTCCCTTGAATGTGTGAATGAATGCCTTGCACATGACTGACTAATATAGGAGATTTAACGAGCGCTTTCCGACTGTAGCGTATTTCGCACACGGGCCTGGCCGGACCATTTAATGTATTCCGAAAAGGGTGAAAGTGGTGTGTGCAACCCAAGAGGGGCTTTTAGGGGTTGCTTATATTGAATTTTTGGAATTTTTAAATTTGGAATAAATGCCGAGGTGGGTGGAGGAGGGAACTAAGGGAGCCGGGTGAGGTGGGTGTTTGTATGTTTATTGGATTTTGGATTGGTAGATTGATGAGTTTTTAGATGCGCTTAATTAGATCTGTTTCGATTAGGAATACGCCTAGGGCCTTGAAGTTTTCTAGTTTATTTTGAGGGTTTAGTATTTCATCTAGAGTATGAACCTTATTTAGATTGAGGGTGGTTTGTAGTGTGGTTCTGTGTGTTTGGTAGTGGGTGCAGTGGATGAGTGCGTGTTCTGTGGTTTCGGGTTGTTTGCAGTGGGGGCAGTTGCCTGTGGTGTGTCTTTCAAGTTTTTTTAGGTGGTTATTTAGGTTCGTGTGTCCTGTTTGGAGTTTTGTAATTAATCTGTCAATTTTTTTAGAGGGGTGTAGGATTTTAGGTTTGGCTAGTGGTTTTCTAAGCAGTTTTTTTATTTGGCTATTTGAGTTTTGATATTGATTATGCCATTTTTTGGTTATTTTTTGTTTGTTTACACTTTTAATTTCTGATTTTGAGGTGGGTAGGTTTAGGCTTATTTCTGGTATTTTGAGAGATAATTTAGCTGCTTTATCGGCGCTTTCGTTGCCGTAAATTCCTACGTGGGCGGGGATCCACAAGAAGGTTATTTGTTTGCCTGCTTTTGTTAGGTCGTTAGAGCTTTTAAGTATTTGGTTTATTAATTTAGGTCGTTTTTTGGTATTTTTGTTTTGGAGGGCTTGTAGTCCACTAAGGGAGTCGGTGAGAATTAGGATTTTATTGTTGTTTTTAGATTGTTGGTTATGCAGGGCTGAGGCCATGCCCATAAGTTCGGCCGTGAATATAGATTGGTTGTTAGGGAGTCGGTAAGATTGTGTGGATATAACTGGTTGTGTGGTATGGACTCCGAAGCCTGTGTGGTTGGAGATCGGGCCTTGCACATTCCAAGCGCAGACATTTATGTTAAATGTCGTGCTGAGAGGCGTTGTCAGTTGACGGGGCAGTTCACGTGACTCGGGCTGGTACTTTAGTGGGCCACGGCCGTCTTCTTAGTCTGAAGGAGAAGAAAGAGATGGGCGAGAAGAAGAGCCTTCGGCGCGTCTCCCTTCACCCCTCCCCTGGGGGCCGGGTGGGCTATCCGCCCTGTCCGCAGGAGAATGGTGACGGGGTCTGCTACGGGTCGATGGGTTTTTACCTCGTTTACTGCCCACCCGTTGTAATCCCCAATTGCTGTCCAATACAAAAATATCATCACCTATGTTGAGCTTGTAATGAGATAAGTAGGCTGTCTTGTCTTCACCTCTAGCGTCCAGCATGAGGTGGCTGAGTCCGGCTCTGGTCTGTAGTGTCTTCAGTGAGTACTCTTTTCCCACTCGTAGGGTCTCATTCTTCTTTAACTTGTCTCTAGCACTTGAAAACACTCTGGGTTTGTCTTCGTAAGAGAGGAATTTGCATATACTAGGTTTTGATATAGTTTTGCTTTTTAACCGGTGTGCGCGTTCAATAGGAATTGAACCTGCATCCTCGATGTCTAAGTCATCCTTCAAAAACAGTTCGCACTAATTCCTCAGTCTGATCCCAAGTTTCACCCGGAGACCCCTCAATGCCATGGATTATAATGTTATTGCGTCTACTCTGTGCTTCAGCCTCATCAACGCTATCCTCTAACTCTGTCACACGTTTGTATCAGAATTGTCACATCTGAATTTGTAGACTTTATCACTGTACTGCGCGGTACGCCTGTCCCCACAATCAGGTGTGAATCGGCCGCTCATGTACACAAGTAAACAGAGAATGCGTACAATGCAAAATCGTCTTTGTAAAAATGTTCCTGATAAAGTAAATTTACTCACTTTGAACTTTGATTGATGAGTTTGGGGTAAAATGTCCCAATGTGAGCACGCCAGCACTGTAGTGTGACTCCCTTGACCGTACGTGAAGGGCGGGTGCACGGCTGACGAATTCAAAAGTCGATATCTACCTGTCCTCAGGTGAGCTTGATTACAGGTGCGCTTACAAGCACAATCTCGCCTTGTAGTTAAGAATTATGTAGCCAAAGTCGGCAATATGAACCCACAAAGTCATATCACACCATAATACGAAGTTTGATTAAGTCTTACTTGACTTTTCACCACTTTTAGTGTTGATTTCTCTCCAACGACATAAACACATATCCCTTGACGCATGCCATTAAGAGTGAGTGAGTATGGGTTTACGCCACTTTGAGCAATATTCCAGCCACCTAAAGGACTGTTATTTGATCGGGATACTGAAACAGTGAAGCACTTTTAAATGAGATTAAAACAACAGACAAAGGTGCAGTGACGATACACATTTTTCTCTTCCTATTATGTTAGACAAAAATCTATTCTGATGTGTAAGTAACACCAAACAGCTGTCTTGGGTTTTGTCTCCCAATTTTGAAATATATAATATGCTTTAGGATTAACTCCTAATTAATATGGTGACAAACAATTGTATTTAAAAAAGGCCCCCAGTACTCGATGATTGTAACTGTTGTATTGCTATGTTATAACGTTAACCAATTATATCCGCGAGTGCTTAACCAAACATATATCTACCAAGTGGTATCATCGCTTTATGTCTAGCCTTGGGTTGAAAATACAATTTATCGTGTCGTGTGTTACGATTAAGAAGTGGGATAAACAGTCCACAATCTCGATAACCCAATTTACTGTGGTACTGCTTTCGGTCTACTGATTTAGTTTATATATTCTGTGGAACCATACTGAATATGATCTTTTATATATTTCCATGTTCCATTACGAATAAATAACCCACAATAAATTTATGGAATAAATGAACCATAAACTGAAGGTATGTTTATTACCTGCTTGCTTATATACTCCAACACAAACAGCATTGTCAGCAGTGATTATGAAACAGCCAAGAAACAAGATACAAATGTCGTCACTCTGTCGCAACGGTCAAAGGGAGGGAACTCTGCCGCCATGGAGTGCGATTAACCTCAAGTAAACAAATTTCTTCTGTAGAAATATTGCACTGATACGAATAACACGTATTTATAATACATTAATTGTGATGAATGTATAATTGAGTAAGTGTTCATATAGAAAATACAATAAAAAATAAAACTGATACTCAAATCTCATTTTCACTGATTTTACGAGGGGTTGGTCAAAAAGTTCTCTGCCCAACAAACCAAACCAACAACTGGGAAAGTGTTTTCAACATCGATAGTGAAGCTTTTCAATTCCAGTCAGGAAGAGGTTTTCTGAAGCCACCCTGAAAAACCCATTCACGGCAGCTTTGAGGTTTGTCGTCAAAGCGCTTTCAACGAAGGTGTTCTTTCTGTTTAGGAAACAGGTGGAAATCACTTGGTGCCAGGTCTGGAGGGTGAGGAGGCTCTTTAAACCCACATTTTCGCACAGCAGCCGTTACAAGTCGAAAGGTGTGAAAAGTGGCATTAATTTGCTTATAATTAGTATCAAATGCTTGTAATTAGTGGATGTGAACTTACTAAGTAGTTAATCCTCAGAATCAGTTAAACCATACACATGGTACATGTACCAATCTGCCAGTGCAATACAGACATCATCATTGAAACAATGTCCCGTGCCAACAGGGAATAGAGAGACAGACGGCATGCTTACTTACGTTAGTACACAAATTAGACATGATAACGTCCTTTGTAACATAAAAGTAGGTATGTTCCCTGATCTGACTGGTTAAAAAGTGTTGTCGGATGAGCATAACATCACTGAATTTTGGGGGTCTCATCACCGTGTATGTATACATTAATTAATGGAACTATATTTGAAATCATCAACATGGAGGAACAGATGGAAATTTACCCTGACTTCCACATCGGAGATTTCAATCAAATATTGAGTGAATGGGACGACTAGACATTTTCTGAGATAATTCAAGAATTTGAAGATAAATGAAATTTACCTTTTTCCATTAATTACACAATCATAATCATAATTGATGTAATTTTCTTGGGCTTGGCCAAAGGAAAAAACAAAACAAAATCAATTTTTAACAGAGTAAAAATCTTGTTATTATTATTACTCACAACATCTGTTGAAGCTGAAAACCGTTCTGAGATGGCCCCTGAACTAGGAAATACAGCCAGGGTTTCCGTAGAGCCCAACTTTCAAGCGTCCAGTCACCGCTTCGCGTCCCTTGATGCAAAAGCAGTACAGGACATCGTGGATGGGAACCTCTCCAAATCTACTGGGCGTAATACCTCCTTGGGAGTTAAAACGTAAGCCATTGAAACATAAAATAATACATAAACACATCCCTACAATTCCTACGTAGATTCTATCAACATCAGCGAGAGTTACCTCCCTTACACCATTGCCATGATAGCAATGTAAAGCGTGACCAATGTGTCATCGCAAAAATTAGCAATAATATAACGAGATTTACCAAAATCTTAACGTAAATTAACTATTTCGTTTTGCAAGATTTGAGATATGTTATGCTAAATGGATGTACGGAAATTTCATTTAAACACGACGCCGTAATAATAACAGATCACTCCCACTTACTGTCACATTTGTACCCCGAACAAGGCAATCTTTTCACTTCCAGAATGGCTGGTTTCAGAGGTTTGAACCCAAGTTCGAAGAGCTCCCGGCTCCTCAACTGAATAAGAGACTGAGGTTCTTTTATGCCGAAGTCAGAAATGCCGACTCAAAATCGAGTTTTGTTGGTTTGCGTGCTGCCATACAAAGGCACATCAGGGGACCGCCATTTTAACGCAGCATAAACATTATCCAAGACCGGGAATTTCACACTGCAAACAATGTGTTTCTGCCCATGATAAAAAAAAACTTAAGCGCGATGGCCTTGACCAGACAACACATCATGCTGCTATCCCTGAGAATGATTTTTTTGAAATTCGTGAAAGTTTGGAAACGGAAAATCCTTCCGGCTTGCTTGGTAAAGTGTGGTTCGACCTTACACTCGGTTTAGCTTGTCTTGGTAAAAATAACCAAAGGGAATTAACTGCATCTTCCTTTCGTGTAATCCACTGATGAACAGAGGTTCGAGTTTTTTATCCGAAGTCACTAAATATCTCAGGGGGACCTCAAAGAGTCAAATGGGCCCAACAAACGCATTTATGCAACGTCGGACCAATTCTGTCCTGTACATTAAAAAAATACATGTCCTCAATCCCAACAATGGTGCTTTTTATCAGGCTCCCAAGAGACGGGTCCACGTCGATGATACCGAATGGTACAACACGAGGCCAGTTGGTGCAAATGTCATTGGCACGAGATGAAAGAAATTTCTACCAACGCTGGTCTCAAAGTGTATACAAACCATTGTCTTCGGGCAACTGCCGTCCTTTGATTTGCAAAATTACCGGCCACAAAACCGATGAATCGTTGCAGTCGTATTCCATTGACTTGAGCTCGGCTCAAAAACGACATTATTCGAACATTCTTCAGGGACAGCACTAGCTCGCTAACGAACGTAATTTGGTACCTGTCCAAGATACAAATATCCTGCCACTGTCCACTGCTCCCGTAAATAACTTCCAGGTTAATTCTTCTGCTAATTCCCATGGTTTCTTTCACATATGTAATTCTACTGTAACAGTAAACAACTTTTTCCATCCCAGCTAATCTGCATGTCTAAAATCTCGCACATGTTTGACGTCTCTTGTCACCACCTCAGTTTCAGGAGAGTTGACACTATCTTGTATAGGGGCCAAACAGTATGTACGTCTCTTCTAGTTTTGATTATTTGTATTTTATAGATACGCATAACTACAAATTACAAGTAAGATGATGAACTGTGATAAAGAATTGAATTTGTGATATTTCCTGTTGTTTGTTTATTGTCTGAGAAATGGGCTTGAACATGTGACCACCCCTTTCGTAAAATGAACCATCATTATCGAAACCATTGATCGGTTTCGCGGCACCCCATATCATGCATCTTTTCGAAGGTGAGCACGAGGAGACCTATTTATAACGACGGTCTTGTTGTGTCATGCGCTCAGTAAATTAGTTCTGCAATTAGTTCTGTAAGATTTGCGTGATGTTATGCCGTAGTGTGGAGTGTTCAAATGAAACATTTCCGTACATCAATTCAGCATAACATCACGCAAATCTTACCAAACGAAATATTTATCTCCTAATTTAGAATGCCATTGTTAATGGTCCGTCGGGGGCGATATGCATGATGTACATTATTTGTGATGCTAATAAACGCTCTCTCTCGCTCCAACACACTATATTCAGCGTATCGAGGGAAGTGTTTCAATTGGTCATCTTTATGGGAACTTTCAAGTTTTGCCCAGCCACCCGTTAGCACTTTGAAGATCTGTCATGTGTGGAAGTAAGGCAAAGTGATACTTGTATGCTTGTATTCAGGTAACATATAAACGCCGGACTCGACAATATTCCAGCTATATGGCAATAGTGGCCTGGAAATAATCGAGTCTTGGTAAGACAATTCAGTGACCGATACTATGAGCAACGATTCACTCCGTCGGACTACGTTGACAGTCAATCAACCAAACCACTCAGCCTGACCGAACAATCCATTAAGTCGTCTCTTACGACCAGAAGTTTGGTTTGTAGTTTGTTTGGGACCACTTCCGACCTGGAATCCGCACGGGTCCCCAATCTAGTGTCTTACGTCTAGCAGTTGGGTGTGGACACATCCTACCCCGGCTCCAACAGGCCCCTTGATAGCCCAAATCATACCACAATATACAAGGCATACAATATAACCATTCAGAAATGTCGAAGTTTACAAACAAAATTAGTGTCTAAGGCAATATTCATATAGACCAAAGTTAATTCAAGGGATGTTTATTGGAAATATGTTATTACAGAGTATTTACTTGGGAAATACCTTCGAATTCATAGTTGAGTATTTCTGAAAATCCTGTCATAGGATTCATGAAAACAGTTCTTGTGCATATGGATATAAGCGATAACCATACATTTGAATTTTGTAGCGTGTTAGAAATATTCACTGACAGTTAGCTCGCATGTCTTTTTCACACGCAAAGCCGGTCATTGCAATTTTCCTGACACTGTTGTCCTGTGTGAGTAGAACGGACATACATGTAAGACAGTACGTGCATGTAAGACAGTACGTGCATGTGAGGCAGTACGTGCATGTGAGACAGTACGTGCATGTGAGGCAGTACGTGCATGTGAGGCAGTACCTGCATGTGAGGCAGTACGTGCATGTGAGGCAGTACGTGCATGTGAGACAGTACGTGCATGTGAGACAGTACGTGCATGTGAGACAGTATGTGCATGTGAGGCAGTACGTGCATGTGAGACAGTACGTGCATGTGAGACAGTACGTGCATGTGAGACAGTACGTGCATGTGAGACGGTACGTGCATGTGAGACAGTACGTGCATGTGAGACAGTACGTGCATGTGAGGCAGTACGTGCATGTGAGACAGTACGTGCATGTAAGACAGTACGTGCATGTGAGGCAGTACGCGCATGTGAGGCAGTACGTGCATGTGAGACAGTACGCGCATGTAAGACAGTACGTGCATGTGAGACAGTACGTGCATGTGAGACAGTACGTGCATGTGAGGCAGTACGTGCATGTGAGACAGTACGTGCATGTGAGACAGTACGTGCATGTGAGACAGTACGTGCATGTGAGGCAGTACGTGCATGTGAGACAGTACGTGCATGTGAGACAGTACGTGCATGTGAGACAGTACGTGCATGTAAGACAGTACGTGCATGTGAGACAGTACGTGCATGTGAGGCAGTACGTGCATGTGAGACAGTACGCGCATGTAAGACAGTACGTGCATGTGAGACAGTACGTGCATGTAAGACAGTACGTGCATGTGAGGCAGTACGTGCATGTGAGACAGTACGCGCATGTGAGACAGTACGTGCATGTGAGACAGTACGTGCATGTAAGACAGTACGTGCATGTGAGACAGTACGTGCATGTGAGGCAGTACGTGCATGTGAGGCAGTACGCGCATGTGAGGCAGTACGTGCATGTGAGACAGTACGCGCATGTAAGACAGTACGTGCATGTGAGGCAGTACGTGCATGTGAGACAGTACGCGCATGTGAGGCAGTACGTGCATGTGAGGCAGTACGCGCATGTGAGGCAGTACGTGCATGTGAGACAGTACGTGCATGTGAGACAGTACGTGCATGTGAGACAGTACGTGCATGTGAGGCAGTACGTGCATGTGAGGCAGTACGTGCATGTGAGACAGTACGTGCATGTGAGGCAGTACGCGCATGTGAGACAGTACGTGCATGTGAGACAGTACGCGCATGTGAGGCAGTACGTGCATGTGAGGCAGTACGTGCATGTGAGGCAGTACGTGCTTGTGAGATAGTACGTGCATGTGAGGCAGTACGCGCATGTGAGGCAGTACGCGCATGTGAGGCAGTACCTGCATGTGAGGCAATACGTTCATGTGAGGCAGTACGTGCATGTGAGGCAGTACGTGCATGTGAGACAGTACGTGCATGTGAGGCAGTACGTGCATGTGAGGCAGTACGTGCATGTGAGGCAGTACGTGCATGTGAGACAGTACGTGCATGTAAGACAGTACGTGCATGTGAGGCAGTACGTGCATGTGAGACAGTACGTGCATGTGAGGCAGTACGTGCATGTGAGACAGTACGCGCATGTGAGGCAGGACGTGCATGTGAGGCAGTACGTGCTTGTGAGATAGTACGTGCATGTGAGGCAGTACGCGCATGTGAGGCAGTACGTGCATGTGAGGCAGTACGTGCATGTGAGGCAGTACCTGCATGTGAGGCAGTACGTGCATGTGAGGCAGTACGTGCTTGTGAGATAGTACGTGCATGTGAGGCAGTACGCGCATGTGAGGCAGTACGTGCATGTGAGGCAGTACCTGCATGTGAGGCAATACGTGCATGTGAGGCAGTACGTGCATGTGAGGCAGTACGTGCATGTGAGGCAGTACGTGCATGTTAGGGCTGCAACTCTGTAAACACATTAAGTTCCACATCACAGTTACAATATTCCAACTACTTCACGACGGCAAGGGAACAATAATAATTAACAAATAATCAAATATGAAGATACGAAGGTTGTAATTTGGAAACAGTGTTTAAGATGACATGGACTGTAGCTACAGCAGTGGCCTATTGGCACCGTATGTGTGGTGTAACTGATTCGTTTGGAATTGGGAATTAAATATTTATTCAGTACACAGACACTAATTACAATTTTGATATACAAAAGCACATATATCCTTCATGTGCGATGTGATCGTATCACTGGGTAAAGTCTATTTTGTCTAATTTTCTAAAGCAAATTTGAATACGCATGAATATAAAATCAGTGAAAATGGAATTTGAAGATCAGTTTTATTTTTATTGTATTTTCTGTATGAATACTTACTCAATAATACATTCATCTTGAAAAACATATTGACGTGTGCATGTCTTTAAAAAATAATTAATATACCGGTATTATATATACGTATATTGTATAGAGTTTATTTCCTCCAAGTTTCAGGCCATAGGCCCATAGAACATACATGATCTCTTAACTTTTGATTTTTGAGATAGGTTTTCAATCCAACGTTGTTGACCACAGTCCACGATACGTTGTTTGAATTGTGAAATGAATATTTGCGGATCTCCAACATCTTGAATTATCCAGGCGTAGCCAAATCCATACTTGAAAAGAATGTTTTTTATAGGTGTTGCCCAGGATATACGACCAGCTTCATCTTATTTGTACATCATTAAATACGTTTGCTTCGGTAGACGATCAGTGTTCATAGAGATTAATTTTGTCCAGTATTTAATACATTTACTAATATAATACACATATAATCGTTGTCTTCCAGTTTCTCCAAGAACAGCGTCATTGCTTGCATTATTTGGTAGGTTAAGAATCCGTTTGTAATATTTAATCTGTACCATCTCTATAGTTTCGTAGTATTGGAACCCCCAAACTTCAGAGCCATATGTTAATATATACGTATATTCCCAGATTGGTAATTGTATCAGTGGCTGTTTTTGACAGAAGAAATCTGTTGTCTTCCGCGAGGTTAACTGCGCATGCCAAGGCGGTTGAGTTCCCTCCCATTGACCGCTGCGCTAGAGTGACGGCATTTGTATCTTGTATCTTGTATCCGTTGAACAATCATTGCTGACAGTGTTGTTTGTGTTGGAGTATATAAGCAGGCAGGTAAGTCGGATATCTTCAGTTTTGCTATCCCAAACCGAGATAGATTGTTGTCGGGATTTCAACCCGGTAGCGACTTATTCGGGGTGATACTCACACGCCTCTTTCGAATATGTTTGAATGAACAAGACATATGCTTACTTCGCAAGTAGAAAGCTTTCATGCTTCCTAAACTTCAACCCGTGACCTAGTCACAACCCTCGGTCCGAGGCGTGACGCCCCCGCAGCGATTGCGCAGTCAGCCTGGGGTGCTAGGCGGAGGAGATGGGGCCCCGAGGGCCCCTTCTGTCACAGGACTTATGGTGTTGTATTACACATTCTCATCCCATACTTGTGACTGACGGGGCTGTGTTTTCATCAGGCGATCAGCGTTCCTGGAGTATTTCCGAGGAGTGGATGAAATACTTGCTACCATATAACGATATATGACAAACAGTACAACGTACGCACCAACCTGTTTTCTGTTTGAAAACAGCAATGCACGCAGTTTTAATAACATCATCAGCTGGCATATTTAATATTTCACCCAGGATATGAGCGAACGTCTATGAGATATACATGTACACGCATGGTAATAACCACTTCAAGCAGGTTTGTACTTAACATTTGTTTATATCAGATTGGTAAAAATTGTGATTTTCATAATGTGACTTGTTTAATTCATGTGAAAGTGTCGTACAAAGCACATATTTACACCAAAAGAAGAGTCATTTGTGATTTCATTGTTATATAATTAAATTTTCCTAGAGTTCATTGAAATTCCTGCATTCTGATTAGCTGAATTGTTCACGTGTTATTGCATTCATTTCCCAATGAATGTAAAAAATTAAGCCACGAGTAGTTGTACGCATCTGCCAAGGACCGCTCCTGGCTTCTGATTGGTCGAGAGGATCACGTGACCTGTGACGTAACTTCCGGTCACGTGACCTGCGCAGTGCATGATGGGACTTGCGTGCGCATCCAAGATGGCGGCACATCCGTTTCCGGTGGCGTGCGCCTCCAAGATGGCGGCGCATCCGTTTCCGGTGGCGTACGCCTTCAAGATGGCGTCGCCTCCGTTTCCGTCATTTGTGTTCTGATAACGCCTCACCAATGCCGATATCGTGTTACGATGGCATTGGAAATGTGTTGCCACCTGTTGTTGCCTCATTCCCGCTCGGATCATTCCAATGGCTTCATGTCGCTGTGCAGCTGTCAATCTTGGCATGATTTGCTTGTGATATGCTTGTGTCTGCGCCTGAGAAGTTTTGAATTTTTAAGTGACCACAGATCTTGCTTTCCAAAGTGACAGCGAATTTTGAGTGGCACACGCTGTGTACAGCTGCACAGGATGCACGTGCAGTAACACATTGCACGTCCATAGGCCCCCAACAATGACTTCATATCGCATGGCACGTGCATGAGCGTTTGAATGTCTCCATTAATTGCTGTGTTCAAACCTATATTTCATATATGGACGGTGTGCCCTTTTATCTATATTTTATCCGTGCACAGTTTCTTAATGTGGCTAGTATATTACAGTCGAGGGAATTCCCTTTCTGCTCACGTGTATCGCCATGCACAGGGCATTTAGCGGAATTCATGCATATGCCTTGTTCATACAACCATTTTAGACCGAAGGTCGAGAAGGAATGAAACAGCAAACGTACAGGCTCGCTTGCCTATTTTTTGTCCCGCTCGCCTCGGTTCCACAACTTTCATGTCTTCGGGTTTCATTTCTAACTAGCATTTTTCAAACTGGGTTTTCCCGTTCTCAGGGAACTGATATTCGATTCTGGCGGTAACTGACCATGTCATTTGAAACAGCCGCCTTCTCCCGGACATATTTGTTCCGGTGCGTTACAGTCTGACAGTTGCAGTTCTTCTCGCCCCTTGCCTTGATTGACAGGTCCTATGAACTTTGTTTCAACCCTACTCTCCGTTGATTGGCTACTGACTTTCCGTCACAGTATGTATTCCTACACCTGGAATGTTTATCAATCTCGTCAGTTTTGTCTGATTTGATATAAACAATTGTTTTTATAATTTAATTATAAGCTTTGATTGAATGTTCATTTATCATGCGATGTTAATTAGAATATGACCCGTTAAACGGATCTGTAACCACTCCCGATAACAGAATTGTCCTATGCACGTGAGGCCTTTCAGTGTGGAATAAAACTTCTCCTTAACAATGACTGCGTATTTTTTGTTTGTTCAATGAGGTATAAGTCGAAAAACCGATGTGCAATCTTTTGTAAAAATCCGCTACGCAGATTCATACAGTTTGCACATCGGTTTTTTCGATTCATACCTGAATGAACCGAAAAAAATACACAGTCAGTCCTTAACTAAAAAGCAACAACATAGTGCATGCAAACAAGCAAATCATGTGTCAGTAAACAGGTATTGCGCCAGGTGATCTGGATATGGGTTGAATATTGTTCAATTGCACTGTTTTCGTGACTCGGATAGAAAATTCTGATATTTCATTTGATTTCTACATGTTTGGAAGATGAAAACAAAATACTATTGAAGTATGAACTTAAAACCAAAATACCAATATATCCAAATTAGCAGGATTATAGCTATATATAGCTATGTTGTGTGCTGAACATGGTGAAAATAGGATAGTTAGTGTCTAAGGTATGGGTTATAATGTTACTGCACTCAACAATGGTTTTGTGAGAGCACAATAATGTAATTATTTTTTCTTTTCGTGACTTATTCCAATTGACTTTATAAATAAAGTAAAAATAAAGTAACGTATTATAATTAGGTATTAAGGACTTTTTTCAACATCCCCATAAACTAATATTTTAATTATTTGGTTTGTATGTTTGAACAAGATATTTTAATACCTTGAATTTGAAAATACAGAATGAAAAGTGCGCCATTCCCAATTTCACTGATTTTTAAGGGCGTATTGGAATTCGCTCCAGAAAATAAGAAAACATGGCTACGACTTTGCCACATGGTCTGATCACATAGCACATGAACGATATATTAAATATTTGTAATTAGCGGATGTGTACTTACTATGTATTTAATTCTCAGTTTCCAACGAATCGGTTAACATACACATGGCGCCAATCGACCACTGCTATAGCCATAGCCCAAGTCATCCTAACATTGTTTGTACTATGTAGCGGTTAGCTCTTATGATGCTTGAGTGCATTTCATTAAGCAGTTGAAACCCGCAACTGGGGATCGACTACAATGAGGATCGGGTGACCACGATGTGTGACCTGTCTGCTCATGAGTCAACGTTACTAGACGGCTTGGGGCGTTGCTATATATTTATATCAGCTATTAGTTTCCAATTCCTTATTTGATTATGTGTTAATTAGACTTGTTTGCTGGCCGTCTTGAAGTAGCTGGAATAGTGTTGACAGCGACATAGAACGATGGGACATAGACTTAGTGTGTATACAGAATTGCAGCGCCCACACTGGTCTGTCATACAGACCCAGATAAAGATATATCTAATACAGCCCATGCAAGTCTATTATATTTGGCAAGTCTAGATTACTGCAGGATAAGGAATGAAGATAGTCTCTGGGCTCCTTTTTATCATATTTTTATTAAGATAGTTTAAGAACTGTTATTTTTCTGTAAGATATGTTCATTTCAGAGACTAGACGTCAGTCTTCGCCCACCCGTGTCACATATGTTTTAACGGAATGAGGGAATCTACATAAGGGAACGTGCCGAATGATGACAAATATTGTCTATATATTTCACTTGACTGAACTTGAAACCTTCGCATCTTCATATCTGATCATTTTTTTAAATTACTAATTGTATTTTTGTATTTTATTTTTTCATTCAGTTGAGTTGGTACAATTATTATCATGCAGGTGGTATAATCACATTATATATGTACAGCGTCAAGCTTAAACATTAGTCGAATGTGATAACTACGACTTAGTAGCATGAGGGACCCGGTTTGTTGGAGTGGATTTCTTAAACATGAACATATACGGGTCATGTGCGGGGATATAATGCATCAGTAAAATGTCCCCATTTTTCACGTTGAAGCGATGTGTTCTATTATTTCAACTGGCAATAAACTCTTCCACGTGATTAATATCTTCCATAACTTTTATAAATTTTGAGAAGCAGGACTTTAACCCTTTTATACTCATAATATAATAGTTTCTGTTTGCTGTTTTTTCAATATGGTTAAGAAAGTTGTTTTTAAGCCCTCCTAGAAGAAAGTGTTAGTAAATTGAACAACAACATGTTCTTGTACATCACTTAAGAATTGTTTTAGATCTTCCCATCAGTTGTTGTGCAGTCTAGATAAGCATGGTATATATTTTCTTTTGATATTCCACTGAATGTGCAGGTATCATTTTCGACGAGTTTCATTTTCAACAACTCCCTTTTAGTATAAATAATTTTGTGTTAGAATTTGAATTGAAAAGTTAGTAATTTGGTATACTGCGTACTTTTACTATATTTCAAAAACGTTTGTCTCCAATCCTTGTAATTATTCAGCTCCGTGTCCTATTGTTCGTCCACTGCTGGTCCCGCGGTGGATAGTTGTATAGAATATGGAAAAACTCGGAGAAAAAACGAAAGTTTCTCCATTGGTTTTCTGGTGGTTGTTCGAGAAATAGTGGTTCTTCTTGGGAGATACCAACTCTAGAATTTCGTCTACAACCCAAGGTCCTATGTCTTCGTCTGGTGCATACACAGATACTTCTATTCGAGAACAACCTCTTTTCTGTACGTCTGGATGCAAAAATGTTTTTCGTAGGTGTCTATTTGGAAAATCTACCTATTCGCAAAGATGTGCTCCCATTGGATTCCGAAAGTCCCCAGCTTCGAAATTGGAAACAACTTTGTTGTATATCTTCGCGGAAAATGTTCTATTGCTTCCTACTGTATACCCAAGTACATACATGTTCTCCTACAGACGCTGTATTGTCTAGAATTGTTCCTTCTCTTTCTCCACAATCGTATTGTATACCTTGTAGAAAGTATCCCTCGCTTTGTAGGTATTCCACTATTTTTTTCCTATCTAGTACACCAGAAAAGTCTCTAGTATAGTCTATGGAATATATCTCGTATCCGAAGGAATATAGTTGCGTGTGTAGTGCATCCAGCCACTTTTGTGTTTCCTCTAGGGACAACTCGGAGGCATCTATTTTGCACACATATATACCTTTGGGTTCTTCGTTGGAAAATCTTTCCATTCATGTTTTCTTTGCTTTGTATTCTGTTTGTTTTTGTATTCGTTGTATTGTGTCTCGTATTTTGCTCCCAGGGCCTCCTATATAGGAAATTGTATTTGCAATAGTAGCATGCAAGCGACATCCGTATACTTTCTGCGTTGCTATTTGTATTTCTTGTAGTATACATTTTGCACATCCATTTTCTCCAGTTGTACAAGACACAGATCCTCGTAGAGATACTATATCGTTTTCTTCCAGATAGCCAAATACATACATATCGTCTTCAAATGTTGGCAGGCTCTCCAAAGGTTCTAGATGTGTTTTACCCAGATTTCCTTCTAAATAGTCTACCTTGGATATATCTGGTAGCAAGTTGTTTTTGTATGCATTCTCCACTAGTATATGTTGGAACACAGACATTTCAGCACGTATGCCCATGTTCTCCATAGTTGTATTTTTTTGCTTCTTCCATTTTTGTTCTCTACTGTATTTGGGCACAAATGTTCAACTGGAAATTTGGACACAGTTGTATACTTTGGACACATCCTATTGCTCTAGTGGAAAAAAAAGTGTAGGGGGGTGCCTAAATCGGGGGTGCCAAACAAGAAAAAGATGCCCTCTTGATGTTTGTTTTAATACGTCTCATGACGATCGTTGGATCGCATCAGCGTTTTGACATAAAAAATTCCCTCTCTAGTGCTGGTATAGGTAAATAAATCTGGCTCCAGTGGAAGTGTTCCAGAACCCCCATTACCTATACTACTAGACCTGTAACTATTCCTTAACGTAGAATATTTAGAAAGAATCTCCTTATCACCAGTAACTCTTTAATGTAACACATTAAACTTTGTATCCTCACAGTCTTTAAGGTACCACTTTTCTCCAGATGATTGTTTTGATTTTCTTGCCCTTGAAAGTAATCCGCACGAAATGGAACCACTATGTACAGCACTGGACAAAGCTTCAACAACTTAATCAACATTCAAAGACAATAAATGAATAAACTCATCCATATAAAGTGCAGACAATGACAATGTTTTTAAAGGCATCACGTATTTCATTTCTCCATGTATATCTAGGAATATTATTTACATGCATTTCATTTACATTGTCTACCTGTCTGTCACATCCATGGAGGGTAAGTATAATAGGAAAGTGCTCTGATTCACAGCGAGTATGCATGCTGAAGTCGGAAATGTTATCAAATAAACTAGTTGAGCATAGCATATATTCAACCAAACTAGCGCCTTTCAATATCCAATATAAATCAGAGTCGATTGTACAATTCCGACTATATCATGAGCATGTATTTATGAGTCACTGTTAAATAGTAATAATACCAGGTGTTTGCGAAAAGGTGAGCGTATCCTGTCCTATCCGTCAGTTATCCTGTTTAATTGGCTCCATGTCTCATTGGCTTCAACCTCGTGTGTTTTCTGTCCACCATTTGTTACAGTATTATCTTTCCGTTGTCATTACCTTACCTACTCATGTTATCCCACTCACGTATGCAATTGCTTTTATTGTTAATCCTCCTATGTTAATCCTCCACTATAACTAGTATACTATATACATAAGATTGGTATCGTATTCTTTGTCTGCAATCTTTAACATGAATTGTTATGTCCATTAATATTTTGTGTCCGAAATATGAACGTCTATACTGCACATATGTTTACCTTGACAGTCACATTCAGTGATGTGTCATGGTAATGTATGATGAAGCATTTGTATAGATAGTAATTGCTCATAAATATGACACACATGTACAGTTATCAGGCGAGATTTGAATATATATATATAAAAGATTGATCTTCTCTGATCAAATTACAAATTATATCACGCACTTGTCACATTCGGTGTCGTGTACGCCATGATGTTATTCGTATAATGTTATGTTGAAAAGGTGACCTAGATGTAGAGTGATCTCCCTTGGTTTGTTCGTTCACACTTAAAACTCCGCCAAGAGCTGGACATGTTCGCTACCACTGTGAGAAGCTACACTGTGTGGTCCATTCCACAATATCTGCCTTCCAGCCGGTTTCAGCTGGAGTACATTCTACTTGCCCACTAAGGTATGCCCACTGCAGAACACCGACTTTACCCCACACTGATTCCCGGTTTGTAGTCGGACTTTGTGTGGCAATTTCTGGGCATTTGTTAGGGCACTGACTATGTGTTTGGGACTTATAATTGTAAATTGCCGTTGCCACATCTGTTTGACCATTGCATCATGCATTTTATCCATTGTTGTTGGTTTTTTTATGTTGTAAAGCTTGTCCTTCGAATTTCAATATAATTAGTAATATTGTTCATTGATCTAGTGTGGTTATTTACTGTTTGCACAATCTAGTTATGTGCGTATTGATTTCTTGGTTAACCTTAGAGTTTCAACTTGGGAACCTCCACGTAACAATTTTCACCAGGGGGGTCAATGTGATATATATGTAATCCCTTTCTGTGTATATGGGATAGTTGCCTTCATACGAATAAAGACCTGATTTAACTTGACTCGACGATGTAAGACCTGATCACAATCGACAAACATTGTACACGGGAGGAGCAGTGAATATCCTCACACATCACTCGAAACATTTGGACCATGGCTATTGCAACCTGCCAACAGAATATTAAATATTAATGATACAAACATATTACTTGGATCCAAAATAATAATTCTATCAGTGCAAAGAGAACCCAGCGTATTGAGGACATATATAACGCTCCGAAACGTTGTTGTATTGTGTGTTTCAAAAACTTGTAATAACCTAATACATTTACTCTTAAAAAAAAGAAACGTAATACGGATATTTTTGGCCATAAGAGCATAACTAGCAAACCAAGAGGTGCAGATGAAGAGGTTTAATGTGCTATATTGTCAGTGACAAATTTCCCGGATTTCCCGGATCACAATGATCACAACAAGGACCTGCAAAACCAGTCGGGAAACAAGTACGATTCGGAAAAAAAATCACCCAGTGCATTAACAAAAGGGCCATGGAACACTATGAACGGTATTAAAGTGCCGGGGTTTTGATTGCTTAGCATCTGCGTCAATCGAACAGTGACAGTTAAACAACATGCCAAGATTAACAGAAGTGCAAAGAAACAACGTCATAGGCCGCTTGCAGTCAGGGAAATCCCGATCAGCTGTAGCCAGGGTTTTGAATGTAGTGCCAAGCACCATCACGGTTTCAACAGCATTGGTCAACACGTGATCGGCCAAGGTCGGGACGACTAAGAGTAACCACCCCTGCCTATGATCGCTACACCCGACTGCGCCACTTACGTGAAAGGACGACCACAGCCACCTCAACCGCATCCCAAATACCCGGACTACGCAGAATCTCCGACCAGACCGTACGAAACTGTTCAAAAGCAGCAGGTCAACGAGCATGCATTCCTGTTCGACGCGTCATATTTAGTCAACAACATCATCCACAACGACTGTATTGGTGTCATCCAGGGTATGGCCTCAACTGCGATGGAGAGATGTCCGGTCCAGCGACGGATCAAGATTTCTCCTCCGTCGAGGGGATGGAAGAGCACCGGTCTACAGAGTCGGGGAGAACGTTACGCCGGAAACTGCGTACAGGAAGTGGCCATGTTTGTTGGGGGTAGTGTTATGATGTGGGCGGGTATCTCTTATCATGGCAGGACAGGTGTGGTCCGCACCCAGGGCAATCTTACAACTCAACAATACATCAACGAAATTCTCACACCACACGTCCTCCCAAATGCAGCCAACGGCAACGGTGTATTCCAGCAGGACACCGCTGGACCGCATACAGCACGGATCACAAAAGCCTGCTTACACAACAACAACAACGTTATTGTTCTCCCCTGCCCCTCCAGATCCCCGGATTTGAACCTGATAGCGCACCTGTGGGGTGAATTGGATAGACGGCTACGCCGAGGTCAACCACAACCCCAGACGTTACAGCAGTTGGCTTTTGCGTTGCATACTCGTCTCTTCCATAGGCAGGAGATGTCAGACCGCTATCGATTCTAAGGGAGACATACCCGTTATTGATGGTAGGTGACCTTCACCTTTGATTTTTACTATGTACCGATAACTGAGATGACTACAATCACCAAGTGTTCTATCCACAACATTTTGGCTTAATACCATGTACGGTTCCTCGTTTAAATGTATTTTCCAACCTCACACAAATCTGGCTTTGCGTTTCTTTTTTTAAGAGTATATATACTGATGTGAAGGTATATTCACGCCTCTTGTATGTCAGGCGCTGTATGTTAATATATTCACGTGTACCGAGTGCATATTGCTGTGTAAGGATATACTCCTACAGCTGTACTGCTGTGTGATGTTATTCATGTCTCCAAAATGTGTACTGCTGTGTGGTGATATTCACTTCTTCTACATGTACTTCTGTGTGATGATATTCACGTCTCCTACAGCTGTACTGCTGTGTGATGATATTCACGTCTCCTAAAGCTGTACTGCTGTGTGATGATATTCATGTCTCCTACATGTGTACTACTGTGTGATGATATTCACGTCTCCTACATGTACTGCTTTGTGATGATATTCACGTCTCCTACATGTACGGCTGTGTGATGATATTCACGTGTCCTATAGCTGTACTGCTGTGTGATGATATTCATGTCTCCTACATGTGTTCTGCTGTGTAATGATTTTCTCGTATGTGTACTGCTGTGTGATTATATTCATGTCTCCCACGTGTGTACTACTGCGTGGTGATATTCACGTCTCCTACATGTACTGCTGAATGATTATATTCATGTCTCCCACGTGTGTACTGCTGTGTGATTATATTCACGTCACCTACGCGTGTACTGCTGTGTGATGATATGCACTTCTAATACAAGTGTACTGCCATGCGGTGATATCCACTTCTACTACAAATGTACTGCCATGTGGTGATATCTACTTCTAATAAATGTGTATTGTCATGTGGTGATATTCACTTCTAATACAAGTGTACTGTCATGTGGTGATATCCACTTCTAATACATGTGTACTGTCATGTGGTGATATCCACTTCTAATACATGTGTACTGCCATGTGGTGATATCCACTTCTAATACAAATGTACTGTTGTGTGGTGATATCCACTTCTAATACATGTGTACCGTTGTGTGGTGATATCCACTTCTAATACAAGTGTACTGTCATATGGTGATATCAGCTTATAATACAAGTGTACTGTCATGTGGTTATATCCACTTCTAATACAAGTGTACTGTCATGTGGTGATATCCACTTCTAATACAAGTGTACTGTCATGAGGTGATATCCACTTCTAATACAAGTGTACTCTCATGTGGTCATATCCACTTCTAATACAAGTGTACTCTCATGTGGTGATATCCACTTCTAATACAAGTGTTCCGCCATGTGGTGATATTCAAGTGTCCAACATGTGTACTGCCGTGTGGTGATATCCGCTTCTCTCATATCTGTATTGCTATGTGCTGATACTCGCGTCTCCTTCACGTGTTCTGTTGTGTGATGATATCACATCTCTTACATGTGTACTGCTGTGTGAAGATATTAATGTCTCCTGCATGTATACTGCTGTGTGATGATATTTACGTCTCCAAAATATATACTGCTGTGTGATGATATTCACTTCTCCTATGCGTGGACTGCTGTGTGATGAGACTGCCTCCGTAGTCTAGTGGTAGAGCGTCCGCCCGGAGGTCCGAGGTTCGATCCCCGGCCGCGTCATACTAAAAGACGTTATAAGATGGTACTTGTTGTTACCCTGTCTGGCGCTCGGCATTGAGGGGCTAAAACAAGGACTGGTCGGCTCGGAGTCAGTATACTGTGTCTGAGTGGGGTATTCATGTTAAACTGCTGCATGGTATCTCAGTGAGCTAGCACTATAAATCGGCATCAGTCCGGACTAGTACAAGCAGCCACACAAACACACACACGTTCATGCACGTCGCTATATAAGTGCAATAATTTTGGACGCGACGTTAAACCCCATTTCAACTCACCTGTGTGATGATATTCACTTCTCTTGCATGTGTACTGATGTGTGATGATATTTATTTCTCCTACACGTCTACTGCTATGTGATGATATTCACGTCTCTCGTATGTGTTCTGCTGTGTGATGATATCCACTTCTACGTGTGTTCTGCCGTGTGATGACATTACTTCTACCTTGTTCATGACCTAGTAGAATGTTGATGCAATTTTTACAGCTACATCTCACATGTGACCTGGCCTGTCACATGTTGCTTTGACGTATACGTTTATTCAGCGTATCCCAGGCACTCTGTTGGCATATGTCCAAACTTCGCCGTCATGTCACGTTGATTACATACCACTGGGCATACCGATACACACCTTCCAGTGAAATCGTGCATTGTATATATTTTTGGTAGACATTAAACAGCAGCTCTCACACACAAAAAGCCTGCAAACTATTTCTGGAATGCCTACTGATGTTTCTATGGACTAAAAGGTAAGTTCATGGTCTACTAAAATCGATTCTATGAACTTGTGACAAACATTTGATTGAAATCGGTGGTTTTGATAATATATTGTAACTACGTGTGTGTGAACAAGATTTGGTTCCATTGCGTATATAAGTTTTACTCCTAGCATTTGTTCCTTTTGACGTGCATATCGAGTCAAATTATTTTTCCTATCACACTGAAATTTGTTCCGTTCATACATGAACTTTCACACACATATGTTCAACGTATACCTTGTGAAAATGTCAATTGTCTAACAGAGGGAAGTTTTGTTTGGGCTACTGGGGATTGGTTGCATTGAAAAAAAATTCGGTGGGAACAAATGCTCCATGTGTACAAAATTCGTATTTCACATTATTTACTTTTACGTTTGTTGAAAACAGATTATGTACTTCATCTTGACAGCCGTAGTATATTCACTGGCGCTGCCTTCACGTTACATAGACACAGTTATTTCATGCAATTCTCTGGACTAACACTTAGTCTATAAAAAAACCATTTATTTAGCTTAACTTCTTGTGGTTAAAAAACTTTCCTTTTCTGTTGATGTGGAATCTCGCCAGGCGTTTAGTAAATATACTTCCGATTTCGTTTGTTGCGTTTTGGGCTCTTCGTTGTATCCGTTTCTATCATAATTACATGTTTTCACATTTACCTTTATCATTAGTTAACTATTAGGATTTGTTTCACTTTTTCCTTTCTTTTTTCATCACATTCTTTTGTTTTTCACTTTGGTTATGTTTATTTGTATTGCGATTGTGTTTTTCATAAACATGAACAATAAACACACCCAAACATTAATTTTGTTCCTGTCAACTGGAACGTTTCACTACAGGGTCGGAACATTTTCCATACCATGTCATGTATATGATATTGTTATTATTCTGGGTCGGAACTGAATTTGGGCGAAACAAAAACATGCTTACACGTGATCATTACACCGACAAGGTCAGGGGTAAAATGGTGCGGTGCGTGCCACAAGCTCAGGTTGACTGCTGATAGGCTGACTTCCTGATCTATTTATACAGCTCTTTATCAATTATAATAGAAAGCCAAAATCAGTTGACCAAAAATCAATTCGGAAATCACGGGAATTCATGAAACACGAAACATCTCAAATGTTATCTGTGTTTTTGGATAAATATTTCCCCTTTCCCAGTAGAAATGTGGTTAACTGAAGTTACTTTCTAAGTCAGTCTGTCATAAAATTATTTATGATATATCTAAGTGAGGTAAAATATATGTGTCTCAGTATCATATTCCTGGCCCAATCAACATGTTCATGCATTTGTCAATTAGACTATCAGATATATTCTGATATATTCTTGCTATAGTGGTACATACCTTCGGTTCAACAGAAGTGAGTTGGACTACCTCCACCAGTCCTCGCACTCTTCTTCCTCCTGGTCACCCCCTTCCCTGCTGCAGCCCTCAGGTTCGCAATTTTGTCTTCAAATGCGACACTGTCCTCACTTCTGGGTTGAATTGGCATTGACCTTGTAAACAAATAATATTTTAAAACTATATGCTATTTTTATTCTGGATGTCACAAAGTCTGTTTTACAATTTGCGTGAGTGTTATTATTGTGTACACAACAAGAGTCCATTTTATACCATACGAGAGACAAATGAAAGGTTAAATTAATTGATCGGATTATATTGATATTAATATCTGATCAGGTTACGGGCGTTGAGTTACTCAATATGTTTACAATTATACTTTTCAAATGTTTTTAACTTAGCACGGAGAGTTTTATCAATTTGTTGATTTCACCTAGTTATGTTCCTCAAGGGTAATGTACAGAAATTGAACTGCTTGGTCAAGAAACACATGGGCATTGACAACTTTCTAGAAAACGTAATCTTGGCAAACGAGTGAGTAAGTGAGTATGGTGTCACGCCGCTTTTAGCAGTATTCCAGCAATATCACGGCGGGGAACACCAGAAATGGGCTTCACACATTGTACCCATGTCGCGAATCGAACCCGGGTCTTCGGTGTGACGAGCGAACGCTTTAACCACAAGGCTACCTGACCGCCCCTCTTGGCATTAATGATCATTAATGATCAATGGGAACATCACTTTCTACAACGATAAAGTAGTATGTTCAGTTCACAAAGCTAGTCGGTTCAGGGTGTGTACAGGGTGTCAGTTGTGTACGGCTGGGTAGTACAGGGTGTCAGTTGTGTACGGCTGGGTAGTACAGGGTGTCAGTTGTGTACGGCTGTATGGTACAGGGTGTCGGTTGTGTACGGCTGTATGGTACAGGGTGTCAGTTGTGTACGGCTGGGTGGTACAGGGTGTCAGTTGTGTACGGCTGGGTGGTACAGGGTGTCGGTTGTGTACGGCTGGGTGGTACAGGGTGTCGGTTGTGTACGGCTGGGTGGTACAATGTGTCGGTTGTGTACGGCTGGGTGGTACAGGGTGTCGGTTGTGTACGGCTGGATGGTACAGGGTGTCGGTTGTGTACGGCTGGATGGTACAGGGTTTCGGTTGTGTACGGCTGGGTGTTACAGGGTGTCGGTTGTGTACGGCTGGGTTGTACAGGGTGTCGGTTGTGTACGGCTGGGTGGTACAGGGTGTCGGTTGTGTACGGCTGGGTGGTACAGGGTGTCGGTTGTGTACGGCTGGGTGGTACAATGTGTCAGTTGTCTGACGGCTGGGTGTTACAGGGTGTCGGTTGTGTACGGCTGGGTTGTACAGGGTGTCGGTTGTGTACGGCTGGGTGTTACAGGGTGTCGGTTTTGTACGGCTGGGTGGTACAGGGTGTCGGTTGTGTACGGCTGGGTGGTACAGGGTGTCGGTTGTGTACGGCTGGGTGGTACAGGGTGTCGGTTGTGTACGGCTGGGTGGTACAATGTGTCAGTTGTCTGACGGCTGGTTGTTACAGGGTGTCGGTTGTGTACGGCTGGGTGTTACAGGGTGTCGGTTGTGTACGGCTGGGTGGTACAGAGTGTCGGTTGTGTACGGCTGGGTGGTACAGGGTGTCGGTTGTGTACGGCTGGGTGGTACAATGTGTCAGTTGTGTACGGCTGGGTGTTACAGGGTGTCGGTTGTGTACGGCTGGGTGTTACAGGGTGTCGGTTGTGTACGGCTGGGTGTTACAGGGTGTCAGTTGTGTACGGCTGGGTGTTACAGGGTGTCGGCTGTATACGGCTGGGTGGTACAGGGTGTCGGTTTTGTACGGCTGGGTTGTACAGGGTGTCAGTTGTGTACGGCTGGGTGGTACAGGGTGTCGGTTGTGTACGGCTGGGTGGTACAATGTGTCAGTTGTGTACGGCTGGGTGTTACAGGGTGTCAGTTGTGTACGGCTGGGTGTTACAGGGTGTCGGTTGTATACGGCTGGGTGGTACAGGGTGTCAGTTTTGTACGGCTGGGTTGTACAGGGTGTCGGTTGTGTACGGCTGGGTGTTACAGGGTGTCAGTTGTGTACGGCTGGGTGTTACAGGGTGTCGGTTGTATACGGCTGGGTGGTACAGGGTGTCGGTTTTGTACGGCTGGGTTGTACAGGGTGTCGGTTGTGTACGGCTGGGTTGTACAGGGTGTCGGTTGTGTACGGCTGGGTGTTACAGGGTGTCAGTTGTGTACGGCTGGGTGTTACAGGGTGTCGGTTGTGTACGGCTGGGTGGTACAGGGTGTCGGTTTTGTACGGCTGGGTGGTACAGGGTGTCGGTTGTGTACGGCTGGGTGGTACAGGGTGTCGGTTGTGTACGGCTGGATGGTACAGGGTGTCGGTTGTGTACGGCTGGATGGTACAGGGTGTCGGTTGTGTACGGCTGGATGGTACAGGGTGTCGGTTGTGTACGGCTGGATGGTACAATGTGTCGGTTGTGTACGGCTGTATGGTACAGGGTGTCGGTTGTGTACGGCTGGATGGTACAGGGTGTCAGTTGTGTACGGCTGGGTGGTACAATGTGTCGGTTGTGTACGGCTGTATGGTACAGGGTGTCGGATGTGTACGGCTGGATGGTACAGGGTGTCAGTTGTGTACGGCTGGGTGGTACAGGGTGTCAGTTGTGTACGGCTGGGTGGTACAATGTGTCGGTTGTGTACGGCTGGGTGGTACAGGGTGTCGGTTGTGTACGGCTGGATGGTACAGGGTGTCGGTTGTGTACGGCAGTCACACCATGGGTTTATTCAACACTAATCTTTATGTTCCTCCATCGGCTTATTGGTTAGTGAGCTTAAACGTGCTTAACTCAGCAACCATGCATATTTTATTAGATTATTAAATACATTGTGAGGTTTCTTGAAATATAACATGTCACATACATATTATTTAAGTGTACTGTATGCTGAACTGGTGCCTTTTGCTACTTAGGTTCTATAAGGGTGCTGTTCGTTTCCGGAGCGTAACTCAAAAACCGTTAAATATTTCTCTACGAAACTTTGCATGTCTATCAGTCTCATGCTGAACTGGTGCCTTTTGCTACTTTGGAATTTTATAATTTTTTATTTTTTACATTTCAATGGCAACAAGTTGGACTTAGGTTCTATAAGGGTGCTGTTCGTTTCCGGAGCGTAACTCAAAAACCGTTAAATAATTTCATACACAACTTTGCATGTTTACCAGACACATACTGAACTGGTGCCTTTTGCTATTTCGGAGTTTTATTAATTTTTATATTTTACGTTTCCATGGCAACAAGTTGGACTTAGGTTCTATAAGGGTGCTGTTCGTTTCCGGAGCATAACTCAATAACTGTTCAATCCTTTCTTACAAAACTTTGCATGTCTACTAGGCACACATTGAACTGGTGCCTTTTGGTATTTAGGAATTTTATAAAAAAATATTTTTTACGTTTCCATTGCAACAAGTTGGACTAAGGTTCTATAGGGTAGAGTTTGTTTCCGGAGCATAACTCAAAACCCATTCAATACTTTCCAACAAAAACTCTGCATGTTTACCAGACACATACTGGACTGGTGCCTTTTGATATATAGCACTTTTAGAAATTTTTATTGTTTATGTTTCCATTGCAACAAGTTGGATTTAAGTTTTAATATAGGATTGGTTTACTTAAGTAGTATAACAAATAAACTGTTAAATATTTCCTTGCCAAACATTGCATGTCTATATATAAAGCGCATACTGAACTAGTGCCATTTGATATTAAGGAGTTTTAGAAATGTTTATTTTAGAATTTCCATTGCAGCTATTTTGACATGGGCTAAGAGAAATGTTTGGTCAGTTACCTGGTTTGGGACCATAACGTGTTAAACTGGGCGGGGGATATAGATGACTTTGTCAACTATACGCTTGTTGCTGCATATAATGTGCCCCTGATTGACACTGGCGTAAACATCTCGCTCCTCTCATAGATGCTCATATATGGCCTCCTTGGCTCGGGTTCCGGTGTCCCGGTATAAACTCTCCCCCGTACAAATTCTCCCCCCGGAGATTTTATACCGGTACAGATTCTCCCCCGGCGAATCTGTTCTGAAATAAAATCTCCCCCGGGCGGATATATTTCGCGCCCCCCTCAGTATAAAGTCTCCCCCCTGATTATTCGGTTTGTTGCAATGTCTTTAAGTACTATATTCTTTAAAAAGTTATCTTTAATGTAAGGAGGGTTACTTTAAAAAATAGATTATGAAATATGGTCATAATGAATTGATATTTCAGAATATTTTATTTGGTAACTGTACCTTCCATCCTAAAATAATTATAAGACATAATCATACCAAACAAAGGATGGGAGACATGAGTCTCTACAGAACTTGTTGTTTCTAATACAGTTGTTGTTGTCTGTATACATTTTTTTAATATACCAGTTTGAGTCTACATGTGAACACAATCGATGGTTGAAATGTTAGTCTAAGAACAAAACATGAACTAATTCTAAAGAACTCTGATGTATAAAGTTACCTTCATCTTTGATTGACTGATGTATTTTCAATCTTTATTCAGCACTGAAGAGGCCACAGGCCTATAGGACGAAGCATTAAGTTTATGAATAAACTGTTATAAAGTATTCATAAAGTATCAGGGGTCATTTCAACTTACAAAATGATTGACATGGTCCTTTATAGAGCGAGGATTGGGCTGTTTTCCCATCCGATTGACTGATATTTCAACATTCACATGGTTTAGAATGGTACAATGAATAAAGCATGCAAATTACACTAATACGCGATATTTCATAAGAAAATATCATATCTCCGTTGAAACATAAAACCAATATTTATGAGTCTACATATTGATATAAGACTTTATCACTGTATCCAATTCCAACATTTAAGATATAAACTTTCGGACAGTTCAGTTCAAAATTCTTCAACCTTTAATACATCACAGGGATTTGTAGCTAGACGACGGGAATCTACAGTCTTGACTGTGTGTGTGTTTTTTTATGAGAATGTTTCTCACCGACCTTAGCGTGTAGGGGTGTGATGTCCTGGGCAGGAAATGACAGTGTTTTGACTACTCGTCTTTCATTAATTAACGTTATGGGCATCCCTAATTAACATTTACTAATTCATGTTAAACCAACACAGGATGTTTTCTGGAAGTGGACAATCGCGAATGTAATAGGGCTGACACGACATGTGTTAATAACTGTCCTAGAACTTCTTAAGTTACTAAACATTCTTTATATCTAACGACTAATATTATATCCACCTATATACCACTTTATTGTCTCATATTGCGGTAGTAAAGAAAACACAGTGCTCAAAGTGAAGCCCTTTTCACTCCACATTCTCAACATCGTCTCTATCAGAAGTGTTTGGCAACTATTGAACTGCATGGCAAGTATTTATAAAACGACCGGGGGAGGAAATATTCTGGGGGGAGATTTTATTTCGTAGGGTGGGGGAGAATTTATTTCGAGAGGGGCGGAACTGTACCGGTATAAATGACACCGGCCGCATGGATCTCTGGGTTGGAGAGTGTAGTTGTCGCAGCGCGCATTGATCCGGGAACCAGACCGGAAGTGACAGTTTGGACCGTCGCTTATATCATTTCAAAAGGAGAGTTATTTCCCTTTGGAACAAAAAGATTGCCCAATAGTCAGTGTTGATAAGTCAATAATGATCGGTTAATCATCACACGAACAGTGATGATGGCGTTGAAATATGAGCACAAACAGTCGTGCTGTGACTCGTTTGATTGAATTTGTTGTTATTTATTGTCAAAAAAGAAAGACGATATTTGCAATTGCAATAAGCTCCCAATTTATGCATCACACAATATGTTTATTTCAAATTTCCATTTCATCTACCCTGAGCCTTTTTCCAATATTAAATGTTCAGCTCTTACAAGGAACGTCACAGAAAGTAGTATAGGTAATGGTGATTCTGCCGCAACCCCACTGGAGCCAGATTTATATACCTATACTGCTACAACAGGGGGAATTTTTTATGTGTAAACGCTGATGCGATTCAACGATCGTCATGAGATTAAGTTAAATTGACTCTAGCTCACCACTACCTTGAGTCATTCAATGATACCATAGAGGGAATTTTTAGCACAAAAACGATGATGAGACTAAACTAAATTGTAATGAAAATATTCTCTATTATTTTTACTCATACGCATACCATAATTTTTTAACAAAGTGATATTCAACATTTTAACTAAGTTCTTCGTTCATTTTACTAGGAGACCAGACTATATACTCTTCTTGGTAATTGGAAAGAAACAATTGATGACCGTATTTGGTTGGTCTGACATTATTGATATAATATATACCTTGGGGGTAATTCTCTCCATTGGATAATTTTGTCCCTGAGCATAAATGCTTCGATAGCTTTTTCGAGTTCTTCCTTTGTTGGTTTGTAATTCTCCATTATTATATATTTATGTAAGCATTCGTTTAAATGAATGTATGATTTGTTATGCGGTGCGATCCAATGATAGGAAACAATCTATTTTTAATCTCCAACCAGTTCTTTGGTTTTGGCACGGAATAATTGACGCGCTTGTATCCCCTGTTCTATGTACTTTTTTCTCGTCTTCGCTAATACCACTGATCTTACGATATTAAGATCGAATCTCCTGCTTTATTGTGTTGTATTTGGTGAGTTCTGACAACACTGAACGAAAATCCTCCTCGGATATCTTACAATCAGCCAGTGCTGTTGAAATATGATCCTCAATGCTGTTCAACTTTGCTTCGGCGAGTATCGGGGGCACGGGTGGCCCAGTCGTCTAAGGCGCCGCGATTCGCTGTGCAGAGTTGCGTCCCTTGGGCACGCCAGAAACCTATGATTGTGGGTTCGAATCCCGCTTCGCCCCGATTATGTTTCTAGGTTTGTCAGCACCATACCCGTGCTCGTGGGTTTCAGCGAAGTGCTAAACGTCTGAGACCTGCATCACTTCGGGCTTTCCTCCCACATTAAGCTGACACGCCGTGATGTAACTGGAATACTTTTAAAAGCGGCGTTAAACCCAATTCACTCACTCATTCGGCGAGTATCCGAATATTATCATGTTTTAATGCTTTCTTTGGCAACTTACGATAAATAAATTGTATCGCTATTCCTGCCAGTCCAGAGACTCCAGCGGCTATTTCCATGTCAAGTACGATAGGCGTGGCGATTATAGTTGATAGTAAACCAACACCGGCTACACCGAGTCCCATGCCAGCCTTTACAAGCATACGTTATCAATGTACCTCGAGTACAAGCAAGTAATATCCATGTACTGGTACAGCATAGCATTATTATGAATATGAAATCACAATAGCACATTTTCTTTTTAAAACAGACAAATTGTGCGTTGATAATGCTTTAATCTCTACATTAACAATCCCGGAAGAAAACTAACCCCTTTATTGCACCACTGTGCCCAAGCTTGTTCTATTATGCCAACAGTTCAAACTCGAGACCTAGCAACATATCCGATTAGACTTGGCCCAGGCTGACCCTAGCGGGATTCTGTCAGTTCTCAATGCAATACTCACGCGGTAGTCTGTCTCCTAGGCCTGGTCCTGCGCCATGACTGTGGAATTTATATTTTTTAGGTATTCTGTTTTACTAAATTCCTAGGCAAGTCTAGATCATACTAACCAAGTCTAGTTTAGTTTATTCCATAACAGCAGAAGGAGAAAGGTTCTTCCGAATAAAAAAAATATATTTTAAAGAAATGTTTTCATTGACTATGTGTTACTCTATCTGTCCCCAGATCCTAGAGAATATATTTGAAACGGACTCCAAGTAAAGAATGATTTAACAAGTCTAGATTGCCTAAGTTCTGGTCCTGAAATCAAGCATCGTTCTGGGATCCATTTGTATTCTATTGAGTAGATTTATAATTTTAACTACGTGAAATTGTATTTCTGGGATGTTGGTTGATTTTAGATGTGGGTATTTATAGATAACAAAAAATATGAAATATATATTATTTATGATGTAGCTAAGGTATGTGCACGTGTAAAAACTGTAGTTTGTAGTCAACCAAAGAAGATATTCAACACTTTAGATTGTATATTGTTTTGAAATGTCTCGCCTCATGAACACGTTCCTTATTTCAATATTGTATTCAATTCCACCCATGACTGTACACAACATTTATATATTTACATGTATACGACGGCTACATGGGCAAGTATAACGGTAAACACAAACGTGTGTTTGTTTAACATTTTTGTGTGTTGAAACACTGTTATATTAAAGGGAAATATAACCATTTAGTCTGTTCGGGTAACCAATTCTAGCTATTATTTCCTGAATAAAATATTATCTACTTCAGGCATACACATATTATTTTGTGTCATGTGACACCAGATGTTGTTATCAACCAATACTCATGTCGTAAACAACCATAGAAATGTGAAACATCAATGCTAGAGAATAACCAAGTTCGATTTTCCAACGAAAAAATTCCTTTTGGCGTGAACGTTGACAATAGCGGTACAAATATATTAATGGATCACTGAAAATCGATGATGACGCAATTGTTTGCAAAGATCTGTTGCCTCCGATGAATAGATGAAGTTATGCCGAAACAGTAAGCTCTTAGAAGTCTTGTTTGCCAGCTGGGACCATGTCAGTATATCAGGTATGAAATGCATTTACACGTTGAACGCATTGACAGAGAGTATTAGTTATCTTGAACGGTTGGTGAAACCGCGCAAATCGAAACAGTTCATTTATGGTGTAGTATTTCCATTGGCAAATCGAAACAGTTCTGGGGGCGAATATATTTCGTGACACCGGAACTACTGATATAACTGATTTCAGAGATCTTATTAATCCTCGCAAACATTCGGTTTTAACACTAACTACGTAAAAACTGTCAACATATCCACGCCGTTATACTCTGGTTAAAGATCTAAAATATATTCCTTAATACAGGCTACCATTTGAAAATGGTATCAGTGTAATACCAGGGGCTAGAATATCATGGTGCAACCAGGTTTCTGTTAAACATACAACATCATAACTATCTAATTCAGCACTGATTAAATCTACTTTAAAATCTACTAAGACTGCGTACGTTTACATGTATAATCTTTATAAGCAAAGTAACCCAAAATATAGATAATGTGTATCATCTTCCCGAAATGATTAGCATGTAGAATAGATTCAAAAACACCTGTATTGAACAACATCAACCGGCATCGTCAAAGCAAAGTGTACATGTAATTGTTACAATGGGGCTGGCGGTGAATATTAATGAAGAACATCTTGTTAAAAAGACACACCGAAACTGATTTGCATAACTGATGAACACAACATATTGCAAAATATCAAAATAGTAAAAATGATACAGTTTAACCTCACACTGAAGAGAAAACAAGAACGACACAGAAAAGTAAAATAGTACGTCATATAGAACTGAGATAAAGTAATCTGAGAAGGGATTCATACGTTATATACAACTTAAAAATATATTATTATGAAAAACGAAAGGAAAGGTGGGACACCCCCCACCACACACCCCACACCCCACACAAGTAACTAAATGTATAATTCAGAAAAAATAAAGGAGAAAAAAACACATAAACAAATTAACATTAAAACTATTGGCAACTGCATGGCAAGTATTTATAAAACGACCGGGGGAGGAAATATTCTGGGGGGAGATTTTATTTCGTAGGGTGGGGGAGAGTTTATTTCGAGAGGGGCGGAACTGTACCGGTATAAATTCGCCGGGGGGAGATTTTATTCTGGGGGCGAATATATTTCGTGACACCGGCAGCTCGTAAACGGCTTCGGACAGTGTGTACAGGTATGGGACGTAAAAGTGCACGTTGCAGTGCATGTCCTCTCTCGAAGGTGAAGGACCCACACGTCTACCTGCTCTTAGACTATCTCTAGTCATGCTAGTAGTGCCATGTTACTGTATTGTGGTAAACGGCAGTAAATCGTTTTCTGGGCAACATTGAAATGCCTTGCCACTGATCTCATGCTTGTGATTTCTAACTCGGATAAAATCACCGGCGTGGGGGTGTTTGTGATACATTCTGAGCGTTTCAATTAACTTCACTGGGGTCAAGTGTAAGTAGGGTTTTGCCCAGCTTCAGTTTAAAGTGTGTTAATTGGTTTTTTTTTATAAAATGTGGGATTATGGGTAATAAGCTGCCAAAAAAAGTAGGTTATTGATATTCATATTTTTGTTCTTCCTATTAGTTGGACCTGACTGGACTGATAATTTCCAGACGATTTATCTTACCAAATCCCCCGGAGGTAACCATGACGTGATCGAACAGCATGTGCCATGAAACCTTTCTTTGCTAATGAACAGCAATGTCCAAAAAGTAATGCCCAAAAAATCACGTGAGAAATATCGCTCAGCTAATAAACGCTCTTCAAAGACGTTGTCATTATTATTTGAAAAGGATACCCGAGAACATTTATTCGTAATTTATTTATTATTAACTATTGTCTTATGCATAAATACAGTGAAAAACAACACCTTGTTTTGTAATAAATAACAAACAGCAGCTGTGTATGGCTCGTCCTGTCGTGCACGCAAATGACATAGCTCGGCACTATTGTCGATGGCCTGTCTGCATAAAGGGCCCTGAATATATACTGACAGACTATGAGTCATTGTTTATTCCACATAGTGTCCTCCATGTCGCCATGGCTGAATACTAAATTGTTTAGTCTTCGGTAGGGACTTTACGGGTTCGAATCCCGCTTGCAACACGGGGTGTCCGTAAAATTGTTCTCTCATCAAAGTATACCATAGGGAAAATTTCATCACCTTCGTGTGGTGTTTAACTAACAATTCAGCTGATAAATGGCAGTTTAAAGACAAAGGTAAATATATTGTCCTCCTTTAGAACATTTACATTACATCTATACGTAGTATTATTATTTTGATAAATTTAAATTAAAACTGCAGTCATGCTCACTTTAAAATCAAAACTGCAGTCAAAGCTCACTTTCAAATTAGATCAGCAGTCAAGCCCATTTTCAAATCAAAACTGCAGGTCTTTCATCTTGATCGGATTCAACACTAAACTGAATATGAATACTAGGTTTTTGCGCTCAGTGGTGATAATTCATCTGTGAGATGGGGGCGGTCGGGTAGCCTAGAGGTTAAAGCGTTCGCTCGTCACGCCGAAGACGATTCCCCGATTCCCGACATGGGTACAATGCGTGAAGCCCATTTCTGGTGTCCCCCGCCGTAATATAGCTGGAATATTGCTAAAAGCGGCGTAAACCCATACTCACTCACTCACATATGTGAGATGAAACGCCATGTTATAATATCATAGTAATTGACATAATTGTGTCGCTTATAACTTTTATCCGTAGCAATTTTTAATGAATATTTGACAAATGATATTAATAAGGAATCGTTTCTAATTATTATGCACTGTCTTGTTTTGAGCATGTGAATTACCAGAACTGTTGTCGCATGATGTCCTACAAACTCGTTTTATCATGTTTAACTGGTTCATGAAGTTATGTTTATTACTTTCAAATAATGAGCCGCCTTATAACAACAAGTTATGGTCTGATAGTCGCACGTCTCCCTTTGTGAAGAATGCACTGGATCAGTTTGTATTCAACAAGAAGACAAACAGTGAGTATTAATGTAAGAGATTTTATTGTTTATGATGCATAATATAAATCTACAATATGTTTTATGTCATTAACTTAAGTTAAATGATATATGTATTTATTGAAGTGCTTGTTATTTTGTCTGAGCCATTATCTATTTTGTTTGAATTAGATGTTTTCTATGTCCTCCACTTGAATTTCCTCGGCCTTATGTAATTCTCAGAGACACATTTATAGAAATCCTTTCTGTGGTTCATTGTCTTAAAATGACCTATACCAAGCCGTACCTTGTTCCCTTACCTTTCCTTACCGCAGCGTAACGAGATGCAAACAGTAAGCTGAGTACGAAACAAAGTAGGAGAACGTGACAACGTAACTGTCAAGATCATCTATATGGTTTTAAGGTTTTAAGCGGCGTTCAATAGTCACTGCTTTGAAACTTACAGTTCTAAGTGATAACGACAAACATGTTTTCTGGTTTTAAACGGTGTTTAAATGGTGGTGAAATTGTATCCTTTTCGTTTTCGTTAAAATTATCACCGTTGTTACATAAAGGCAGTGTATGGAGGTTTCTCAATGCCAAGCAGGACAAGTCGAGTTGTCGTGAGTCCAGGCCCAAGGCGGGCATACAGTATACAAAACTTTAAATTCACTGCATGCCTTTCCTTATATAACTGCATACACCGTCCAAATACGGTGTAAAACCAAGTCCTGAATGTAAAATCTCACTCACTCCACATTATACATGTTACACTGCAGAAGTGTAGATACGCGGGGCATTTCCCACATTTCATTTACATATTTGTAAATGTTTCTTTGTTTCACATTTTCCCCAAATCCTGAAACTGGCAAAGAAAAAGGCGATATGAAATATATTCACACCAATACGACTGCTGAAACTGTCTGCAACACTTCACTATATCAAACTTTCCCACGGCAAAAAGAACCGTTAACAGTTGCATGGACAAGGTTACGTTTTCGATACAATCCAGGATACACCAAATCAGATTCCTTTTTGTACAAACATTCAATTTATGTTCAATTGTTTCTATAGCGGCCCTTCCAACCGTTCCAGACTCGATTAATTACATGCTGTGATATTGCCGAATGAGGAGTAAAGTAATATCCAGTAAGCGTTCATAGCTATAATTTACTAACGCCGAGCGGGTATTTTTACACTGAATATAGAATATGAAAAAAGTCACCATATGGGATGTACATGTTAAACCTGTCTTCCAGCACCACGCTTATTGCCAAAGCCCGGGGGTCATAAAACTCATTGGTCCCATAAAAGGGGCAATTAGACTCGCAGAAGTAGCTCCGCGGAGTGCTTGCGTAGCGCCGCGTCGCTACGCAAAATATTGACAAACATTCCGCGTAGTCGCCGCTGAAATTTTGCGAAATAAAGTAAAACACCTTTGTGGTGTAGTGTAACTGGTGTGACCCTCTGCAAAAACATTTCCGCCATATGTGTTGATTAACAAGGCGATAATGTAAACTAGATAAGATCTAAGAACATTTAGTTCACCCTAAACTGTAAAGTTTCGACACAGACGTAGGTGATTTCGACTGAAGCACGAGTGAACGTATCAATGAATTACAATCAGGAAGGTAGTCAGTCATAATCTGTCCTTAGGTCAGCACTATGGAGTCACCTATCACGGACCTGAAATTCGATATCACACATATCTTTGATACCATTTATCTCAAATTGGTTTTTCACTCACATGAAGGTAAGAATAGAGAATATCACAGAACTTCCTTTGGTATCAGATATATAAACACAAGTTGATTAATGTCAAAACGCTAAGACGTGTAGAAGATATTTTCTACTTCTGTCGTGGTGTTTTGATATAAATCGTATTTGATATTAAAAAAAACCATAAGGGTGATATTGTATTTATTATCCAATAACATTATCATCAATAAGTACAAAACATAAGACCCGTGATACCGGGGTAGAATAGGTCTTCGGCAACCCATGCTTGCCGCAAAAGGTTACTATGCTTGTCGTAAAAGGCGACTAACGGGAACGGGTGGTCAGAATCGCTGACTTGGTTGATGCATGTCATCGATACCAAGTGCGTGGTCGATGTTCATGATATTAATCACTGGATTGTCTGGTCCAGATATTGCTTAGTGCGGCGTTAAACAACAAATCAACCAACAAAACACAACTGTATAAATTTGATAACTAAGTTGACATTTGATACAATCTTGAAAATTTTTTAAGGCTCACCATGTCTCCATTAAGTACTAACGTGCGTCAATTATCATTTATTTATCTGTAACCTTTGCGGCGTGTCTGTTTGTATGTAACCGTTCGATATCTATGAGAAATCACTACCAAAATATTATATTTAAGTGTGTACATAAGTTCAAAGGCAAAGTTAAACGAAAAGCCTTAATTTGGCTTCAATGGTGAATTGCTCAAATTATTGTGTAAATACATTGATGTGTATGGAGGTGTGTAATTGAAAACTGCATACAGCTAATCTTGAATATCGACCTTTTGCAAAATGCTCTAGTCTGCGAATAGTTGATTTGTGATAAAAAATGTCCAGGTCATATTTAACATTATTGTATGGAAGCGTTTTAGTGCAAGTCTAAAAAGATTTTCTTCAACAACGCAAAACGGATATTTTTGGCCATAAAAGCAAAAGTAGCGGACTAAGAAGTGCAAAATGGAGAGGTTTAAAGTGCTATTGTATCAGTGACAAATGTCCCGGATCAAAATGATCACAACAAGGACATGCAAGCCATAAGTCGGGAAGCGCATATGATTCGGAAAAACGCGAACAGTGCATTAACACAAGGGCCATGAGGCTGCACGCACGATGAATGGTATTAAAGAACAGGGTTTTTGATTGCCTGGCATCTGCGTCAGTGACAGTTCAACAGCATGCCAAGATTAACAGAAGTGCAAAGAAACAACGTCACAGGCCACTTGCAGGCAGAGGAATCCCGATCAGCTGTAGCCAGGGTTTTCAATGTAGCGCCCAGCACCATCACGGTTTCAACAGCATGGATCAACACGTGATCGGCCAAGGTCGGGACGACCAGGAGTAAGATCGCTACATCCGACTGCGCCACCTACGTGAAAGGACGACCACAGCCACCTCAACCGCATCCCAAGTACCCGGACTATGCATAATATCCGAACCAGATGGTACGGAACTGTTCAAGAGCAGCAGGTCTACGAGCAAGACGTCCTGCTCGACGCGTCATATTGAGTCGACAACATCGTCAACAACGAGTGCATTGGCGTAGTCAACACAGGGTATGGCTTCAGCTGCGATGGAGAATAGAGAGATGTCTAGATCAGCGACGAATCAAGATTTCTCCTCCGTCGAGGGGATGGAAAGCACGGGTCTACATGTAGAGACGCCGGGGAGAACGTTGCGCCGAAAACTGCGTACAGGAAGTGCAAAGGTTTGATGGGGTTAGCGTTATGATTGGGGGGGGGGTATTTTCTTGTCAATATGCCCGGGCATATCAGATAGCTGCAGTAATATTCTGTGTTATGTTAGTTGTAAATATCCCCTTAAAGCCGAGATCTATGGGCATGGGCTTTTGGAGAAGACAATTTTTCAGTTTCATTTATCTTTCTTTTTAGATGTTAAGATATTTAATGCAAAAACTTCAGTTCTAATACATGTATGATGATATCCTTAAATTTCATATTCGGACTTCCAGTTTGTTCTGAGTAAAAGTATAAGGTCTTCGACTGTGTGCTCACTTTTAGCCTTTGGTCCTGGTGAGATGATAAGATTATTTGTAACTTTTGTACTTTTTTATATCTAGACATACTAGCTTCATTGACGTTTGAAACACAATATGCCCTACTCTGAGGGTGACATACACCAGATTTCATCGCACTACAGTGAGCTCTACCTCATGTACTGTGAACATTTTTACTGAAAGACATTAAGAGTTAATATGACCGTCAATATCAGTTGCGACTATATCAAAAACAATTGCAAAGGGCTATCCAGAAAATAAACCACTTATGAAGGCCCTAAGCAGAAATATATGCTACAATGAAAATATGGCTTATGCTTCTCATTAGGGCACTGTGACTTGTTACCACTACTCATACATGTGTATTAAAATAATATAACATATCACACTATATGCATACTACTTCACAATTGACTCCAGAAATAGGCATTTTTGTGATAATGGAAAAAAAATACTTTATGGTTGTCTTTACTATTGCCTTAACCTTACACTTCAACCCTTCATGGGTTATGACCTTTGACCTTTACAGTGAATTTGACCTTCAATATCAGTGACAAACATTTTAAAAACATTTCGAAGAGCTATCCAGGACATTAACCCAATATGATGTCCTTTGGTGGAATTCAATGCAAAATTGACAAAGATATGAAAATGATATAGCCACTATATGTATAAAAGAGTTACTAAGACTTCTGCAGAAAAAAAGGCACTTTAGAGAAAAATGAAGTATATGATGGTCATGCATGACCGTTTGCCAACTTCGACCCCTGTCCTAAGGAAGAGTTTGGCCATAAACAATCTTTTTGTCTGGCTATGACACTGATCTTTGACATAACGGATCAATGTGTCATCAGACTTTCCCAGAGCAAAGGAAACACGTGTTATTCTTGAGATGTCCAAGCAATAAGAGACCATATGGTCTCTGAAGCAATGCATGGTTTCATATAACTGTAGCTTTCAAACTGAGGCGAAATATTGGAACATCCCCATTGATACAGCTGGATAATGAAACATTAACAACAAACAAATTATCAATTTCTTATTTTCATATACTTATATCACACATTGAGCAATGTTCACATGATGGTTCCCGATGTAGTATGCAAACAATCCTCCTATTCTTCAATACTCATAACAGAGCGTGATAACTGTTCGATTGAAAGCACCAACAGACCACTTTCACCAGTTCGGAGTTACTTGCCCTCAAACCCCCTTTTCCGTCTACATGGCCAACGAAGAACAGGAACCGGGATGAGGGGCGGCCAGATGGGCCCTATCCCTGTTAGTAGAATCTTGAACATTTCAACATTTCAAGACATAAGTCCCATTCATCATTCTTTTCAAGTGTTTACCACATGGCCCAAGACAACAATTTCTTGAACGTCCTTGAAGGGTCCCACTCCGGCATTGGATGGTCTTCTCTGGTTTGTCTGGTCGAGATTTGAGATTTGATTATTTACAATCCCTGTCATATAACCGAATTATTGCTGGATGTGGTGTTAAGTGAGTGAATTGGGTTTAACGCCGCTTTGAACAGTATTCCAGGTATATCAAGGCGTGTTAGCTTGATGTGGAAAGAAAGCCTGAGGTTATACAGGTCCTAGGTGTTACCACTTTCATGAAACCCACAAGCAAGTGTATGATGCTTACAAACCTAGAAACATAACCGGGGCGAACCTGGATTCAAACCCACGACCATCGGTTTCTGTCAAGCCCAAGGGGTGCAACTCTGCACAGCGAATTGCGGCGCCTTAGATAAATGGGCCATCCGTGTACACATGGTTATAAAGAACAAGCAAACTGAAGAAATATTTGCAGAATACCCACATGAACCAAACAAATATTTATCACTCACTGCTACTGTTCTCTTTTCCTCATTGCTCCGCTTCTATGGTCTTCTTTCTTTCCACTAATGCTGGGCAGATGATTGTCTCTTATATTCAACCAGACATTCTTCAAACATAAGTAGCATTCACATTACAGAAATGTCCAAACTGTACATGTTGTACATTTGATTCATTTGAAAAGTCCCCAGTTGTGATTTCAACATAGAATTGTCCTTATTAAAACATTTCACGTCAAACATTCAGAGATAAAATTTATCCCCTTATTTAACTGTCAAACACATTTTCGACAACAAAGTCAGGGTCATTCAACACATACATAACAAAGGGAGTCACATGTTGCAAAATGATCTTCGCCAAGGTCAAAGTCATTCAATGAATTATTGATACATTTTCTTGAAATGCAGATTAATGCAATGATAGTTAAGGACATAAATATTGACTGGTATGAATGATTTACTGGCTCTGTTTGTTCTCATTTTCGACATGCACCATCGAAAAACTCATAGTCATACTCCGAATACAAGACATGTGAACTGTCATCTAAAATTTTGTGACTGTGTGCCTTTTTCACACTTTGCTGCTCATAATACATTATTTGCAATTTTGGGTGTTAAATTTTTGCTTGAAACAGACAGACCCCCATACCAGCAGTGGAACCTGAAAGATAAGATACTTTGAATAAAGCTTATACAAAACAAGGTTATAACAGTGTAATCGTTATCAAAATATCTTAAGCGACAAAGAAAATAAAGTCTTTTGCTGTACTTATTAACAATTTCAATTTTCTTCGTTATCTATCAAAATCGGATCAAGTTTGGATCACCTTGTTTTGACCACTAATCCATTGTCCTGATACTGACATTGTATTTTATCGAAACCCAACACACACACACCCACAGTTCCACCCAATCGTTTTGTCCTTGAATTAACCTTCCAAAAGCCTGTTTAAAGCATCCCTTTTCCCAGGTTAAGCAAGGAAAGATACAATATTGCTGAAATATTTCCACTTTTATTAACTCGTGTTGATATATTTCGCCAAGGTTCGCTAAATACAATGTTTATTCCTAATACAGGATATGTACCATCCCCAAACACACTCGCGTGATAACCTCTATTTATTTGTAGTTTATTTGGTATATTATATTGGTGCTGAACACATCTAAATGTCGCCCCGAACTCTATTCTTAGCCCTTGGATCCCGTTTATAGTCTATCAACCCTAGCTCTACGATCATTAGGGTCATGGGTAGAGTAAGTCTTCAGGAACCCATGCTTGCTATAACAGATGGCTATGCTTGTCGTCAGAGGCGACTAACGGGATCGGCTGGTCAGGTTCGCTGACTTGGCTGATGCATATCATCGTATACCACTTGCGTGGATCGATGCTCATGATATTAATCCCGCGTACTGTTGTCAGTGAACACGCCATTTTGTAAAAGTCGGTCACCGTTAGTGATGTCATACGGACGTATACATTGTTATACATATTTGGTAATTTCTTTGAGATGTAAACTTTCAACTTGGCACCCAGCGTGTTCTTGGTTTTTGTCTAGTTTGCATTTTCATCATCGCCTTGATAATTCACAGATATGACGGAAACCTTTTTGTGTAGGGTCACATTATTTATGAGTACTAAGCAGCACATAGGATGACGTCACTTATGACAGAGGTGTTATGTATTAATGCGCTACTGCAATCATGTGAATATGGACAAAATTCATCGGTTCGATGCTAAAAAGGGGCGATTTATAGGGTGTGTAAGAAACAGATTACTGCACAGATACCATTGATCTTACAACTCAAGCGTATCTAACGAGCGAAGTATAACAGTCATAAATCCTAATATAATTGTTAAAAAAGTCAGAGACTGATTATGTTGTCACAAATGAGTTTTTCATAAGCTGTATGCTCTGGTTGGATGGTCAGTAGGTTGAACTGACATATACATCTAGTAAATGGGATGTTGTGTGTAAAATTGAATATTTAATTACCTTTCTGCTTAATATTCTGATACTTCTTTTTCACTTCCCCAATCGACCGATTTCCGGAAGTGCCTCTTCTGTAAGAATAATCCAATATGGAAAATGACAAATAATCATAACAATGGAGGATACTGAAGTCATTGTTCAAGATAAATATTGCATTTCACTTTTAAACTTTTCATTGATTATTACTTTATAAATGTAATTGTGATCTTAACATGCTCAAGGTTAATAACTTTTAGGAAAGGTGTATTCAACAGCATTCAGATGAACCAAGCAGTCAATTTACCTGTCAAACCATCATTTCTAATTATGCTAAGTATTAATTTAAGAATAAGAGGGTGAATGTTGCTGGCCATTGTTTGATGTCAATAACACAAAAATAAACATGAAAATTGATTGCAACATGACTGTGTTTGCATTATTTTTTCAAATGATGATGGCCGTGCCACATCTGTAAATATAGACTGTAACAAGTGTATTGATATTGCCTCCTGGCTTTTGCTTCTGTCATGCTTTTCCGTCAATTTCATTTATTTTACTTTTTTTCATATCCATAGAGAGAGGCAAGAACATAAGGTAGTTCCATTGCTGTACACCCGTATACATCAGCTGTAAATCAGTTGTAAAACGACGTAGCTCTGGATAATAGATAACCGCAAATATCGTTTCGTCGACCATAAGAACAATATCTTTACAAGGGTAGGATGTGGATACAAATTTTGCAAGCAAAGATAACTTTCGATCTGTAAATTTGCAGTAACTCAGTGATGCTCGAAATCTCTTCCCAAAGCTTGATCTTCCGCTGTTCGGTCCTCTGACATCCGTCCAGCTTTCTAAACAGAATGCCCTCCCTTTTTGAAACCTCCTCCACCAACAGCACCTCTTCCTCCTTAGTCAAATTAACCTTTCGTTTCTTGTCATCCATGGTTGACAGTTACCGCAGACGACATGTCACACGCGACACGCGACACGCGACACACGACAGCTGTGCTTACAGCATCTCCATTCACTGAAGAGTTCCAATGATTACCGTAGTACGGTTTAACGTGCGCGCGTCCCTATGGCGACGGTCTTAGACTTAGAATTAGCTAAGATTTTGCTAAGACCGTTTCAAGATCCAGCCTTAGACCGAATCTTAGCTAAGTAAAATCTTTAAAAAAAATTAAGACAATATTCGTGCTTAGCAAAATTTGAGCTAAGACCACTTTCATGATGCCGGGGCCAGATCAGCATCAGAACACAACCATCCACCAGTGGAGTCAGAAGAGCCTCGCCAGCCTGAGACAACGTGTGCATGGGGATGTATCCTTCAATGACTGCATGACGTCAACCTCGATTGACTATGACGCCAGGTTCCAAGGACGCACGTAAAGTCAATATGGAAATATTGGACCCAGCACCAAGGGGTGGCATGATCCGCTGAAAAACAGGATCTCAATGGCCCATCCCAACATCTTCCTGTTTGTAACTCACACAAAGAACCTGTAAGCAGTAAAAAGGGGACAGCATGCCCAACTGGATCTCGGAGCCCTTCCCCAAATCCGAACACGTGTCTTGGGAACTGGACAACAGGTGGATGAGACTGAAGGACCATCTCGACTCCAGAAGAAAAACAACCATGCAGTTCCTCGAAGCAACTGGTCACCTTATCAAATTTGGCCAATAACTTTCTATGATTTGCCTGTGGTTAAATGATTGAATGTGAAAGTGATGTCAAAATTATTCTTATATTTGTCTTCTATGTTATATTATGAATATAATATATCCGTGACTTTCATTATGTGCTGTGGCTTTATTTCATTTCTATGGACCACTTTATCTAATATAGGTAACAGGTAACAGTCATGTTCACTTATGCATCACTTTCTGAGCATCAGACCGTATCATTTCACGATTTTACTTGAAGCAGAATGGGACTGTAGGCATATTGGGAAGACAGAGTACGGCAATTAGTAGAACCCACTCACTCAAATGTATCGACCATGGTATAACCTATTTTCATTAAGTAAACGCTGCTCTTTCTCAGCGTCACGGCTACTGAGCTGAGACAAAGAGAGCCAACCATCATAAAGTAATATGTGTCCAATAAAAACAATGCTCCTTAAAAACCTCATAAATATAGTCACTGGAAGACGTTTACTGTCAAATCACACAAACTTTTAATGACAGTAACATTTTCCAGGATCATGTATTCTCCTAACACCATCGCAAAAGATCATGTAGAAGCCTATGGTCGTATAAATCAAAATGAATCTGATTGATCACAACGGTTCTTTCCTACAAAATCTAAAAAGGAGACATCAGCTAGAACATAATCATAAATTGTGCTTTAACATTTTTCGTCACGATATAAAGAAATGCTCTTCTTGTTACCTCTTCCAATTTCAGCTTAACATGAGTCTGCCTTGGGTTTGTTCCCTCTGTAATGGATGTGTTACACGTTGCACACGAGTCTCACGCGTGGCGGAAGGATACAAAACCAGTGACCAACGGGGTACGGTGCACACGGGAATGAACTTGTATGCAGTAGTGAAGGTCCAACTCGCTCACTCACAGAAGGACGACAAACCCAGATGAATGACACTCAACAAGTTAGGGTGGTGCACAGGAGTGCAGTGTGTGTAACTGCCCACACCATTTACAAGAAGTACACCTGATCTGTTTTCGCGCGCCTACATTGTGTTACGTGTCATACGGACAAGTCCTGTGTGCCGTGTGATGCATAGAGGTAAACTTATCTACTCTAGTCAAAGGAGCTAGATACTTATAATAAGACAATCCTTGTGATTAAAAGTGGAGTACATTGTACAGTCATTCAGTTATGTCTGCTAAACATGGTAGAAGGTGTCAATTAATATAGTCATGTAACATACGCTGTTGCCAGTTAAATATTGATCTATTGCCTTGTAATTTTAATGCAACATTTAAACATGTCTAATTATATTGTGGGTACCAACATATATGAATGAAGTTGTGTTACACAAGCAGAAACAAAATGCAACTTGAGTAACGACCAGCGGAGGTCAAAGGAACTCCTACTTGGAAAACATGGAGTATCAAAGATATCAGGAAAGCTGCGATACACTTGCCTTCAGGGCATATGACAACTGAGGATACTGTGTATATGGTGCCACAAATGTTCTGGATACAACATGAGTGAATGAGTAAAGCACACCTGTTACCTATTAATAAATCAAAACCTCTACTGTACAATAGATGAGTTAACAGCAGACAGTCAGCGTAATGAACAAGATGGCCAGGTAAGGAATTGCAATTCCCAGTTTGCATGCTTATTATTGTGTAGAGTCTTTGACGTTACTCAACAAAAGGGCTGTCTGTATGACTATCATTAACACAAGCAGACAACAGTGAACGCGGTGACAAGGGTGCATGAGCAACAAAGCGGTCGGGTCACAAATACCCTCGTGAATGGCTCTCTCATCTGTCGCACACGGTCAACTAATGTCTCAGCTATATATTGTTTACCATCGATAGATGAATGATAAAGTTTTATTGGGCTTGACGTTGCATGGCCTCAGCAGTATTCATTTTAAAGAAAGGGAATATCTTAAATTTTATATCGTTTCCTGCTGCACATTTTCCGATGTGAGCGCTTAAGGGGATGCGCCTTGTTCCGTGCTTTAAGCACTCCGTTTGTCATTCCTCATGACACCCTTGGCATATAATAACATAAATAATGTGTTTCGCGGAGCAGCCTAGGCTAGAGCATAGTATTACATGGAATTGTTGATTCCTGTTTTTGAACTTCATACATAAATTTGCAAGTTCAACAATATTGCTTAGTATCTGTAGGTTTATAGTACATATTTGTTTCTAGATCACGTCCACGTGGTATTGCCATAGTGTCCAAACCTGGAATTTCAGAGCAACTGGAGTCCATGGTAAAATCCAGATGTTATAAAACTTCTTTAATTCGTTGTCTTCAAAGGGCCTCAGCATACGCAATCGTCAAGGAAACATCGCCACGACTTCATTTACTAACTGTTCTCTCACTTTGGTTTCCAGAGGTCGTTCCAAATATCCCAAAACTAACGTTGCGTAAGTGGTTGCCATGTCAGTTCCTATTGCTGTACCTATTATCTTACATGTCTGTAATGTTCCCCATTAACATGGGCGATCTTTTTCAATATATCTTCACTTCACTAACCCGCTGGTGCGCTTACCCGGACGGTTCAATCTTAAACTGACGGCGCATGTGGTATGCGCGATGAGAGCGGTACATGTTATTGCCACACCTATAGACAGTTAACCAGTATAGCCTTCACCTCTCTCGGCAACGGTCACGCTGGTTTATGGACAGTATATCTTCTCGCCTAAACAGTGATCTATCTATTGTCATGTCCGGAAATAAATTTCGGTTATTCAAGGATACATCAGGGATGACCACAGCTGCTTATATTGTATAGTCAACGACTTGATAGCCGTTTGAAGCGAGGCGGTGAGATCAGCTGATCGTTCATTCCAATTCGCTTTGTTGACGTTGGTGTTTGAATATCACACTTTTACAAATGAAGTAGATTGTCATTGTATACGTACCCATATCTATATGTTGTAGTATCGCCGAGCAGGCTACAGCATATACATGTATTTCAGTACGATGAGATGCGATGCGGTACGCGAAATGTGAAGGTCTTATGCAACGTAATGTTGACTGTGGCCTAAATGTGAATTTTGACAGCAACACATGAACGTATTTATCAGGTATATAATTGAGAGAAGTGAGAAATGTTTCAAGAAATAGTAAAAGAAACAGGACGTCATAATAATACAATGTTCTATATAAAAAAAATGGAAATCACTGAAATCTATTTTGATATTTAAGGATTAAAAGGTGCAGGATTTTATGGATGAATGGTGGTTGTTTGTTGCCAAATGCTACCATGAGTAAAACATATATATTATAATGGCCTTTAAAAAAATCAAAATTAGAAAAATGAATTATTTTCAGACACAGACAGAAGACCCTGTATGTATATTTAATATATTTACAAGGGCACCTATACATACCAAATACAAATATTTAAATTAAAACCAAACATTCACACAAATTTTCAATGTGTATAACTATGTTTTGTATCAACATTGCGGTGTCTGCATCCAGTTTGCTTTGACAATCATCAGATATCTGCATTGCACAATCAATGACTGTTATTATTTTATTTGATATCTTGGTATAGTGAGTGATTGAGTTGGGTTTAACGCCGCTTTGACAGTATTACAGTTATAACGCGGCGTGTCAGCTTAATGTGCGAGGAAAGCCCGAAGGGATGCAGACGTTTACCACTTCGGTGAAACCCACGAACACTGGTATGGTGCTTACAAACCTAGAAACATAATCGGGGCGATTCCAACCCACAACCATAGGTTTCTGGCACGCTCAAGGGACGCAACTCTGCACAGCGAATCGCGGCGCCTTAGACGACTGGGCCATCCATGCCCCCTATCTTGGTATACATGTGCATGTGTACTAGTATTAGATTACATATGCATGTCATTTCAGCAGTCATTATCTGTTACTAGACTGCATGTTATGTCAATACAGATAAGTAATATAAACAAAAGGACTCTCGTATTCTTTCATGTTTGAAGAACCATTCAATTTATTGTGGAAACATTTGTATTACTTACATAAGTTACTCTCATCTCCGTAAGATCAAAATAGATCCAAATTAAAATGAGGAGATTAAATTAAGGAAAGAATTTGTTTTAGCCAATCTGTCTAAAATCCAGCATAAGTTAAGGTTATAGAAATCGTGGGTGATTGGTCCATATGTCTTGGGTGGCATTTGAGAGTTGGGGGTTAAGGTGTCTTGACCAGACTTCCTGCTAATAATATCTTGGATAACTGGGAGTTTCAATCAGTGACGGGTATGAACTTTTGACCTGATGCAACTGACAGTAGCACTGCTGATCAACTGTTGGGTCACGTTAATTTCATCTTCTTGATCTGAGGTCAGAAAAGAATGGGGTTTGGAGGCTATGAATTTGACGGTCGAAGCGTCCTGTGCCCATGAATTGAACCATATTACTACATACTTCCGTGTGAAAGACTGAGTTTTCTGCAGTTGAGAAAAGGGATATTTTCATTGCAGTGAACAAAACATTTGATCTTTCACTGCAGCGAACATAACACTTTGACGAAACTATTGTCATACAAGAGTTACCTCTCCTCAAGTTGTCGCCCTTCATCGTAAGTGTCAAGCCCGTACATAGACTGTTGATGTCCTTTTTACGTAAGTTCCACATTAACAAGGCAAAATAATGACAGATGGTCATTTATGGCGTTAATACCACTTCTTGCCATTTGTTAATTTCTCGAAAATGTTTCGTTATAAACTGTAAATTTCGCATTTAACTCTTCAATCGAGTCTGTTCGTTTCGCAAAGCGCCGTTTTCGCTACTTGACCAGTGTGGATTCTTTCGCTTCCAACAGCGGTCTCCTAGTTTTCAAGAATAATTTTTGTTATAGTCTCGAAACGGGGGTAAAAGGGGATTTTTTCACTCGTGGCTACGCTACTCGTACAACATATCTCCTTCTCCCCGTCACTCCATGAGAGAAACATGATGTTTCACTCGACACATGAAATATCCTCTATTTATGTATTGTAGGGTTGTCAATGTACTGGTACTTTTGTGAAGTAGGTAAGGCGGAGACGGGGGCGGAAGATTCTTTCTTTCCCTTTTGCGATGTGCTACTGGCCCGTGATCCTGTGCTGCGGTTATGGTTTCCTGTTCCCTGGGTGTGGGGTGTGGATTCCCGCTGTGAGGGTGGAGCCCGGGGGGTGCTCGGAGGAGGAATGACAGGTTCCGTTTCCATGTCCGTGGTGTGAGGAAAGCAAGGGAATTGTACCTACCGATTTAACAGGCTATCCACCACACTCACAAACCACACGCTTCACAACACACGGCCACCACCCGGCGTCCTACCCTGCCCTACCCTGCCTCCCAGACTCAGTTTAAAGTAGGGATTATAATTTATGGATGAACCACTTTTATGCATAAATAAAGCCCAACTAACTTACTTTATTAGCTTGTTTGCTTGTTTTAGTGTTACATATTTAATATATTACTTATTTAAGCCCACCTGCCCCATCGACGAAACAGAATATTTCTGAAGTGGACATTAAACCCTTAAATGACAAACTGTTTACTCAGTATTCACCTGATGAATGATCAAGAACATCTTTGAAATGTTGTTGCAAAGCTGTTGTCATCCAAAAGTAAATCGTCAAATATTTATCTTGTTTCTATATGATCAGGCAGTTGCGGTCCGTTCCACTTTACCTGTCGCCTTACCGGCTGAGTGGTCACCTACACAATTCACAGTTGGCTATAGTCTGTTTTAACTGAGAACTTCTCTGCCTAAGCGTGACGGTCAATCAAGCGAATATGCCATCCTCTACAAGCTTATAGCCGGGACCTCATAGACAATCTTAAGACAGAACAATCACATGTTGAAAATACACTTCTTCAACTACATGCCGGTGGTGCCATCCTTCCCAGGAAAGGGTAGAAAGTCCCTGATGACAGACTTTAAGTGCTTACTTGTGTGATGGAGCCTACACCACGTTTGGGTATGGTGTAGTCTCTTGTTTTGTTGGTGATTCACAGTGATTATTTATAATGTTTTATGAACAGTGATCACTGTTTATGATTTTATATTCATAGCATGAATATGGAGTGATTATATACTAAACTTATACACTTAATGTAAGAATGTACAATTTTTTCTAACACATGTAACTATAACACTGTCACAGTGATAGATGGTTATGTGTATGTATTACGTATATTGTGTTTTATGTACAGTGATAAACAATGTTACCAATCCAGGTTCACTTTTGTGAATAAAAATATGTTTAAACCATATTTTAAACAGTAAAAAATGTACCCCTGACAAATAAGTCTGAAATAAACTATAATATATTATCACGGCTCGCTGACCCCAAACCCCTCAAAATAGAGAGTGGTAGCGTCACGACTGCCTTCAGTTCCTATGCAAAAGGCCTTGTGATTCCGATATTAGTGTTGCAGAATCAGGCAGGCAGATAGGCAGGTAGATCTTTTCTCAGCAGGCAAACAGACAGGTACGTGAAGGTTGTAATGGTTTTCTTTGATCTGAAATGACATGGCTGGTCGTTCATCGTTTTGACGTCTTTGTGTCTTGAGTGACTATGCAGCAAGGCTTTAACGTTTTCCATGTATTTCTCACATCTACCGCCTGTCAAGTACCGATCTGCTTCTGTGCCTCACCACATGCAGGTGTTTGTACAGTCAAGTCTCGTTAATCCGACGATCGGCTTTATCCGACACTCATGATGGGAACCGATTTTACTGTCATGAAACATGTCTCCGAAACTGTTGTTTGTATATTGTCGTAAAACATGTCTCCGAAACTGTTGTTTGTATATTGTCGTAAAACATGTCTCCGAAAATGTTGTTCTGGAGTGTAGATTCATTCATAACAGTGTGTTCCTCGAATAACTTCAAAACTCATGTCGCAATTAATCTTAGAACTTCGATGTTGTGTCCAAACTTTAATAAACGGTTGGTCTACATAGTCCTGAATACATTTATGTGTGAAGTAGAATAAAACCAGTGTTGTAAGGGAACCCACCAGTATCGTAATTTCAGGGACTAAACAAATATTTATGGCTCTAATTAGAAGACATATGTTGGACTAATTTCTTATTACAACTTACTCTGACATACTCCTGAGGTCGACTGTCCCATTGCCAGCAGCATCAAAGACCAGACGTATGAAATGTCCAGAAAAACGTTTCAAGAATATATCACATATTCATATATTCATATTAGTCAAGTAATCAGTACACACGTGTATGAAAAGTGTGATTGTGACACGAACAGACAATGTTCAATGCATCTTGCAGGATCGTTTGGTAAAGAACAACTGTCGCTAACGTGTCATAGCACAACATTAAAGAACTTTTAATGATATAGTACTTCGACAACGGTATTGGCCATATATCTTGCTTCTTACCTTTGCGTTACAAACCCCTTTGTTTAGATATATACCTGGTAATTATCCGTAAGAGTAGAGGGAAACAGTATCGTGATCGCTTTCCAAAAAACAAATATTGAGCACATCATTACTGTATGCAATATTAAGTGGGTGACATGACTAACAATACTCTAATGTCTAATAATAGTATGCTAGTCTATAAGATAAAATATCACCTTTTGTCTTCAGAGGTTATTATTTTGTGAACATGGCATTAATTGTTTCCTAAAAACGTATAACTTTATGACGTTATTATACTAACGGATAACAGAAAATGTTGTTCATACAAAGTTCAATAAGAATAATTTATTCTGAAATAATGCATAGTAATTCATAAAGCCATCTCCTCGACTTTAAGACCGTGATTTCACAACACGGGTGACGTCTCCGGGATCTAGTGATAGGGCGTCCGCTCGAAGAGTGTAAGGTCTGGAGTCATACCAAAATATGTTAAAAGATACTTTCTGTTACCCTGCCTGGGACTCGTCATTAAGGGGCTAAAACAAAGAGTACTGGTCGGTTCGGAGTAAGTACACTGTGTGGGCAAGCACTATATCGGTAATAGTCCATACTAGAACAAAAGCCACACACACACTCGTGCATGCAAGCCAATATACAAGTGGAATAAACCCTATTTCGACTCCCTCCGTGGTCTAGTGGAAGAGCGGTCGGTATATCCGGGGTTCGATCCCCGGTCGCGTCATACAAAAAGACGTTAAAAAATGGTACTTGTTGTTCCTTGGCAATTAGTAGAACCCTCTCACTCAAATGTATCCTCCGTGGTACAACCTACTTTCATTAAGTAAATGCCGTTCTTTCTCAGAGACAAAAGAGACCCAACCATCATGAAGTAAATAGGGTCGAATAAAAACAATGCTACACCATACCTCATACATATATTCACTGGAAGTCGTACTGCAGACGTTTACTGTCAAATCACACAAACATTATAATGACAATAGACAACCTCCGTATTCTAGTGGTAGAGCGTCCGCCCGTAGAGCGGAAGGCTCGGGGTTCGATGACAGGCCGCGTCATACCAAAAGACGTTAAAAGATGGTACTTGTTGTTACCCTGTCTGGCGATCGGCATTAAGGGACTAAAACAAGGATTGGTCGGCTCGGAATCAGTATACTGTGTCTGAGTGGGATATTAATGTTACACTGCGGCATGGTATCTCAGTGGGCTAACACTGTTAATTCGGCATTACTCCGGACTAGTACAGACCAGTACAAGCAGACACACACACACACACACACACACACACACACACACACACACACACACACACACACACACACACACACAGAGACACAGACAGAGACACACACACACACACCATTTCACCTCACCTCACCTCACATAAATGAAGCACACGTTTCACGCTAGTATATATAGTCTATTTCTATTGTTAGTACATTGTAAGTTGTAGTAATAAAACTTGTAAAAATGTATGACGTCAACGTCAAGAATTGTCAGTCTCGATTATAGTCATTATGCACAGTAGTCCTAAAGATTAAATATACTGGACAGTTACAAGATAAAAACAAACCACATTGTCCATTGTTCTGCGGACTGGGACAGGTCCGAAAGCTGTGTACAAGTATAGATTGAGGGAGAAGGGGAAGAGGACCAGAACTAAATGGGGATGATTGTTTTGTTTAATATGAAAAAGATGCTCTGTGGTGTGTGTGTGCGCATGGCACGGCTGCCACAATCATACTGTAATCAATCAATTTGTTTCATACTAGTATCTTCTTGTTGTGAGATTTCAGACATGGCACATGAGAGATGGCGTCATCATCTGGACTATGTCATCGTACTGCTTGGCTTTGCAGTTGGATCCGGGACATTTATAAAGTTTCCGTACCTTTGTATGCGTAATGGCGGCGGTAAAACTATTTTTCTGAACTGTTTAACCTTTTGTACTTGCCATCACTTGGATGTTAACCCCCCCCCCCAAAAAAAAAACAAACCCAACCCCCACCCATTTATCGTTCTTAGTGAGTCGTTTGAGTCTGTGCTGGCGAGGCCCCACCACGGTAATTGTTTTAGCTTTAAATTTCACTAATTGAAAGTGTGAATTCTTGAACAATATATCCAGAATGGTGAAACTGATAAACGACAGTACTCGTACGTTTACTTCATACTTGTTGTTACAATGTATATATTTTGATTGAATTACAATACTCAATATTTTCTTTAGGCGCATTCCTCATCCCATTCGTCCTGTTTACAATTGTGGGTACTATTCCCTGTGTATTTCTGGAGATGGTCATCGGTCAATACTCACAAAGTGGGCCTGTCAACGTCTGGAACCTGTGTCCACCGTTTAAAGGTAACCTTTTTTCTTAAATAATTATTGTAATTAGTGAGCGATTTAAATATATTCCGGCAGTTTATGAAGCCAGTTATCATTAATATACCCAACTGAATTTTAGGTGTCCATGGGTGTGCACTCAACAGGGAACGGGGCGTGAGAAGAGTTACACACACATGCACTGATGGGTATAACTGTATAAGGATGGAAAAGTGGAGTTGTATCTGCATCTATGGTCCTCGTTGTTGGCTGCGGGTATTGAGGTGGGAACAGTTACAAACACATGCCATGGAGGGTATAACTGTATAAGGATGGAAACGTGGAGTTGTATCTGCATCTATGGTCCCCTGTTGTTGGCTGCGGGTATTGAGGTGGGAACAGTTACAAACACATGCCATGGAGGGTATAACTGTATAAGGATGGAAAAGTGGAGTTGTATCTGCATCTACGGTCCCCTGTTGTTGGCTGCGGGTATTGAGGTGGGAACAGTTACAAACACATGCCATGGGGGGTATAACTGTATAAGGATGGAAGAGTAGTTTTGTCTGTTTCTATGATTCCAGGTATTGGTGTGGGAACGGTGATCATCATGTTTCTCTACACGACGTCCTACAGTGTAATCTTTGCTTGGTTTGCCTACTATTTCTACAACTCATTTTCATCCTCCCTTCCGTGGGGGCACTGTGGCAACACCTGGAATACAGAAACATGTATATCTCATACCATCGATGACAATAGAACGTTAACTAATGTCTCAGATATGCTAACCAATTCAACTGTGGGCACGTATGGTACAGGCCCCATTAATGTTACATCTGTCGCCGGAATGACTGCTACCGAAGAGTTTTGGAGGTAAGCATAGGAATACTACTGATGATAATAAATATTTTCTGGTTATAGAATACACACAGCATAAGTCTTTCCAAGCCAAAGCCCATTACAGCAGAACATATATCAGATTAGCTCGTAATTTCCTTGTGGATTATGCAATGTAGGCTGCCTCTTATGATCTAGAATGTTTTGCATTCACTTTACTATTTTAACCTTACGGGTGCCCTTGAAGAAATGTGAACAATATTTATTGTAAGGTTGTGTTTGATGTGCCCATTTAACTGAAAGGGTCATGACCAGAAAATATTATGTGTATTGTTAAAAGTATGCTTATTTGAAAACACCATTTTTGAGGAGTTACGTTTTATTTTAGAGAAATTTAATTATGACTCATACAGGATATTTTATACAAATAAGAAGCGCACATTATCTTGTTTGTTTCATAAGATTACAAGTGCTTCAAGTTACCTCTGGATTAGAGACAATTGGTGACCTACGATGGACAATGGCCGCTTGCCTCCTCATCACTTACGTCATATTATTCCTCTGTGTATTCAAGGGAATCAGGGTATCTGGCAAGGTAGTCAAATAAGTCATATTTTAAAATGTTTGTATTCCATTTCGTTCGTTACTGAGATTATGCCTTTCAAAGCAACGTATCGGAAATGTTAACCTAGCTGGTGATAATTGTATGTGAGAGTCGCGGAATAACTAAGTCATCGACCATCAGTATGAAATACTTGGCTTAATTTCTGGTTTAATTTTCTCTTTTCAGCTCGTGTACGTCACCGTTGCGGTGCCATACGTCCTCATGCTTGTCTTCCTCGTCCGTGGTTGTCTACTTCCTGGATCCGCAGATGGAATTTATTATTACATCTACCCACGGTTTGAGAAACTACTTGAACCGAAAGTAAGAGTTTTATTGGTTCAACCCTAAAATACTCATGAATATGTACTTTAACTTTCGTGATCACAGAGGAAAAGCAACTTGGTATGTAGCTTGGTGGGAAGGGCGATCGCGTTTGATGCATCCTACTTCTGTCAATGACGGAATAGTGTTTGGAGTTGAATACTTCTCTACAACAAAAGGCATGTTGTTGTTCTTTGTTTATTCAGATATGGATTGAGGCATGCAGCTTCGCCTTATATTCTTTGGGTATTGGATTCGGATGTGTCATCACGCTGTCTGGGCACAGTAGGTTCAGCAATAACTGTTTCAAGTACGTACAACTATATGTTCAGGTTAGTTTATATAAGGATATATCTTTGCTGAGTCAGCTATAAATGAAATGTTTGAGCCGAGACTTTATAACTGCGCCCCACTCGTGGAGAACCGTATACACTCTTCAAAGAAAGAAACGCACAGGTAGATTTTGTTAATCTTGTTAATATATATAATATCATTGATACAAATATGAAACTTTGGAGCTCGATAGTCACATGTTGTCGTTGTACAAAGGCATTGAAACCTGTTCATTGTAATGTCATGCGCTGAACGTTGTATCTCGTGTGACCGCCCCGGGCAGCAATCACGGCTCTGCATCTCTTCGGCAGTGACTGGATAATTGTAGGAATTCTGTCCTGCAGAATTCTGCACCATTCTGCTTGTAACGCGTTGCCCAGTTATGAGAGTGTCTGCGGCGTGACCTGACGTTGACGTATCGAGTTCATCCCAAGGTGATCGATTGGGTTGAGATCAGAAAATCTCGACGGCCAGGGCAAGGCATTGATGCTGGAATTATGAAGGTAGTCTACCGTGGCAAGAGCTGTGTGCGGTGGAAGGTTGTCCTGTTGAAACAGATCCCTCTGGCGGTCAATGATTGGAAGAAGGTGAGGTTGAAGAATTTGATTCATGTAGCGATTTGCTGTCAAATTTCCCTGAACGACAACCAAGTCCCAGATCTCGTGGTGTAGGATATGGCCCCCAACACCGTGACACTACCGCCTCCGAATTCGTCGAATAAAACGCTCATTTCGACAGCGATAAACACGGTCTTACGTGTCACCGGTGAAGAAGAAATCATCGCTAAACCACACTCGTCTCAAGTTTCTCAAATGCCAAGGCAGTAAGATATGGCACCCAGGCAAGCGTCGCTGTCGATGGATCTGTTGCAAACAGGGACGATAACTGGTCTTCTGGGTCGGATTCCAGCCTCGCGAAGATGGTTCCTGACAGTCTGGTCCTATATCGTCCTCAAACCAGGGATGCATCCTGCAGTCTCCGTAGCTGTGGCATTGCGATGACGTAGGATGAAGTCGAATATAGCGATCCCATGCAGGGGTGGTAACTCTTGGTCGGCCGATTCTTGGACGGTCTGCAGTCGAATCGAACTGTGTGTGTCGGTCCCAAAGGCGTGCAACAGAAGACGGCGACTCCCCTCTTTAGATACGTCCTATAGCGATGTTCCAATCAGCAGCGCTGAGTCTCGGCATTTTCGAAAAATGTTGACAATTGAATGACAAATTATTGGCCTATGCTTGCCTTTTCATAACCACTACCACGAGTTAAGAATGCCATAACTTGCACGTGCATTTTGCTTTACTCTTTTCCTCCATGACAGTTTTGAACAAGTGTTGAAACAATGCCGTTTAAGACATTGCAAATCATTGCAAATCGTCAATTGCTTCGTTTTGAAGCACCGTTTGTCGAATATCAGGCCAACAACATTTTCCAATGACATATATCCAATTCATATACCGGATCTTTTGTGTAGTCAGGTTCAATGAACTACATACTACCTGTTCGTTTCATTTGTTTAAGAGTGTATATTTCTCAACAATCTTTGCACTTGTACACAGCAGACGTAGATCAAACTTAACGTACCGTTTTATAAGTTTCAACAAATAAGAAATTGTACTCTCGTGTCACTGGATTTCCTGGTTCATCTTACTAACATAAATACTTACATTGCTATGTTTATACTATGAATGGCGGGTGCATGACATACTGACCCTTTTCGCGAACACCTGGTATCATCACTTTCTTAAATCTTTTCTAATCTTCAGAGATGCTATCCAGGTAACGCTGATCGACATGATAAGCACGATCATATTTGGATTTGCTTTCTTCGCGGTTATTGGGCATGTTGCCTACAAACGGGGTCTATCTGTGGAGGACTTTGAATCATCAGGTGAGACTTACTTTGACGTATACGGAACAGATATCGTATGGCAGTTATAATAATAATAATAATAATAATACGTTAATCCTCCCTACCTCATCTTCCCGAGGCAAGTGAGTTAACTGACCATAAAAGTCCAGTGGCCGAACTAGGCTGGTATTATGGAGTTACATTTTGGCTGGACTAACGAGTCTGTGCAGAGTCCAATCAAAATCGCGCACCGAAATCGAAATCCGGTTCGTAAAGTGTCATGCAGATTTCGGTCGACTGCAGGATTTGCAAAACATGTGCACCGCTAACTCGTTGTCAATAGATATTTTCTAAATCTTATCATGCTTTTAATCAAGGTGCTCACGTGAGTTGATGCATTTCGCGATGTAAGACTCGTTGTATCACAATATAGATCTTGATTATCAATCAGATCGTCTTGACTGCGCGCCACCGTATTTTTTGAAGCAACTGCAGGTGATACGAGAAGTTGAATCTCATTGGTCAATAGGAGAGGCATTGAAAGGACATAACTCGTAATAGCCACTGGTGGCGCTACGATCGAGCCCAGGAATTCCAGCCTAGTTCGGCAAGGGTGGAAACTGGACTTTTAAAATCAGTTAACTCTCTTGCCTCGAGAAGATGCCCTACCTGGGCCCACCACGGAGAGGCGTGCATCATCAGGCCCAGGCGTACATCATCAAGTTGACTGACATTGGGAGAGTACCCGGGTTTGCTACCAGGAATACAGCCCTTCTGACTATCTGGGTAATGCAGAAGGCTGCAGTGTTGGGGAGTCTTCACATTCTCCGAAAGATTCTGGGTGGGTTTGACTGGGCAGCGCTTCCTGGGAGAAGTCCCATTCGCTGTCTGGGCTGCGTGTAGAGGGGGCAAGGGCCCTGAGCTGATGATGAGCCCAGCCGGCCTGACTGTGCCAGGATCATCCAAGCCCTCTTTGCTGCATTTTTTTGTTTTAATCTGTAAATAATAATAATAATAATACGTTCATCATAATAATAATAATTATCGTCATCATCATAATCATATCAAGAAACGAGATTACATATTTTCAAGATCAGTGTATAGTAAGAATGCATTGCCATCTCTCCGAGGAGTATACAACACAGTGACTGCAATTTGTTCAGCTATGTTCAAATGATATCGTGAATAAAACTTTATGTATTAATCGATAAGTTATTGTTTATACACTGTCATATCTAAACATTAGCAAGAGATAGTTATCTGTCAAAGGCTGATCTCAAAGCGAACAGTTTATGAAAAAGTCCACATATGCTCTTGTCTGCGGTTCCACGACATCACTTGATATTTCAATATCAGTACTTCAATCATAGGCTTCTCTTCCCAATATATATTTGCAACAGTTTTCTTCCACCATTTATATTACTTACAAATAACAACATATATCTGAAACACACAAAGAAAGGCTTATGAATACACACAATCTGTTCAGGATTACTGCACATATCCTTGATGAATACCATCTTTGTTTTTTTTCAGGATTCAATCTGATATTCATTGTCTTCCCACAAATCCTGACTTACCTCCCTTTGCCTCAGGTGTGGGCGGTTTTCACCTTCCTGATGCTGATGACTCTGGAGATAGATTCACTGGTGATGTTCTTTTCAGCAGCATGCCATATGTTATACATGTAATGTTCTCCGTAAGGATTCCAATTTAGAATATGTCCTCAGGAACCTATGCTGGTCGTAAGAAGCGACTTAAATAATCGGTAGGTCACACCTCATAATATCAATAACTGGACCGTCTGTTCCATACTTGATACTTATAGGCTGTCGTCATGTAGCTGCAGTTTTGGAGCGTTTAGCGCAAACAAAAGAAACAACACAAAAAACATGTTTTTTTCCATCCTGTATACTGTTCTCTCTCTACTTTGTACAATAGAAAGTCAGTGTACTCGAACTAGTACTGGTAAACATGAAGCAGTTATAAACAGGTGATAATATCAGTGCCCAGTGCCTTTAGTTAACTTCGTTACACTGTGTTCCTATATATCCAATCAGGTAATGTTGTATTGACAGGTTCCCGCATTTGAAATCGTCGTGGCTGCAGTAAGAGACCAGTTTCCGGTACAAGCTGAACGCAGGTGGCTTGTCACTGGCGCAATCGCTGTAGGAAACTTTCTCTTCGCATTGCTGTATATTACGCAGGTAAGATGAAGTCCAGTGTCGTTGCCTCGGTTTGAAACATCTATATATCACATTAAGACACATGAAGGTGTCAACACGCTTTTCGTGATATGATATCACATAATATACCATCAGTTAACTTACGTCATAACCTTGATATTCTTTTACCTGATGTGAATGCAAACCCTCAAAAATAACACAACATAATAGTTACAACATTCATGCTACTTCAAACTAAATTATGTACAGTAAGATGATCACTGTTCCAATCTACATCTGAGTTCCCGTATTTCAGGGTGGAATATACGTTTTGACGCTCGTGGACTGGTTTACGTACTTCCCATCCGTTGCAATTTTTGTCATTCTGGAATGCCTTGTTGTTGGTTGGTGTTATGGTAAGTTCTGATGCCAATGTGCCTTGTTGTTGGCTGGTTTTATGGTAAGTTCTGATGCCAATGTGCCTTGTTGTTGGCTGGTGTTATGGTAAGTTCATAAGTCGATTTGCCTTCTTGTTGTCTTGTTATGGTACGTTCTGAAGCCAATGTTCCTTGTTGTTGGCTGGTGTTATGGTAAGTTCTGTAGCAAATGTGCCTTGTTGTTGGCTGGTGTTATGGTAAGTTCTGAGGCCAATGTGCCTTGTTGTTGGCTGGTGTTATGGTAAGTTCTGTAGCTAATGTGCTTTGTTGTTGTCTTGTTATGGTAAGTTCTGAAGCCAATGTGCCTTGTTGTTGTCTTGTTATGAGAAGTGCTGTAGCCAATGTGCCTTGGTATTGGCTGGTGTTATGGTAAGTTCTGTAGCAAATGTGCCTTGTTGTTGGCTGGTGTTATGGTAAGTTCTGTAGCCAATGTGCCTTGTTGTTGTCTTGTTATGGTAAGTTCTGTAGCCAAAGTGCCTTGGTGTTGGCTGGTGTTATGGTAAGTTCTCCTGATGCCAATGTGCCTTTCTGTTGGCTGGTGTTATGGAAAGTTTTGATGCCAATGTGCCTTGGTGTTGGCTGGTGTTATGGGAAGTTCTTTAGACAATATGCCTTGTTGTTGGCTGGTGTTATCGTAAGTTCTGTAGCAAATGTGCCTTGTTGGTGGCTGGTGTTATGATAAGTTCTGTAGCAAATGTGCCTTGTTGTTGGCTGGTGTTATGGGAAGTTCTGATGCCAATGTGCCTTGTTGTTGTCTTGTTATGGTAAGTTCTGTAGCCAAAGTGCCTTGGTGTTGGCTGGTGTTATGGTAAGTTCTCCTGATGCCAATGTGCCTTTTTGTTGGCTGGTGTTATGGAAAGTTCTGTAGCCAATGTGCCTTGTTGTTGTCTTGTTATGGTAAGTTCTGTAGCCAAAGTGCCTTTTTGTTGGCTGGTGTTATGGTAAGTTCTCCTGATGCCAATGTGCCTTTTTGTTGGCTGGTGTTATGGAAAGTTTTGATGCCAATGTGCCTTGGTGTTGGCTGGTGTTATGGGAAGTTCTGTAGCAAATGTGCCTTGTTGTTGGCTGGTGTTATGGTAAGTTCTGTAGCCAAAGTGCCTTGTTGTTGGCTGGTGTTATGGGAAGTTCTGATGCCAATGTGCCTTGTTGTTGTCTTGTTATGGTAAGTTCTGTAGCCAAAGTGCCTTGGTGTTGGCTGGTGTTATGGTAAGTTCTCCTGATGCCAATGTGCCTTTTTGTTGGCTGGTGTTATGGAAAGTTCTGTAGCCAATGTGCCTTGTTGTTGTCTTGTAATGGGAAGTTCTGTAGCAAATTTGCCTTTTTGTTGGCTGGTGTTATGGTAAGTTCTGTAGCAAATGTGCCTTATTGTTGGCTGGTGTTATGGTAAGTTCTGTAGCAAATGTGCCTATACGGTACAAGTGCTACTGGACGTTGTTGATGTAAAATACGGTACAAGTGCTACTAGACCTTCTTGTTGCTGACTGCTCTTTTGTCAGGTCTAAGTGCAACTGGGCCTTGCTAATGTTGTATAATAGTGCTTCCAGGCCTTGTTGATATTATATAAGGTTTATTCATGGCCGCTGTTTGTTAGCTCCGAGTGAAACTGGACCTTGTTGATGTTATATATAGTCCAAGTGCTAGCAGGCCTTACTGGTGTTATATTAGATATAAGTGAAACTAGACCGTCATCTGGCTGTTGTTACGTTAGATATAAGTGAAAATAGCTCGTGTTGCTGGTTGTTGTTCTTTTAGATTTAAGTGAAACTAGACCGAGGTCTGGCTGTTGTTACGTTAGATCTAAGTGAAACTAGGCCGTACTCTGGTTGTTGTTCGATATATATGAAGTTAGACTGTGTTGTTGGCTGTATTAACTTAGATATAAATGAAATTAGCCCCTTTTGTTGGATGTTGTTATGTTCGCCCTGTGAAACCAGACCATGCTCTTGTTGTTGTTATGTAAGATCTAAGTGACACCAGACCAGGCTCTTGTTGTTGTTATGTTAGATCTTAGTGAAACTAGACCATGCTCTGGCTACTTGTATGGTAGATTTAAGTGAAACCAGACCATGCTCTTGTTGTTGTTATGTTAGATCTAAGTTACACCAGACCATACTCTGGTTGTTGTTATGTTAGACCTAAGCGAAACTAGACCGTGCTCTGGATGTTGTTATGTTAGACCTAAGCGAAACTAGACCGTGCTCTGGATGTTGTTATGTTAGACCTAAGCGAAACTAGACCGTGCTCTGGATGTTATTACATGAGATATAAGTGAAGCTAGACCGTGTTCCTGGCTGCTCTTATGTTTGGTATAGGTGAAATTAGACCGTATCGCTGGCTGTTGTTATGTAAGGTCCAAGTGAAAGATCTTGTCGCCAACAGTCGTAAGGGGTGAAAGGCGCGTGTGTGTTTGTGGAACAGTTGAATCGCATGAGACTTGAATTGAAACAGAGCATAAACACGTCACATTGTATGATGTCTACAAGGGATTTTGCACGGTTGAATGCACCCAAATGAACCACATTTGCACATAATGTATGCAGAAACATTATGTTGCCGTTGGTGCTTTGTTACAGTAGTCAGCGAGACAATATATGACAAATGACAAGCAATAGGCATGATGACATGTAGGTTGTTACTAGTCTTCAAGAAAAGGTATTTGACAGGTTACTTGTAAATGAACAATTAGTGTGATTTCAAAGTAAAGGAATTTGCATAGCTGAGCCACTGATGTGAAAAATGCTGCATGGTCGTGGTAGGTGCAAAACGATGTGAAACCCGTCAGATAAGGGTCACGGGGCAGATTCAGGTATCATAGCGATTAAAGTTTCCAACCGTACGCGATACGTATACTGATGCAGGATAGAAATGTCGTCGCCGAATTTTCGTCGAGTTGCGAAATTGGCGTCAAACCTTGTTTAGTGATGAATCGAGGATCCTGCCCGATTATAACTATGGCGCAACCTGATCCGCCTTGGTGCTCAACTAAGACAGGTTCGTTATCGTGGTTCTGAGGTTATGAGACCAGTCCGTTACCCTCCGTGTAGAATTGAATCAGGTTGAGTGAGTGGGTTAATATCTAACGTCACATCGGCAGTATTTCAGCCATATCATGACGAGAAATTTACATTATTTATATACATATATATACTGAACAACAAACGTTCCTGTGACATTGAATAAGATTTAATGCAAAGTTATGTTTTTTACCAAATCTGAAACAATTTCGGTTTGCAACAGATAAAAGACTCCTGTAAGTGTTCAATTGGTTTAAATTGCCATACTGACTTCAGAAAATGCGTGATTTCATAAAAAAACAACCCATGAACATGCCAAAATGTTAATTTACAAATCAATAGCGTGTGTGTCCACCTCTGGTTGCGATGCAAGCAAAACATCTTCGTCTCATGGCATGGACCAGGCGTCGCACAAAGTCCTGTGGGATATCTGTCCATATCTGCTGGAACATGTTTCGAAGGTCCTGGAGTGTCTGTGAAACACGTGGTTGACGTCGAAAGCGCCGATCCATCTCATCCCGCAGGTGCTCGATTGGTGAGAGATAAGGGGAGCGACCCGGCCAGGACATGACATTCACGTTGTTTTGTTGAAGAGAATCATGAACAAGTCGCGCAATATGAGGCCAGGCGTTGTCATGTTGTAAGGTAACAACAGGGCCGATGATCTCGTCGCGGTAGCGCTGTCCATTGAGATTTCCCTCTACCACTATCAAACGAGTCAAAATGTCCTGTCAAAATGGGACGTCTGTTGGGTCTTCTAGCGACAATCCCTGCACATCTGAGCCGACGACGTTCGGTTTGTGAAGATATTCGTCGAAGGCCAGGGATGCTTCTTGCAGTCACTGTTGCGGGCTGGAATCGATTTCGTAGGTGTGTTGTTCGAATTCAGTTGTCTTGTCGATTATTGGTTACGCGTGGCCTGCCACTCCGAGGATGGTCTCTGACTGCATTCGTCTGTTTCCAACGTTGACATAAACACCAAATGGTGTTTCTGTGGACGTTAAATTGTCTTGCAACATCACGTTGACTCGATCCTGCTTCAGGCTAACCAATGGCTCGCAGACGCTCATTTTCGGACAGGCGTGATATTTCGTAATGTTGATTAATTGCGTAATTTTATTGTTTTTCTGAGTGGTTGTTGTCAGCACGATGCTAAACAATGCATATGGAATCCCATTTAGACACATGTTTTTATACCCATTCTTGGGTAGTGAAATGCATGGGACTTGCATAAGAGCCAACCTTTGCATGGAATGCATGCTTTTCTGTAGCAGTTGCGTTTTTGTGACTTGATACCATACATGTTCTACAATATTGAAAACCAAACTTTACTTGTTTGAAAAATACACTAAAATATTGGTGTCACAGGAACTTTTGTTGTTGAGTATATTTAGACTAAATAAAAACCTGTCATCGATTGACAGTAAAATAACTAGAATATTACAGATTGATATTTAAAACTAGCATACAATCATAAAAAGATACTACTAAATGGAACAATACAATATGAAAAGTGCTATTGTTCGCCAGCAACTGAAGGTAGATCACAATACTTTTGCTACCAGCATGGACCCTGAATCAGGTTAAATTCCAATAATACTTCGTCTGTCAACACACAGCGCTTGTGTCAGTTGATTAAGAATTCGAAAGTCCTGGCCTATACTCCATTGAACTGTGGGGTGAATTCTGACGCGGCGTGCGTTAATGGCCTGAAGAGCCTCACGTATAGGACCAACACTGTTCAGCTCTGCAGGAGGAGTGGCTCTGTGTCTCAATGGTTCCCGTCATGACTTTCATTCAGGGCAGGAAGATCTTTTTCAACCTTCATTCCGAATATACTTGATGTTACATAGCAGTTAAAAACATACAAGTCATGTACTTGACATAGTTATTTACCATTAGACCATTATACATTTCAGGCGCAAGAAGGCTTCAAGAGGACATCAATTCCATGTGGGGAAAGTCTGTTCCCCGCGTGATGATAATCTCTATCAAGTACATCTGCCCTCTGCTTCTACTGGTATGCTTCACAACAGCTAAATATATATGAAACAATATAATTCAACCCCATTAAACACCTCCACGAAGGTTATTTGGATATCAGGACCTATTTCACGATCGTGTTAAGTACATTCCGAAGTAAACATAAATAGTAAAAAAATCATTTTGAGTTATAATTTATGTTTTACGCTACAGTCGGTAACATTTCATCTGTCTGTGAAGAATATTGAGTGAGTGAGTATGGTTTTACGCCGTTTTAGCAATATTCCAGCAATTTCACGGCGTGGGACACCAGAAATGGACCTCACACATTGTACCCATGCTGTGAAGAAGTCAGCCACTGATCATAGAGCCCATTTCAGGTGTACCCCGCCCTCATATTACTGGAATATTGCAAAGAGCTGGAGACCTTATTTGCCTTGGGGTGGAATTTATAAAAGCATACCTAGTACGCCAACATAAAGTCAATAGAATTTTAATATGCACATGGACACAGAGAACTCCATATTTAATGTGGTGACATTTTCAACGCGATAATTGACTGCATCGAAGAAGGTATATTAACTAGATATATTGTAAAATGACGTTTATTCTATAGTGCATCCTCACCTTCATATTTTTTATGATTCAGTTATTAATAGCATGACTAAATCGCATGCATATAATATGAATATGTTTAACAATAATATGATTATGACATTCGCTAAGTAGAGACAGTACTTCATGATTTGATCACTATTTTTTATAGATTATCTTCTGCCATTCCCTGTATTCATACCGGCCTCCTAAGTATGGTGACTATGACTACCCTCCCTGGGCTACGGTAGTTGGCTGGATGGTATCTCTTTGCTCTCTGGTTCCGCTTCCTATCGTTTTCGGCGTAACTGTCTTCAGATCAAGTGGAAACACTCTAAAAATGGTAAGTTGAATCATTCATTTGAACATTTGCAAAGGTATATGTTTTAGATGTAAGAATCGCATTCAATAATCACATTTGCATAAGTAAATGTCCGAACCTAACATGATTCCGACCATTCTACAGCTTGGTCTACACCACTTCGAAAACTATATAATCTATAAGGTCGGGTAGCCTAGTGGTTAAAGTGTTCGGTCGTCACGCCGAAGACTCGACATGGGTTCAATGTGTGAAGCCCAATAGCTGGTTTCCCCCGCCGTGATGTTGCTGGAATATTGCTACAAACGGCGTAAAATCAAACTCGCTCACTCACTCTGATTTGATCAAAATTTAATTTCCAGATGAATGTTTGTTGTCCTAATGTTACTGTGTCAAACATTTCTGATTTATCGGGGACACGGGTGGCCCAGTCGTCCAAGGCGCTGCGTTTCGCTGTGCAGAGTTGCGTCCCTTGGGCACGCCAGAAACCTTTGGTTGTAGGTTCGAATCCCGGTTCGCCCCGATTATGTTTCTAGGTTTGTCAGCACCATACCCAGGCTCATGGGTTTCACCGAAGTGGTAAACGTCTGAGACCTGCATCACTTCGGGCTTTCCTCCCACATTAAGCTGACACGCCGTGATATAACTGGAATGTTTAAAGCGGCGTTAATCTCAACTCACTCACTCACTCTGATTTATCAAGTCGGAAACATAGAATAAGTTACTTTATATATAGTCTACAAACAATCTGAAGCTTATAAATTATTAAATAAATCTTTGATGTATTGACACAATAAACGACATTTCAGAAACTAAAACATGCCCTGGTTCCGGATCCGTCTTGGATACGTAGGACGTCAAGTGACAGTACAACAGATGAAGTCCTTCAGCCAATGGCCCTTGAACAAGAGAGATATCTTCCATCAGAACGGACATCGAGTGTGTGAGTCGGGATTAACGCCGCTTTAAACAATATTTCACTTATATCACGGCGTGCCAGCTTCATGAGGGATATTTGATGATTAATATTTACAATCTCAAAAGAGAACCGAGTTCAATATTGTTAACACATTTGATTTTTCACTTTTGTACACACGAGAGTCAACTATAGTGAACCGCAAAAGAAACGTCACCATGGATAGATATATGAGAAACCTTTTTCGTCCAAACACTGTAAACATACTTTGAGACATATTAAAAAGATGAAACTTGGCAAAACTGATTATCATAGTTGCAATTAAAGTGTCAAATGTTCTTAAAGTGAAAAACAACACTAGTCTCTGAGAAAATGGCATCACAAGTCAAAATCTCGTTTGTCCGCCATGTGCTTGGATGACTGCTGTGCAACGTCGATACATGGAATGGATGAGGCGGTTGATGAAGGCCAAAGGCACTTGGGTCCACACTCTGAGGAACGCCTGACACATTTCAGCTGCAGTTGTCGGCCTTGGTCGGACGTCATTCAGCCGTCTTTGAATCTCGTCCCACAGGTGCTCAATGGGATTTAAATCGGGACTGAGGGCAAGCCGCTGCATGGTTTTGATGCCATTCTGCTGGAGGAAGTCTCTTGTTGCTCTCGCAGTGTGGGTACGGGCGTTATCATGCTGAAACTGGTGGTTACAGCGATGTGCCAAATGAGGTATGGCGTGTGGTCTCAAGACATGATCAATGTACCGAGCTGCTGTGACACAATTGCCTCTCCCTGGACCGATGTTCTGAATGACCACAGGGCCGACCCTCTGTGCAAGACCAAATCCACCCCACACCATGATGCTCGGACCATACCCCGAGTCTCTCGCAACAACACAAGCATCCGAATAACGTTCCCCACGGCGTCGCCAGACTTTCTCTCTGCCATTTGCTGTTGAAATACAGTAACGGCTCTCGTCTGAGAAGAGGACTCTTCTCCACTGGTGGTGGTGACAAGGCTGGTGCTGTATTGCCCACTGAAGACGGTCCCGGCGATGACGTAGTGTCAGAGTGGGTCATCGGTATGGCCTGTGACAGTGGAGGCGTCAGCTCGTCAATCGTCGACGCACGGTATCTGCACTAATGTGTCGCCTGTGTGTCTCCATGGTGTGTCGAGCAGTTTCCGCAGCAGTAACAAAGCGATGTTGAAGATGCTGTCGCACAATCTGACGACCCTGACGTCGGGTGGTGAACCTTGGTCTTCCAATACGTGGTCGGTCATCTGTTGGTGATCTGGTACCGTTGCTTGAGCCTGTATATGGTCCTTACGTGGACTTGATGCATTGGCTTCTTGCCGGACGGTTTGTCCAGCTTGCAATCATCCAAGGGCTTGGTGTCGCTGATTTCTTGTCAATCATGGCATGTGGCAGCAATTCAATAACGAATGAATGCTATCCGATCTGGGTGGATTTTTATAGGGCAAGAAATGGGGGAACGCATGTGCGTTTCAATTCGCACGGAACTACATCGGGTTACCATTGCCGTTGCCGTGATGCGTTTGGGCGATCGGTTTCATTGTCATCTGCTTTGTTTTTTATCATCAAATTTCATTTTTCCGGATTTTTCAAGGTAATGTAAATTTTAGAAACTTCAAAAATTACCCAGATATTTAAATGACAACTCTTCATGCAATGTTACTTGAGGTGACGTTTCTTTTGCGGTTCAGTATATTATTTATTATTTGACACGAAACGTTGTTACGATTTACAGAGTTGATAATTGGGTGAAATTTGAGGTGAAAGGGGGTTAAACGTCGCGTTTATATTATTGCACTTATAGCGACGTGTGTGCGTGTGTGTGTGTGTGTTAGTGAGTGTGTGTTAGTGTTAGTGTTAGTGTGTGTGTGTTAGTGTGTTAGTGTGTGTGTGTGTGTGTGTGTGTGTGTGTGTCTTCGTGTACTAGTCCGGACCTTTCTTAGTGCAGGCCCAATGAGATACAATGCCGCAGTTTAACATGAATACCCTACTCAGACACAGTATACTGACTCCGAGCCGACCAGTCCTTGTTCTAGCCCCTTACTGCCTAGCACCAGGCAGGGAAACAATACAAACCATCTTTCAACGTCTTTTGATATGACGCGGCCGGGACCGAACCCCAGACGGGCGGACGCGCTACCACTAGCCAAAGGAGGTGGTCATTTGTCAAAAGTGAAAGCAAATGTCACCTGGGATTTACTGAGAAAACAGTATGTGAAATGCTTGACGTTTTCATTGATAACATCTGTGTGAAATAAATGGACAGGACATTTACACAAGACGAAGACATTTTCCATAGGCACCAGTTGTGCTCCCCTTCTTGTTGAGTTTTTGCCTTAAGAATTATGCATGTAAATTATGCATATATCTCTGAATTTCTGCTCGAATTGACAAAACAAAAGAATAAGGCCAAGAATACGGCTACTGAAACTTAAACTTCAGTCAAGTATATCGATGATCTTATATCGTTCAATAATGGTCAAATAGTCAATTTCCTTCAACCGATTTACCCACCTGAACTGGACAAAATGGCGACCAGTGGAAAGGCCTCAACTGTTTCATATTTTGACTTGAACATGCAATTATAGAGCAACAAAATATTTCCACATGGCTTTCTGACAAGAAGCCCTAGGGATGACTCCAACTTTACTATCGTCAACTTTCGATGAATGAACTCCAGCATTTGACAATTCACAATATGCTCTCTCTCTATTAGACTATATCTCAAACTGGGTTACAACAATCAAGGCCTTAGAAAAGTTTTCCAACAGTGACCAAACTTATGTCCGATGCAATTCTCTATTTTCACTTATACTATATGTCCCTGTGTTTTTAGAACAATTGACTTGCCTTTGCATGTGTTTGTGAAGGGTGCAACCAGTGGGGCAGGTATCACAGCAAAGTGCAGAGCTGTAGATCACAGTACTACCTGTTCTCACTGTGGGTTGGTTGATTGGTTGGTTTGTTGATTAACGCCGCACTCAGCAATATCCCAGCTATATGACGGCGGTCTGTAAATCATCGAATCTGGACCAGACAATCCAGTGATTGATATCATGAGCATCGATCCACGCAATTGTGATCGATGACATGCATCAACCAAGTCAGCGAGCCAGACCACCCGATCTCTTTAGTCGTCTTTTACGGCAAGCGTGGGTTGCTGAATACCTATTCTACCCCGGAATCTTTACGGGTCCCTTACTGTGGGACATTGAGTGCTTAATTCCTCCAAATTGAGGTTCGATTTCCAACATGACAAATATTTACCAAGCCAGATCTTTGTGATCCCTGTTCCGATATTGAGAGATTATTAATCTTATTAACTCTGCTGGACTTGAACATTGATTCATGCAGCTACTCGGTGATTGTTCACATTCATGTACTCCTATTTTTAATATCACGTTATAATAAAAATAAATGGGACTGCACTCGTGTTACTGATACTTGACAATATGCACAGAGGCCTATGGTATTTCTTCGTGGAGATCGAAATGCCTGTCCTTCTAAACTCCACGCAGAGGTTGACATGCATCTGCTCCGATTCTTCATTTGGAGGTTGACAGGCCTATACTCCAAGTGTAGGTCGTCATGCCTGTTTTTCTACACTCCACGACATACCCATGCCTAACCTTAAGTATGGTACGATAACAACATAATCGTGACCAACATTTAACTATTTACTGTAACAAAATTATCATGACCAACACTTTATTATGTACAGTAACAACAAAATTATGACAAAGATTTAATTATGTACAATAACAACATATTCATGGCCACCATTACGTATGGTACAGTAACAATATAATCATGACCAACACTTAATTATGTACAGTAATAACAAAATTATGACAAACATTTCATATGCTATAGTAACAGCATATTCATGGCCAACACTTAATTATGTACAATAACAAAATATTCATGAGCAACGTTACGTGTCTTACAGTAACAACATGAATAGCTCTTAAAAATAGGCTTTATTCGAGTTCATATGTGTCCATGACAATCTCAAAGGTGAAATATGTCCCATCTGTGTAGACTCAGCATGTGTTCGGGTTTTCAATAGACATTGGGGCCCCTAGTCATAGTCCTGACCTTTGCCCTAGTCCGAGCCTTTTACCTGGATCCTTAACCTATCCATAAAGGAACCGTTCGTCCAAACCCTAGACCTACTCGAAACCCTACACCCTTTCCTCCATCAAAATACCAGCACCACCTTCAGACCAAATCCGTGTTTGTTTTCAGCCCTCATTGTCCTCCTTCAGGCTTCACGAATCTTAGAAACAAGATACGGTACGATATTCACTCAGAGAGATTCCACAGGGATCTGCATATGTAATTGCAGTCGTTACCAACGAGATAGCGTATATTAATACGGCGGTGATGGCGAGTGTGTTGGCGTCCACCACCAGATCCATCTTTTAGAAGGTCATGTGTCCCATCATCTCGCCCCGTTGGGACCCAGAGTAGCAGTCCCATTGCTGATTGTAAGAGGCGACCAAATTGGGCAACGACTATGGTGTTTGTAGGTGGTTGCCACTTCAACACCGTCCTTGTAAACACTCCATGATGGTTTGGGAGCAGGGGTGTTGAATAATTTTACTTTCATTATGGCTACCTCACAGTTCACTGGTTCTCGTACAAAAACAAAAAGAAGTTATATTGATGCAGATTCGGTTTTGTCTTCTGATGATGAATTTGTCTTTAATGTAGAACCTTGGCCACAATTTCTGGTTGTCGAAGGAGTTGATCTGATGGAAACAATAAATTATTTTACCCCAAAACTACGTGTCGTGTATAAAATACTTATAATTGTTTTGTACATCTGGGGAGATAAACGATGTAACTAAACACCATGTCTATCACATGATACAGCAACTGTCAGACAAAGTAAGTTTCACATGTTTTTGCACTGAAATGCACTGAATTATATGTACATCCCGCACTTGCTTACTGTGCAAACAGTTGCAATCATTGATTCTGTCAACGTTATTCCCCGAAATAGCTCACGTAACGTATGGCTGTAGCCAGTCGACCCAAGAACGCCCCATCCATTTTCCCTTTCCTTCTATCAACCTTTCACGCTGCCCTTGTCCTTCCTAGTCTTTCCTTTTTGCCTATATATCTTTCTGTCAGTTCTGCTGTGTAATTTCCCGAATGTGTTCAAGACCCTGCACTTTATGTTCTTCATCACCATCATTATGAACATCATGAATGATATCTGTTTTATCTTTATTTCACGTACTGAAGAGGCCACAGGCCTATAGTACAATTTGAAGAATATACAATTTTATACAATTTATGTACATATCTCACCAAATCACCTCACGTCATTCCACATCGCATCTCAACACAGTCACATAATTTCACACATACAGTACAATACCATACCCTGTAATTTCATAATTTCTATTTTAACATATCACAACTTGTTATATCATACAACATATTCTATAACATCACATCATATTGTATCATTATTATAAGATCATACTATATAGTATTATTTCATATACCATTATCATATCATAACATACCATACATACCATCGTACCATATATCATACCTATATTATATCACATTTCAACATGTCATATCACACAACACATTAGCAATTTCATAGCTTGTCCCATCATATCTTGAATGATATCATATTCTGTATATATCATTAACATGTAGGTGGTCTAATTTAACTTTTTTCGTCAAGGGTTCCACCAGCTTTTTCAGGAACTAAGTTTTGATGTGTCGCGCATGTCTTGAGCGCCATATGCAGTCCAGAACCCAGCACCTATCCCGGGCAACGTATGGCTGATGTGAGGCAAGAGTCTGGTTGACTCCTACAACAATCACTGTCCACACACATGGTCCACACACCAAACAGGCATCAATGCCTTATGTCCGGTCCGCACATCAGCTACAAGAGTTTGAATGGTTGGCTCCAGCTATATGGCAAGGGCACGGCAGTACTTGCTTCCGAAGGGCATTAGTCTGGACCAACCGAGTATGCTATGGTTGGCGCGAGGTGGAATGAGGTGGAAGCAGCTGAACACCATCTTAGATGCACAGGTCAAGGCGACATGCCGCAGCCCCAGGGCTTTCGTCCTTCACCCGGTCTCCATGGTCAATAGTGCACAGTCAAGGGCAGCCAATTCTACTTTGACATGGTGGCCTCAATCTTTGGGATATGACTCCCAACTTCCTGACACCAGGACCATCATATCCACAATGCTGCCCAGTCGCTACTGACACAATGCCAGAGATCCAATCAGGACCGAGGGGATGCGTAAGAACATCAACCGTGCCATATCCCAAGATTCTGCAATCAGTCAGGCATGATACACTTGGGAGGGCGTCCACCTCAGCCAAAAAAGGTGCGTGCGTTTACGGACAATTTGTTGCATGCCCTGGCACTTGTTTACACTAATAGGAGGATGGTGTCTCCAAAGGTCAGTGTTTCGTTTGCCTATCTAGGCAAGCTGGACAGCTATGCTATCACTGTCTATCGCCTGGCCGTGGGAGTGGGTAGCACTTTGGTGCTTTGTGGCGTGGTTGGGAAACCAATTGCCACTTAAATTGGCCGGCGGCGGTAGTCACGTCAGTGTTAGTTGACATTTGGGCCGGCTGTGGTGGCCGCCACAATGGTTTTACTTATTGGTAACTATGCTATCTCTGGCCGGGCAGCAGTAGCTGCCTTATGCAAGCAGCAGCAGCTACTTTTGACAGCATGGTAGTTGCCATGCAACAGTAGCAATTCTTAAAATTAAATATGCTACCAGGGCAGGTAAGCGGTAGATGCTGATCCCCATTGGCAACGGTAGCTTTTTTCCGTGTACTTAACTAGCAGCTCTGTAGCCCACTAGCACCTGCACACATTTGGCCATTTAATCCATTCTCATGTCATGTTGTTATTGATGGCACGGACATCCACAGATTGGTAGCCGGTGCCTCACCTATCACATATCACACGATAATGTGTGAAGTCGACTCGAACAAATACAAATACTCCTATACATTCAGATTTCAACTGTATCATTAAATGAGTCGTGGTGTGACTCATTGAGCGGTCATCACATTTTTAATCAATAGATTACGCAACAAAATATTAACTGTTGTTTCTTCCCGTATGCTCTACTGCATGGCACCCTCTGGCACCACAAAATTGGCAGATAGCACCCGGTCAGAGATCCACTCAGGAAGGTTCCACATGGGTCTGAAAAAGTATTTGCAGTCGTTTCCAATGAGATAGCGTGTGCGAGGGAACATGGCGGTGATGGCGTGTGTGTAGGCGTCCACCACCAGGTGCGTCTTGGGGGACGCCACTTTCTCCAACATCTCATCAATCCTGGTGTTCACTGGATATGAAAGAAAACCAATTGAAACCCAAAAAGTATTGTGATCGTAAAACAATTGGAAGTGCAATAAAACACATGGTTTAATTGAATTTGATTTGACACATGAATTCATTACTTTACTTCATTTTTTTATCAATTAACATCTTGTTTTAAATAATCTTCACTTTCACTGATTTTCTTAGTGAAAGGGTCGTGAATGCACATGGCGTCTCACCCATTATTTGGTGACTGCACTTCTAACGAAACGAAAATATTGCTTACAATTTCCGACAATATTTGCACCAGAAACATCCCTAAACATATATATATGTTATCTGCATGGCAATTATTACAATGTTATTATTACTCCACAAAAACCGCACATTTGTTTGCGCCTAAAACTTTGTTTTCTGTTCATTTATGTTTTTTTCCTTTAACAAACAACTAAGTCATGTTAATTTGACTAGTCATGCAAGATGAATGAATACTGTTTTACACCAGTCCTCCATATTCCAGCTTTATAACCATGGCCTTTAAATAATATAGATTGGACAGGAACAACAGTGTTATGGTTGATAGCACAAGAACCTATCCGCGACGCCAGAGTAGGATGACACACAATCAGCCAAGTGACACTTGTACGCTGGACTTTTGCTTAGTGTGGCGTTAAACAACAAACAAACGTACCTAATTTTTATCGTATTTCACGACACGCATGACTTAATCGGGACCTACTCTCAATAATTGATCACAAATAGAGTGTTGAGCTATGACGTCTTTTCTCGGGAAAACTAAAAAAATCCGATTCGTTATTTAATATCGATACATAAATTACAACCATACTTTTCTGGACATATTCGCTTCCGTAGTAACGCTGTACTTCTGGATCTGTCTGATTGAAACATTTCTCGAAGGACTTCTTAATGGCGTCCATATTTAAAATATCTGTTTTGAAGTATCCAGGCTCCAGCAAATGGACACTTACACCCTGTTTTAAAATTTCGCGTCTGAAATTAAAAGAAAAATAACATGAAGTTTGGTATGTGTGAATTACAGGTGAAGTCAGCTAATCCCTACGTTTTCCAATCCGTCACATCTTGTAGCTTAAACTGGATCGTCAAAATATTATCAAATTATTCCTATATATATATTTTTCGAAAAATCTCTTCAACATCTTTGTCATCACCTGGTAACGAATCATTGCATATAACGTATGACTTTGTTAACCTAAACGTTGTATTTGGATTTCCGCCATATCGTATTCAGCACCCAGTGAGTATTGTCTGTAAGGTGAATTTAAACACATACACCATATAAATATACTAGTATCGTCCAAAGATAAGTATCGTCTATATATATCGCTGTAAGTGTACAAACCTGAGACAATCTGTAAAGCCTTCAACACCATATTTGGACACAACATACGGAGCAGTAGCGGCAGCTATCCTTCCCATCATACTTGATATATTGACAACGCGACCTTTACCTCTGCGCACGAGCGGCAGGAAGATTCTTGTGACGTCAATGACACCGTACAGATTCACGGACAGACAACGTTCATAGTCCGCCCTGGTCAGCCAGTCTGTCCTTCCTATGGCGCCTGGAACCCCTGCGTTGTTCACAATTGCCCATAAACCTGTGCGACAAGAAACAGGGGTTTAAGAGTTGATGTGTTTAATGCAAACGGAAAACAGATCGAATGGTCTAGTGGTTAATTCGCCTGTCACGCCGAAGTCCCGGGGCGACTTCGCACATGGGTACAACGTGTCAAGCCAATGTTTGGTTCAAACATCGTTTAAGTTTTTACTTAGAGACGTACATAATCTATTATGTAATTAACCTCATGGCGATTATGTGGCACATCTGGCGATCTCCAGTGCACCATGGTCGAAAGTGCCGAGTAAACCGAGGATCGTGGGGCTCATTGTGCAATCTGTTATCTGTGTGTCATCATGACCTGGTTACATCGGCCATGCTCATACCATCAATCATGTATAACAGTCAGTAACAGGCCACACTCACATACCCGGTGGTTACAATCCTGTATTTTGAACTGTCAGATGCATGTCCAACTTATATTAAGGTTATTGATTACCTTTATTTGGCGGAAGCTGCTTTTCTACAGTTGCGCGTGCTTTCACAATACTGTCAGGTTTGGACACATCCAGCGACAATGTCTTCAGTCTGGCAGACGACACTTTCCTCAGTTCGTCCGCTCCTCTTTCAGAGAAACATGCTGCAAACACGCTGAAGCCGAGAGAGTCCAGTCGTTTGGCCAGCTGGTTCCCAAAGCCCGTGTCGCAGCCGGTGATGAACACATAACGCTCCCCATATTTGCCGACAGTTGGAAGTCTCATCAACTCCTTCAGGAGAAAGAAAACCACCACGACCGCAGCTACAACGTACAGCCACACCATCTTGAATACCTGATGTGGAAAGTGAAACAAAAATTCACAATTGTTCATGGTTGAACATAGAACTATTCTCAAATTATTATCGAAAAATACATGTTCTACGTCCGTACAATTAAAAAAAATAAAGAAATGTACATGTAAGAAATTAACATTTGAATGGTGTTAGCATAAGTTTTGTAGTAGAGCTAAATACCCAAATTGATATTAACTGCACTGAAACTTTTTACGCTTCCATGCTGCTTGACACACATTTCAACTAATTCCATGGAGACAAATCAGCAATTCACAGTTTCAGTCTCACTTAAGTTTTCATAATGTGATTACTGTCAGAACACCCTTAAGCCCATAAGCAACATTAAACATCAGAACTTACAGGGAGGGATTATCTCACAATGTTCAGTAGCATCAACTGGGATGCAAAACCACATCTAATTGGTATAAGTGTCAAGGCTTGTATACTTTTGATATATCTACATGCACTCTTTAATATCATCAGGGACAGGCGAGTGAGTGAGTGAGTGCGTGCGTGCGTGCGTGCCAGCGTGCGTGAGTGAGTGAGTGAGTGGATGCGCTAAATGACCATAATAACATCATAACTTATACATAAAGATGGACGCTTTTGGTCAGCTTTCTTTGCTCGACGTAAACTATTTAAACCAAAGTAGATATTATAAATTTGTAAAAAATGTCATTCGACGAGATCTTGAGATCATAGTTTAAAATTCCTCTTCCAAATATTGATTATGTGACGCATAGAAATATTAAACGTTTTGTTTGACTCTTTTATTTTCTGGGTGTAGCTCGTGTATGGATACTTTAATTTACCACAGCAAACGTCTTCTGGTCAAGGTGATGTGGTTGTTATATAACCTGTATATCTATCACCTGACACATGTAATGTATGGGTGGCACATTCAAAATTTTATACTTGGCATCCTGGGAAGTGTTCAACATATAACTGTAAGTAATGTAAAACTACTTTGTGGTCGAATAAAGCTGTGTGTCGGCGAAAAGGTCGCTGTAAGAATTTGCAAAGACATACATTGATCATTGAAAACCAGTACATTCAAGGATATAACGATGATCCTTCCTAATTTGTGAATAGAAAATGAGAACATAGTATACATTTATTCCTCCTTGTGGAGATTTGAAACATGCGATACCTGAGATACACCACCCTACCCTGACATCGCACACAGATCCGTAGTCACAAGGAGCCGAAAGCCCAACAATGATTTCTCCCTAGCTCAGCTTGGCAAGCCGTCACATGTATGGTGATACGAAGTGGGGTTAATATGAACTCACATCTGCCGAATACTTACCAATGCGTTCAGCGTTATCAACAGTAAATGTATTGTAATGGCTTGTAACCTGCACTCTGTCGTCGGTAGTTGTTAAGCATTCATGGTTATACTGCTGCGAGTCTCGGCTGGCGCGTTTCCCGCATCGAAGTATGTCGACAGACTTTGTGCTCCGCTTCCGTGTGCATTCGTCTGTTATCTGGGACGGGTTATTGTTCCCGATGTTCGCGGTGCTGTTATACATGTACTTGCACTGTCGATCAAAAGGCATAGTTTGTACAGAGCAGATCAAGATCATATACATTTGAACCTTTAAAACAGTATCTGATCATCTTGGTATTGTGATTTTGAAACAATTTGTGATAGATCTAATTACCACGTCCCATTTTAATTCTGGAAACCCATTTGTCACGAAACCCTCTGTGCTGTGACCAGTCTCTGTCAAAGATATTTACAAAATTGAGTGAGTGAGTGAGTTAAAGTTTAATTAAAAAAAGTCACGTCGGCAATATTTCAGCCATATCGTGACGAATTTTTTTTTGACATTAACAATATATATTAAACTGTATAAAATACTGCCGGCGAAGAGCAGTATAATAACTAGAATATCACAGATTTTCGTAAAACTAATTTGAGAACATGTAAAAATAGATAACGAACTAATCATTCAACAACACATTATAAAAACGGGCTATAGATCGCCACCAACTGAAGGTTGATCACCGCGCTGGGGACCAAGGGGACTTACAGTACTTTTGCTACCTGCATGGACCCCAGTCGGATTTACATCATCCCTTCAGTTGTTGGCGATGGCTGATAAATTTAGCCAAACATTAAAATAACACATATACTACAATAAAAAAAACGTGAAAGAAATAAATACACTTTGAAAGACGTGGTCTTACGTACCCTCTCGGGGGGACAATAATTTACACTACTTTAACCCCCTTCGAGGATTTAGCCATTAACAATCTCAGTTACTGATTTATTCAACCAATTGTAAAAATGACTTTATTTATTTACAAAACATTGTAATCAAAATTTATGAATCAATTGAATTTCCTTCAAAACAACAAGAATTAAACGAGAACGTACCTGATTAAAAAGATCCTTGATGCCTGAAACTTTGAAATATTGATCCCTTGTGATGGCAAAATCAACACAGTCAATCAGGACATGCTTAACCCTGATTCTTTCATCACAAGGGATGCAGAATGGAGGATCTTCACCTTTTAATAAATATTCATGAGTATATCTAGAATGGCCAATACGACATCGTCTTAATACGACCTCTTCAAATCTGGACTGACAACCCAAGTAGGTATAACCGATATTTGGTTTTATTGCATCTAATTTATTTATACCCACTTGGGTGTCCCACTTCTTCTGCATTAGATCTCTGATGTAACATCTAATGACTGTATGGTATTGGAAATGGTGTCACAGATTTGTTGAGTGCTGCTATTGCAGCAGCATCAGCCATTGTATTACCAACAATTCCGACATGGCTGGGCAGCCAACAAAAGACGATGTCGTATTGGCCAGTAGCAAGATTATTATGTAATTCAATGATGTTAAGTAAAATTTGATGTTGACACGAAGTATTTTTATTGCCTGAAGACAGGATAAGGAGTCTGAAAAAATAATGAATTCTTTATGTTTAGATTGTTTATCTATATATTCTAGAGCAGTTAATATGGCCTTTGATTCAGCTGTAAAAATTGAAGAGTAATCTAGTTGATATAGTTCTGGATACAACGATGGTGGCGCTGGCAACAGCTCCTCCATCCTTGGATCCATCTGTAAATATTGATCTGTAAGTGTTATATTCGCTTCTTAACTGATTATATTCTTGTTGATATTGTAGTTGGTTAGTGTCAGATTTTTTCAGTTTAGATAATATAAGATCCACCAGTGGCTTTACAAATTGACAAGGAGGAGATAAAACCAGACGGAAAGGAGATTTTCAAGTTTAATATCAGCAGCAGAAATAAAAGGTTTAATTCTTATTCCGAGAGGCGGAATAAGTGGATTTGGAATGTGCTTATCCACTTCGATGTTAAAATATCCTGCCTTGATGCTCTTTAAGTTGGTTTTGAAAAAGTTATTAAATACGTGTTTGATTTATAAACTGACGTCCAAAAGAAACTTTACCAACTGAAATTATAAACTTCAGACAAAGTATAAAATTTTTTTCGATGAAGTCTATCTAAAACACATAACCTAAATACAACAATAGTGTATGCAGAAAATGTTAATCGTCGGTTACATGTTTGCGAGATAACACGCGAAAAAGTGAAAAACACGTGCACCACGGACAACTGCAAATGCACGTGCGGGTAAGGGTATAAAACGATTGCAACAGCAAGTCAGACATCCACTGTGATAAAAAAAACCACAAAAGAAATGCCACAGTCGAACAACGTGAACGAGCCTTGGGTATGGTACAGGTGGGAGCCACCCACGCCCATATTGCATGAACCTTCGGTTGCTCCCGTGTTGCCGTTACCAACTTGATGCAACGTTACAGACAGACAGGGCGGACCGCTGACAGGCCAAGAACAGGCAGACCCAGGGTGACCACGCCCCATGATGACCGGTACTTGCGTACCTTGCACCTCCGAAATCGCTTCCTGACAGTGACGTCATCGGCGACAAATGCCTTAGGTCACAGGGTTAGTCGACAGACAGTGGCCAGGAGACTCGGAGCTCATGGAATCAGGGCTTTTAGACCATACAGAGGACAGCTATTAACAGCGCAACATCGTCGTCTGCGATTGAGATGGGCCCGGACTGTACGACGTTGGCAACGACGTGACTGGCAGAGGGTTGTCTACACTGACGAAAGTCGATTCTGTATGTTTAGGGCTGATGGAAGACAACGTGTTTACCGCCGAATGGGTGAACGAACGGCGGCGTGTTGCGTGCAGGAGGTCGCACCATATGGTGGAGGGAGTGTCATGGTGTGGGGAGGGATCTGCGGGCAGGAGAGGACACCGCTGATCATCGATGACGGAAACTTGACAGCTCAGCGTTACATGGATAACATTCTTCGTCCAACAGCAGCCACGTGGTGTCTTTTATCAGCATGACAACGCTAGAGCCCATACAGCCAGAATTGTCACTAACTTCCTCGCAGCAAACAACGTCAACGTCCTGCCGTGGCCTGCACGCTCACCCGACATGTCCCCCATAGAACACCTCTGGGACTTGATGGATCGTCGTGTTCTACAATGACCACACTCTCCAGCCAACCGGCAAGAACTGATCTTGGCCCTCCAAGAAGAATGGCGTCAAATCCCACGTGACCTCATCAGACGACTGACTTTTTATGTGCGTCGAAGAGTTTTTGCGTGTATTGAGGCATTTGGTGGTCACACACGCTACTAATGACTTGTTATTGAACGTGGGCGATCGTTTATGTACTCTGACTATTGTCCATGATTCTGAGAGCTCGAGTTTTGTACCACACCCAACTTTGGGGGGCTCTGACGTCATTCTCGGTCGCTGTATGATTGTCATTTTCAGTGTTGCTTATGTTGATATATTGATCTTCTCAATACGCTTTTCTTCATGCATGTATGTTTTGTTGTTTTTGAGCAAGAGTGATTTCAAACTCTGGTAAAGTTTATTTTGGACGTCAGTTTAGGTGGCATCTTCTCTTTTGTACGCGAAACGTTTGACATGTGTAATTCCCTGATCTGTCTCTTATATTGCCTTTGGTAGAGTTGAGAGTTTTATGTGGTGAGATCAAAACAGCAGTAGAAACTAGATATCTGGCAGCTTGTAAGGTTGCTGATTGTTTTTCAAATTTACATTCGACCAGTAGGAGTCCAGATCCAAGTTTTTTGGACATTTTGCACATCTCCCGCGATTCCGTAAAGAGCCTGCGAGGTGGCAAAAGGATTTAGCCTCAAAGGTGTTCCATCAGCAGCAGAAACTACTAAAAAGCGAGACCAACTATTTAAACAATGCTTAGGAGTAGTGTGTTCTTCGTCAGAGGAATCATCCAATGCTCGGTTTTTTTTTGGTTTTTTTGGGTTTTTTTTGGAGGGGTTAAGCCATGGTGAAGTTGTATTTAGTTCAACATACAAGCTCCCCACCCACCACGGAGTACCACATGGACAATGCTGTAAACCAGTGGATCTCCAACTAGCAGCACCAAGGATACTGGGATGGTATACTCAAGCAGATTAACTAAAGAATTAATCAATCCACCAGATTGGCCCGTGAGCCACCGAAATGGGGTTTAACGTCGCGTCCAAGATTATTGCACTTATATAGCGACGTGCATGTACGTGTGCGTGTTTGTGTGGCTGCTTGTACTAGTCCGGACTGATGCCGATTTATAGTGCTAGCTCACTGAGATACCATGCCGCAGTTTAACATGAATATCCAACTCAGACACAGTATACTGACTCCGAGCCGACCAGTCCTTATTATTACTACAACTTACAATGTACTAACAATAGAAATAGACTATATATACTAGCGTGAAACGTGTGCTTCATATATGTGAGGTGAGGTGAAATGGTGTGTGTGTGTGTGTCTCTGTGTGTGTCTCTGTGTGTGTGTGTGTGTGTGTATGTGTGTGTGTGTGTGTGTGTCTGCTTGTACTGGTCTGTACTAGTCCGGAGTAATGCCGAATTAACAGTGTTAGCTCACTGAGATACCATGCCGCAGTTTAACATGAATATCCCACTCAGACACAGTATACTGACTCCGAGCCGACCAGTCCTTGTTTTAGCCCCTTAATGCCGAGCGCCAGACAGGGTAACAACAAGTTCCATCTTTTAACGTCTTTTGGTATGACGCGGGGTGGTCCACCGCCTTCTGGGCATACGAATCTAGGCAATTGAAATAATTAACAATCAAAATTCAAGATTTGATACATATATAACTTGGCCAAGTCCGAAAGTAAAAAAAAGTTAAATCAAAAGTCAAATCAGTTCAAACACAATATGTGCTCAGGGCTTGGCGTGACCAGCCGATTGATAGAACCGGGCCCATTCTACCACCCGTCTAGGTGAAGTAAGGGTTGAAGTGGTGTATTGGACCTGGAACCAGTGCCCTCAACCACCAGACTCCCTTTCTCCTTCGACACGGGGGCGCAACCCACGGCAAACGGGTTGCCCAATTCGGTCGCCTTTTACGACCCCTGTAATGGGGTGCTGAGGACACATTCTACCCCGGGTCCACACGGGGGAAGAGCTATTAGCGTTACCCAGCACTTACCACGGGGAGGTTGCTCTTCACGAGTGCCTACAAAATTGAAGTTGTTGTTCTCATGGGTACATAAAAAGGAAGTAAAAATTTATGAAAACACAAAATTAAAACTATGTCGCCTCATGTTTTTCTTTGGCAAATACATAAATGTTTGTCTTCAAGCATCGTGACACATGATTGAGCTCATATTAACTTCATTCAACTAATTTGTGGCGTTATTATAATATTTCGCCCATGGGCGTGAATATTTTCCTTTGCTCAAAACTCAGGATCGCGCAGAAAATACAAAAATCGTTCTCGTTGAATATATCAAGGCACCAATTCAGCTTTCATAAACTTTTTGTGTCTTTGTGCTTAATATATCCACATATTAACGAAAATATGTAATATGTATCCACACAAAAATATATATACAGGCTGGGTATTTGCCCACAGCAACACCTGCATAACTGTGTATTCACTCGTGGTGTGGCATGTTGTAACTGAACGAGAGCAGGTATTGTAGAATCACCTGTAAATAAGGCCGAGACTGTAATTAGATACAACGTACTAACGAGAATATGGTAATTATCATAAGAAGGCTGTTTTTTTCCTGAACTGTTCCCATTTTTCATACCAAAAGTGGCAATGCATTTAAAAGTTGCTTTCGTGTTACAATATTCACTCAAGTTTTCCTCAATCGCCTTTAAACATAATATCCATTGGTCAGTTCGACACCACATATAATTAAATAATCATTTCGAGATTTCGTTAGAATGGGAGATATTCAGACAGACGTTATGCAATGAAAGACGAATCGTTTTTTCCCCATTTAAATATGCGCACGTGTACCTGAATTGGTGCCTTGATATATTCAACGAGAACGATTCTTTTATTTTCTCCGCGATCCTGAGGTGTATCATCCTTTAATGGGTCATTCAATCAAAGAATGTTTGAGGGCGATATCAAAGGCGCCGCCCAAAAGACACAGTGTCGTCCGTTTCGCGTGAACCACCCCACCCAGTCAGTAAGAGTTATGTAATCGGTACGCAAATATCTTTTTTGCGGTGTCAGTGCGGAAGGGGTTTGAATAAGGTCCGACACTGGCCACATAAATCCTCAAAGTATAGTAACAATCAACAAGGGTATTATTGGGTAACTATTGCGAGTTTTTATTTTTATCTTTGGCTGCTCTGTTTATATATGTCCGAGTAGCTGTCTGTCCCTCATAAATTGATATAGTTCTGCCTCGCTATTGCATCTCAATGCAGGAGATCTACAACAGATAGCTGGATCTAACTGCAATTCTTGTTTTAACCAAGCCCGGGCTTGACATTCCAGTAGCTGGATTCAGGTTGATTACAAGATAGACACACCTCGTCATAGATTGCCTTTATTTCCTCCAGTACTGAAGATACATTATATAAGATACATTGTAGATACATGAATAAGATTAAAACTAAGCAAAGTAGTTACATCTCATGGTGAAGGGGGTATGAACAAGTGTTGCCACTTGTTAACATAATGAGAGACTAGTAACATAGTTTCGCCCCATATCTCAAGCTCAAGGTCTTTCATGCAATCAGGCAGTCCGTCTAAGAGGAAAGACATGATAACATCATTATCATTTGACCAAAGGTCAACAAAGGAATTCGCATCTGTGATATCAAAGTTATTTTCGAACATTTCATTTCTTTCATGCATATTTATAGTACATGATATAAAAATGTGTTTGACTATGTCATGGGCTACAGTTCCGCAATGACATTCTCGTGATTCAATCTTAGAGCATCTTATTTTGACCATATTAGACAGAACATAAAACTTTGAAGGAAATCGTAAAGAAAGTTGCCAAATCCTGTGTTGACCTTCTGATCTGATACCAGTATATCTTAAAAGGTCCTGTCGGTCGCACATTTGTTTCAAAAGCCTTACAGAATCTACATTTCTTATCTTTTCATTCACAAGAATAGTCCATTTACATTTTCTTGGAACATTACATGTTATCATTCAAGACATGGAAAAGATCGTATTTATGTACAAGGCGCAGCATGTTAAAACAGGGAGATTTATAACACCTTTTGTCAAAATCTGGTTGACATTTGTATTGCCAAAGTCTGCCAATAAATAGTTGTTTGAAATAGAAGTCGCAGCTAGATCGACACAGTTTACCAAATAAGAGCAGAGCTTGTTTATCAATGTATGCCTGAATGGTAATAAAATCTAGACTATCCAATACAACTTCGCTTGATGTAAGTCTTGGTAGACCCTGTACTTTTTTACTGAAGTAGCGCTGTGGTATTTCCAGCAATTCATACTCTCTGCCAGTAAGTTGCCCCCATACATTGCATCCATATAAGGCACATGGCAAGATAACTCTCTGTAGTATTCCCACAGCTGCAATTGGGTTCAACCCACCGAAATACAAGCCATTGTTATGGTTTACATTAATAAGTCTTTTCAATTTTTCATATGCAATACGCGAGCGTTCGAGTGTTGAGATACTGTCACTAAGGCATACACCAGCGTACGTAACAAAATGTTTGTGTGGCAATTCTGTCTTTCCACAGGAAACATGAGGGTCGGGTACATTATATTTACAGTGCGAAAATACTACGACTGCACTTTTACTCACATTATAAACCAGACGCCATCTACACGCATAACTGTGAGCAATATCTAGCAGGTTTTGCAGTGCTGAAGGAGAGCTACTGACAATGGTTGTATCGTCTGCTAGCAGTTGACCCGGATAGTGACCCCAAGGTAAGCGGAGGCCGTAGCCAGAGCAATCAAGCTTGCAAATGTGATCATTGATATACACTGTGAAGAGCCAGGCGGATAATACACGTCCTTCACCAACACCTTGATAGATAGAAAATACATCTGAGCTGTAGCCTGCGTATGTAACATATGATTGCATGGACGAGTAGGCATTACGCAAAAGACGCCATGTTTTACCAGTTATACCCATGTCATATAACTTGAGGAATAAGCCATGAAGCCATACTCTATCAAATGCCTTTGCGTTATCAAGAAAGGCACAATAAACAACTGATTTTCTTTCCGTATAGTATGCAATGTTTTCGAGGAGGCTGAAGCAGGCTGTTTCAGCCCCTGCATTTTTGCGAAATCCGAATTGTAACGGATGCGGGAAAACACACTTTCTGTTTACCCACTTTTCAATTCTGAAGAGCAGGAGGCGTTCAAAAAGCTTACTGAAGACAGATGTTAAGGTAATCCCTCTGTAATTGTTTGGGTCAGACTTACTCTTACCATGGCCTTTGTGAATTGGTAAGATTTTGCCTACGTGATAAGAAGATGGTAAATATTCATATTTAATTATAGCATTGAACATTGTAGTTAAATGGCCAAATAATGATCTACCTGCACGTTTAAGGTGTTCATTAGTTAGGCAGTCTGGACCAGGGGATTTTCCGATTTTCAAGGACTTGACAGTACACCAAACCTCTTGGGAGGTAAAAGGATCGGATAGCGGTGAATCAAGCTTTTCCACATCAGGATTTTTATAGATCTTTTCGATTAATTCTACTCTTTCTGTTTCATCAGAAGCAAAAGATTTATCAAAACAATCAGACATTACAGGTGTAGCTAAATCAGCAAAATACATGCCAAACGCTGAGCATATGTCCTCTGGCGTCGTTGAAGAAATCCCATTAACAGTTAATTTTGACATTTGTCCATTCTGTCTCGATAAGCGTTTAGTCACTTTCACATATTCGTTAATGTTCACTTCAGCAGCTTTCGATATTTCGCAGAGTTTATCGTCAAGCTTGCGTTGTTTTGATCTGCGATGGCGTTTTCGAAATTCACGTTTAGCGTCTTTGTACTTTCTATAGTGTTCATCGTCTATATTATGAGATTTCCCCGAGTCACGCCAGAGTCCGCGACATCGTCTCATTTCATTATGGAAAGGTTTCAAGCCATCTCTTTTCCTATATGGTTTCAGGTACGAGCGATATCTGGAGCATGGTATACTGTTGTTTGATGAATCTCCGAGTGCCTGTACGATAAAGTCGTTGTAGGAGTTGATATATTCTGCAGGAGTTGAGTAGCATGACACATCAACGCACGTCTCTCAGAGATGGTTCTCAGTCTCATACTGGTAGAGCATCAAGTCAACTTCACTTGCTTTTTTCCAGTCAATCTTGTCACCACCATAGTGTTTACTGGAACCGGCGACATTAAGATACACAATTATAGGCAAGTGATCAGACACACAGTAGTGCACACTAGTGTCAATCATATGTCCAGTTACACAATGGAGGTATTCTTTATGTACAAAAACATAGTCAATGAGAGTTCTCGAAGAATTATTCTTTGTTGAAAATGTATATTGAGACTTTCAGTGAGTGCTCTCTGCAAATATGACGCACGTTTTCTTGTGGGTTGAAGATGTTTGCGCAGATCTACATTAAAATCCCCCAGGAGAATAGTGTCACCTTCGTGTGAATATTTATCATACGTCGCCATGGTAAAGTCAAGAGTGTCTATATAATACACTATCCAAAACATTGGAAGATGGCAGATGTGTTCCAATGACATAGATCAGTTCTTCATTCGTTTTAAGTTTTAGACCTAATATACGGTCCCGGCTATTGGTATCCAGATGTGTGACCTTGCACTGTTTTGATTTTCTGACGAATTTCGCCACTCCCCCAAAGCCTCTGTGACCCTGGGGATAACCCACAGAACATTTAGTAAACACTGCAAATTGGTCGTTAATGTGATACAAGGTGTCTTCATTCTGTCTATTAAGCCATGTTAGTAGTATAGGTAATGGGGGTTCTGGACCACTTCCACTGTAGCTGGATTTATATACCTATACTGCTACTACAGATGGAATTTTTTATGTCAAAATGAATTATGTGATTTAATGATAGTCATGAGATTAAGTTAAATTGGCTCCAGTTCACCACCACCTGGGGCCAATGATATAAATTTTTATAGGTAATAAGGGTTCTGGCTCACTTCCACTGGAGCTGGATTTATTACCTATACTGCTACTATAGGAGGAATTTTTTATGTTAAAATGATAATGTGATTCAACGATGAGTCTAAATGTGATCAAACGATAGTAAGCAATCTATTTTTAATCTCCAACCAGTTCTTTGGTTTTGACACGGAATAACTGACGCGCTTGTTGCCTCCCCTGTTCTATGAACCTTTTTTTCTCGTCTTCGCTAATACCACTGGTCTTACGAGATTTTGATCGAATCTCCTGCTTCATTGCGTTGTATTTGGTGAGTTCCGACAGCACTAAACGAAACTCATCCTCAGATATCTTACAATCGGCCATTGCTGTTGAAATATGATCCTCAATGCTGTTCAACTTTGCTTCGGCGAGTATCCGAATACTATCGTGTTTTAATGCTTTCTTTTGTAACCTACGAGAAATGAATCTTATCGCTATTCCTGCCAGTCCCGAGACTCCAGCGGTTATTTCCATGCCGAGCACGATAGGCGCGGCGATTATAGTTGATAGTAAACCGATACCCGCTACACCGAGTCCCATACCAGATACTACAAGCGCGGTGTCAACTCCGTCCAGAGCATTCACGACTTTGCGATACTTTTTATACAATCCAAGTCTCAACTCCCTCTCCTTCCCTATTCGATGTTTTATGTCTTTTATTTGATGTAATCGAAATCCATCAACAGTTTCCATCTTTTCAAATGCTTCACCGAGCGCTGGATATAAACTCATAGTGTATATTATGATCATATAATAGTCTTTAATTGGTCTTGCTTAAATGTTTTGATAGTATACATCAATCTTATCAAATGTATATTATACGGCAAGAATATCTTAGTAAGAGAAATACTACCACTTTTAATAATTTGGACCCCCTCGAGGGTTGCAACGGGTGATGCTCCGATATGAATAATACTGCAACGTTGACGTTGGTGTTTCTTAAGCCATTTAATTGATAGACCTGGTAATATATCGAAGGCATCTTCCGGTGCATCTCCGAACAAGACTTCAATAATAAGCGTAGAAAGATTAGGTATTGCACTCAGGTTAACTTTAATTTCTTCGAATTCAGTAACCAAATTTAAAGTAACATTTTTTAAGGACGGACGACTATATAACATATGACCTGGGTTTTCTGACAGGGGAGTGACCAACACACTTTTTCGTTTTGATGGGATATAAGCCGCGAGTACGATGCCACTATTTATTATCTTAGTTAAATTATGTTCCTTACCCATCATCACATAAGGTGGGGTAATGATGATATTCAGTAGCCACTCAATGTTTGCTTCGATCATAGTCCATTTATTATCGTCGTTGTGAGTAATATTGTACGAAGTGTTTTTAAGGAGTCTACTTACATCGACATCGCTTAAATCTTCTAGATTACCCGTGAATGTGACTTCTTTCCGCTTGTATACATTATCGTGTAAGTGTAAAGCGTATAACTTACCATTGGTACCGGGTTTACCAAATCCTTCCGTGTCTCCGAGATCGGAAAGCGCAATTGTATTACATTGTCTTACTATTCCAGGGCCTGATGCATCAACCATTATTTATAATATGGAGTGTTACGCTTAAGTATCCTATATGTACAGGTTGATGTTTTACATCTAATACAGAAATTTTGAAGTCTGAAATAATACCCCGCTTCAATTTTTTATATTGTAATGATGAGAAAGATTCCGTTCTACCGCTATTATATTTTTCATCTTTCACTGGAACACTTCTAAGCAGAGTTGAAGGACTTTCTAGTTGAATATTATTTGTTGTACTGATTTGATCAAGATGGATGCACAACTCTTTATAGGGAACTAAATCGGGTAATGTCTCTCCATCTTTTAATGTATTGGATATTTTTAATATTTGTGTAAATCCAAGTGTGTTTGTTAAGTTATTGTAAGGAAATACACTTTTTTTTTCTCCAGGGTATAATTTCAGTCTCCCATTCGCCTCATTTTGTGTGAGACTAGATCCATTAGGTTTAAAAAATTCATCATTGAGTGAGCATACGCTGTAATACCCATCAGGTATAGTAATGATTTTAGGAATATCATTTTCAACTATTAATAATTCATTATTTTCTTTCGCAGCATTTATATTGGTCCACCGTGGGTAATACGTTACATCGCATAGAGCTACTTCGAGTTGTCCATCCGAGTTATCGATAGTATGAAGCAGTTCAATAGACTGACCATTTGTTATTCCTGGGAGTGTAACATACATATTAAATATACAATGATACTATATCATAATTTAAATATGAAATCGAGATATATTACTAATCAATCGATTATAGTAACTGCCTCCGGTGCTGAATTTTTCGTTAAATTCCCAGATATCTTTGAAAAGTACAGGGTCACGGCAACTAGCGATAAAATGGTGCACGATTGGTTTCACAATCCGATGCAATTTTGGCAGAATCAGTTAAACTTTGCCATATGGTGTGCCACAACGGGATGTGGTGTATCTGTTAATGCTCCAGGATATATGCTAAATAAGTCTGTTTTATTATTTCATGTGTATTATCAGATTAGACGTATACTTAAAGAAATTAATGCTCCATTACCACAAGATCGAGCGTGGAATGTATCAAATAATCCGTATAATAGGGGGGTGTATGAACGTATTTGTAATGAATTTAATGTTTCTACGAGTAAAGATTGGCGTATTAAAGGAGCAAACCATGGTCTAGGTATTCCGTACGCTGGTGCACACTCTGTTAAAGAAGTCAGCGATGATTTATTGAAAAGGGGTCGGCTCCTTCCGAGCTTTGCTCTCTCAAGTAACGAGTGGAGAGATGATCGTATTAACTTTAAGGGTGGTGTTGCTTTCACCATCCAAAAGGTTGAGCAACCACCTGGAGACGCTTGGAATGAATTTCTTAATGATAAAACGGAAAATAATTTTACTAACCCAGGATTTGTAAGATTTAATGAATCGATAAGAACTTATGTATGGGCAATTCTCGGTGCACAATCGCAAACACGAACATCCATTATCGGTTCTGGGACGGCGCTCGATGCGCAAAAACAGTTTGTCGCAAACGTGGAGGACGCCATTAATTCACCAGTTGACATACCATCGTCTATAAAACGTTTTCAAGATGCATTACAGTACGCTCAATCCAAAGTGTTTATGCACCGGGACTATACATGTCTCCGAGTAATATGGAACTTAAGATCGGTCAAGTGATAGGCTATAATAATAAAATTGTTATCGCTACCGATCAACAAAAACCAGGTATTAATTCAGATATTAACGTCGAATTAATAACGCAAACGATCACGGGCGAAAAGGGAATAGTCAAGCCACAAACACCAACTATCGATCAACCATCTACTAATGCACACACACAAGTACCACCACATATTGAGGCTAAAAATCAACAACATATCGATGAAAAAACAGCGCTTGTAGTGGGTGGAGTCACGGTTGGTTTACTCATGATTTGGTTAAATAGTTCTTAGCGAATACGTACAACAGCCCTGCAATTGCCACGATAAGCCCCCACAAGTTTTGACTAAGCCAAGTGGTGGTCTTAGCTAATAAATTCAATAGCCAGGAAACTATACTCCCTATTATACCAGGAAGTGCGGCCGCGGCTTTCTCAGCGAGCTTTCCCAGTGCTGAACCTAATGCTTTTAAATGTTTTTTTATCCACTCTTTTATACCGTTTTTATCGCTGGGTGGTGTACCTCCACCTGTACCACCACCTGTTAACGAGAGAGTCAAAGTCGATATAATAAAACCCAACGCGGTTAAAATACTGGCAATTGTTATTCCCTGTTCTCTGAACAATGTTTTAATTTTATCGGCCAGTGTAGTGTCATCGTTGAGGACTTGATCGATAGTTTCTCGAATGCGACTGATTTGCGAACGAAGTGCCTTTCTATTACTGGAAGCAGCTTCGAGGCGGGCCGATCTTTCGTCTTCTAAGTTACGCAATCTTTCCGCTACGCGGCGTCTACTGAACTCATCGCCCGCCTGTTCGAGTTTTGTTTTCTCTTGAGCTATATGCTTGTCGATTTCGGATATCTTGGCTATATTATTGATGAGTTCTCCCCGCATTGTTCGCATTGCCTTGTCAAGACCTCGTAATTCCCTAATACTGAACTCAGAGGATGGTACCTGTAACGTGGAATTATCGTAATAGGTATCTAAGATTTCTCCGAGTCCGTCCGAGGCCACCATCGAAGCAGCTTCCAAATCATCTGTATTAACGAGTTCAGTACGCACGGTTCGAAGAACCTTAGTAGTCTTCGCGGAAAGTCGTCGGTAGTCCACAAAACCTAATTTATCACGAACAGTGCTGATGCCGTGTTTAGCAGCTATCGTAGACAAGGCTAGGGGCTTACGAGTACGAGAATGCATAAGATCAATATCCAGAGCGCCACGCAGTCGCAATATTCCTTTACTATCTATCTCAAACTTTGAATAGTCACGACCTATTGGGGTATCTTCTTTTAAGGCATCATAATAATCATTGACGGATGATTGTAAAAGTTCATCGTTAAGATTCGTGGCACCAAAGTTGGTTTCATCAGTACCCTCTTCGATTGGGTTATCAAAGTCATCAAAGGTACTTAGATCAAAGTCATTATGTTCAAAATTATCCATTTTTATATTAAACATAAGGTACATAATTTCAATATAAACAATGTCTTCGCAATATGGACGCAAGTTAAACCCACAACGTAGACTTCGAGATCCATTAGGGGTCAAAGCAATTCGTCAGTCTGTAACTATAACTAATAACCCTAGTACCATAGATCAGAATCAAACCCTTCTGGTTCGCTTTCCTAATCTCGGCGCACACGATGTGTTAGTTCCGGGAACTGTCCGACTAGCATTTACGATTAGTTTGACTTCTACAGACGTTAACAGGGAGCCCGTTCAGAACATAGGTCGTGCTATCGTTAAGAAAATCGCCATTAAAATTAGTGGTAATGAGGTTTTGAGTATCGACGATAGTGATGTATACTATTGCTACATGGATCTCTGGAGAACGGATAAAGAGCGGGAAAACTTACAGTACCAAGGTATTTGTAATAAGAACACATTGAGACTGCGCGTGGGTGCTGAAAATGGTGTTGATACCAACGAAAAAGATAAGGCTGTTGCCGACGCATTAGGTAACAGATTCTATGTTCCCCTAGACTTTGAATTACTAGATTCCCACATGCCCTTTTATCAAGCATCCTTAGGTGATAGGTTAGAATACGAACTCACTTTTAATGATTATGGTAGAGTAATCAGATCTGTTAATGAAGATGCTAGATATTCCATTGATAATATCTCTCTGGAGTACGATATGATAACGGATCCCGAATTAGCTAGACAAATTCGTAATCAGTATTCGGGAAGTTTAGCTATTTTGTACGATCGCGTGCTGCGACACCGAAAGATCACGAGGGATAAAAAAGATACGATGTGGAATATCAATCTAAACGTCCCCACGAGGTCGTTGAAGGGTATTTTAATGTTGTTCGAGGACCCCTCCGATGTGTTTAAAAGAAATACCGAGAAGTTCTACAATCCTAAGATTACAAAAGTAGAATTGACTATCGAGGGAGTTCCTAATCAACTATATAGCCAAGGAATGCTAGCGTATCACCAGTGGGATGAGATTAAAAAACTTCCTTCTATAAAACGTTCTCCCGAAGTTAACGCGGTCGTGAAAGATCTGTCTCTCGGGAGTGTATCGATGGGTGAATACCTCACCACGAAGTACGCGCTATGGCTAGACATGCGAACAACGGATGATGACCAACTACACGGTAGTGGGAGGAGAATAGAAAATGCTAGCGAGGGTGCCACCATACAGATAACAAAGCTTCAGGAATCAGCTGGTAAATTAAACATATATTTGTACGTGATTATGGATGCGCAACTTAATATACAGAATGGGAGATTCGTGCAAGCAATCTATTGATAATCTTTTACCTAAAGATCCACACTGCGCTATCATATGTGGGCAAACGGGCTGTGGAAAAACAGCCTTTATTCTAGATATTTTAGAAAGTCATTATCAGGACGTTTTCGATCATATCATTATTCTATGCCCGACTATAAGCGTTAATAAAACATACCTATCGAGAGATTGGGTAATGAATGACAATGGGGTACACAGAGTCGATCCAGGCGATCGTTTACAAGACTGCCTCCGAGTATGTCATGAAAAATACAAAGGAGAATCGACCCTTTTCGTAATAGATGACTGCAGCGCGAGTAAAGAACTCACAAAAAAGAAAGATATGCTTTCGTATTTAGCATTCTCTGGTCGGCATACTCAACATAGCGTTTGGGTACTTACTCAAAAATACAACTCTGTACTGAAAGATCTCAGAGAGCAGACCAAATGGGTAGCGCTTCTTCATTGCAAAGACCGAGATTCATTCGAGGAATGTCTACGCGAAAATGATGTCATTTATACCAAGGGTGAACGAGATAAAGTCAGAAAAGTGTTAGCGGCAACGAAGCACTGTAAACTCGTATTAAAAACCGATCAACCAGCTGCTTATACAATTGCTTAGCAAAATGTAGCAAAATGTAGCAAAATTATAGCAAATGTAGCAAATTGAACATTATCGGTTAATATTACATAAAATGTGGTTAGAAATCCTCATTCTTTCGCAACAGTTCATTATTACGGGTTGTATTGGATATGTCATATTACATTATGTTAAACTTAAATATCTCCTTAGGTATTACATTATGGAATGCGACGAACTCATCGAACAAATGCTCAAAGAATCTGATGCAGATCAAAAAACACATCAACATGCTGAAGTAGTTACAGATAAACATAGAGAAAGACTCGCGGCTTTGGTAGCCGGTGGAAAATGTTCCCAATATTTGGGAGAAAATTATACCATCGAAAAAATTGATAACATGACAGACGAAGAAATTAAAAAACTGTACGCTCGTTACGAGTCTAGATTGGGAGCTACCATGACTAAAACGATAGGGTCTTCTATATTACAACTATACACGACCATAGCTAGTACATTTCTCCCCATCCCAGCAGAACATCGCATGTATTTATGCGAATCTCTAGAGAAAGACCCATTCATCGAACACGCTATAAGCGCAGTGAGCTGTGAGTTTTATCATAGATATGGAATGTTCTTAGCTCCATTCACCACAGCTTTAATAACAGCTAGGTATTGTCAATTTAAACATACGTGCCCACTTAATAATAATGGAGACACAATCACAACAGGTGACACCACAGATTGTGAACGAGGAACAACAGATTGTGGAAACGCAACAACAAGTGAATGAGGAACCACAACATGTGAATACAAAAAAACAACCCAGAGTGACAAAGAATCCTTTGAAAATAGCCGCAGGAAGAAAGGGAGGGCTTGCGCGCAAAGCGAAATTAATAAATAATTCAAATATTAATCCGATTAAAACATGGGCACTAGTAGGAGTTGCTGGTATAGCGGTTGTATGGTTCTTTTATAAGTCCGGAGAAGAGAAAACGTCACCCCCGCCGCAACAATTAGAGGTTAGTCCTCATATAATGCTATAAGAAGCATGACTACTCCAGCTACAGACGGTAAAATGTTGGTAAACGCGACGTATCATTCAGCGGTGGTCACCGGCTTGGCCATTGGATATGCCCGTATGGCTAAAATGATTACTAAAGCCACACCTCCCAAGCTAGATTTTAATGGATATGACATTGGTATGGCCATTCTGGATATTGGATTAGCTATGGCAACAAAGGATATGCTAATCAAACAAGGACTTATCCCAGAAGACATAATGAAGTAATTAAACATTTGAATATTTTATATTATTATACATATGGCATCAATTGCGATGATGGTCGGTGGAGCTGTTGTTAATGCTCTAGCTTTTTCAGGGAGTAATTTTTTATTTTCTAGTATGAGGGAATCAAACGCTAAAGAAGTTGAAGAGGAGCGTAAACGACATAACGAAGCTTTAGAGCAATACCAAGCAGCTCAGTTACAATATACACAGCAGAGAATGAAGAGATTAGACTTTATTCATGAACAACTGATAAAGGAAGGACATTCAATTCAAACGTTTAAGGATGTTGAATCTGCCATGCATGAATACTTCCTCGTTTATGGGAAAAAACTAGACCCAATACCTAGACCAACAATGAGTCAGTTTTATACACCGTCAGAGGCTCAGAAAGACCGCGAGGTCACATTTGTGATTATGGGGTTGACTGCTGTATTGATTTTCAGCTATACCATGCATTTAGACAAATGATATGATATGTGTATAATCATGAATCTATGCAAATATACACTCATGGGGAAATCGATTCAATGTCAGAAGCCATCAGTGGGTGTTTACTGGGGCACTCACGCTTATAACATCAGAAAGGGGTTTAAAAATTACGTTTGTTCTGTATGTGGGATTGGAGTCAAATGTAGTTACAGTTTATGTAATAGTCACGGTGCTGATAAGGTCAGGAAGCAGATTATTTATGCTAGGAAGAGAGATTACATCAATGAGAGGAATAGGTTGGGGAGAATACGTATAACCATTTAGACAAATGAATCATTTTGTATATTCAACCACAATGGTTTTTGTCAGAAAGTTGAAGGCTATGGCAAAGCAACGTGGTCTACGTGGATATTCTCGAATGAGAAAAGCTGAATTGTTTACCTTACTCGGTTTGGAATACAACAAACCTCAGACTGTTAGAGAACTCAAAGTTCGAGCGAGAAACAGTGGGTTGAGAGGTTATTCTCGAATGAGAAGAGATGAATTGATCCCTTTACTAGATAATAATCAACCTATTGATAATGATAATCAACATCAAGAATTAATATTTGTACCCACATCCACCGGCGTTGGTAAATATCTAAGAGGTTGGAAGATGGATATTAATTCCAACATGGATGTTAACGATATTAAGCCCATCATATCGAGTAAAATTAACGAGGAATTAGATGATTTACATAGTATAAAATACCAGCTGACGATTAAAATGACATTGAGTAAAAGTAACACAGACGATAGCACCGAATATACCGAACCATATTTCCGTAGCAATCAAGAAGTTTTAACCGAATCCGATGCTATAAACACATCATTAGATACATCAATTCAGAGGATACAGGAAACTTTAGAAAGCTGGACTAATAGAGGTTCGGGTTGGGGAGTGGATAAAATCGATAGTTTATATTTAGATATAGCAAATTATATGCCCTTCAAAGGTGGATCTTATATAGATTTACCCCCGTATTATAAGAAGAAAAAAGCCATAATTAACGTAAAAAATAAATCCGATGACTGTTTAAGAATGATGATAAGATCTGCATTGTTCCCCGTAGACAAGCATCCAGATAGACCTTCTAGCTATCCCAAAAACGATGGACTCAACTTCGATGGTATAGACGAACCTACACCAATATCACAAATTGATAAGGTGGAAAAGCAAAATAATTTAGCTATAAATGTTTTCGGACATTCTTCTGAAGGAATTGTTGTACACAGGATAAGCTCCGCTCTGGAAAATATTCCCAGAATCAATTCATTTCTGATCGAAAAAGATGGTAAATATCATTATACATGGATAAAGAGTTTAAACAGGCTACTATACGATCAAACAAAACATAAAGAAAAGAAATATTTCTGTGAAAGATGCCTACATGGGTACAGCAGACAAGATCTATTAGAAGCGCATAAAGAAGACTGTAGAGGTGTTGGACAGAATGCTATCAGGATCGATATGCCTAAAGAGGGAAAAAATATATTAAAATTTGAACATTATTGTAATCAAATGCCAGTACCGTACGTAATTTACGCCGACTTCGAAGCGCTTATCAAACCCATAGAAAATACTGAACACAATAATCAAGATAGTAGTTTTACGTACAAAACTCAAGAACATATTCCTTGTGGGTTTGGATATATAGTTGTAAGGTATGATGGGAAAACAAACACTCCTGTGATTTACAGAGGTCCCGATGCAGCGGGAAAGTTCCTAGAATATCTACAAAATGAAGAGAGAATAATCAGGGAAAAATTATCGTGTAAGATACCCATGCGTATGACGAGGGATGATTGGAGTACCCATAAGAAGTCAACGAGTTGTCACGTTTGTAATAAACCCCTGGATGGGGATTCCGTAAGAGATCATTGTCACGTCACGGGTAATTATCGGGGAGCCGCTCATAACGAGTGTAACTTGAAACTAAAAATGAACTCTCAAACAATACCCATTCCCGTTGTGTTTCATAACCTTAGGGGATACGATTCACATCTCATTATGCAAGCTATCTCGAAGACCGACGGCGGTTTAACATGCATTCCTAATAATATGGAAAAATACATATCGTTCTCGTGTAATGGGCTTAGATTCATAGACTCTGTACAATTTCTGTTATCTTCCTTGGATAATTTAGCTAATGCGAACAATCCCGATGACTTCACGATAACAAATAAATATACCGATAAGATAACTCGTCATTTGTTGTTGAGAAAAGGTGTATATCCTTACGAATATATGGATGGTTGGTCTAGATTCGAAGAAACTGAATTACCACCCCTCGAATCATTCTATAGTAACTTAACAGAATCTAGAATAACAGATGCTGATTATGAACACGCTCTGACGGTCTGGGATAAATTAGGTTGTAAGAATTTAGGCGATTATCACGATCTGTACTTAAAAACTGATGTACTGTTACTAGCCGATATATTCGAGATATTTAGAAAGACATGTTTCAAACAATACAGCTTGGACCCGGCATGGTACTATTCCAGTCCAGGACTATCGTGGGATGCATTGTTGAAGAAGACCGGCGTAGAACTAAAACTACTCACAGATTACGATATGCACTTGTTTATTGAGAAAGGATTAAGAGGTGGTATATCGATGACAGCTAAAAGGTATTCTAAGGCTAATAATAAATTAGTGGAAGGATACGATCCCAGTAAACCCAACACACACATATTATATCTCGACGCCAACAATTTGTACGGATGGGCTATGAGTCAACCTTTACCCACGGGTGGTTTTGAATGGGTCGATGATATCCATAATATCGAAGCGAATAAAGGGTACATACTAGAAGTTGACTTGGAATATCCAAGTTTGTTACATAAAGATCATAACAGTTATCCGCTAGCTCCTGAAAGATTAATGGTTAATAAAGATTGGATGTCGGAATATCAACGCTCCTTGATGGGTAATAGTAGGTTAGCTAACGTAGAAAAACTCATACCAAATTTGATGGATAAAACAAAATATATAGTTCACTACAGAAATCTCCAGTTGTATCTATCGTTAGGTAAGAAAATACACAGAGTTCTAAAGTTTGATCAAAGCCCTTGGATGGAGCCCTATATAAGGTTGAACACAGATTTAAGAAAGATAGCTACCAGCGATTTCGAAAAGGATCTGTATAAGCTCATGAATAACTCGGTATTTGGTAAAACTATGGAGAATCTAAGGAAGCGTGTTGATGTTAAATTAGTCAGATCTAATGAGGAAGAAAGACTCAGGAAACTTATAGCCAGTCCGGCTTTTAACAGAAGCAAGATATTCGATAACGACTTAGCCGCGTTGCATATGCAGAAGAGTAATATAAAATTCAACAGACCGGTGTACGTCGGTATGAGTATTCTCGACTTGTCAAAACACTTAATGTATGACTTTTATTACAACGAACTTAAGAAGCAATACAGCGATAGATGTGAGGTGTTATATACCGACACAGATTCTTTGTTGTTGGAAATACAAACCGAGGATGTGTATAAAGATATGGCAGAAAAAATAGATATGTACGACACGAGCGATTACCCAAAAGATAATCCACTGCACAGCGTTGTAAATAAAAAGGTGTTAGGTAAGATGAAGGATGAATGTGCTGGGACCCCTATAGTGGAGTATGTGGGATTAAGACCTAAGATGTATTCTATAAAGAAGTCTGATAATGGAGAGATAAGAAAAGCTAAGGGTGTTAAGAAGTATGTTGTAAAAAAGCATATCAAACACGAACAGTATAAAGAATCATTATTTAACGGTAGAAAGTTCAAACATGAGATGAACTCTTTAAGAAGTTACAATCATAGGATATATGGATTAAGAATGAACAAGACATCATTATCCCCCTTAGATACAAAGAGATGGATTGATAATGATGGTGTAAATACCTATGCTTATGGTTATGGTGGTAATACTGTACCGTCGGGAACTATGAACAACTCTTCTCGTACAAATGCCCTACCCGGTCCATCTTGAAGATAATAAAGAATAGGCTCTCCTTCTTTCATAACCAATCGACTAATGTTATACATCTTAAGGGACCATATGGGATCGGTTGCGCGACGTAGGCCTCCTTCGAGTTCACCGGGCTGGTATAAATATCTTACCCTTACTCTATCCGGAAGTTTTCGTTCTTTACCTCTCCTCGGTGCTGAAGATTTGGAAGTCACGGATTTCATTTTAATAGCATCGGATGGTTTCTTCCCTATTAATCTCGTTACTTCATTATTCAGCGCTGATACAACGGCTGATAATCGTGTCACCCATTCGGTTGATCTCAATCGCTCGGATTTCATTTCGATCCCATACTGATAGCCAAACAAACGTTCCGCTAATGTCCTGTTAAATCTTTCGACGATAGCTTGACTGCGGTGGGCCTCTCTTTCACCACGGACGATTTTGACATCGTTCTTTGTTAACAGTTTAGTTACCGATCCCATAAACTCGCGACCGGGATCTACTTGAAATAGCTTAGGCCATTTTAGCGGTCCGCGTTTATATATGCGACTCAGTGCATTAGCTACCTCTGTTGATTCTTTCGATGTTAATGGCTCAGCCTCTTTGTATCGACTAGCCACATCCACTACTGTTAAAGCGTATTTATACGTTTTGCGTTTTACCTTATCGTGGGGAAGAAACAAGAGGTCAGCCTGATGAACTTCATTCGTTGTAAAAATATCAAACTTCTTCCTCGGTATATAACGCGGTGCTGGTAAATATATTTGCCACATCGCTTGTTTCTTTAACCAATCCTTGGCCACATCTTTAGATACCTTAGCCGCGGTGGCTAATTTTTTTATTGCTCCTACACCTTTCCAATATCCTTGTGGGCTATAGTAAATTTTATCCATTATTAATTAATATTGATATTTCGTTTAATACAAATCTGGCTCCAGTGGAAGTGAGCCAGAACCCTTATTACCTATAAAAATTTATATCATTGGCCCCAGGTGGTGGTGAACTGGAGCCAATTTAACTTAATCTCATGACTATCATTAAATCACATAATTCATTTTGACATAAAAAATTCCATCTGTAGTAGCAGTATAGATATATAAATCCAGCTACAGTGGAAGTGGTCCAGAACCCCCATTACCTATACTACTCATGTTTCACACACAAACATTAGATCACAGTGGTCTAATCTGGAGGACAGTTCATGCTCGCTTTTAACAATGCCTCGTATATTCCATGTTGCAAGTCTGCTTATGAGCGTTATTAGAAGTAATGGTAGCATCACTTGAAGTTTAATACATTTCCCCATAATTATTTATTGCTATGGAATGTGCGTGAACTATCCTTGTCCTGACCATACCAGTATTTCCTTGGCACCCACTCGCGGCAGTTTACATTTTCTGGCCAAAACGTATCATCATCAATTTTTTCCACACTGAGGCGACCCACTGATTGATATTGTGTAAGTCGGATTATATCCCTGCCAGTGTTTCAGTAGGGAGATTTTGTGGATTATTACACCCCTCTCCTTGGCATAGTTAGTAATGGCATCTTGGACAATATCAAACGACTGTTTCGCACAAACGTATGACAATACAAATCGTTTAGTTCTGGTACGTGATGCCCCGAGAATGCACGTTTCCATTCTTGGGAGATGTTAACTGTGCGCTGTTCATTGGTGTCGATGTGTTCCTCAATGGACTGGTTATCCTTTGTTATCTGCAGGGTGTCGGCGTGCCTGGTCTGTGGGGTTTGAGTAACACGCTCGGCTTGAGCTGAGGCCTGAATCAGGGGACACTGGCTGTGGGCTGGTGCGTGGGGTGATGGAGACAGGCACTCAGCTGGGGCGTGGATGTCAACAGTTATCTCCCTTTCATGGCGGGATATTCGAGTTTCTGGTGGACTCTTGACAGCTTCTGAGTAGAGTAGCTTATCCCTCGTATTCATGCAGTCTATTTTACCATCGATTGCGCTTGTTCGCTTGTTGATTGATGATATTGTCTCGCACAGCTTGTCTTTCAGTAAGATATTTTCACAGCTTTTGTCCTTCAGTTTTAGTGATGTAATCTCACAGATAGCCGGATCTAACTGCAATTCTTGTTTTAACCAAGCCCGGGCTTGACATTCCAGTAGCTGGAGTCAGGTTGATTATATTACAAGATAGACACACCTCGTCATAGTGATTGTTGTGAATTACTCAAAGTTGTGTTTGTTTGGTTTGTTGTTTAACGCCGCACTCAGCAATATTCCAGCTACATGACGGCAGTCTGTAAATAATCGAGTCTGGGCCAGACAATCCAGTGATTGACATCATGAGCATCGACCCGCGAAATTAGGATACGATGACTTGCATCAACCAAGTCAGCGAGCCTGACCACCCGATCCCGGTAGTCGCCTCTTACGACAAGCATAGTCGCCATTTACGTCAAGGATGGTTTGCTGAAGACCTGTTCTACCCCGGATCTTCACGGGTCCATTGACGCAGGGATTTGTGTCAAGTCATTCCGACAGCATACAATGCCAACTCAACAATGATACTCAATGTCTCCTCAAAGTAATATAGTACGGTTCTTATAGCACATGTAAGATTATGTTCATGTTATGGAGATGTTTAATCCATATAACGTGTTATTATTCTACCTAACAATGTATTTAATGAAAATAACGCAAAACAAACTCAACGCTTAAAAGGTTTCATTGAAAAAACTACTCCTGGTTTTGCCTAATAAAACACCCGCAACCCGACACAGATCAAACGCAACTTACAAACACAATCATAATCTGTATGATCTGTATCACTCAACGAGTTCAGTATTGCAGTATGGTGCAGCTCAGTAATTAGTAGGTAGGACCAGGCAGTCACACTGGTGACTCTTGACTGGTCTGTCTGATGATTGGGGCGTCTGACAAATGGGATGTCTGACAATTGGGAGTTAACCATAGCAAGTTTGACCCTGGGTACTGTTGTTATAAGGGATTAAGAGCTACAGCTCATTGCATTTTTTGGTTATAGTCTGACTGAAGTGGACATGTGCAGGCGAACTCTGTTCAATTAGTGTCTGAAATCCCACAAAATGTGAACTCCAGACAATAATAACCTCAGAGTAAATCCACGTGCGTCTGCCTTTTCCTCTCATTCACCTTCGTAATCCTTGATCATGCCAGTTCCGAATTTCAGTGACTATTTTGGTAAACAGTAGGTAGAATCTGATGGACGTATTGTGTAGAACCTGTTTGACACCATGGGTTCCAGGACCACTAACACTGGGACGAGTGGCACTCTAGGCTGAAAAAATGTGATCCTTATCGACCCAACATCTACAAGTTTGTAAGCTTGTAGACATCATTAAGAAATTAACAGTCCCATGCTGAGACCTTTGTCTAAATTCAGGCCGGTGGCAGGCTGCCAACAAAGAGAAGAAAATATCGCAACCCCGACACAAGTGTGCTCAGTTAAACAATGCACTTACGATGCTGTATCTCAACCGTGTTGGCCTGTAAACTTTTTTGAAGATGTATGTAGACCGTAATCATTAAAAAGGTTAATTAAATCCATAATCATATTCATATAATTATTTTTAATAGAAACCGTATCTTAATTTGTTTTTGCACTGTATCTTATCGTGTATTACATTTGTATGTGTGTAATGTGTATATGTTATAAATGACTACACTTATACCGCATATTCTGCAACAGACTATAATTAATCAGCTTATTATTGTCCCTCCATTTACCATGGCTAACTGCACTAATACCCTTTTAACAGTGGACACCGATTACAGTATACATGTCGGCTTTTCGTTCAAAAAGGAATATGCGGAACGATATATGTAACAATTCACTGTGTACAAATTACATGTTTTGAATGTTATCAGTTTTGAGTTCTGAGATACTGTGATGTAAGTATCTTCTACAATTAACAATACATGTATATGATAAAATACCGAAAAAACCTCTCTGTCGGAATTTTCCGTGGAAATCATTCGAACAAGTAAACATGACTGTGTGACTAGACCAAATAACTATTTATACCCGACACCCGATTAGCAACAGTGCTATTACATGACATTGTTTTAGCAACAGTGCTACTACATGTAGGTAATCCGTATCAATCAAAAAACTGAAAATCATATCTGACGGAGACACACAAAATTACCAAATTTTATTAATTACTATATTTATTACAATGCAAATACTAAGTGATACATTTTTCAGAGGAGAGGGCATACACATAAGAATAATATTGCTTCCGTGTGTGAATGCAGGTTATACTTGGCATCTCAGTTCTCAGCTTCATACCTTGGTATATCTGAATTTGTATATGGAACCATACGTCTAGCATGACAAATACAGACAGACAGACAGACCGTTTATTCAGTATTTTAGGCATCAAGGCCCATAGTACAATGCAGATTGGATATTAACATCGACACGTGATGTACATGATCCGATTTTAAATCAAGTAACACATTCCTCATTTTAAAGACATGTTTTAAGAATACAGAAACAGCATGGATCATGTCAGAGTTTAGCAGATTTATCATTAACTGACGGTCTTTATAAGTACCTTGCAAAATGGGGAGAAATGTATACCTTATATGGGAATACGTTTCACATGTAAGTAAGACATGGTATTCATCCTCTACTTCTCCGCATGAACAGTTTGTACAAATAGAGTTTATAATATCACCGTCTTTGGACCTGCGACATGTATTTACATTAAAATTATGCAATGAAATTCTTAGTTTACAATAAGCGCTGATGAAACTTTTATCATTTAAACAAGTTAAATATCTTTCAGTTTGTAACAATAATTTTACAATTACTTGCTAGTCGTCAGCCTACAACACACAAAATACGGTCAAACAATTTTGGGCACTGCTTTTGCAAGTTGTTTAGTTTTATTAAAATCTATTTCAATTTGTTTTCACCATTTTCCCTATGCCATTTCATGCATGTTTATGTTGCTACATGTTATTGCTCATGTTCCCAAGTATTATAAAACACTTTAATGTTTCTCCTTCTTAATCTAACGTTATAACATTTCAGGACATTATCATCATCTAATACACAAGAGATGATACCAAGACATATTTTATTCGATTTTATGGTCTATGCGGCCTTAAAATTGATTTTATTAGTTTTTAAATGTTATGTTTAGTCCATATTTTCACAAACAGGGCCGTTAGCTGATATAAGGAATGTAACATCCAGTTGATTTTCAAGTTGACGTACTTACTGTTTTTTATTAAATAAGATAACTGTATACGACATACGTTAGTCTGTTAACGAACTTTTTACAATTAATATTTTGAAAAAGCCGTTTATACCCAAGTTGTGACAGGGATGATGCTTTGGTAGCTGTAGCAGACAGATTGACAGCCTTGGTTATTAGTACGGTATTGGCCTTGTTGATTGTTACTATACTTTGAGGATTTATGTGGCCAGTGTCGGACGTAGTTCAAACTCCTTCCGCACTGACACCGCATCAAAGACCCGTGAAGATTCCGGGGTAAAATAGGTCTTCAGCAACCCATGCTTGCCGTGAAAGACGACTATGATTGTCGTAAAAGGCGACTAACGGGATCGGGTGGTCAGGCTCGCTGACTTGGTTGATGCATGTCATCGATCCCAATTGCGTGGATCGATGCTCATGATATCAATCACTGGATTGTCTGGTCCAGACTCGATTATTTACAGACCGCCGTCATATAGCTGGGTGCGGCGTTAAACAACAAACCAAACCAAACCAAACACCGCATCAAAGATATTTGTGTACCGATTACACGTCGACTCTTACTGACAAAGTTGGGTGGTAGTTCACGCGAAACGGACGACACTGTGTTTATTGAATGACCCATATAACGATGATACGCATCTCGTTGAATATATCAAGGCACCAATTCAGCTTTCATAACTTTTGGTGTTTATGTGCTTAATATATCCACATATCAACGAAAATATGCAATACATGTATCCACATATATATATATATATATACAGGCTAGGTATTTGCCCACAACAACACCTGCATAACTGTTTATTCACGCGTGGTGTGGCAGATTGTAATTGAACGAGAGCAGGTATTGTAGACTCACCTGTAAATAAGGCCGACACTATAATTGGATACAACGTACTAACGAGAATATATATGAGAATTATCATAAGAAGGCTGTTTGTTTCCTGAACTGTTCCCATTTTTCACACCAAAAGTTGCAATGCATTTAAAAGTTGCTTTCATGTCACAATATTCACTCAAGTTTTCCCCAATCGAGTGGAGGAGGGTGTGGGGGTTCTTTTGGGGTTGCTTTTGGGTGTTTCCAGGCAAAGTGCATTTTCTGCGTGAAGACTATGAAGTTGCCACCAAAAACCCTTACACTGTTCTTGGACTTGAAACCAACCACGTTGCAAGAACATCGAGTATGTGCCCACCTGTTTTCGAGATCCGAGATACCCATCGTGTATGTACCGAACATATGAGATGAGATGAGACTTCATAAAATCATGTGAACCCTCTCACCCTCCTTCAGTTAAGCAACAGCAATCATGGGGCGAAGACGCAAACAAGCTCATCCTATGAAGCGAAAGAATAATGACCAAGAGATTATCATGAAGGAGCTCTGCAGTATGGCCTCCCCCACGTCGATGCGGGACCTTGTGTCATCTGCACTTCAGAAGAAACCTTCACCACAAGGACCGTCTCCCTCTTCGATGGTACCTGTGAACATGCATCGTCAGCAACAACAACGTCCTTATCAGCGGCACCCTCGCCACGACCACTCAATCTTCAACGCTTTCAACGTCTGCAGCAGCAGCAGCAGCAGAAGAAGAAGAAGCAGAAGCAGAAGTCCCAACGAAAGAGGAAAAAAGACAAGAGAACGTCTATGTCATCTATTATACCATCAAGGGATGTTACAACCCTTGCCGTCAAAGGAAGAAATCGTCTTTTGCAGTGGTTTGCGATTGTCGTACGGAACCTGAGAGCAGGATGCGTCCCATTGAAAGCTCAATATAAGACCTGAATGCAGAAACATAAAGATAACCTGACTAAAATTGCCAATCCACGTTTGCCTATGGATGAACGTCTTGACTACCTGATGCAGTGCAGCGGTAGTGGAACACTTGCAGGTGTTTTGACACGCATTCTGTTGCAATGGCAACATTCTCTTCAAGCACCACTCCTCAAAAAAGGGTAACACCAGGCGTCGTCGACCTACAACAACAACCACGAAGGCAAAGCCAAATGTTAAGGCTCATGAAAACCTTACGAAAGCGTATAAAGCTGATGCGGTTGGTGCCAATGCGCACCAAAAGAAAGTCCTCCAAGAAGGCAGATCAACAGCTGCAACTCCCTCCTGCCACTGCCTGATAAAAGAGAGATGCTGCAGATCAAGCGTGCCTAAGGAAAAAGAAACATGCTCTGTGTCATTTGTGTGCTGCCACTCAAGCGATGCCATTCTCAAACATGCTCCTACCGATCTCATCCGTGCCCTTTGTGAATTTGTGGTGAACTTATATGCAGGCAATATTCCCATGACCATGACTCAACGTCAAAACTTGCAACGGCATGGCAAAGTCTTGAATACGCTCCTGAAAACACAAGTACCTTCAAGCAAGAAATGTAAAATTCTTCAACATGGAGGAGGATTATAAGGAGGCCTCGTTCCTCTTATTGGTTCTGCCCTTGCTTCTTTGTTTGGAGGAAAGTAATAAATGGTCTGACACCAGGAAGGTTGGGAACAGTGTGTTGTGTGCCACCATGAAGTATGCATGCAAGATGGTGTTGGTGCCTGAAGAAACATGGCAAAGTCTACAGGCCACCAAACAACGTCATCGTTAGACACTTCACACCCCTCTCTTAGAAAAGAACCGTCTCTAAAAATTGGAAGAGATGGACACGTTGATGCAGAGGTCACAGCAGCCTTTTCACATGCGGGAACGAGAATACAACCAACTGTTGCAACACATGCTAGAGTTGCAGTACCAACAGCACAACAACACCACCACCACCACCACCACCACCAAACCACAACAACAACAACTCAAAGTGACACCACCACCATCATCAACGACGGACACCACAAGTAGACCTGCCCCACCTCAACAAAAGATAGACGAAGTGGTCACAAGTGTTTCTTAAACCATGACCAGTAAAGCCATGAATTTGATGACAAGGATTCAAAACAATTGGGTTGGACTCCATAGGGAACACTGACTGTGGAAGGGGAACCCGTCCCTGGCACACACATGGTGGACTTGATCAACGATTTAGTGCATCACAGGAAAACCAAAGAGGGGCCGGTAGGGTGGACCCTTTTGAGTCAACATTTGGCCAACAGTCATGTTCCCCATGAAATGATTGGAAATCCTCAACGATGGCAATTGATGCAGAAGCAACAACAACGACACCCCCACTCAACACCAAGAACACTCAATACCCAGGTCCGCCTCACCAGCTTCTCCCCACAAAGTCACAAAAAGAGAAGAAAGAGGCGACGGCAGCTGGATCCACAAGCGGGAGAAGAAGAAGATGAGATCCCATGGTTGATGACCTCACCTGCCTCTGATACTAAACAGGACAGATTCATCAGGCAAAGTGCTTCATGGATACCCTTTAGCACTACGTAAGAAAAACGCTCTCTATAAAAAGACCATCCAGGTACCGAGTGGCATCAGTCTGATGAGAGAAAGTGATGCGACAGGCCAAGACTCGACGACACATTCTTCCCTCTGCTGCTGCAGGGAAGAAACAACACCACAACAAAGGATTTCCTACTTCCCTTTGGACTTCCTGGTTGGAAAAAAACTACTTTCATCCTGAACATCCACCAAGTTTTGGCTGCTGGCGACATTTGTGGAAAGCAGCACGTATCCACTCTCAAGATGCAAGAACCAGTAAAAGCAAGAAGAAAACCATACCATCACAAAGTCAAATCAAGCGTTGGTTGCAATCCCAAAGTACCTACACCTTGCACAAACCGGCCAGATGATCCTTTCCAAGAGACCATTATCATGTGGGAGGCGTTGATGAATTGTGGCAAGCATACTTGAGTGACATGACTGCCTTTCAAGGCGACAACAAAGGGTTCAAATATCTGCTGTGCGTGATCGATGTGTTTTCAAAGATGGCATGGGTGTAACACCTGAAGCCAGAGCAGTTCTGCTTTGACGGGAGGTTTTCAAACCTTGCTGATGCAACAAGCCAAAGGGCGACAACTTGCTTAATTGCAAACAGACAAAGGCAGAGAATTTGTCAACCGACCCTTCGGTGATCTCATGACAAAGCACAGCATTCATTCCTACACCATCAAAATCCTGAAACTAAAGCAGCTGTGGTGGAACAGTTTCAAAGGACTCTGAAAAATAAAATGTGGCGATACTTTACTCGGCATAGGACCAGACACTATGTGAAAGTCTTACCCCAGTTGGTCAAGTCATACAGCCGTCGTGTGCATCGGACCATTGGTCAGCGACCTGAGGACGTCCTCCCAGGAGATCCTCAGTCAGAAATTCGGGTGTTAGACTACATGGAGGAACAACAACAACAGCAGCAGCGCAAAGAGAAAATAACACAAAAACTGTCGTCGTCGTCGGCGTCCCACAAGACAAGATCCCACACTCTTTTATTGCCAGGCAAAAACCAAAGGCACATTTGAGAAAGGATATCTCTCTAACTGGACCACTGAGCTGTTTACTGTGGATCGTCTGGTCACAGGGAGAACCCCTCCTGTGTATCGGATCAAAAGTGAAGTCCTCAAAAGGATCTTTTACCTTGAAGAAATACAGCCCATCTTGAAAACAGATGATGTGTTACCGTGGATCACATGCTGAAAAGACATCAAGGGACAAAACAGGGTCAAGAAGAGTTCTTGGTGAAATGGACTGGCTACCCAGCTAGTTTTAATTCGTGGATCCCTGAAGATCATTTAAAGATAAAATAAGGTGCATTCTGTCACACAGGCTCATTCAGAGGGTGGATACACACGATGACAGAACCACTACCACCACCACTGCAGAGAAGCCTCTCAGCATCCGTGGGTATTGATGAACCTCACCTTACTTCACCACGTCATCCCCAGCGCCGAAATTCACCTTGATGTTGGTTTGGCATGACTTTACCCCGCAGTGAAGTCATGTTTTTCCTCAGGTCATGGTGATATATGACGTGATCATCATGAGCATGGTACAGGTGGCCTTGGCTCACCAACAGAAACAGTTGTGGACGCCAGTTGTTTGGGATACACATTTTCATCACCCACCCTGGCCGCCTCACTGGGCATACCCACGACGACACCACCTACCAGAAGACTTCAACCTGATACCTCATCCACCCAGAGTTTTCTACCCTAGCTCATGTCATCATCATCATGGCTGCCATCTCTTTTTCCGAAACAAAACTTTTACATGACCCTGCCCAGTGATGCCTCCATGGATATCTATCCAAACAACTTAGTCAATGCGTATGAAATCAAGTTCCCTTATCCTCTGCATCTGGACCACCAACAGTGGGAAGTGGGAGTCAGTGAAATTCACTTTCAAGTGACATGGTAAAACGTCGCCCCTCCCTTTGGCTGGTTTGCTCTGAACCTCACACGGAAAAAAGACATCCTTATGTATGAAAGCGCGTCGGCCACTGTACCACAGAAATCCCCCAACCGTTTGATTCAGGAGCATATTACGGGTGTCTTGAAAGCACAGTCCTCAAAGTCCAAAGTGATGGTAACGATTTGACATTGATGGCAAGTTTCCCCAAGATAGTCTTCGATTTGACATGCTTGAAGATGGAAAGGTGCGATTCCAAGCCCCTCTACTCTATGCCACGGAAGTGATCTTGCCAAGTCCACTCTCGAGAATGCTCGGACCTTAGACTGCGTCATGGTTCCTTTGACGGTATTAAACTCAAAATCATGTTCTCCACCACGTTACATCGTCTCCCCGTCCCCGACCACGTTACAATATATCCCCGTCCCCGACCACGGTACATCGTCACCCATCGTCTCCCTTTCCGCGACCACGGTACATCGTCTCCTTGTTCCCGACAACGTTACATGATCTCCCCGTCCCCGACCACGTTACATCGTCTACCTGTCCGCGACCACGTTAAATCGTCTCCCTGTACCAGACCGCGTTACATGATCTCCCCGTCCCCGAACACGTTACATCATCTCCCTGACCGCGACCACGTTACCACGTCTCCCCGTCCCCGACAACGGTACATCGTCTCCCTGTTCCCGACCATGTTACATCGTCTCCCTGTCCCTGACCACAGTACATGATCTCCCTATCCCCGACCATGGTACATCGCCTCCCTGTTCCCGACAACGTTACATGATCTCCCCGTCCCCGACCACGGTACATCGTCTCCCTTTCGACGACCACGGTACATCGTCTCCCTGTTCCCGACAACGTTACATTGCTCCCTGTAGCCGACCACGTTACATCATTCTTCCTGTCCGCGACAACGTTACATCGTCTCCCTGTCCGCGACCACATTTCATCATCTCCCTGTACCCGAACACGTTACATGATCTCCCCGTCCCCGAACACGTTACATCATCTCCCTGTCCGGGACAACGTTACATCGTCTCCCTGTTCCCGAACACGTTACATCGTCTCCCTGTACCCGTCCACGTTACATCGTCTCCCTGTACCCGACCATGGTGTATCGTCTCCCTATCCCCGACCACGTTACATCATCTCCATGTACCCGACCATGGTGTATCGACTCCCTGTTACCGACCACGTTACATCGTCTCCCCGTCCCCTACCACGTTACATCGTCTCCCCGTCCGCGACAACGTTACATCGTCTCCCTGTTCCCGAACACGTTACATCGTCTCCCTGTACCCGTCCACGTTACATCGTCTCCCTGTACCCGACCATGGTGTATCGTCTCCCTATCCCCGACCACGTTACATCATCTCCATGTACCCGACCATGGTGTATCGACTCCCTGTTACCGACCACGTTACATCGTCTCCCCGTCCCCTACCACGTTACATCGTCTCCCCGTCCGCGACCACGTTACATTGTCTCCCTGTCCGCGACCACGGTGCATCGTCTCCCTGTTCCCGACAACGTTACATCGTCCCCCTGTCCCTGACCAGGATACATTATATCCCTCTCCCCGACCACGTCACATCGTATCCCTGTCCCTGACCACGGTACATTATATCCCTCTCCCCGACCACGTCACATCGTATCCCTGTCCCTGACCACGTCACATCGTCTCCCTATCCCTGACCAGAATACATTATATCCCTCTCCCCGACCACGTCACATCGTATCCCTGTCCCCGACCACGTCACATCGTCTCCCTGTCCCTGACAACGGTACATTATATCCCTCTCCCCGACCACGTCACATCGTATCCCTGTCCCTGACAACGGTACATTATATCCCTCTCCCCGACCACGTCACATCGTATCCCTGTCCCTGACAACGGTACATTATATCCCTCTCCCCGACCACGTCACATCGTATCCCTGTCCCTGACAACGGTACATTATATCCCTCTCCCCGACCACGTCACATCGTATCCCTGTCCCTGACAACGGTACATTATATCCCTTTCCCCGACCACGTCACATCGTATCCCTGTCCCCGACCACGTCACATCGTCTCCCTATCCCTGACAACGGTACATTATATCCCTCTCCCCGACCACGTCACATCGTATCCCTGTCCCTGACAACGGTACATTATATCCCTCTCCCCGACCACGTCACATCGTATCCCTGTCCCTGACAACGGTACATTATATCCCTCTCCCCGACCACGTCACATCGTATCCCTGTCCCTGACAACGGTACATTATATCCCTCTCCCCGACCACGTCACATCGTATCCCTGTCCCTGACAACGGTACATTATATCCCTCTCCCCGACCACGTCACATCGTATCCCTGTCCCTGACAACGGTACATCATATCCCTCTCCCCGACCACGTCACATCGTATCCCTGTCCCCGACCACGTCACATCGTCTCCCTATCCCTGACAACGGTACATTATATCCCTCTCCCCGACCACGTCACATCGTATCCCTGTCCCTGACAACGGTACATTATATCCCTCTCCCCGACCACGTCTCATCGTATCCCTGTCCCTGACAACGGTACATTATATCCCTCTCCCCGACCACGTCACATCGTATCCCTGTCCCTGACAACGGTACATTATATCCCTCTCCCCGACCACGTCACATCGTATCCCTGTCCCTGACAACGGTACATTATATCCCTCTCCCCGACCACGTCACATCGTATCCCTGTCCCTGACAACGGTACATTATATCCCTCTCCCCGACCACGTCACATCGTATCCCTGTCCCCGACCACGTCACATCGTCTCCCTATCCCTGACAACGGTACATTATATCCCTCTCCCCGACCACGTCACATCGTATCCCTGTCCCTGACAACGGTACATTATATCCCTCTCCCCGACCACGTCACATCGTCTCCCTATCCCTGACAACGGTACATTATATCCCTCTCCCCGACCACGTCTCATCGTATCCCTATCCCTGACAACGGTACATTATATCCCTCTCCCCGACCACGTCACATCGTCTCCCTATCCCTGACAACGGTACATTATATCCCTCTCCCCGACCACGTCTCATCGTATCCCTGTCCCTGACAACGGTACATTATATCCCTCTCCCCGACCACGTCACATCGTATCCCTGTCCCTGACAACGGTACATTATATCCCTCTCCCCGACCACGTCACATCGTATCCCTGTCCCCGACCACGTCACATCGTCTCCCTATCCCTGACAACGGTACATTATATCCCTCTCCCCGACCACGTCACATCGTATCCCTGTCCCTGACAACGGTACATTATATCCCTCTCCCCGACCACGTCACATCGTCTCCCTATCCCTGACAACGGTACATTATATCCCTCTCCCCGACCACGTCACATCGTATCCCTGTCCCTGACAACGGTACATTATATCCCTCTCCCCGACCACGTCACATCGTCTCCCTATCCCTGACAACGGTACATTATATCCCTCTCCCCGACCACGTCTCATCGTATCCCTGTCCCTGACAACGGTACATTATATCCCTCTCCCCGACCACGTCACATCGTATCCCTGTCCCTGACAACGGTACATTATATCCCTCTCCCCGACCACGTCACATCGTATCCCTGTCCCTGACAACGGTACATTATATCCCTGTCCCCGACCACGTCACATCGTATCCCTGTCCCCGACCACGTCACATCGTCTCCCTATCCCTGACAACGGTACATTATATCCCTCTCCCCGACCACGTCACATCGTATCCCTGTCCCTGACAACGGTACATTATATCCCTCTCCCCGACCACGTCACATCGTCTCCCTATCCCTGACAACGGTACATTATATCCCTCTCCCCGACCACGTCTCATCGTATCCCTATCCCTGACAACGGTACATTATATCCCTCTCCCCGACCACGTCACATCGTCTCCCTATCCCTGACAACGGTACATTATATCCCTCTCCCCGACCACGTCTCATCGTATCCCTGTCCCTGACAACGGTACATTATATCCCTCTCCCCGACCACGTCACATCGTATCCCTGTCCCTGACAACGGTACATTATATCCCTCTCCCCGACCACGTCACATCGTATCCCTGTCCCCGACCACGTCACATCGTCTCCCTATCCCTGACAACGGTACATTATATCCCTCTCCCCGACCACGTCACATCGTATCCCTGTCCCTGACAACGGTACATTATATCCCTCTCCCCGACCACGTCACATCGTCTCCCTATCCCTGACAACGGTACATTATATCCCTCTCCCCGACCACGTCTCATCGTATCCCTATCCCTGACAACGGTACATTATATCCCTCTCCCCGACCACGTCACATCGTCTCCCTATCCCTGACAACGGTACATTATATCCCTCTCCCCGACCACGTCTCATCGTATCCCTGTCCCTGACAACGGTACATTATATCCCTCTCCCCGACCACGTCACATCGTATCCCTGTCCCTGACAACGGTACATTATATCCCTCTCCCCGACCACGTCACATCGTATCCCTGTCCCTGACAACGGTACATTATATCCCTCTCCCCGACCACGTCACATCGTATCCCTGTCCCCGACCACGTCACATCGTCTCCCTATCCCTGACAACGGTACATTATATCCCTCTCCCCGACCACGTCACATCGTATCCCTGTCCCTGACAACGGTACATTATATCCCTCTCCCCGACCACGTCACATCGTATCCCTGTCCCTGACAACGGTACATTATATCCCTCTCCCCGGCCACGTCACATCGTCTCCCTATCCCTGACCACGTTACATCGTATCCCTGTCCCTGACCACGTCACATCGTCTCCCTATCCCTGACAACGGTACATTATATCCCTCTCCCCGGCCACGTCACATCGTCTCCCTATCCCCGACCACGTTACATCGTATCCCTGTCCCTAACCACGTCACATCGTCTCCCTATCCCTGACAACGGTACATTATATCCCTCTCCCCGACCACGTCACATCGTATCCCTGTCCCTGACAACGGTACATTATATCCCTCTCCCCGACCACGTCACATCGTATCCCTGTCCCTGACAACGGTACATTATATCCCTCTCCCCGACCACGTCACATCGTATCCCTGTCCCCGACCACGTCACATCGTCTCCCTATCCCTGACAACGGTACATTATATCCCTCTCCCCGACCACGTCACATCGTATCCCTGTCCCTGACAACGGTACATTATATCCCTCTCCCCGACCACGTCACATCGTATCCCTGTCCCTGACAACGGTACATTATATCCCTCTCCCCGACCACGTCACATCGTATCCCTGTCCCTGACAACGGTACATTATATCCCTCTCCCCGGCCACGTCACATCGTCTCCCTATCCCTGACCACGTTACATCGTATCCCTGTCCCTGACCACGTCACATCGTCTCCCTATCCCTGACAACGGTACATTATATCCCTCTCCCCGGCCACGTCACATCGTCTCCCTATCCCCGACCACGTTACATCGTATCCCTGTCCCTAACCACGTCACATCTGTGAAACTGTGACGAGCCACCTCCATAAATCACTGGACTACCCCACATCCCAAATGATACTTGTGTCCGGTATGTGGAATATATACTGTTACATTTCTCAACCCTTCACGGAAATCATGTTGATAGATTTTCTAAATGTGTATGTTAAGTGATATATTCAGTGGAAATGTGAAAGAAATTCAGTATCTGGATATGCCAGGGTCAATGATGTTTTTTCGTTCGGTTGAACAGTACATGATTGTGTCGAATCATGTATGAAGAGAAATGTTCGACTTATCCGATGTATCATTGAATTCATCTAACACGATAATCGAGCACGGTTTATGAGGTAAGTGGATTTATTTTATTGTGATTGTATATATTACAGATCGGGAAATGAAATCAATATTAATCAAATTGATCAATGTTCTACATTTTGCGGGCTTCTTAGAAACGAACAAAATAAATATACTTTCATTGGTATGACGAATGAGTTTCAACAAAAAGTGTACCTATATCCGGATATATAAGATTGCTACGCCATAAATCGCAATGAACAATGAAGAACGAAGCGTGGTTTATTTCACGTTCATGTTCATTTCATGTTGAATCATGACGTCATTTCTGGAGATTCGAATATGCTCTCGTAATTTGATGACGCCATATTATTTTTTAGATGGACGTGTCTAGAAAGTTTTTCCCTATAGATGTAGCTGGGCTTCGCAGATATACGCAGTGGCCGAACGATCGCATCCAAAAGTGGAAGAGATATGACAATCGGTATTTGGAGAAAAGGTACAGATAATCGACGTGGGAATTGTAAGAACATGCGGGAAGTACTAAACTTAACCCACCTAGCTGTTCGTAAAAAGGACATGTCCGACATTTCCGAAGTCGGATTCTATTTAAGGTATCATCATTATTCAAATTTTGGTAACTATTTATAAAGCTTGTACATTTTATCAACATCCTTAAAGAGGATGTACACAATGTTGACATCTCATATAAGAAATAAACGACTCTTCGACTTGAATTCCATTGATGAATAGGAAACGCCGGTTCTAACGCAGGTACGGCGTGACGTCACAGTACTTAAACAACTAGCAATTAAGGTGTTCTGCATCAAAGGGACGGCATTCTGATTGGTTAACAGGAAGGGACGTGATTCTGATTGGCTAATCATGTCCGAGACGGTGACGTCACACTAAAAATAGAGATCAGTAGCTATGAACCAGTGTATTTCAAGGTGTGGTGCAATAACCGGGAAATCCCGCGCTATAGACAGATCAACGGTTACACATTCAAACATGGTCTAATAAGTATCAAAATCTGTAGAGTGGTATGTATGAATTCCTTTGAAATAGTGAGGAAGCAATGTTGTCAGTTCTTTTATGTTTACATTAGTTGCATAGGTAAAGGAGAATTGTTTTGTTACTGTAAACAGAGTGATGAACTAGGTCACATAACAGCCTTGTCCACTGAAGGCAATCAGCTGTGTAAACAAGCCTTTGAGAACCTGTATCCACGGGTTAACATAAACACAAAAGTACGTTTGACATTGAATGTAGCCCAGCCCCGTCTCTATAGTTATGAATGGCTATGTAGTTGATAAACGTTTAATTTGTCTAATATTTATTTTAATACCAAACATCCAGCCTCCTTTTCTGGGCCCAATAAGCTGTATCTCATTGTCAAAAAGGAGGGGAAATTTGATATTAGTTTACATCACATCAAGAAGTGGTTGGCATCCAAAGTTGCCTATTCGCTTCAGCGACCTTTAAGATACTTTTCAAGCGGAAGAGAGTGGTGGCTTCAGGCCTCAATGATCGATGGGATATTGATTTGGCTGATGTGGAAAGCATATTTGTCTAGTATTTATTTTAATACCAAACACTCAGCTTCCTTCTCTGGCCCTGCTAAGTTATATCACATTGTGAAAAGATAAGGTAAATTTGATATCAGTTTACATCGCATAAAGAAATGGTTGGCATCCCAAGATGCCTATTCGCCTCAGCGACCTTTAAGATTCAAGTTCAAGCGGAACAGAGTGGTGGCTTCAGGCCTCAATGCTCACGGATTGAGTGAATATCGTACTGTATTGATAATCCTACAGCTATATCAACTCACTGGTTTCACATAACCACAAGGATTTATGTCATTACATATGAAAAACAAACAAAAATTAACCTGTTCATTTTTTTCCTATGTTTCTAAGTCATGATGCTTCTAGTCTGACACACAGAGTCAGAGTTGTAAGGATGTTTTGTTCGAGCAGTACATCATTCAAATGTCAAATGGTCTGCAGGTATATGTTTTCAATAGATGGAGTCGTGACGACTCCTCGGTTACTGTCCGTCTGACAATTGCCCATTGAAAAGACTTGATCCGGTACGTAGGTCAGGCGCGAGATTCAAACCGAGGTCACGTGACGCCCAGTCAAGAAACTTCTAGTCTGATTTACATTGATTACATGCCTCTGAAAAGCAGCAGTCTGTGACGATACATATCTATTCCGTAAATAAACTTTATATACATAATGTAAAGAGACATTATATTGAAACCTAAAACATACATATGTAGTTTGTTCGGATAATATTTTAAACAACATAATATTTCACTCTCACAAGGCTGTAACCTACATATCTCTGACGATGGTTCAATTAGTGTTCAACGAGTGTGGCAGAAGAAATTGATCATTGAAATTATGGATGTGTGACCAGCGAGATTATATAAAAAAATAACGACATGGACTATGTATGTGTATAGCGGTACTATTGGCAAACAATTTTATGGTCAAATCCCATTTTAAGTGTATACTTTCAAAACTGACGACAACAGGAAAGTGTTCAGACACGTTGTCCGACACTTTCACTGAACTAATGTGACCCCCGCCCCCGCCCCCGCCCCCGCCCCCCGCGTCCCCTCCTACGAGTGAGCACCTTCGGGCAATACATAATTAGCAGATACTATCCGGTCAGATATCCACTCCGGAAGATTCCACAGCAGTCTAAAGTAGTACTTGCAGTCGTTTCCAACGAGATAGCGTGTGCGAGGGAACATGGCGGTGATGGCGTGTGTGTAGGCGTCCACCACCAGATGCGTCTTGGGGGACGCTACCTCGTTTGCGACTTTGTCAAAAACCGGAAGCACTACAAAATAGAGATGGCAGCATGTGTTACTGGTAAAAATATGCGTTATTCGCCGCTAGGTGCATCGAGTATTGTTAACACTAAACCTCCATAAAAGATACGGAGTCACTTGGTCTTTGCCAGCCTTCGATTTGTCGTGTTAAGTCTGGTATCAGTACACCTTATAGAATCTAGCTATCAGATTGGGCAATCACCGAATTGTAAAATTTCATACAATTTTGGTTTTCGGATATTATGACGTCATAATGTTTATGTTGACGACACTTGCTTGTCGGGGGTACAGGTGGTCCTGTCGTCTCTATACGCCGCGATTCGCTGTGCAGAGTTGTGTCCCTTGGGTTCGCCAGAAACCTATGATTGTGGGTTTGAATCACGGTTCGCCCCGATTATTTTTCTAGGTTTGTCAGCACCATGCATCACTTCGGGCTTCCCTCCAACATTAAGCTGACACGCCGCCATATAACTGTAATACTGTAAATAGCGGCGTTAAACCCAACTCACTCACTCACCTGCTTGTCCCGTCACAGTTGACCATGTCCGTACTTCGAGTTATCATACTGAAAGTCCATCCACAAGATAGATCTTATTGTCAAAATCAAATCAAATTTGATCCTTTCTCGACGCAAGAGATTCTTACTGGTTTGTCATGTCAGTAATGTCTTGAATAGATAAAAAAATGAGATGATGGTGCATCTTCATTGGACAAGACTCGCACCTCAAATACTCAAAAGAATATTTCTAAACAAACAAATATAATTTCAATATATCACGTATGTGTGTTTCATTATAATAAAGTTATTTCCCATCATTTCACTTCCTCATGTTTATACTGCTATCGTAGCAATACAAGATGCGAAAAATGCTCCTTTTGTATGGAATCATCAGTATAAATCGCATACGGGTCGAAGAAAAGGTACATGCCACATTTGTTATGTACTCTTTATAATTCTTAATATCCTGTGATTACAATCTTTCAGAAAAGGTGAAACATGTGATTAAAATATCAAAATCAACTTAACGATTAAACGCCCACCTGGTGAATCGTTATACATCAGTTAATTTGCTTTGCCTAAAAAGGTAGCGGAAGATACAAAAACAATAATTTTGTGCGTGATGTAGTTTTATGTGACCCCAAAATGAGGGTTGAAAAGGAGGGACATGTAGGCATCAATTTTCCCTGAAGATAAAACTGAAACAAGTAGAGGAGCAATTCGTGCCGTGTGATTTGCAATTGTTTGTGAATTTCCTTATATATGTGCTTCTGTGCACTCTTTATATACATACATGTACATACGTAACCATTAGTGTGCTAGGTCGCAATTGGCAACTATAATCCTCGGTTGAGTCAGTGAGTGAGTATGCTTTTACACCGCTTTTAGCAATATTCCAGCAATATCACGGCTGGGGACACCACAAATAGGCTTCACATATTGTACCCACGTCGGCATTCGAACCCGGGTCCTAGGCGTGACGAGCTAACGCTTTAACCACTAGGCTACACGACCGCCCCTCTTAGGTTGAGGACCGAGCATACAAAAGGAGCAGTGGTCCAGCGGGCATGTGTTATGAATGTCAAAGAAGTCAGCGAGCCTGAACACCCGATCCCGTTAGTCGCCTAGGCCTCTTACGGCAAGCATGTGTTGCTGAGGATCAATTCTCTACCCATGGCCAGATCCTAACGGGACTACAAATGTGAACGTCTGCTATAAATGCTGATATGATAGTAGTTTGTTTACCTTTCTGAACGTATCCATTTCCGTAATATCTCTGTACATCCGGGTCCGTCTGTTTAAAACTGTTCTCAAAAGATGTTTTCATATCATCGGTGTTCAGTATATTTGTTCGGAAGTAACCGGGTTCTAGTAAATGAACGGTCATGCCCTCCTTCAAAACTTCACGTCTGAAAATACAACACATGTCATTAGTACTCACTATCTGACAGACAGACAACTATCTATGTACCGAAAACAATCCGACAATACACTCTTGACAAAATCGTGAATGAGGGAATGGAGTTTTACGCCACATTTTGCGATATTTCAGCCATATCATGGCGGGGGGAACACGATAAGTGGTTTCACATGTACCCATTGTACCTATATGGGGAATCGAACTTTCACAAAATAGAACTAATAGTTTTCATCAGATAGAACAGAAGGCCCAAAGATTCAAACCTGAGACAATCTGTAAATCCTTCGACTCCATATTTGGACACAACATACGGCGCAAATGCTGCAGCAATCCTGCCGATTACGCTGGAGACATTGACTATGCGACCTTGACCTTTGCGTACCAGCGGCAGAAAGATTCTTGTGACGTCAATGACACCATACAGATTGATCGAGTTACAACGTTCATAGTCTTCCCTGGTCAACCATTCCGACAGTCCAAGTGCCCCGGTCACCCCTGCGTTGTTCACGACGGCCCACAGTCCTGTGCGATTAGGAAACAAACCATACCACATAAGGGACATTAGTGCTGATTCGGGAAAGGATACTGAACACAGGTCAGATAACTCCAGGGATTCAGGTTGATAAGACATTTCCCTTTGAAGATATCATAGGTAATTGGTGAAAAGGTGAACAGCAAGCCAGTGACGAAAATGTCTGTCAGTCTGTCATAATAAACATTCCACAAAGTGTCTCTGTTTCTGTCTTTGGGGTAACATTAGCAGAGGTAGCAGTAGTAGTAGTAGTAGTAGCATCAGTAGAATTAGCAGTAGCAGAAGTAGCAGTAGTAGGCGTAGCGTCAGTAGTACTAGTAAAGTAGCATCACTAGTAGTAGTTGTAGTAGAAGTAGCATTAGTAGAAATAAGGGTAGTAGACGTAGCAGTAGTAATGGTAGTGGTAGTAGTAGTAGTAGAAGTAGCAGCAGTAGTAGAAGTAAGGGAAGTAGTAGCAGCAGTAGTAGCAGGGGGTCATCTGTATTGGTGCATTTTTTAGTTAAATCATCGCCACTCCAAAGATTATTTCAATTATGTCATGTGACATGAATCGGAAAATTAATGCTTACCTTTATTTGGCGGAAGCTGCTTTTCTACAGTTGCGCGTGCTTTCACAATACTGTCAGGTTTGGACACATCCAGCGACAATGTCTTCAGTCTGGCAGACGACACTTTCCTCAGTTCGTCCGCTCCTCTTTCAGAGAAACATGCTGCAAACACGCTGAAGCCGAGAGAGTCCAGTCGTTTGGCCAGCTGGTTCCCAAAGCCCGTGTCGCAGCCGGTGATGAACACATAACGCTCCCCATATTTGCCGACAGTTGGAAGTCTCATCAATTCTTTCAGGAGAAAGAAAACCACCACGACCGCAGCTACAACGTACAGCCACACCATCTTGAAGACCTGATGTGATGAAAATTAAATATTATCTGTAATAATGGACATAATTCATAGTCTCATATGTTTGTAAGAATTACACTTATTAACATCATGAAAGCGAGGCTATATTCAGTGGGTAGATATACAGGGAGTGGGGAAATGACTGATAGAACCAAGGATTCATATGGTTCCCATGAAGCCAGGCGATTTTATTAAACTTGATTGTGAGAGACCATTTTGGACACAATGCCTCGAGTCTGATTGACTGAGTGCTTGAGGGTTGAATTGAGTGCGTGATCGAGTGAATTGGGTATTTGATTGAGTGTGCGTGGAGGAGTGATTCTGTGATTGAAAGATTGATTGAAAGATTTGAGTATGTGATTTCACGATTGTGAGTGAGTGAGTGAGTGTATGTATGATTGAGTACGTGATCGAATGAATGAGTGTTTAATTGAGTGCATGTGAGTGAGCGAGTCTGTAATTGAATGACTGAGTGAGGGGGTCAGTATGTGATTGATATATTGCTTGAATGATTGGGCGTGCAATTGCATGAGTGTGTGATTGCGTGAGTATGTGTGTGTGTATTTGTGTCAGTGGTTGAGTGTGTGATCGAGTGAATGTGTGCTTGGTTGTTTGATGACAAGCATCAACCAAGTCAGCGAGCCTGACCACCCGATCCCGTTAGTCGCCTCTTACAAGCATAGTCGCCTTTTAGTCGCCAAGCATGGGTTGCTGAAGACATATTCTTACCTGGATCCTCACGGTTCGTGTACTTGGTTGAATGTGTGAGGGAGTGGGTCTGTGATTGAATGAGTGAGTGGGTGATTGCTCGTGTGTGTGTATTGCGTCAGTGTGTATTGGGGAGTGAGTCTGTGATTAGGTGATAAAGAAGTGTGTGTGTGTGTGTGTGATTAAGTGATGACGTGTGTATGCTGATTGAGTGTGTGATTAAGCACGTTAGTGAGGGAGTATGTGATTGAGTGGAGGCGTCAAATGACCAAGTTGTCTCTAGGTTACCATTATGCCGAAGTTATTCTGCCTAAACATCTTCTAGAGCCAGTAGTGAGCTAGAGGAACCAGGAGATATTCACGAGCTGAAGCTACTAAACAACGCATTTGAAACCTTCACTCAGCAGAATATTGACACAAATCATGGCATATTTTGCAAAACTCTTTCGGTGAAAAACTCCAAAGCAAACTTCACTCAGTCACTCACTACCAAACCTGAGGATTCGACGTTAAACAAACTTCACTCAGTCACTCACTACCAAACCTGAGGATGCGACGTTAAGCAAACTTCACTCAGTCACTCACTACCAAACCTGAGGATGCGACGTTAAGCAAACTTCACTCAGCCATTCACTACCAAACCTGAGGATGCGACGTTAGGCAAACTTCACTCAGCCATTCACTACCACTTGCAAGCCTTTCTGGTATCAGGTAGGGAGGGAGTTCTCTGTCTTGATGCATGCACACTATGTGTCAGCCTCAAATACAGCTTATGAGCTCATCATAATCCCTAATACCCAAAAGTGATCACTATCATTATTGACGTTATTTTGCCACAAGTAAGTATTAATACTAAGAAGGTTATACCAGTAAGTATTAATCCCAAGATGCACGCAGTGATCAGTCCTGGCGATACGCCCATTGTGACGTGGTATGAAGACCTATAGATAGAAGCTCGTCAACAACGACACACAGATGACGAGGACACACATTCGGTCGTATCCCAGCACATTCGTACACACGAGTATGCATGAGGACAGGTTCTGATGTGTCTGAATACATAGTATACAAAACATCACGATTACCAGTTGTGTCACATGTGAATTCCTGTGACAGTTGTGACCGTTACAAGGCATACTACTTACAATGTATTGGAGTTTAGCCGCTAACGTATTTCTCAGCTGTGACACACTTTCAACAGCCAGGTAGGAGGTCGAGTCAACAACACACGCTCGGTAACTAAGAAACCTTTGGACTCCGGCTGCCTAAGATATCTTTTCACTGAGGGGACGTGATAGCCGCATATGTACACCCCCCGCCCCCCACACACACACTAATAGTGTCAGTTGTCCCGCTACAGCTATTATTCCCTCAATCGTTTTGCAGTCACTCGCCTATGGCGTGCCAGTATCATGTAATCGTGGGTTCAAATCTCAAATTTGACCCGAGTAATGTTTATTGGTTTGTCAGCACCGTACCTGTGTCCGCTGTAAGTGGTACACGTCTAAGACCATCATCACGCCAGCCTTTACTCAAGTAGCAAGCTGACACGCCGTGGTTGGACTGAAATACTGTTCAATGGCGATAAAACCAACTCACTGACATATTGTAATGTTGTAATCTTTCACATGTATACGATATGCAACTCTACACTAAATAGGATAGTATGTAACGGTTCATCCAACTATCGATGCACTGGGTTTTAGCGTACGGTGGTATGAGGACAAAACATCGTTGTTACTTCGAAATGTCATTAATCATATCCCCCAACTATAATATATAATGAAAGTCACCTCGTGTAATTCCGGACGATTTCCTTTGCAATCTGTTGAAGCAGGGACACGACATGCCTGTTAGGCTGACAATATGTCGCTGCTTATCGGTAATTATTGTTAGACCTCAGGGAAAACGTGAACATTGTGAATGTAAGACACGATAAAAAGACGTTCCAAAGAGGCTCAGTTTCAATGTTTCAATGTTGAAGAAAAAAAATACTTACTTAGTTTTTGTGCGTGTTGGAATGAATGTTGTTGAGCCACCCACGGACGTATGCAGTGAATCGACCGTTATCAGAAGTAGGGCAGTGCTGTTGTATTCTGGTGTAACTACACAAGTTTTACGAATTTGTCAGAATCTCCACGTACGCGTCCTTCGCAAACAGTGTTCGAGACTAACTATGTTATCCAGTGGTCAGTAATACCTATGCTTGTAATATACTGAACAACAAAAGTTCCTGTGACATTAAATAAGATTTAATGCAAAGTTAAGTTTTTTACCAAATCTGAAACAATTTCGGTTTGCAACAGATAAAGTACTCCTGTAAGTGTTTAAATGGTTTAATTTTCAGAAAATGCGTGATTTCATAAAAAATAACATGAACATGCCAAAATGTCAATTTACAAATCAATAGCGTGTGTGTCCACCTCTGGTTGCGATGCAAGCGACACATCTTCGTCTCATGAAATGGACCAGGCGTCACACAAAGTCCTGTGGGATATCTGTCAATATCTGCTGGAGCATGTTTCGAAGTTCCTGGATTGTCTGTGGAACACGTGGTTGACGTCGAAGGCGCCGATCCATCTCATCCAACATGTGCTCGATTGGTGAGAGATCAGGGGAGCGACCCGGCCAGGGAATGACATTCACGTTGTTTTGTTGAAGAGAATCCTGAACAAGTCGAGCAATAAGAGGCCCGGCGTTGTCATGTTGAAAGGTAATGCCTGGGCCATGACGACGCTAAAACGGTAGAACAACAGGGCCGATGATCTCGTCGCGGTAGCGCTGTCCATTGAGATTTCCCTCTACCACTATCAAACGGGTCCTCTGTCTTGCTGTAATCCCACCCCATACCATAACGCTGCCGACCCCGAACCGATCTTCTTCCATGACACAATGATTGACGTAACGTTCACCTCGACGTCGGTACACTCGAATCCGTCTATCGCTGTGGCTGAGGTGAAAACGAGACTCGTCAGTGAATAGAACTTGTCCCCACCGCATGCGTAGACGCTGTCTGCACCACTGTAGACGTGCTTGACGGTGGTTTCCTGTCAAAATGGGAGGTCTGGCGGGTCTTCTGGCGACAATCCCTGCACATCTGAGGCGACAAAGTACGGTTTGTGAAGATATTCGTCGAAGGCCAGGGATGCTTCTTGCAGTCACTGTTGCTGGCTGGAATCGATTTCGTAGATGTGTTGTTCGAATCCAGTTGTCTTGTCGATTATTGGTTACGCGTGGCCTGCCACACCGAGGATGGTCTCTGACTGCATTCGTCTGTTGCCAACGTTGCCATAAACACCAAATGGTGTTTCTGTGGACGTTTAATTGTCTTGCAACATCACGTTGACTCGATCCTGCTTCAAGCATACCAATGGCTCGCAGACGCTCATTTTCGGACAGGCGTGGCATTTCGTAATGTTGAATAATTGCGTAATTTTGTTGTTTTTCTGAGTGGTTGTTGTCAGCACGATGCTAAACAATGCATATGGAATCCCGTTAACGCACATGTTTTTATACCCATTCTTGGGTAGTGAAATGCACGGGGCTTGCATAAAAGCCAACCTTTGCATGGAATGCATGCTTTTCCGTAGCAGTTCCGTTTTTGTGACTTGATTCCATACAGGTTCTACAATATTGAAAACCAAACTTTACTTGTCTGAAAAATACACTAAAATATTGGTGTCACAGGAACATTTGTTGTTGAGTATACTTCAAGTCTCAAGTATCCTTAATTACTGCACTTGCTGTGTGAGAGGCACACCCGTGCTAGTGGGTGACACTAAAGTAGCGCCGCCTCACATACGACATATCTGTCCTTACATGTCATGCCGTGATATAGCTGAACCATTGCTCGACGGCGTGAATACCTTACTAACCCACTCCTACAACGTCCGTCTCGTAACGTGTTTCCAAAGTATGGCTTTCAGAATAGTTACTAGATTGACACAGATGCGAATTGTGATTTTGTTAAAGCTGTCATCTTTGATGTGAAGACGACTGGTATTGACTTTGCTTTGTGGTCGATTTGATCTGAGGACGATTCCGTTGGATATTACATCAATGTCATGCCAACATCCCTGCATGTGAAGTCTCACCTCAGTTGGTGAACTAGTTTGTGAGATGCAAGATGTTTCATTTAAAACATCCTTAACAACGGCCAATGTTGAGTTCGTCTAAAACGGGAAACCACTGTTCAAAGTTTCGGATTTATCGATACAATTCTCAAAAACAATTCCTAAAGAATCATGGTGTAAAACCTTCTCCAAGACTGCCATGTTCATTCCTTCAGACAGACAGAGTGTTTCATTGTTGGTGGTCCCGCGGCCCTGAGTACAATCTTACACACATTGCCAATGGTGTGCGGACAGAAATTTTAAAGGTACATCAATCATGAATTCTTTTAAGTTACTTTACATTAATCATTAATCAATTGAATCGCCTTTAAAAAACCCTTGGAAATACTAATGGATATCGCTAGGAGTAGATCATAAATTGGCATCAAGCTACAAATCCACATGATTCTACCCTGATGGAAATCTACGCTACTATATCCCATCATGAACGGACATCAATTGTGGAATTTTAAATTTCTTTTAATAAAAATGGGTAAACCTGTTTATATAAAATCTACATGCTTCTGTCTTGATGGATAACGATGACAGTATATCTGTAACAACATATTTCTGCGTCACCCGTAGAAGGGACACTCTAGCAAGAAATGATATTCATCTTCGATCTTACATTATCACAAATTAGGTATCTTGAATCATACACTGATTTACTATGGCGCTGCATTTGTATTTTCAAACCATGTGATAAACATCGTGATTAAGCAAGTATTCTCATAAGATATTTATCAAAATTTGATGTTATATGTAATTCAGGCTCAATTAATATTTTATACGACCCATAATGTCTAAGAAATACAGAAGTATTTGTCAATGATGCCAAGTTTGAATTGAATATAAATGCATCTGCTACGGAACATACTCATAAAATAAGATTTATAATATTAATGCTTTTATTTTTGTGTATCGCCGTGACAACACTCATTTTCTGTTGCAGCAGTGTTTCTCCCTTCCCGTGAACGTACAACACTTACATCCATCTTTATCACTGCATCTTTACAATGTACAAAGCGGTAATCAGAAACCTTTTCATTGCTGATTTAAACATAGTCAATGAAACAGTTATTCTAAAAAAATGAACATTCAAAGACTCGGAATGACAAATGATTTCTGTTGAGATCATAAGATATTTGAATTGGTGTGATATGCTTCATAATATATCAATAATATAGCAAAAATAAATAATCATTCATTCGAAAATCTGAATAAATACTTCACTTAAATTCTGTTACTTAACTTCAAAATATAAAATATCTTCACTTGTTTAGTCATATTTCTCCCTATTGCACGACACCAGATTCTATCAGATGCTTTAGCTGCCTGTCTGAATATCCCAGAATTCCCTGCAGCACTTCCTGTGTGTGTTGCCCAAGAGTTGGAGGGGGGCGTGGCACCACAGTCTGGGACTCACTGTACCTCACGGCCGGTCCTGGCAATGCACAAGAGAAATACATTGTTTTTCATTTCATTTCAAGATTATCATGTAAGACCGAAATGCGATTGCACACTCGTTGCTTATACCTTGTAACCGTTGCGATACAAACAACATGTGTTTGGAGATAAGAACATGGTGTCTGAGCGAATGATTGCCATCTTGCCATAAATCAGCACACAATAACATATTTGATCATATGAACCTCATCTACTATGAAAAGAGACACCATACCCAGGTTACTTAGCTTGCATGGTATGTTCGTGAACTCGCTATAATACATACATCCAGTAAGGTGAACTTTACCTGGAAGCCTGATCGTCCCGGCTGTAGGGTGCTGCAATTCCTGTATCATCCCGTTGTGGACCACCTGGACAGAGAGCTATATTACAGTTTTTCCACTAACGTCCCATTTTTTAATATCATTCCCATTTCCCCTAAAACCGGGCATTTTATAAAATAAGTTAATGTGTAAGATTAATGTCAGTTAGCCTTTTATGATGGATAAGTTCTGATACTCACACACATAAACGTGCCTTAAAGACATTAGGAAGGAGGAATTTTATCTTTGTTCCGTAAAATTACTTTTGTCCTTTTGTCCAAAAGGTTCATCACCGCTGCTTTGACGTCACACGTCATCGTTCTAGTCGAAATGGGTTCCAGCTAGATCTAACTTTATGTTTAGGAACAGATGGAAGTCTGACGGAGAATAAGGTGGACGCTGAAGGAATACAAAGCTACACTCGTGGATTGGAGCCAAGGCAGTGACTGATTTGTGAACTGTCGCATGTTTCTGGTGATAGAGCACACTCTTTCTCAGATTCACACGTCTCTTAGTCGTAATTTCATCCCGTAATTGCCTCCAAAGTACAGGATAAGATGCCCTGTTTACTGTCTGGCACTTTGTCCACCATGATGACACCCTCGGCAACAAGGAGGCCATAACCTTTCCAGCTGGCCTGTGTTTGCATTCTTGTTTTGGTGGTGGTGATATCAAATCCTTCCACTGTTGTTTGGACTCGGCTAGAAGTGGTGACCCACGGTTTCATATGTAGTCACAAATCGTTTCTGAATCAGCTTCAACAGACCTAGATTATCACGAGATATGTTATGCCTTGTGCGCTTTTGAAAAGACGTCAGACGTTTTGGAACCCCAAGAGCTGATACCCCTCTTCATTTCCAAGGTTTATGTGATTATGTACTCTCTCCGTGTAATTATCTGCTGAAATAACAATATAACGAGTCATTCGCCGGTCATCAGATATATCCATATCGTGGATTCTCTGGATCACAGACCTTCCATGACGGGGGTCGTTTTCAAAGCTCATCCAGCCGCGCTTTACGTATTTACAGTGGCTTAGGCAGGGGCTTCCTTTCCTAGTGTAGTACTCATATCTTCATGGATAGATTTTGGTGTTAAGCCTCTTTTCACTTGATCGCTAATAGTGTCCATGTTCCAAATGTCACAGACCCGTGATTATATGTCTGACTTGTCACAGCGAAACAATTTGCTAAAAACACTTACGGTGTTTGGATATACCTATATGACATCATGTAATGTCCACAACAAAGGACTTAACTAGTACTAGCACCTTATGTGTGAGGCTCAGAACTTATTAAGCAATCCATTTCCATAGATGTGCGATGTGCTTGCAAGATTTAACCATGTACTCGACTGGAGAGCATCATCCACATTTAAAATTAGTGTATGCCCAGTGTGACTTATGGCGTACATGTGGGTCCATATGTAGGAAAATAATCAATATTGGCATGTTTGCACTTTCACCTGGGGGTCGGAGAAGACTTGCTGTATGTTGTTGATAGGACCGTATGGTATTCCTGACCCCTCCAGCACCTGCATCCACTGTGAGGTGGTCTTCGTCTCAAACCTTGATCACAATGCAGCCGGAGCGTTAACTAACGTTATATACTAGTAGCTAGTACATGTGAGCTTTGTATATTCTTTTCTTTGCGTTACGTAGATGTGGTTATATCAACCAGGAGCATTTGTTTAATAAGCACTTCATTTGCCTTCAACCCAAACTTATCTCGCAGAAATGAACCTCTTTTGAAACTGCATAAGGATAGATTTTCCTGAGACACATTTTGTTGCATGAATCATGTAGTAGTATGCAGAGAACGTAAGAACGGTATTTAACTGAATGTGTATACGATTTGATAAAAACCAAGAGCACGGGTATGGAGATGGCAAACCACGTTTCATGGACAGGGGTAAAAACATTATTCGAACCCAAGATCGATGGATCCTGATACGACTAAGGCAACTCTACATATACACAGCTAGTTATTGTGGGAGGAAAGCCCGAAGTGATGCAGGTCTCAGACGTTTACCACTTCGGTGAAACCCACGGGGACGGTAATGGTGCTGACAAACCTAGAAACATAATCGGGGCGAACCGGGAATCGAACCCACAATCATAGGTTTCTGGCGTGCCCAAGGGACGCAACTCTGCACAGCGAATCGCGGCGCATTAGACGACTGCGCCCCCGTGCCCCCTCAGACAAAGAGAGTTAAATTAAAGTTAATTATAAGAAAAACCATAAAGTTTGAAATGCCTGTAGGGAGGTGGATATGGTTCTGTAGATACTGAGAAAGCGAGGTAGCCAAAATGAAGTTACTAGACGGGTACAAGCACTACGCCACTACACCCCCTTTCGTCTAACTCATCCACAGAACCCCCAGCATTACCTGTGTCCCAGTAAAGGCAGCAATATGTCTCTGTTTGCCACTCTCACTTTGTTATCTTGAAACCTCTCGTCCTCCAACAACTCTGGTAGTTCCATCCTCTGCAAGAGAGGTCTTATATGTCATCCGTCGATGCATCACTGACGCCAAAATAAAGACAACGTCCCATTTAATAAAATTAGTTGTATCCACGACTTTATCCACACTCATTGTTCCTAGTGCTAGTATCTGTTATGGTGACAAACTATCAAACGGAGTTTCTGACAACCTTAGTACGACAATGCATAACAGGTGTCTGTGTTCTCCTCACCAAGGCCCACTTCACAATCTCTTGTGCGCCCCAGGTTTTGCTGGTCGTGGGGTTGACTCCCAATTCGTCACAATAATAGTATAATGTTTTAGAAAATCACAAAAATATCTATATGTATGGTCGTGGATTTGACTTGGGAAATTAGCTACTACCGCCTCACCTGACACAGAAGCTGAAACTGTTTGTCGTTTCCTGCTCCCACCATAAAATATCCCCCGTCCTTGGTCTTGAAAGCCTGAAATAACATCAGCAAAAGATTGTGGAAGACTCGGTGGCTGAGTGGGTTAGATCGCTGACTTTGTGTGCTGGCAGTAAAGTACCTCACTCTGGGAGTGTGGGTTCGGACCCTGGAAGGGACTCAACTCAAAAAGTACAAGAATCTGTACTTTACTAAGAAAGTGCTATCCCAAAAATAACATTTGTTATCATCAGCATCTGATCAACCAGTCACTGAAACATCAGATCAAACGGTCACTGAAATTAACAGTAGAAATTGACACTGAAACATCAGTACAACCAGCCACTGAAACATCAGAGCAACTGGTCAAAGTATATGGTTCAATCATTTTGAATCGGAATACAATAATATAGAACATTCCCCAACCAATCCTCTATGGAACACTGCTTTCATGTGCTATTTTATCGTCCGATCCAAGTGTGTAAGTAGGTAGCACTTACCTGGTACGGTACAATGCTCTCATGTGCTGTTCCATACCGTTTCGCCTCCATCCCAGCATTCAGGTAGTTCGATGCGATATTCACAAGCGAGGCCACCTACGTAAAGGTTCAGGGACATGTTGTAGCTGACAAGTACACGTGCAGCAAAGGAAATATAAAGACAGAATAAAAAAAAAAATTACGGCCGAAAAAGTTTGATTTCATTTTCAGGTATGTACTTCCGTTCCTATAAACAGTATGTTTTTGATTTATGAACACTGTTTTGTTCAGTCAATAAAGTGTTCTATTTGTCTAATCCTGCCACTAATTTAACAATTTGTTAATTGCATTTATTTAGGAATATATTAAGCAAATGTTCAAATATACAGTGCATTCACATATAATGGAGGCCAGACAGTCCCAGCAAATTTGAATCAAGTAAATCAGCTCACGATGTGTGTCAATCTTGCTGTTACTGGGTAGCCTAATTACACAGAGACTTGGTTCACAGTTTCACACAGGGCATTGATCCCAGCATCGGGATACAGACCCCTTATTTCCCCCGATCATGGAACATGGGTTCACCCTGAAACTTTAAACAGCAGATCGAATTTCAGTTCATTAGACCGTAAGATTCTGTGTTGCGTTCTATAGAAATGTCTGTCAAATCGGCACCTTAATAGCGGTTAACAGAAGCTCCACTTGTGGAAAAAAAGGTAAATTTAGATGCAAAAAGGAAGGGCACCGGTAAACCTGAGTGGATAGGAGGTTACAGTCGATGTGTTGACCTCTCTCAGTTAACTGACGGTGTTGTAGTGCAACCATGATGGCACCAAAAGCGTACAGTCCTGTTGACAAGTCCGTCATAGCCACGCCAAGTCTGCAGGGGTCCCCGTCACGTGGTCCCGTGACATTCATCAGGCCTCCTACACCTGCGGCGATGGCGTCGTACCCAGCTCGGGATCTGTAGGGTCCTGTCTGACCATATCCTGTAATCATAAAGCAATATTTAACCCTAACCCTAACCCTAAACCCAACCTTGACCCTATAACCCTAACCCGAACTCTAACCCGAACCCTGGAACCCTCAATATGTCAAGCAATGATTATTTCTGTCAACATTGGTACAGTGTAGGAACCATTAATGTAGTTCCCTGATCATGCTTTCAAGATGGCAAATGGTTTTCCGAGATTGACAAAAGTTGATCTCCATCTCTTCTCATTAATACGTTTTAGTGGTACCATATCCTCGTTCAGTATACATATTAGATAGAATATGTCTTACCTGTGATTGAGCAGTATACCAGCTGAGGGACGAGAGCTTTCATTTCATCATAACCAAGACCCATCTCCCCAAGCTTCCCTGGCAGGTAATTCTCAATCAGAACATCACAGGAACCGGCCAACTGCTGGACAATCTCAACACCTTTCTGTTTCTTCAAGTCTACTGCTATACTCTGCAAGACAGAACAGAGGCACCAGGAGAGACCATCTCAACACATGTCTGTTTCCTCAGGTCCACTGCTATACTCTGTAACATAGAGAAGAGGCACCAGGAGAGACAATCTCAACACCTTTCTCCAAGTTTACTGTTATACTCTGTAACAAGAGCAGAGACACCAATTTGGACGATGGACAATCTCAACACCTTTCTGTTTCCTCAGGTCCACTGCTATACTCTGTAACACAGAGCAGAGGCACCAGATGACAATCTCAACACCTTCCTCCAAGTTTACTGTTATACTCTGTAACAAGAGCAGAGACACCAATTTGGACTATGGACAATCTCAACACCTTTCTGTTTCCCCAGGTCCACTGCTATACTCTGTAACACAGAGCAGAGGCACCAGATGACAATCTCAACACCTTCCTCCAAGTTTACTGTTATACTCTGTAACAAGAGCAGAGACACCAATTTGGACTATGGACAATCTCAACACCTTTCTGTTTCCCCAGGTCCACTGCTATACTCTGTAACATAGAGCAGAGGCACCAAGGAGAGACAATCTCTACACACTGTTTCTCAGATCTACTGCTTTTCTCTGTAACACAGAGTAGAGGCACCAAGATGGACGATAGACAATATCAACACCTTTCTGTTTGTCCAAGCCTACTACTATACTTTGTAACACAAGATGCAGAAGATGCAAGAGAGACTACACATTTTAAACAGACCTTTTTGTTTCTGTTGACAGATAGGAAGTACGCACTCTCTGTGCCTTTGAAAGGGGGTCCCCAGCTCCTACTGTCATCTCCTGCACCTGTAACAATAGGAAGTTAATGATAAAGTGAGTGAATAAGAAGAAAGCGGATGTCCGTTGGCGGCAGTGCGCATGTGTTCGATGAGGTTGTTAAGTTCGATGGGTAGATGAGCGAGTGGAAATATCAGTGGAGTGGTGGAACGTCCAAGTGAACAGAGAAAATGATCTTTAGTTTGTCGTGTATCAATCACTCTCAACGCAGGATACTACTCATTTACATACAATTTTCTATACAATCTATCCACTACCTATGTGTAAACGAGTATGGCTAGGGTTGTTCCATTTCGCAAATATGACTATTAAAGGAACTACGATTAGATGTGCGTGTATTTGACCAGACTCACCTGGTCGTTCCACTTTGATCACATCTGCTCCAAGGTCGGCCAACAACATAGAACAGTACGGCCCTGCTAGAACCCTGGTGTAGAACAAGGTGTAGAACATGACACACATCAAATTCGCCGGGCCTGCTAGAACATCACAACAATACGGCCCTGCTGGGACACCACATAGTACTAGTACGACCCTGCTGAAAGATCACACAGTAAGGCCCTGCTGGAACATCGCAAAGTAGGACCCTGTTAGAACATCTCAAGGTACGGCCAAGCTAGAACATCACACAGTACGGCCCTGCTAGAACATTACACAGTACGGCCCTGCTAGAACATTGCACAGTACGGCCCTGCTAGAACATTGCACAGTACGGCCCTGCTAGAACATTGCACAGTACGGCCCTGCTAGAACATTACACAGTCCGACCCGACAGAACCTTGTAACGAGGTGTACATCATAATACATATCACACAATACGGCCCAACTAGAACATCACACAGTACGGTACTACTAGAACATCACACAGTATAAAGCGGGCAGGTGACGAACTCATCAAAAAGTCCTTTACCTTCTGTTATGACAGACTATACATTGTATCACGAAGATCTATGAATACAGACATAATGCGCTGACTTCACGTTCCGGACTGGAATATCCTTTGTTCCTGCTATGCAACGGCGACCTGTAAAATGTCAGTACGAGCAACGCCGATCACCTAATCTCCATTTTGGACAGCTCTTACTGACGTTTGGACATATACAAGCGTACATACGTATAAGCATAACGACATTTGGATGCACAACACATATTCTTCTAATTAGTGAGTGAGTGATTGAATATGGTTTTACGCAACTTTAAGCAATAATCCAGCAATATCACAGCGGGGGACATTACAAATTGGCTACACATTGTACCCATGTGGGGAGTCCAACCCGGGGCTTCGGCGTGAAGGGCGAACGCTTTAACCACTAGGCTAGAACACCACCACTCTTCTGATAAGTGGAAATACAATAACTTGTCCCAATCTGCACTTTCATCTCCATGTTTATATACCTGGTGAGATCTAGAATTCGTATTCCTTCCAGTGGACTGCTTCGCTCCGACTGCTGTGATGACGTGGTCAAGAACTTTCTTGTAACTAAATAACCAGAACATTCACTGCATCAGTTGAACACAGATAAGACATGAATGGAAGAATGCTGATGCTAATGTTCATCACTGACCTTTGAACCTTCTTCTACACTTCAATATGAGTTTCTAGAATTTATGAAATCATCATTGTCTGAAGATAAATCATAAACGCTAAGATCGGGAGCAATTTATTTGATTTTTTGCCACTATGAAAAAATAAAGCAAACCGAATGTATGCATGTTGACTTGATAAAAAGATCTGTTCGTTAAACAAAAGTAATGACAAATAGGTTGACGATATTATCATAAACAACACAAGTTGCCCAAACAATACATAGGTGATCATGCACGTTGAGATAAGTTAATTAAGTCAGGCAAAAACTAAATACTCTGTCGAACAAGATATTGCACTTTCACTGCAGAGTGAGTGGGTCTGGTTTACAGTCATTAATGTGAAAGAAAAGAATGCGGAAAGGCATTATGCTATTAGCTTGTATTTCATTTTTAATTCGCAAATTAAGATGCTAAATGAAAACAATGATATAAACTGTAGAGAGTATATATTTTTACCGTTTCGCCGATTGGTGATGATAAATATTTCGGTGAGGCCTCGAGATGCCACGTGTCCAAAACTACAGAACTAAACGAATAATACGTTTCCACGTACACGTACCTGCTGCAGGTTATGAAATCAAGAAACAATCATAAAACTGTTGGCCTTAGCATGCAATTATTCCAGAATATGAAATAGAAAATGTTTTTATTGACATGTAAAAACTGGTTGGCATTCCTACTTCATGCCAACCAGTATGAAAAATATATTACTTTGTGTGGCAGTTATAAACTTGTGATCATGGCGATCGAATTCCGTGTTATTTTGTGTGACCTATTTATGGTAAAGTGGTCATTCTTAATGTGCAGAATCCTCTCAGTTCAGCATATGTGTAGCCTCACACAAGACATTTTATGAGCGCTATATTCAGCAAGAGTTCTCTCCCCTTCTTCCCCAATTTTGTGATCACATAACAGTAGTTTCCATCGACACCAAAGCTAATCACACAAACAATGATTTTATATCCAGACTTTAAGATAAGTGCCTACCGAAGCTACATCTGCCTCCGTTGTGTCGATGCAGTAACTGAACGCCGCAGGTACTAACAAGCTGTGCGATCCTGCTGCACTGTGACCCAGTCATGGTGGTGTGGCGGTTTCAATCACAGTTACCTCCCTTAGATAACGGACTGCGGACTCTCTACTGCGTTTACAAAATGTTACATGCCTTCCGAACAGTTTTATTCCATCACGTTATTCAAAGTGTTTATGAAGCACTGTAATTGATTTGTTAAATATTTAGACTGTCACAATATAACAACAGACGAAAAACTGAAGAATGAAAATGTAAACTTAATTATGATGCATGTGACATATGAAAATATGATAAGCATCAGATAAAGGGAGACAGATCTTGAAAGACTGTGAAGATCCTAATGAAACAGAACCATCTGACTGTGATCATGTTGAGAGTTCTGATGAGGAGGTTGTTGATGTAACAACAAGCGAGGACACTGATGAAACTGAGGGATATAGTGATTCTGTAAAAGAGTTCTCTCCCCTTTTCCCCCAATATAGTGATCACATAACAGTAGTTTCCCTCGACACCGAAGCTAATCACACAAACAATGATTTTATATGCAGACTTTAAGATAAGTGTCTACCGAAGCTACATCTGCCCCCGTTGTGTCGATGCAGTAACTGAACGCCGCAGGTACTAAAGTACACATGGAAATGAAAAAAACCTGTTTTGCTGGATTTAATAATCGACACAAAGCATTACGTAGATGTAAATACGAAATAACAAAACAACTGGAAAAGTACTAGTCTGGATTTGCTAGTTTTATCTCAGTGCTCAATACAAAATGTACTTTACAGGAGGTAATTTGTAGGCACTTTCAACATTCAAAAATAAAACTAAGTCCAAATTGACATGGCAGAAACAGGCTATAGGCATTATGCAAATTAGCCTGGAAAAAAAGTTATATATCAAAACAACAATAAAAATAACAGCTATGTTTATGTACATAATAATAATGACATGTAAGTTGTTGTTTGAGAAGGGAATATGTTACTTTTACGTTCTGATATTTTGACGATGATTCACTATCCCACAATGCCACTCACAAATCACTAACCATTGACAAATCACATGCACGTGGGTTTCAAAGCACCTGTTTTCACCTGTCGTCAAGGTGTCATAAGTCATGGACATTCACCTTGATCTTCTAACACATGGTTATGCTCAGTTTCACAATAGTCTGTTTTGTTCATATTTTTACACACTTTTACGTGTAAAAAGACATAAAAACCTTTGATACGCTGTATTTGTGCCAAGGCCCAATTAGTACTAGTTAAGTTGTTTGAATATTTATATATTTTGAATATTAACTGCATTTATTCAAAATCTGAGATCGAAAAAACAGGTTTTTTTCATTTCCGTGAGTACTTTAACAAGCTGTGCGATCCTGCTGCACTGTGACCCAGTCATGATGGTGTGGCGGTTTCAATCACAGTTACCTCCCTTAGATAACGGACTGCGGACTCTCTACTGCGTTTACAAAATGTTACATGCCTTCCGAACAGTTTTATTCCATCACGTTATTCAAAGTGTTTATGAAGCACTGTAATTGATTTGTTTATGGAGCACTGTAATCGAGTTGTTTATAAAGCCTACCTTTAATTATTACATGAAGATGGGTAGGTCCTCGCAAATGAGGGTGATTTTCAGAGAAATCAATCAATCATCGATTAGAGGTATTCATGTCTGGCGTCAACTTGTTCATGTTCGAAAACTTATTAATTGGCAAACTGAGCCGCTGTAACGTAAGTTAACACGCGTGGCCCACGTACAACTGACATTCTAACACTCGCCAATGTTGGTTTATAAAAGTGTTAACTGGCATTTGTTAAAGTTAATGAATTAAATGTAACGATATGGGCATATTTTTGCATGTTGTTTTGCATGTTGTTTAAGTGTAAGTGATACAAATATACTAAATCTGAATGGTAGAAGCGTGCTGTTTTATACAATCGGATGTGCCGTGAAATGGTCGCTTGTTTCCTGTTGATACACTTGTTCTGGGTTACAGCCGCTATAAGTGTCGAAGGTGGTTAGGGATGGGATCTTGGGACGTTTTTAGTAAATTCGAGTATGAATAAGAAAGAGAATAACCAACACGAAATATATTTACAGTTTTTTCAATATGAGAGTGAGTGAGTATGGTTTTACGCCGCTATCACGGCGGGGAACACAGAAGTGGGCTTCACACATTTTCAATCTGATCTCTGAAGGCAAAACTGATACATTACACCCATTTAGTGGTTGAGTGTGCAAGGGAGTGAGTCTGTCAAAGGTGGCAAACGTCTAAGACCAATCTCACGTGATATAACCGAAACACTGCCCTACGGCGCCAACTCGCCCTTCGCCTAGTAACGTGTTTCCAACGTATGTTCTTTTGAACAGTAACTGCATTGACACAAATGTGAATTGTGATTTTGATAAAGCTGTCATCTCCAGCCATCAATTTGGGATAGTGTGGTTTTTGTATTGACAATGTTATGTGGTCTGTTTGATGTGAAGATGATGCCAATTAGATATTACTATATTGTCCTGCCAACTTCCTTGCATATAAAATATCGCCTCAAATGGTGAAATAGTTTGAGATGCAAGATGTTTTATTTCAAAACATCCTTTAACAAGGGCCAAAAATAACATTATGGAGTCTCAAATAACATATAATAACTATCATCCGTACAACGTTTCTGGTTCATCACTGTTATTCTCAAAAACAATGTATCATGGTGTAAAACCTACTCAAAGTGTGCCATGCTCCTTCCTTCAGCCAGTTCGGAGGAGAGAATGGACAAACGACGGACAATGCACATAGCTCAAAAGCTCAATTGGACCGACAGTCTTGGGAACAGACACACAAAACGACCTTAGCTATGACTATTGTAGGTTTATGTTGAAGTCGTCTAGGTACAACAGTTGTAACTACAGTCGCTTTGTACAAGTGGTCCCCGATGAGCTGACAATACGCAACAATATGCGACGCAAATTTTGAACGATTTGGTTGAAACAAAAAACAGTCATGTATGTACATGTATTTGTGTAAATTCACAAATTTGTTGCAGGCAGTACCAGCTTACCAGATTGGAGCTCATGTGTAAACACCGACAGACTCTACAAAAGTCCATAGCATGGATGTGCATTGCTTCTGTTTTTCATGCATGTTTGTCATGTATTTATTTATGTAAATAATAAAGTTGCACAAATCGATCTATCATCACATATATGATAGATTTATTGAACTGAAATCTTGAATACAGCAAACATATTAGGCTCGATTGAGTAAGGAAGTACGATGGAAATCATACTGCAGGGCCCAATGTGTTCAGAACCAGTAGGACGTTGATCAGCAGATCTCATTGTTATTTGCTGGTAATATGGTAGTCATAACAGCCAGAACAATCGAAACAGGCACTTGTAAAACCTTTTCATCTGATGCAAATGTCAATAAGCAAATGCACAAGAGATATAAAGGCCATGGTTCACACTAATTACACTTCTCATCACATTAATGGGAAACCAATGGAACGAAATAGCAATGAGGCTGCCATGAGAACAATTTAGTCGATTTCCATGGGTGAGAGACCTTTCAATACAATACATTCAGTTACAGCTTTATAACCTTTGTCATTTCATTTTGATTAAATTGAGATAACACTCAGAAGTACTGTTCAAAGGGGCATTTTACCCAGCCACTCATGTTTGCTGCAACAGTCGTACTGTCCAGAGACAGCTTCCTAATGTATTGCAGCATACAACACCGAACGTAACAGCGTACAATGCAGAATAAACAGAAACCTCTTCATGGCTGATGATAAACATGGTAAAAAGAAATTATTCCACAATAATGAACTTTTTTATAGACCCATAATGACTAAAGCTTTCTGTAAAAATCCTGAGATATTTGAATTGGTGTGATATGCTTCATAATGACTAAAAAAATAATTATAAATAATCATTCATTCGAAAATCTGGATAAATAATTCATTCATATTCCGATAAATAAACTATCAAACTATCATAAATTATCTTCACTTGTTTAGTCAAATTTCTCACTATTGCACAACACCAGTATCTATCAGATGCTTTAGCTGCCTATCTGAATATCCCAGAATTCCCTGCAGCACTTCCTGTGTGTGTTGCCCGAAAGTTGGAGGGGGGCGTGGCACCACAGTCTGGGACTCACTGTACCTCACGGCCGGTCCTGGCAATGCACAAGAGAAATACATTGTTTTTCATTTCAAGATTATCATGTAAGACCAAAAGGCGATTGCACACTCGTCTTTCATTTCAAGATAATGTGTGGTCAATGTGCGCATGCACATTCGTTTAGTATACCATGTACCCATATACCAACACCAACATTGAAGATAAATCAGCGCACAATAACATATTTGATCACATGAACCTTCCCACTATGAAAAGAGACACCATACCCAGGTTACTTAGCATGCATGGTATGTTCGTGAACTCGCTATAATACATACATCCAGTAAGGTGAACTTTACCTGGAAGCCTGATCGTCCCGGCTGTAGGGTGCTGCACTTCCTGTATCATCCCATTGTGGACCACCTGGACAGAGAGCAATATTAGAGTTTTTCCACAACAGTATTCCACTAACATCTCATTTTTTATATCATTCCCTTTAAGAAACACCGGGCACTTCATAAAAAAATGTTAATGTGTAAGATTTATGTCAAGTAGCCATCTATGATTGAAAAGATCTGATGCTCATATAGAAAATCTTGACCTAAAGATTTATTTTTCATCATAATCCAGTTTCGTAAAAGTCATTCTCTTATCCAAAAATCGTTCTCCACAGTCTTCGCTCGAGTCGAAATGGGTTACGGCTGAAGCTTTCTTAATGTCTGTGAACAGATGGAAGTCTGACGAAGAATAAGGTGGGTGCTGAAGGAATTCAAAGTCTCACTCGTGGATTGGAGCCCAGGCAATGACTGATTTGAACACTGGCGCATATTTTTCTTGTGGAAGAGCACACCTTTTTTCAGGTTCCCACGTGTTCATATTTCATCCCGTAATCGGATCCAAAGTACAGCACAAGATGCTCCGGTGGAAGATAATTACCATGATGACACACTCGGCATCCCAGAACACGGAGGCCATAACCTTTCCAGTTGATGTGACAGTCTTTGCCTTTGTCTGAATGGTTGTTAGGCAAGTGGTGAACCCGGGTTTCATTCATACTCACAAATCGTCACAAGAATCGTTTCTGAATCAGCTTCAACAGACCTAGATTATCACGAGACATGTTGTGCCTTGTGAACTTTTGATCAGATGTCAGACGTTTTGGAACCCTAAGAGCTTATACTTTCTTCACTGCCAAGGATTCTGTGATAATGGAATGTACTCTCTCCTTGGAAATTATTGAACTAGCAATATAAAGCTCAGTCATCACCATATCGGGGATTTTCGGAATGTTTTCGGGTGTTGTTGATGTCACAGGCCTTCCATGGCAGGGGTCGTCTTCTAGACTGCCATGCTCAAACTCTGGTGCCCACATCTTTACGGAGGCTTAGGATGGGGCTTCCTTCCCTAATTTTGCACTCAATTCTTCATGGATGGATTTTGGTGTTCAGCCCCTTTTCACTTGATCACTAAACATGTCCATGTTGCAAAGATCACAGATCGGTGCTCATTCTACTGACCTGTCACATTGAAGCAATTGGCTCAGATAATTTAACCATGAGCTCGTCAGTACAGCATCATCCACATTTACACATAGTATGCCCAGTGTGACGTATCACGTAGATGTGTCTAGGACAATAACAAATATTGACATGTGTGCGCTTTCACCTGAGGATCAGAGAAGACTTGCTGTATGTTGTTGATAGGACCGTATGGTATTCCTGACCCCTCTAGCACCTGCATCCACTGTGAGGTGGTCTTCGTCTCAAACCTAGGTCACAATGCAGCAGGAGCGTTAACATTACATAGTCCATGTCAGCTATTCCATTTATTCATAATCCTAGAGTTGAGGATGTGTTCTGCACTGCATAGAATATGTCAATAAAGAACATGCATTTAAAAACACTCCATAAGCCTGTTTTAAAAATGTCTCGGTATATATTTTCCAAAGCCACATTTTGTTGCATGAATCATGTAGCAGTATGCAGAGAACATGAGAACGGTATTTAACTGAATGTGTATACGATTTGACAAAAACCAAGAGCACGGGTATGGAGATGGCTAACCACGTTTCATAGACAGGGGTAATATATGATTCGATATCATGACCAGTGGATTCTGACACAACTAAGAGAGGCAACTGATTATTGCGCTTAGATCACTGTGTCACCCATCATCCCACTTCCCTGGAACCCATCGTTCTCATTTACACAACATTAGCAGCTTGTGTTGGACACGATACTCCTGTGTTGTTCAGTCACGGAACATAGCTAGTTCAAAAGTGTGCCAGGGGAATGTGTCAATTCTTTAGTTGAAGCTATTTGAGAAAGGAAAAGTAGGTTATCGGGCAAAGAGGTTAAAATTAAGTTAATTATATCAAAAGCACATGAAATTTCAAATGTCTGTACTAGAAATAACTTTAGTTCCCCAGAAGTGTTATAAATAAGTGAGTCCAAATCTGACAGTGAAGTAGCCAAGATGAAGTAACTACCCAGGTACAAGCTCTACCCCTAGGGAGAGTTGGTCCCTACCCTCTAACCCATTCATCCACCCTCCCACTCCATCTTTGCAGGACTCCCCAGAGTTACCTGTGTCCCAGTAAAGGCAGCAATATGTCTCTGTTTGCCACTCTCACTTTGTTATCTTGAAACCTCTCGTCCTCCAACAACTCTGGTAGTTCCATCCTCTGCAAGAGAGGTCTTATATGTCATCTGTCGAAGCAAAGTTTATAAATCACTCAGTATTTTTCTCACTAACTAATATGGTGGCAAACTAAAAAATCCAGGGTTTGTGTGAAAGGTTAACGCGACAATGTGACAATGTGTGTTTGACTGCGGTGCTAAAGGTCTATGAACTGCGTCACTAGGGATTACCCCATACAAATTAGCTCCTCACACCTCACCTGACACAGAAGCTGAAACTGTTTGTCGTTTCCTGCTCCCACCAGCATATATCCCCCGTCTTTGGTCTTAAAAGCCTGAAATAACATCAGCAAAAGATGTTTATAGAAACATCAGATGACCCAGTCACTGAAACATCAGTACAACCAGTCACTGACACATCAGCAACTGAAGCAACTATCAGAGCAACTAGTCAGAGCAGATGATTCAGTCATGATTTTGAATCGGAATACAATAATATAGAACATTCCCCAACCAATCCTCTATGGAACACTGCTTTCATGTGCTATTTTATCGTCCGATCCAAGTGTGTAAGTAGGTAGCACTTACCTGGTACGGTACAATGCTCTCATGTGCTGTTCCATACCGTTTCGCCTCCATCCCAGCATTCAGGTAGTTCGATGCAATATTCACAAGCGAGGCCACCTACGTAAAGGTGCAGGGACATGTTGTAGCTGACAAGTACACGTGCAGCAAAGGAAATATAAAGACAGAATAAGATTTTGTTTAAAGGCCCCTTATTTTTTATTTCATTTACAGGTATGTATGTTCAATACACTGCTTTGTTCAGTCAATAGTGTCAATCCTGCCACTGATCTAACAAATTGTTAATTGAATTGATATAGGAAAATTTTAAGCATATCTTTGAATATGCAATGCATTCAAGTGAAATTAAAAAGAGAGGCAATTGACAATACCAGCAAATTTGATTTGTAGTAATTCCAAAGTCAACAGCTGTGTGTCAATTTCGCTGTTACTGGGTACCCTAATAACTCAGAGACATGGTACACAGTTTCACACAGAGCACTCATAAACACTCATTAAATTCAAACAGCAGACCTAAAACCAGTTTTTAATCCATTAGACTGTTTCTTGTCTTGAGATAGTAAGATTCTAAGTTTTGAATTATGTTTAGATATTTTGACGGATATATTCTGATATTACTGCGTTGTGTAGAAATGTCTGTCAAATAGGCACCTTAGCGGTTGACAGAAGCTCCACTTGTGGAAGGAAGACAAAAAGGAAGGGAACCCGTATACCTGAGTGGATAGGAGGTTACAGTCGATGTGTTGACCTCTCCCAGTTAACTGACGGTGTAACAATGCAACTACGATGGCACCAAATGCGTACAGTCCTGTTGACAAATCCGTCATAGCCACGCCCACCTTGCATGGGTCTCCGTCACGTGGTCCTGTGATATTCATCAGACCACCTACACCTGCAGCGATGACGTCGTACCCAGCTCGGGATCTGTATGGTCCTGTCTGACCATATCCTGTAACAATGAATATGTCTACCATTATTTAATCCCAACCCTAACTATACCCTAACAATGGAAACATGAATATTAACATAACAAGTAACCCTTACCCTAACCCGAACCCGCACCATCCTGGAACCATGAATATGTCTAATATGTACAGAGATAATTTCTGTCAACATTGGTGGAACCATTAACGTAGTTCTCTGATGCCAACCTGATGGAAATAATAATCAAGCTCTCATGATTGAATATGGTTTTCCGATATTGGCAAATGTTGTTCTCCATATCTTATCATTAATAGGTTTAGAGTGGTACCAGATGCTCAACCAGTCTTACTTTGTATTAGATACATATTAGATAAAAATTTCTCTAAACTCATCCAGTCTGATAAATGTTTTACCTGTGATTGAGCAGTATACCAGCTGAGGGACGAGAGCTTTCATTTCATCATAACCAAGACCCATCTCCCCAAGCTTCCCTGGCAGGTAATTCTCAATCAGAACATCACAGGAACCGGCCAACTGCTTGACAATCTCAACACCTTTCTGTTTCTTCAAGTCTACTGCTATACTCTGCAAGACAGAGCAGAGGCATCAGGCAACAATCTCAACCTCAACACCTTTCTCCCAGTTTACTGTTATACTGTTACTGTAACAGAGAGCAGAGGCACCAAGATGGACAATATCAACACCTTTCTGTTTGTCCAAGCCTACTACTATACTCTGTAACACAAGATGCAGAAGATGCAAGAGAGACTACACATTTTAAACAGACCTTTTTGTTTCTGTTGACAGATAGGAAGTACGCACTCTCTGTGCCTTTGAAAGGGGGTCCCCAGCTCCTAGTGTCATCTCCTGCACCTGTAACAATAGACGCCTTGGGTAATAAAGTGAGTGAAAAGCAGGAGGTTGAGTAAGTCATGTTGAGGTGGGGTGGTGATGGGGGAGGTGGGTTGGAAGGTGAAATAGTAGGAAGGGGGATGTCAGCTGGTGGCAAGGCGTATGTGTTGGCATTGAGGTTGTCAAGTTGGATGGATGGGTAGATGAGCGAGTGGAAAGGTAAGTTTGTCGTGTATCAATCATGATCATTCTCAGCACAAGTTGTTGTCCAAGCCTCACACAGCACAGGATACTACTCATTTTCATGCAAATTCATCTACTAATAGTATCTAATACCTATAAGTAAATGAGCATGGCTGGAGTGCTTCCATTTAACAAAATGGTTATTAAAGGAACTACGATTAGATGTGCGTGTATTTGACCAGACTCACCTGGTCGTTCCACTTTGATCACTTCTGCTCCCAGATCGGCGAACAACATAGAACAGTACGGCCCTGCTAGAACCCTGGTGTAGAACAAGGTGTAGAACATGACACACATTAAACACGCTGGGCCTGCTAGAACATCACACAATACGACCCTGTTGGAACACCCCATACTACGGCCCTGCGTAAACCCTGTAACGAGGTATAGATCATGATACACATCACAAAGTACGGTCCTTCCAGAACATCACATAGCACGACCCTTCCAGCACATCACACAGTACGCCCCTTCCGGAACACCACACAGTACGACCGTTCCAGAGCATCACACTCTGCACCCCTTCTAGAACATTACAGAGTACGCCCCTTTCAGGACATCACACAGCACGCCCCTTCTAGAACAGCACACAGTACGCGCCTTCTAGAACACTACACAGGACGACCCTTCCAGAACATCACACAGCACGTCCTTTCTAGAACATCACACAGTACGTCCCTGCTAGAACATCACACAGTATGGCCCTGCTAGAACATCACACAGTACGGCCCTGCTAGAACATCACAAAGTATGGTCCTGCTAGAACATCACACAGTACGGCCCTGCTAGAACATTACACAGTATGGTCCTGCTAGAACATCACACAGTACGACCCTGCTAGAACATCACACAGTATGGTCCTGCTAGAACATCACACAGTACGGCCCTGCTAGAACATCACACAGTAAGGCCCTCCTAGAACATCACACAGTACGGCCCTGCTAGAACATTACACAGTATGGTCCTGCTAGAACATCACACAGTACGACCCTGCTAGAACATCACACAGTATGGCCCTGCTAGAACATCACACAGTATGGCCCTGTTAGAACATCACACAGTACGGCCCTGCTTGAACATCAAGCAGTACGGCCCTTCTAGAACATCACACAGTACGCCCCTTCTGGAACACTACACAGGATGACCCTTCCAGAACATCACACAGCACGCCCTTTCTAGAACATCATACAGTACGATACTGCTAGAACATTACACAGTACGACCCTGCTAGAACATCATACAGTACGGCCCTGCTAGAACATCATACAGTACGATACTGCTAGAACATTAAACAGTACGGCCCTGCTAGAACATCATACAGTACGATACTGCTAGAACATTACACAGTACGACCCTGCTAGAACATCATACAGTACGGCCATGCTAGAACATCACACAGTACGGCCCTGCTAGAACATTACATAGTACGTCCCTGCTAGAACATCACACAGTACGACACTGCTAGAACATCACACAGTACGATACTGCTAGAACATCACACAGTACGGCCCTTCTAGAACATCACACAGTACGACACTGCTAGAACATTACACAGTACGATACTGCTAGAACATCACACAGTACGGCCATGCTAGAACATCACACAGTACGGCCATGCTAGAACATCAAGCAGTACGGCCCTGCTAGAACATCACACAGTACGGCCCTGTTAGAACATCACACAGTATGACACTGCCAGAACATCACACAGTACGGCCATGCTAGAACATCACACAGTACGACACTGCTAGAACATCACACAGTACGGCCCTGCTAGAACATCACACAGTACGGCCATGCTAGAACATCAAGCAGTACGGCCCTGCTTGAACATCAAGCAGTACGGCCATGCTAGAACATCACACAGTACGGCCCTGCTAGAACATCACACAGTACGACACTGCTAGAACATCACACATTACGGCCATGCTAGAACATCAAGCAGTACGGCCCTGCTTGAACATCAAGCAGTACGGCCATGCTAGAACATCACACAGTACGGCCCTTCTAGAACATTACACAGTACGCCCCTTCTGGAACACTACACAGGATGACCCTTCCAGAACATCACCCAGCACGCCCTTTCTAGAACATCATACAGTACGATACTGCTAGAACATCACACAGTACGCCCCTTCCAGGACATCACGCAGCACGCCAATTCTAGAACATCATACAGTACGGCCCTACTTGAACATCAAGCAGTACGGCCCTGCTTGAACATTACACTGGAACATCTTACAGTAAAGTCCAGCTAGAACATCACACAGTACGGTCATGCAAGTACACGCATAAACCTGGCAGGTGACGAACTCATCTAAAAGTCCTTCACCTTCTGTAATGACAGACTATACATTGTATCACGTAGATCTATGAATACAGACATAATGCGCTGTCTTCACCTTCCTGACTGGAATATCCTTTGTTCCTGCTATGCCACGGCGACCTGTAAAATGTCGATGCCAGACAGCGCAACGTCGCATATTGTAATCACCTTATCCCCATTGAAGACAGATTTAAGGGACATATTCTGGCATGGAATCCCCATGCAACGAAGTACAAGCATAAAGTCGTATTTCTACTACATACTTCTGATTAGTGGAAACACAATAACTTTCATCTCCATGTTTATATACCTGGTGAGATCTAGAATTCGTATTCCTTCCAGTGGACTGCTTCGCTCCGACTGCTGTGATGACGTGGTCAAGAACTTTCTTGTAACTAAATAACCAGAACATTCACTGCATCAGTTGAACACAGATAAAACATGAATGGAAGAATGCTGATGCTAATGTTCATCACTTACCTTTGAACCTTCCTAGTAGATTGAGCTTCTAGAAATTATGACAACATCATTGTCTGAAGATAAATCATAAACGCTAAGATCAGGAACAATTTATTTGCTTTTTTGCCAACATAATAAATTAAGCAAACCTAATGTATGCATGATGACTTGATAAACAAATCTGTACATTAAACAAAAGTCATGACGAATAGCTTGTAGATATTATCGCCCAAACAATACATAGGTGATCATGCACGTTGGGATTAGGTAATTAAGTCCGGCAAAAACTAAATACTCTGTAAACAAGATATTTTACTTCCACTGAAGAGTGAGTGAGCGGGGTATAATATGAGTGTTGTGGGAGAGAACGAAAGAGACATTTTAGTTTTATTTAATTCATTTTGTATTTCGTTTTTAATTCTCAAATTAAGATACTAAATAAAAACAATGAAATAAAATGTACGGAGTATATCTTGTGAAACCAAATGGCCGATTGGTGATGAGAAATATGTCCAAGAGGCCTAAAGATTCTACGAGTCCATGAATGCGGAACTAAACAAATAATATGTTTCCACGTGTTTTCTGCAGGTTATGAAGTCAAGAAATGATGATAATACCGTTGACCAAAGCATGCAACTGCTCTAGTATATAACATATTAAAAATCTAGGCTTTATTTAATAGTGACCGTTACAGCCATTGGTATTAGCTTATCAACAGAATACACACATTTTTGTCTGAATCGTTCCAGTCAAATATGAGCTTAATGAGATGTTAGTCCACAGTTGTCCGTAAGCTGGGACTCTTACATCAAGGGCATTAGTTGGCCTCATTTCGAACTGAAACCTTGATCCAAATTCCAACTTCACGCTAACCAGCATGACAAATATATACATGTAGTTTGGCTTCGTTATTTCAAACTTTTGATCATATCAATCTTATTCCGTGTTACTTTATGTGACCTATTTCTGGTAAAGTGGTCATTCTTAATGTGCAGAATCCTCCCAGTTTAGCATCTGTGTAGCTGCACACAAGACATTTTATGAAACGCGATATTCAGCAAGAGTTCTCTCCCCTTCTTCCCCAATATTGTGATCACATAACACGTGATCGACACCAAAGCTAATCACACAAACAATGATTTTATATCCAGACTTTAAGATAAGTGCCTACCGAAGCTACATCTGCCTCCGTTGTGTCGATGCAGTAACTGAACGCCGCAGGTACTAACAAGCTGTGCGATCCTGCTGCACTGTGACCCAGTCATGATGGTGTGGCGGTTTCAATCACAGTTACCTCCCTTAGATAACGGACTGCGGACTTTCTGCTGCGTTTACAAATTCTTACATGCCTTCCGAAGAGTTTTATCACTTAATTCAAAGTGTTTATGAAGAACTGTCACAGAGTGGTTGATGAAGCACTGTAATCGAGTTGTGTATGAAGCGCTGTAATCGAGTTGTTTTTGAAACACTGTAGGTAATCGTCGGTTCGGCTCCGACTTAACATTGTGTACATTTCATATGAAATTGAACTACTGATTTCAAGAAAATTAGAAACACTTTTAGTGTCAGGCTTGGACAAATATTTAGAGTGTCACAATATAACAACAGACGAAAAACTGAAGAATGAAAATGTAAACTATATTATGATGCATGTGACATATGAAAATATGATAAGCATCAGATAAAGGGAGACAGATCTTGAAAGACTGTGAAGATCCTAATGAAACAGAACCATCTGACTGTGATCATGTTGAGAGTTCTGATGAGGAGGTTGTTGATGTAACAACCAGCTAGGACACCGATGAAATTGAGGGATATAGTGATTCCGTAAAACAACACTGCAACCCGTTATGTTCCCATGTAAACAAAAACACAAAGGATTTACGTAAAAATGCTGTTATACCCCTCCCCCACATACCACCCCTCCCCTCTAGCCATGAAGTTTGAACGGTCCCTTGTCGGGCTGTTTTTGAAAGGCTGCAAGTAATCAGGTTGTTTCTGGCTGTAATCAAGTTGTTTATAAAACGCTTTAATTGGGGTGTTTATGAAGCAATGTAATCAAGCTGTTTATGAAGCGCTTTAATTGGGGTGTTTATGAAGCAATGTAATCAAGCTGTTTATGAAGCGCTAAAATCGATTTGTTTGTGTATCATTGTAACCGAATTGTGCATGGCGCTCCATGAGCATTGTGTTTTAACACTGTAAACAAGGTGCTATTGAAAATGTTATGTACACTGTGGATACGGAACAGTTTTACCGATTAGGCCATGTAGGACTATGTCATTATTAGTTTTTTATTATGCAAAAAGAATATTTCAAGACTATTTGTGGTCAGCAGACACGGAAATAAGTAATGTAGAATTCAGGAGTAATGAAAAAGAAAAGCATTATCATTACTATTAGCAACTTTAAAGTTGTTTGTAAAGCTTTGTAAGAGCCCATCATATTGATCGAAGACAAGTTTTCAAGGAATATCGAGTCGAGCTTTTAGCATCTGGGGATGCCGTTATGTTGTGTGCGGGCGACATAAGATATTTTACGTGCGCTTCTGATGTATGACATTGACTCAATTCAACAATTTGTTCATAATAATTATATAAATGCTCACTTATATTGCGCTAGCACCCATACGCTCGTGCATGTGCAAAGCGCTACAGTTAAACGTAAATCAGTTCATATAGATAGCATTAGTTAAGTGGTACAGTGCCCCAGAACAGTTTCTCCACCACTTCTCTGCCTCATGCAAGTTATATGCTTCAAGTTGACAACTGTAGGTAAGACAGATCCTGGACTCAAATGGAAGCCAGTGTAGTACATTCATGATGTGGGAGTATTCGATGTTTGGACACAATGCGAGCTGCAGCGTTTCGCAGCTTTTGACGTTTCTACAGTGACAAGCTAGACAAGCCCTAGAGTCATGATCTAGTCGAGGAAGTACCAATGTCTGAACCAGAGTCTGTGTTGTACTAGCAAGCAGTGATAGGATGACGGATCTACCCATTACTACAGAGATGACTCGTAGTAGTCTGACCTTCACAGATTGTCTAGTTGTGCCTCCATACTGAGTCGAGAGGCAATGTACACTCCGAAATCCGTTACATCTCCTGCAAATGGAATCTGCGATTGTCCAAGGATCCACGTGTGTTGTTTTCACTGATTGCCACTGATGTTTCCTGCCTTACAAGTCATCCTTCATGTTTCTCGTCATTGAGGTTCAATTTGTTTTCTGTCACCCAGTGTTGAATGTGTGCAGCACATTCAGTTGTAATACTGCTGGGTTGAAAGCCACCAACCAGCTGTGTATCATCAGCATAAAGTTGGCGGCTGATATCTCCTTCTTGTGCAATATGTCCAAGACCGTCCAAGCCTTGGGGAACACCACATAGCAGATTAGTTAGCTCCGATTCCTCATTATCTATGCTGACAGTCTGCCGTCTTTCATTTAGATGTTGAGGGATTTCTATGTATGGTAAACTGAACCCCTGAAATCAAAGGTTCCGAAATGGGGACACATTGTTTAACATACTTCTTTGTGATCTCACTCCGATATTTGTTCACCTTCGGACGCTGCGGTGGAGACCGATGTTGACTGTTTCATTATAGAAACGGTAAACAGTAACTGTGATTCATGTTAAGAGGTGGAAATGTCATGTTATTGAAAATAACAATGGCCCTTCTTGTGATCAAGGTTTTATCATGACACATTCATTGACAAAACCCATACCTGGTAACATTAGACAGAGCGACACGCCCTACAAGAGGGGTGGTGTAATAACTCAGTTAAGAGGTCAATATTGCACGACCACCAGAGGTGTCCAGACGAAACTTGGACTTACATGTATCTGTGAGCAGTCACACCTTGACGAACTCCCCATGGCAAGTCATGAGTGTTGCCCTATTGTCGATAACTTCTCCAAAGAGATGATGTTGTGTTTCTGTGAACGTTAATATATCTGTCAACCTCGTTTTGCGCCATTCCTGTTTGCAGCATACGTACAGCGCGTTGATGTTGATGTTGTATTCAGCAAGCCGTTGCATTGAGTAAACTTTCTTTACAGTTTTGCAAAAGTGTGTTTGTGAGTCACCTGATAGCTCAAACATCATTGTGTGCTGGTCACATCTAACAACAGCGTATGTGAATATCATGGTCCCAACAAAAACCCATACATCCAAATTGTGTGTGGTGGCAATCTTGACCCTTTTGAATGGAACTTTCAAATCATATACCTTATTTCATTTAACCATAGAAATATTCACAATCGTTCATCAGTAAGTGGTTTACGTGGACAGTATGCGGTTACAGGGATGTCACTTCTCTGTTGCTGCATGAGGTATTATGTCGGTTACGAATTAGACCGAGTTGACCCGAATGGGAAAACCTCTTTTCAGTGGTTATGTAGTATCAGCTCGTCCATGCAATCGCTGGCGAGACGCAGCAAGCGTTATTGTCTTATTGACTTTTGTCTTTAAAACCATGAGATTGAGGTAAATTTTAGACGAATCGAAACAATATGTTGCAAGCCATTTCTAGCGATGCGGGGTCCACTCGGGTTAGGGTGCCCGAATATGCAATGGATTCCCCCACAGACCACGTTGCACGAATCTGAAATTGTTTCTCTGCTATATTAAGTACATGTCAAATGGTAAAGATGAAAGCTTATATGCAGCTATCGAAACACTTAATAAATTCTACAAAATGTCTGGCTTAAAAAAATGTAGACAAGACAAAAACAATATGGATAGGCTGAAAAGCGGGTAGCAATGATCGATTATGTCATGATTTACAAATAGAATGAAACAATAAATAATTTGAAGCATTAGGAATTATGTTTAATCCAAACCAAACTTAAGTGGACTCTCGGTTATCAAAACAAAAAGAAAGCTAGAAGAAATAAATAGGTTGCATGCAAATTGGAGAAAAAGTAGTCTAACATTAATAGGAAAAATTACAGCTAAAAACTTTAGCATTGGCAAAACCAGCTTACATATTTTCGACACTACCAAACCCTCCTGGGAACTTTGTCTTATCACTTGACAACATATTTTACAATTTTATCTGGAATAATAAAAAGAGACAAAATCAAATGAACCACTTTGACAAGAGATATATGAGGAAGTTGGATTACTCATGATTAACATTAGAGCCTTTATTGACGCACTAAAACTATCTACGCTCAGATTATATTGTAAAAAAACTACATGGGGTAACCCTTGAAATATATAAGTAAAGATATACTATCTTTAAATGCTAATGTTGAAAAGCAATCTAATGTTAAAAACCCTATTTGAATATCAAATGAATATAATCTTAATGTGTGTGATAAATGGCTGAGATTATAATTGGAAAAAGATATTTACTCTTTATAGATGTAAACTGAAGGGGGTACAGATTTCTACATCGAATTATCTAAACAAAGAAGAAACTATTAACAATGAATCTTGTAGACAACAGTGTTAATAGCTTTTGCAATGCTGTCAATGGGGACATCAGCCATTTCTTTTGGTAATGTAATGAAACTAAACAATTTTGGAATGATCTCGAACTTTGGCTTAACAATTATGTTTCACAAAAACTAAATTGACAAAATATCCTATATGGTTTGGTTCTAACTACTCTAACACTTTAATCTATCATATACATATTCATTTATGTGGAATCAAAGGAATTAATAAAATAGATATTTTTAAAACTACTTAAAAACATATATTCAATCGAGAAATTAAAAAAGGATGACGAAAATAACTTAAACAAAAAATGGTCACTTCTTATTCTCAGCACTTGATTCTTAGCTCTCTGTTGATACTATGTTCCAGTCTGATTGTGTCTTGCAACCTTTTTGGTTTGAAATGTGACAATGTTTGCTTCCAAACCTTTAATTTTTTAAAGAGTGTATTGTATCATTCTATGCAATCCGAAATGTGGTTTGACGGAATACTGTATTACTCTGGGAACAATAAAATAATTCAACAACAAAAGAAAAAAGTACATGCGTTCTGCATCAAAGAGCTGGTGTTTTGATTGGTTGGTAAGCGACAATCTGACTAGACGATTGTCGGGTGAAGGAGGTCACACTACGCCATTCACAAACTTTGAAGAGTTCTATCACGGTACGGTGTGTGTACAGTCTGGAAACATAATTAATGTGACACATTTCGCAGAATTTACCACGTCGATAAAATCCCCGGATTCGAACTAACGATACGGGAACTCTCCATATCGAATTGCTGTGACATCCATGTCTCCTGCCATGTATACAGTATTTGAATTGAAGCTGTGTTATACAAAGGGCTGTGACAATCTGTGGTGGGGATCAATCAAAGTATGTTGTTGTTATGCAGCTCGTGGCCTGGTTGCAGGACCAACTCGGACTCGGGCCAACGGAAACGCAGTGATGTTATCGGTGGAGAGACTTTAATAAATGACATTGGAAATGCCTTCGCTATATAAAACACTACTCAATTATGACAGAGTCTGTGTTCTCCTAAAATACCCACATATTTGCCTGTTTCAATACATTAATCCTGTGAGCGACATCGAAATCGAGAAAGCGCTACTCTAAACTTACGTCAATTTACATTGAAATGATGAGGTCCTGCTATTATAGTAGTCTTTAACATAGTCTTACACAGTATTAATAAGCATTCTAGAACAAGACAGAGAGCAATACCTTTTTCGGTTGGACGCATATTTGAAGATCTGTGCCAAACGGCTTAAAACTGCTGTAGCATATCTCCATGTTTCTGTAACCAAATACATGTATAACCATATCGATAATCCTATAATATGTTTCTAACTTTTGATGATAATATTACATTTTCTGGGGTATTTTGTAGATGGTAAAATTTGGTAATTTGGCCCAGTATTTACATGTAGTAACCTTTATATAACTATTGACATACAAGATATATAGAAACTTTCCACATTCACCACTTACGTGCTTGCTTTTAAACCAAAAAAGTATACTTCATGCATATAGATGTACCCTTGTAGGATGAACTCCTGTCAGGTGAGATCACTGAAAGAGAGGTCACGGACGCTATCATTAACCTGAGTACGGGCAAGTCCGCAGGTGAAGATGGGATACCCCCTGAATTCTTTAAACTACCATCGGATCTCTTTGCACCATACTTGAAGTTATTGTTCAATAAGATTTTTGACAAGGGTGTGTTTTTAGAATCTTGGAATATAAGTATGATTATTTCATTATATATGTCTGGGTCAGTTTGTGAACCAAGTATTCATAGAGGCATTTCACAACTAAATGTTATGGGGAAAATCTTCACATCAATCATAGAAAAACGTTTGAGAATATGGATGGAAGTAAATGATGGTATTACATAACGTTCGCCCGGGGTTTTATAGGCATGTACACGTAACATGATACTAGACACGTATCCGTTAGCTGTAAGCCAGTTACGGCAGTGGTGAGCTGGTATTCCAATAACTTGACACCAATTATCGACCTGTACCACGGGCTTTCTGGTTTGTTTATCTGTTGCTATACAAACATTCCCATTCTGTTGTTGCAGTGTACAAACCAAATGAGTGACTGCATGGTTACAGTACAATGTTATATGGGGTGCTGACTAATGTAGACTATACAAACATCAATGCTCAGAATATAGTATGGTGTACTTTAGTAAAATTTAACGTTTTGCGTTTCGATTGTGTTTGTGTTGAAACAGTGCAGTACTGCATGAGTATATAATCAAAACATTCTGATCTTAAGGGGATGTTCTTCGTATCTCGCTCACAATAATAATAGGTTCGAACTGAGACAAGAACCTCAATTTATGAGCCACTGTAATCATTAATGACACCAGGTGTTTGCCAACCGGGAGGTCATGTCCTGTTCTCCCAGAAGGAAATCAAGATCACGATACCCGAAGTAACAGTACTGCGTGCATCACTCGTTCCTCTCACATGAATCTGACACGCCGTGATAATAATATGTCTGGAATACTGTTTAAAGCCAACTCACTCACTCACTCACTGAGACTAGTAATGCATGAGGATAAAATTAAAAAGTTATACCCTTGAGGGTATTCACGTAGTCACAATAACAAAGTCCAACAAAATATCACAGCCAATATGTATCTACCATTGTAATAATTAATGGTACCAGGTGTTCGCGAACTTGTCCTGATCTCCCGCAAGCACCCGTCGTAAGGTCACGATCACTATAGTGTTGACCTCTACGACCTTCTTTGTGGCAGCCGAATGTGACAGTGCGTAACGGTACGACACTTCTCAGGTTTCACGTATTGTTGGCACTAGGTTTTAGCAGGGAAACCACAGTCCAAGTACCATATCATTTCCCTAACTGTAATGCCATAACATGTAACTTTAGCTGCTTGTTTCTATCAAAAAATTATATATTTTCAGATACTAAGCGTTAGTCTACCATAGAGGTACGATAACACGATAAACATGGCAGTCTGACAGTGATTCGTCTCAGGGTTAAAAGTATTATGCTTTATGTCAGTCGAGACTTGATCCTGGAACAGCGGCCAGGTATGTTCACCACCGACGGAATTGCCTAAAAGTCGGGCCAAGAAAAGTCGGGCCGGGCCGGGCCAGCGGGTAATACTAAAAATGGATTGCAGAATAATAAAACGAAACGTGCATATCTAGGCAGATCTCAAATGCCCAGAAACGAATAGTTTTGCTCATTTAATTGAGTTTGAATAAAAATGTATCTTCAGCAATGTTATAAACTGATAATTATAGCTACATACCGAGAGTTCATACCGAAAAGTCAGTGTCTTGACTGTGTCTTTACTTTGATGAGAAGGTTTCTCACCGACCTTAGCGTGCAGGGGTGTGATGTCCTGGGCAGGGATTCGAAATGACAGTGTTTTGACTACTCTTCTTTCATTAATGAACGTGTTTGGCATCCCTAATTAACCTTTACTAATTGATGTTAAACCAAACAGGATGTTTTCTGCAAGTGGATATTCGCGAATGTCATAGGACTGACACGACACGTGTTAATAACTGTCAAAGCGCTTCTAAAAATACAACACATACTTTACATCTATAGACTAATTATAATATCATATCTACCTATATAACACTTTAGTGTCTCATATTGCAGTAGCAAACACGGTGCTCAAAAGTGAAGCCCTTTTCCCTCTACATTCTCTCTATCAGAAGTGTTTTGCTTGTGTTGGGTCCGACTTGGCCCGGGCGGTCAATATCAACTTTAAACACACATATGTATCTTCAATATAGATTAGTGTTATATCTACCTATATACCACTTTATAATGTCACGGTACATCGTATTTAAAAAAAACAAGGGGCTCAAAGTGAAGCATTTCTACTGTATTTTCTTAAGAAAATCTATGTCAGAAGTGTTCGGTCCGACTTGGCCAGGGCTGTCTAAATCATCTTAAACCTCACAGATGTATCATCAAATGGATTCACATCTATAGAGTAGTATTATATCCACCTAACTACCACTTTATAGTGTCTCAGATCGCTGTGATCAAAGAAAACCAGGTGCTCAAAGTGAAGCCCTTTTCCCTCTACATTCCAAACAGTCTCTATCAGAAATGTTTTGCTTGTGTTGGGTCCGACTTGGCCCGGGCTGTCAAAATCAACTTTAAACACACAGAAATATCTTCAAATGTGTTTACATTTATCGATTAGTGTTATATCTACCTATATACCACTTTATAATGTCACGGTACATCGTATTTAAAGAAAACAAGGGGCTCAAAGTGAAGCATTTCTACTGTATTTACTTAAGAAAATCGATGTCAGAAGTTACGGTCCGACTTGGCCCGGGCTGTCTAAATCATCTTAAACCTCACAGATGTATCATCAAATGGATTCACATCTATAGAGTAGTATTATATCCACCTAACTACCACTTTATAGTGTCTCACATCGCTGTAATCAAAGAAAACCAGGTGCTCAAAGTGAAGCCCTTATCCCTCTGCATTCCCAGCATATCAGAAGTTTTTTGCTTGTGTTGGGTCCGACTTGGCCCGGGCTGTCAAAATCAACTTTAAACACACATATGTATCTTCAAATGTGTTTAAATCTATAGATTAGTGTTATATCTACCTATATACCACTTTATAATGTCACGGTACATCGTATTTAAAGAAAACAAGGGGCTCAAAGTGAAGCATTTCTACTGTATTTTCTTAAGAAAATCTATGTCAGAAGTGTTCGGTCCGACTTGGCCCGGGCTGTCAAAATCAACTTAAACTTCACATGTGTATCATCAAATGGATTCATATCTATAGATTAGTATTATACCCACCTAAATACACTGCAAACACGAAAACGTCGTTTTTTTCCGTATATGGTCATTGGACGGAAAAACGACGTTATTTGGACGTTTTCAAACCATCGTTTTTCCGTCCAAATAACGTCGTTATTTGACATCGGAATTTACTGGGAGAGAACGATAGCGTTAAGCTCCTCCCTTTCTTGATTGACATTGTCAATCAAGCAACAGCGTCTACCGGTATTTCTACTTCTCAGTTTTCATTGGTCAGTCCCCGCGTGTTAGATTACAGGCCCGCGTTTGACGCTGCACTCGAAGCGCTTAGCGGAAGTACTGAAATCAATCGTTCTGCGCATGCGGATTACTTAATGCCTTGACCAAATTTTCCGTTCTGTGCATGCGCGTATTGTTTCCTAGATTTAATGTCACCACTATTTGACAATGGTTCATAAACACAGTCACGTGAAGGTTCGGAATCGTAATGAGTAACTCCATTTAAATTGAAGAGTATCCCCAGTGATATGGGAGATTCCAAGATGAAGCTATTCCATGGCTATCTAGGTTGCCACCCAAACTGATCTAAACGGGACCCGATAGCTTATTGTATGCTATATAGTCATATGGAAGTGGACAAGAACTATACATTGTATTCCGGCCGATTGTTCTTGCATTTACTTATAAGTCAAGAAAATGGACTTAAAAGGGGAGTTGTTGAATGTAATTATTTTAATTATTAAATGTTGCCTATACACTAATCTGGACGAACTTCTCATTGTTCTGTTTATGTCATCCTATATACTATTAGTATGTTTCCGTTCTAAAGTCATCCTCTCACATAACATTATATTGTTCATAGTATCAAAGTTTAATCAACAATATCAAGAGCAGCGATTTAAACCACTGAAACACCCAAACACAAGTTAAGGCTGTTATCAAGCGCTAGTGCAGACGTGATGCATCGTAAAAAACTGTATCTTGATGTCTTCAGAAATACAATTATACTACGAGATAGTACGGCTAACGCTGACTCACCGTTGGAACAAAGACAATATCGCTAATACAGATATAACGTATTTGAATGTTAATACTAAAGACAAACAATCATTATTTTTGCAGTGACGATATAACACGTATACACGGTTATTGTTAGCTTTCATCACTTTTGCTCTTCATTTTAATAACTTTGTTTTCACATATATATGTAGCAATACCCGACAAGCATGTCATACATAATTATGGGGCAGTTTTCATTCTTGTACTGACTTACTCTGGTGTTAATGAGCGATGTTTATTGGCTTGTGTGTAAAACCCCGTTTTTCTGGTAATCCTATTATTACTTAGTTTATGTCTATCTAATGACACCCTGTACTCTGGATCATGGCTCCGTGACTATCCATAACAATTAAGATGAACATTCAGTTCAAGTAAATGAATGAGTTTGTTTTGACGCTACAGTCAGTCAAAAAAACCAATGCTGTGAGGTTTGATAACAAACTTCTACCAGGTCGAGCATCGTGGATCCTCATTTTCTGCCTAAAGAGAATCATAGTTCATATGCTAATCCATCGGCGAATACCCTCCCACTCAAGATGACCTTACTTGTTGCTAATCGCACACGCACACACACACGCACACACACACACGCACGCACACACACACACACACACACACACACACACACACACACACACACACACACACACACACACACACACACACACACACACACACACACACACACACACACACACACACACACACAAACAAACAACTGACCTAAATAACCTGGACAGGAAATACTGCTGATAGCCTCTGGTCAACTCAGCCGCGCCACCGCAGAATGTCCGTCCAACTCTGCAGGGGGCATTCTCAGTGGCTTCAAACGCGCTGAAATGTTTTCGCCTTGCATCCACGATGATGGACAAGTGAAATCGTATGAAATTTGGCTATTTTAGGTCCTATCTCTTTTTTGATTACCCAATAAAGTCAATTCATACTTACACGGTTGTGAAGCTTACAACTTTATAAGACTTATTCATCTCATTCCAAAAAAGCTACTCGCGCTCACATAAAGTTGTAGTTATTATGTCACTGTTTTATTTCTTTAAAAATATATTACATGTTCAACAATAACAATTAAGATGAACATTCAATTTCCGATATAAGTAAATGAATAAGTGTGTTTTACGCCACAATCAGTCAAAGACCAACGTTGTCCGGTCTGATGACACACAATCTACCAGGTAGCACATTGTGTACACCCTATCCCTATTGAAGTCTCCACTGTGGGTATTCCTGGGGACGAAAAGGTCCCATGTACCTAGGAATTTCATCAATACATTCATGCGCGGCATTCTCTGCCTAAAGAAGATCATATAGTTAACATGCTAATCCAACTCGAACTACCATCCCGCTCAAGATGAATTATTTTATGTAACATCCAACAGGCCCACATTTACGCACGCACGCACGCACGCACGCACGCACGCACTCACGCACGCACGCACGCGCACACACATATTTGGATTTACCAATCCCTGAAATGAGAAGACGTGCGTTACGAAGCTCCTCCAAGTCATCATCAATATCCGTATATGTCTGTGATATCATTACCCATCCAAAGCCGAATATACATTTATTGTGTTTTCTTGACAACAAATGTTATAATTGGGATAACACTTTCTGAGTAAAGTACAGATTCTCGTACTTTCTTGAGTTGAGTCCCGTCCGGGATTTGAACCCACACTGTGAGTGAGGCACCCAATCGCCAAAACACAATGTTGGCGATCTAACCCAGCCACCGAACCAAAAATGTTAGTCCAGATGACGTATACTTTGTGTACTCCTCTGACAAGAGAAAAATGGCACGGCTTCTATGACTGAAAGCTTTGAACCAACAATGCCTTTAAGAAAGTGGTCAACAGTAACACACATTATATTTGGATACCACTTTCTGAGTAAACTACATATTTTTAGGGTGGAGATAAATGACGTTGATGGTTGATTATCAATGGACAAATTAAAGCCAAAACTTAACTTATGAATGATTGGTAATGGGAAATGGACAATGGGCAAACGGGAGGCGGGGTAATCAGCGCCATGCCAGTTATCTGTTGGCTTCCCTTGTTGCGTTCCCATCTTTGCTATCTTTTTACTTTTGTTGTTCTTACAGGTACAAATATATGTTCTCTGCCTCATAGCATTTAATAATATGCACCTGATGAAGGAGAAAGTATATATTCCGAAACGCAGTGTTCCTCCGTTGACATCCATAAATATTTTTCCTTGTGTGTATCAGTTCTTAATGCCCTTCAAAGACTCAATCTAGCTTTGTTTTTAAATGTGGTGATATTTGCGTAGAATATAATATGGTCATGCCTATATACATTTGGGTCTTTGTCTACATAAGCATTTAGACATACAATTTAAAGCTAAGGACATTGCTAATTCTGCAGGCATGAAGTACACGTCATAGCAAGCTGTGATCTTTATTCATACTTTAGATATTCGTAATGGAGATCTGTAACTGAAGTTTACCGTAATCTTCCGCAACTCTCACCTCCTGACCAGTTGAACGTCTTAGTGCATTCAGATGCCATTGTAAAATTCCAGGCTGCCCCTCTTTCTGTGATGTTTTGACGGATGAAATCTATTGCGTTATAATAATCTCTGTTTGCTGATATATAATATGTACATGTTGTAAAATATTTACGATATTTTAAACGTGTAATTCGATGCATATGCAATGCAATGTGAACATAAGTGCGGATGCACGAAGGCGGTTACAGTCATAGTTATACTGCGATGGATGTAGGGGAATGGTAGGGGGGTGTATGTATGTATGAAAGCACGAATACCGATACATGAGGGCGGATATAGTTATAGTTCGATGGATGTTGGGGAATGGTGGGAGGATGGATTATGTATGAAAGCATGCGCATGGATCCATGATGGCTGACGTAGACATAATAAAACAATTAATGTGTGTGTGTGTGTGTGTGTGTGTGTGTGTGTGTGTGTGTGTGTGTGTGTGTGTGTGTGTGTGTGTGTGTGTGTGTGTGTGTGTGTGTGTGTGTGTGTGTGTGTGTGTGCGTGCGTGCGTGCATGCGCGCATGCGTTGTGATACGAGGGTTGGCGAACATGTTGTCAGATGATTGTACATGTGTGAGTAATTTAAGTGGTTGAGGATGTGGCAGGTATGAGTATTGGTACATGCAGACTTGGGGTTGGGAGACTGGGTGTGCCTGTACTGAGGTCTTTTGTTTCACTCACTGATAGTGTTTTCTTTCACTCAAATACTGTTTTACGCATTTTAATGACTGAAACTGTACTGACTCAAAGTTCATACTGGCCGGGCATTCAACATATCTACCCCAACTACATACGTAGCCATTTTTATGGTGTACAATTCTTCTTCTACCTCTCACACACCCACACACACACACACACACACACACACACACACACACACACACACACACACACACACACACACACACACACACACACACACACACATTAATTGTTTTATTAAAAGTATCTTCGAGAGTCAGTAAGAAACTAGAAGTAACTGCCTTTGTTCTGTAAACCTCACCAAGTTTCAGCTTTCGCCTCTTCCTTTGTGGACTGAGGTTTCACATTTGTAAAATGATCTCTCTTATCTGTCTGTACCATCAACTTAACTGCCCTCACCCCCTGCAGTTTTCCCGTCCCATATTGCCAAGCAGGTGACCCACAAGGAGGAATACCGCCCTCCCTCAGTCCAGTGATACTGTTCCTAGCACAATATTTTGGGGATACGTAGCCTTGCTGTGGGCAAACATTTTGTAACAATTTGGCAAACTTTGATATTAAACAGCAAATATTATTCAGTTTTATTTCAACAAAAACGGAAAAAATCGGATCCTACTTATTTTGTGGATACCATAACAATAAATCAAGCCAATAGATCGTTTGAGCTGGCATGAATATAAAAAATAATTAGCAAGTCGATAGTCATAATTCCCTCTGTTGGTCCCACGTGAAATGTTCTTCACGAATAGAATAGATGGCTGATAGACGTTCGACCGAATAATATCATTTGCTAACTTCAACTGTTCATCTAATTTCCATGAATGTATGTTACATAGTTCATATGTTCATGGGCTTCTTCACTGAATGTATAATGTGGAGGACTACTTCACTTGAGGATAAGTAACATAAATAATGATGATAATTATGATAGTATTGCCATTATTATTCCTTCAGATTATTAAAAAAAAGTTATTATGTTTTCATAGAGAGAAAGAGGTATGGAGATTGTGAGACTATTTTTAGCATCGGAATTGTTAACATAATTCTTAAAGATATTATGTTTTGTTTGTTTGTTGTTAAATGCTGCACTCAGCAACGTAAGGATATTAAAACATTACATTTAGGTTCAGTTGTATTTTTATATTTGTATCATTTTGCAAATGTTACAGAGACCTGATAAGGGATATATAATAATGTATAGTCGCTATTCTTAAAGTAAGAATATGTTAGATTTATCAACCAGAAATATTGCACACAAGAGGATAATCATATTTCATGACACTATTCAACGTCGAAGGCAACGATATTTGTGTATGTTATTGCTACATGACACGATACGTCATGATAAAGCAATTAGAAATTGGCATTTGATGATATAAGATAGCTACGCGATAAATAACAAAGAACAAAGAAGGAAGCGATATTTATTTCACGATAAAAATTGTTCTATCATGACGTCATTTATTGAGATTCGAACATGCACTCGCAACTTGAAAAGTAAAATTTGTAAATTTGACCTTATTTTTGAGAAGTATGTGACTAGTGAGTTGTTCCCAATAAATGTTGCTGGAGAATCCGAAAGTGAGAGTGATATGACAATCGGTATTGGGAGAAAAGGTACAGATGATTGACGAGAAAATTGTGAGAATATGCGGGACCAAACTCAAATCCTAAAATGGATTTATCTAGCATGGCCGCTGTCGGATTCTATTCAAGGAATCATCATTATTTAAGTACGGGTAAATATTGTAAAGCGTGTATTTTTTCCGAATTTAAAAGAGGCTGTACGTAATGTTGATATCTCATATAGAAATAAACGAGTCTCGGTCGTTGTTTATCGTACAATAAACAACTCCCACTCGTCGTTTGTTTCTTAATTACCATATGACCATATACACTAACATTATATCTTTTCATGTTTATCGGTCAACAAAAGCGACATAAGCATTTCCATTATCATGAGAAACCCTTGCCAAAAGTAGCGCCAACTGCACCATTGCGACAACATCAGGAGCATGTTTCATGATTCATCATAATAAATGATGACATTGGATGCTCGCAAAAACGCGAGCTCATTCCGATCCACTAGTGGCACCCGCTACAAACACATCCAAAGGCAAGCCAATTGTTCACCCGAAAAGGCAGAGAATTGCATCTGACATCATTTTTGTCACTGACACGTCAAACCTGGAAATGCCGTCTACACGCCCAACACAAAGCCCAAGCCAGGACCCAAATCCTTCAAACCCGGCCAAAGTTCTGTTAATTACATACATTTCCCCCTAACCTTAAATAATCTATACTAGTTCTGAAGTAAATCGTATTTACCCGTATGAATCGTCTTATGTTATTTATTGTCGATAAACAGAATATGCACACTTTCTGAAAGTACTGTGTGATAAGTCACGCACCAAACCTATACTCTCGATATACATGCTGCTCTTACTTAAAAAAGTATATTGGGTTAACAAGATACGTATATTAAAGTACCATGCTTTCCTGATGTGCTCTCATTCTAATTTGAAATAATGGCATAAATAGTTACCACTCATCTTTCAATATTTTTCAAGGTTGGGTTAATGACGAACATATTTGAATATGTACAACATCTATACTTACTTATCTTTATACTTAAAAGCATCAGGTTTGTCTGTCATAAGACCCCGAAACAAATATGTCCAACACAGCCCAATATTTGGCTCTTGGCTCCTTGTTCTTATATTTTATAAGTATTGTTTAAACAACTGTTTTTTTCTGTGAAATATGTTCATTTCAGAAATTAGATGTTATTCTAGCATCAGGTCTGTGGTACGTTTACTGCATCAGCATTACATTAAAAAGATATTACATTATATAAATCCACACAGAGGAAATGCTTAACATTTATCTTTTAAGGAAGAGTGCAGGACGACTTGCTTTATACATATAAATGTGGACATATATGTATGGACATTTGGATGATACAGATATACCTCCTTAAAGATAGTACAGTGTTCGTAGATGACTGTAGAAAATGGAATAATTATGTGAGTAATCGGGTTAATACCACGTTCAGGAATGTTTATCCATATTGCGATATTGATTTCCAACATACAAGACGGACCATGAAATTATGACTTGAATTTGGACCTGGCTTTCTGGTGTGATGTAACACCCCAGAATATCCGGTAGAAAATGGGCTCAAAGCACGAATTAAGATCACGAGATGATACTGATGTATGCATCTGGACATATATTTGCGTAGTATTACTACCTTAATTCATCAGTATATATGTATTTTGCATAAAAGGATATTATAGGATCGACGCTGACATGCGCATAACCTATTCACCAGTGCTGTAATATTTCATTTCTTCTGACACATATCGACACGAGAAATTATATTTAAATTTAAAAGGAGCCCAAGTGGGATAGAAATTTGAGTCTGAACCTGTTGAACAAGGCTTGTTTCATTTTGGGCTATAGCATTGCCGCAAGGCCTTGGCGGAAGGGAACACCTGTTTGCACCCATCAGATACCAATCACAACTTCTCTCTCCAAACGAAAACAAAATACGAAAAATGTCGGAAGTGTATCCTTCTAATTTTCTATTTAGATACATGTTTTAACTTTAAAGTAATTATATGTATCTCATGTATTATTGGTATCTGTGATGCTGGTACCGTTTTGTTGCCATTGTGTAGCTTTTGTGGAGTTATTATGAATATCAAATACATGCCTTGAAATATGGACTTGTGAAAGAACTCATCATTGAATCATTTGCATTTAAATTAATGCATATACCATTTACATAATTTAATTATTGCGTTGCTTTCTTCCCTGTCATTCAATGTGCATGTTCAAACCCCTAAACTTTTAATATTTCATTTTTCATAAATGGCTACGTTAGTGCGTTGCCTAGATCTCTCGTTACCTATTCACAAGAATAGATTAAAATAATTTGTTTTACTATCATATTTCTGTTTATCTAATTCATAATACGAAATTGATAATTCATTTATAATAGTATAGATCATATTCGTGTATATTACTATCTGATGCTAAGGTTTTATTTCAGAAAATATAATTAATTCAAAATGTAGAAAGATACACAATTTGCCATTATTTGACTTTTAAACTGTACAAAGTATGATATAATGATCAGAATGCCTGTAACGGGTAGTATTTAAGAAAGAAATATTTGTCGAGAAGTCCCATTTTTCAGATATGCCCTTCAGTAGTAGTATTGCATATCTCCAGAGAGAGGTTTACATTGTAGTTCTCATTATTTGTGGATAATTCAAAAAGCAACATAGAAAATATATATGCTACCATGACGAAAGAATACAGAGTATACATAACTCGCAATTCTATATATTCAGCAAACAGCCCAAAGCCGAAACTCCACAACATATCCGATTACACTGATTAAGGCTGTCCCAGTTCTCCATGCGATACTGACGCCCGTTCGTCTCCCAGACCATACAGAATAAATTTAAAAGGAATCCAGCTCAAGTCTAGAACGACTTGGCAAGCCTAGATTGCCTTAATTCTATCCATGAAAGTAAGCATTAAGAAAAAAATATTGTTCTTGTCTGCTTCTGATTATATGTTGTAGATACTTATTTTAACTAGGAAAATTGTACTGACACCGGCGCTGTCCCTATTGAAGCTATCCATAAGAATTTCGAATTGCCGTCCATTGTTCGATGTCAATACATCGATGACAAGTGAGGATATCATAAAGTAATCGTTGATGCCGCGCTACACTTTGATAAAAATTATAATCAAGTTGACTGGTGTGTACATTACTACAGTGAACATGTACATGATCATGCCCTAATAATTAAATGCCGTAATGTCAAATACTAATTTATTATTGTGTGATGAATTTAACTGGATCAGTGGTAACATGTGATATTAATATTCCATCAATTTCTTTCCTGGTTGGTCCATCCATGTCTACAAAATGAAAATAATACAATTAAAATGGAGCATAGAACAATTCTTAATTTCAGGCTAGAGCTGTGGAAATCTAGACTTTCCCAATCATTATAGACTTGAGTTGGTCTCATGTTTTACATTATTCTCTTGGGTCAACGTCACAGCTCATACCATACACTAACAAGACCAGCTTGCCCCCCGCCGGAGCTCCCGGATTTTGGTTATATTATCTAACATGGCCAACTCTGCTCTTAAGTAAACAAGAACCTAATCAGCGAGGGGTCCTTTATCATCCCTATGTGGCTGCTTATAAAAATCTGATATCTTTTCCCAAAGACCTGGTTAATAATATATTTTCTGTACATATGTATACGGTTCTATTTTAAATGACTGCAGCGCTCCATTATGAAAACAATTTGTTTTAACGCCGCTCTCAGCAGTATTCCAGTGATATATGACGGCGGTCTGTTGTATATGAAATATATGCAAATTGAATCTTGAATCTTGAAAGTTGTAACATTTCCGCAAATAAATATCACATGCAGTATACAGTATATCAACTGCAATACACTGTATACATCAGTATACAGTGTGTCGCGAGCTCTGCGCTGGGCTGGAGCACACATTTCCTACACCTCTCCCTTCGGCAAACACATCACGAGGGTTGCAACGAGGTCATAGGTCAGGCGTGCACTCGTCAGTTGTCTAATACGGTCAAGAGTAAGATCTTCCGGAAGACCACTGCACTGGAGGTATGTGGATTATTGAGGAGGTACTACGTGTTTGGAACTGGGAGTTGAACACTAAGCACCTTTGGAGAAGAGCTCACAATAAAACGTTATGGACTCGCGGACGGACTTGTGTTTTCATTTCAAGACGTACATTTATCAGGTTGAACTTCCTAACTGTAACAATAACTGAACTTTACGCCTTTTATACACATTTGTGATGGGGCGACAATGCGACAACGAGACATATTTTGACCTTGAAAATGTCGCGTTACGGCATCGTCGCCCTTTTGTAAAATAAAGAAAAGGATTATCAAAGAGCGACAATGCGAACACGCGACAATGCGACAAATGGCCAATTGTCGCGCTTTTGTTAATTTTGACACGTTTTGCTTGTTTTTGTAAAGGCGTCAATGCGACAATGCGACAACGAGACAATGTCCCTTCCATAGTAATCCGTGCAAATGAAACTGAGTAATGAAATAGAAGTCTGACATGCCAGTTAAAAGATAGAGTGTTGCAGCTTCTGATTTCATAGATCTTCAAGAAGGGTTATCAATAATGGGATGGGTGATGAGTTCAACTGCATACGCTGTGATTAACAATAATGCTCCGAGTCAATACATTTTGTCAAATGTATGACATGTATTACGTGAATGAACATATTGTTTATACTCGTCCATGTTTTTGACGGACAAAATAATTTACATGCTCGGTAAAACTGAGGACGGGCATCATTGTGTGTTTCCGTGCTTTGTTCAGGTGAACAATTGACTTGTCCTTGCATGTGTTTGTGACAGGTGCCACTTGTGTGGCAGGATACGCTCACCTTTTCCCGAACACCCATTGGATGACCTGAACCACTTCGGATTTTTATCCCACATCAGTTTGATACACCATGATATAACTGAAATACTGAAATACTGTACAGTTGAAAATGATGTTTAATGCGATTACCGTAGTGTGTTACTGCAACTGTTCATATTTTGTGCAGTGATGTTATGTAATATGTAAAAGAAAGCATATTCAATTATCCAATTCATTTGAATAGAATATACTTGCGTCAGTGTATTTTATTAACGCCCCAAATCGTAATTTAAACACATAAAATAACAGATCACGCATGGTGACTTGACTTACTACTAGATTAAATAGGCCACCCCGGAATAAAATAGTTCCCCCCAAAGCGAGGAAACATATGTTTTAGTATGTTTACAAGAAATATATTCCAAACAATATCCTCATTAGATGAGAAGATCTTTTACAGAATTACCTCAGTGAGTCAATTACAATGACAGCGTCGTAATACATTTACATCAAGTACAATACGTCAAAATGGCCGACACGATAAACGTGACGGGAGATATTTTCGAAGTTGTTAATTGACCTGTGGCTATTTCAAGCCTTTGGCATCACTGATCAATTGGCCGATCATTGAAAGGTGATTGTGAAGATGTGTCAAATAGATACTAAGGTCAATTCATAGATTTCTGTAAATTGTCACTGCGACAGTTTGGATTTTTTTTCGTGTTTTTTTCTCTCTGGGATGGGTTGTAGCGAGGGTATACTTAAATGGGCTTGCAACCACGCTTCTGTATGAATTCGTACCAGGGAATTCCAAGGGTTTTCCCCAGGAATGTGGAAGTAGTCAGTGTTTACGCCTTTTCAAGAATACAGTCACGTGAAGAACGTCATGTGACCGACCTCGCGTCCAAGTCGTATATCTTGTAAACTTCACATTAAAAACTTAGTTATTGTTATAACCAAATGAAACACAACCCATTGTCCGATAGGGGTAACTGTACATAGCCGTTACCACAATAAATTTAGTAACATTGTTTGGTTTGACTTCTTGGCGCGTGTCTGAATTCCATTAACATGTAACATATCCTAAAACTAGCTTATCAGCAAATCTCGCTGCACTGCGCGCGACAGATACTAGAGCAAGGCGTGCCAGAAATACGAAACCTAAAGCTTCCGAAAGGAAGCCTTGGACATCACGTGCGTCGTGGGACCAGCGCCATCTGATTGGCCGTTAACAGTTGTACAAGGCGGAGCAAAAAGCATCGTTTTTCCGTCCATTTTACGCTTGAAAAACTCGACCCTTTTCTGGACACTTTCTAGACGCTGACCAATTAATCAATTTTAATGAATTTTTAGTCGTTTTTCCGTCCAATGACCATATACGGAAAAAAACGACGTTTTCGTGTTTGCAGTGATACCACTTTATAGTGTCTCAGATCGCTGTAATTAACGAAAACACGGTGCTCAAAGTGAAGCCCTTTTCCCTCTACATTCTCAACATAGTCTCTATCAGAAATGTTTTGCTTGTGTTGGGTCCGACTTGGCCCGGGCTGTCAAAATCAACTTTAAACACACATATGTATCTTCAAATGTGTTTACATCTATAGATTAGTGTTATATCTACCTATATACCACTTTATAATGTCACGGTACATCGTATTTAAAGAAAACAAGGGGCTCAAAGTGAAGTATTTAAATAAAGATGTACCGTGGTACATATAAAGTGGTGTATGGGTAGATATAACACTAATCTACAGATGTAAACACATTTGAAGATACATGTGTGTTTAAATGTGATTTTGACAGCCCGGGCCAAGTCGGACCCAACACAAGCCAAACACTTCTGATAGAGACTATGTTGAGAATGTAGAAGGAAAAGGGCTCACTTTGAGCCCCTTGTTTTCTTTAAATAAGGATGTACCGTGGTACATGTAAAGTGGTATATGGGTAGATATAACACTAATCTACAGATGTAAACACATTTGATGATACATCTGTGAGGTTTAAGTTGATTTTGACAGCCCAGGCCAAGTCGGACCCAACACAAGACAAACACTTCTGATAGAGACTATGTTGAGAATGTAGAGGGAAAAGGGCATCACTTTGAGCACTTTGTTTTCTTTAAATACGATGTACCGTGACATAATAAAATGGTATTTAGGTAAATATAATACTAATCTAAAGATGTGAATCCATTTGATGATACATCTGTGAAGTTTAAGTTGATTTTGACAGCCCGGGCCAAGTCGGACCGAACGCTTCTGACATAGATTTTCCTAAGAAAATACAGTAAAAATGTTTCACTTTGAGCACCTTGTTTTCTTTAAATACGATGTACCGTGACATTATAAAGTGGTATATAGGTAGATAGAACACTAACCTATAGATGTAAACACATTTGAAGATACATCTGTGAGGTTTAAGTTGATTTTGACAGCCCGGGCCAAGTCGGACCCAACACAAGCCAAACACTTCTGATAGAGACTATGTTGAGAATGTAGAGGGAAAAGGGCTTCACTTTGAGCACCGTGTTTTCGTTAATTACAGCGATCTGAGACACTATAAAGTGGTATTTAGGTGGGTATAATACTAATCTATAGATATAAATCCATTTGATGATACACATGTGAAGTTTAAGTTGATTTTGACAGCCCGGGCCAAGTCGGACCGAACACTTCTGACAGAGATTTTCTAAAGAAAATACAGTAAAAATGCTTCACTTTGAGCACCTTGTTTTCTTTAAGTACAGCGATCTGAGACACTATAAAGTGGTATTTAGGTAGATATTATACTAGTTTATAGATGTGAATCCATTTGATGATACATATGTGATTTTAAAGTTGATTTTGACAGCCCGGGCCAAGCCGGACCGAACACCTGTGTGACTGTTGAGAGAATAGGGAGAAGAGGTCTACTTTAACCAACGTGTCTGCTTTAAATACGACGATCAGTGACATTATAAAGTGGTCTTTACTTATATATAGAACGTCCTATAAATATAAACACTATGCGCACAGATGGAACGTTGTATCACGATAGCTAGAAGTATTTGATACGTTTCAAATCTTATTTCGTTTAACGATTGCTCTTTTACATGTTACCAAGATCAGCGACGCTTACACACTGCTCCACTTTCTGGTTTTCAAGCGATTTACTCCGAATTACTTATTTATGGTGCACTTTTTTGTTTGGTGATTGTTCATTAATGTCATATGTGTATGTTGCATCAATAATATGTAGGTATGGTCGCCGATAATGAAGTAATTAGCCAGTAACACTTTGGCCCGTCTTCGCCCGGCCCGGCCCGACTTTTGACCGACCTCCGCCTGCAGGACCAAACTAGAGACTGAAGTCCCATTGTCATCCTCATCGCTGAAAGCTGAACGTCTTGTGTTGTCAATATCGACCTGCGTGTCCGGTAGAGAACCAACGTCTACACGGGATACATGTAAACACCACATTAGAGGCAATATATTTAGGTATATGATATATTTTGCATATAACACCCGACCAAGTGATTCATAGGGGAGAGCTATGTGGTTTGGTGTTCAGTAGCATGCTTGTAGGGTGCAATTGTAGCCGGGTGGTGGTGCTAACTCTGAATGAGTTATAGCCACATAAGTACCACCCACTTATAACCCCCCTTAGATTCATTCTATACATATGTACATACATGTTCATCTATTATCACCATCACTTCATTCTGTGTTCATTATATGTTCATTATATGTTCATTATATGTTGTCCTTGTCTGCAGTTGAATGTCAGCCAACTAACACCAACCTGATACCCTTCTGCAGCCTCTGTAATTTCTCCAGCTTCACCTGGACTTCCCCCCTATCTATTTTTAGACATGTCCACCACTTTATGTGACTGAAGCATCTTGACTTCCTTTTAATACCTGTCAGATGCTACCTTTCTTCTGATTGGCCCTTTGGTCCACTTCTTTAACTTCCTTTCTCACCTGCCCTCCTCATGCATTCTGCATGAACTCTTTATGGAGGGAGGACTCTTGTTTACAGCTTCCCTCCCACCATCTACTACAAAAGAATAAAATCATCATCATCTTCAAGAACTGCCTCATGTTTTGACTAGCAGCCCAGTGGCTGGACACATCACACCACGCCCGGCTACAAAATGGCGCCCAACGTGGGGCTGCTAGTTTCATCAGCACCATCACTTGTACAGTGAGAAGAGGCAGTTCATCATTCATTAGATGGAATTCAACATAGAAGAGTTCATGCAGTTTCCAAGGACATCTTATACACTTATGTGAATGAATAGTTCATTCCTCATTGTTACATGAAGTGTATGGACCTTGTGACTTTTGATTTTTTGTGTTTCACAAATTCAGGACATTGACTTTTGAGCCTGATTATCGAGACATTTGTGATCCACCGTGTATATTTCTATTTATCCTGTGATATATATTATATGTTTATCATGTTTATATTTGTTTGAAATTTATAATCCTATTGACTTTTACAGAGTATTGATTATATTATAGTACAAATTCTATTTCTACCACATTTCTATGTCTACAGTGTTTATTTAAATTATATATATATATAGTATAGATTCATTTTTCATCTCGCTGACAAGTTTATTCTGAAAAATTAATTGGAGTTCATATCTATTCAAAATTTCACCACTGATCAAAATTTCAGGTTAATATTAAGTGTAGCTGGTAATTATTTGACTTTGATTCCAAATTTATATTTGAAATTATTTTACATTTAACTTAAACAGTTCAATTTCAAAATCCAAAGTTTGTTTTTTTACTTGATATATTTTCTGTCAATACTTTTGATATTTGCATTGATACCCTTCTTACTTTACCTGTGTCAGACTCTATCCTCAGTACTTCTTTTTCCATGCTGTTTCTGCTGTCTTTCCTTCCGTGTGGACATATCTCTCTTCAGCAAACCACTAACATGTTTACCATAAGTATTTTGTCTTGTCTTGTGTTGTTTCTTCATTTCATCATATACCATATCCCATTATATGCTTCATCACTATCATCAGTCATATCAGATCTTCTGTTTGAAATATTTGAACACCATCAGTGATTAGGTCCTCAGTATTTCCCTCAATTGCATATCTATTATCTCAAGGAACAGTATATCTGTGATGTGAGATATTTGTATAGTTTCCCCTCATATGTAAGTTACATATGTGACAGTGGAGTTCAGTCAGTATCTACTGTTACATTTACTTTCTGTATGTACAACTCAGTTATTGCTGCATCTTGACTTATTTCCAGTGGTTGTCTGGTCTGTAGTACTTGTAGTTACTGCTTGTATCTGGGATGACTTTGTAGTTGTTGCCAGGTTAGTCTCACCACGTAGCCTTTGCTTGCTGGATTATTTCATTTCCATTGGGATCATCTGGCTAGTGTTTCATTTTACCTGACCTCAGTACATGCATAAGTTGTCCTTCAGGTGACTACATCCTGATTGTTGTTCGGCTACTTGCATTGTTACTGAACTTTGTTGCTTACCTGGGGTAGTGGTTAGTTCCCCGCAGTTGTAAGTCTACCCATATCACTCCATAGTCCATCTTGTATCCTTGCTTTTGTAGGAGCCCTGCACTTGGTTTCCTAATACTTAGGAGTTTTTGCACTTTGCGATCGCCTCGGTTTATAATATTGTTGTTCGGTCCCAACGTATAGGATCCTTGTTGCCTTTTTGGAGGTTTGTCATACTTGTATTATCATACACATCATGGCTCAGTCGGACAGTGATGTTAGATCACAGGTTGATCAGGTTGTGGATTTCATCCATCAGCTTGATCCCTTAGTCCGTACTAGTTTACTCTACCGTCTAGCAGATTACGCTAATCCACATCCACCTCAGACCACTTATGTAGCTGATGTTGGGTCTGGAGATACGTTGTTTCGGCCGCATGTGCCTCCACCTCCTGTGGATAGCCAAAGGGTTGTTCCCCAACCATATACACCTGGGCTACCGTCACTGCTAACACATTCACCTCTGGGGTCTCCTTTGTTGCCTGATATATGGTCACCCATGCAGCCTTCCCAGCGGACAATACCCCCACAAGACCATAGCCCTAGGATAGAATTGCCGAAATCTTTGCCTAGGCCCTATGGGTCACTCTTTAGCTATAATCAACCCCAGGGTTCATCAACCCCTTACTCACAGCAGTCGCGTGTCATTACACGTCCGACTGGGGCACCAAATGAGGCTTGGCCCAACAGACATGTACCTATGCCCATTCTATACCCTGGGTACACTCCAACTGCTCAGCCTAGTCAGTTCCTGGCAACTCCGCATTCCACTATGCCCATATCACACACCTCGTACATGCCAATAATCAATGCACCAAGTCCCCGGTTGTCAACATTTTCAGGGGATAGGGCAAAGGGTGATGTGAAATATAGTCAGTGGCGCCTTGAAATATTGGGGTGTCGACGTGAAAATGCTCACTCTGACACCGCCATATTCAATGCCATGCGGAGAGCAGCCAAGGGTTCTGCTGCAGATCTTCTCAGTGGTTTCCCTGCTGAGGCAACCCTTGATTCTGCCTTAGAGTAGTTGGACATTGTCTTTGGCAATGTGATGCCCGGCGAGACGCTGATGGAGCGCTTTTACACAGCTCGCCAGGAAATAAACGAGTCTGCTGCAGCTTGGAGTTGTAGACTTCGTGACTTGATCTCAAAGATCGAAGTCTCAGGAATGCTCCCACCAAATGCTGCCATGACCTTGCTTCGAAGCCGTTTCTGGATGGGGTTGTCCCAGGATGCTTTGAAGCAGGCAACTCGTCATCACTTTGACTCTGGTCTCGAGTACAGCCAACTGCTGCTTGCTGTACGTCGGGTGGAGGAGGAACTGCTTACCCCTAAGGAGGCACATCAGTGTCCCGTTACCACTCCTGTACCATGTGGTCGGGAGATGGAGGATGTGCTCTCTAGGCTTAAAGACCTTGATTAGAGTCTAAAGTCTATCGGGGACAAAGTTCACTCTCTTGAGCTCAGGTCTGCTCAAGCCTCCTCTTACAAACCACCCACCAGGAGTCAAGGCCAAGCTCCCTTCAGGGGTGCCCAGACAAATAAACCTTTAGTAAAGCAGGTCGGTGATAAACCCCCTCCACAACAATCATCAGTTTTCTGTTTTGATTGTGGAAGGCCAGGGCTTAAAAGGGGTCACCAGCATTGCCCTGCTTTAAACTTCTAAGAGTCCCAGTTATGGAGCGGTCTGAGGACTCTAACCAAAGCGCTCAACGAAAGGTGCCTTCCAATTTAGTTGGGCATCCAAACATTGCGCATGTGAAGGTAGAGGAGCATGCCTGTGATGTTTTGATAGATACTGGTTCAATGGTCACCACTATCTCTGAAAACTTCTACAGAGCTTACCTCCCTCACTTGCCACTCCACCAAATTAGCTCATTACTAGAGGTGCATGGAGCTGGGGGAGCCAAGCTACCCTATTTGGGGTATGTTGAGGCTACGATTGCTATACCCCCTGACTTCATGGGTCAAGTAGTGGAGGTACCCTCACTCATCCTTGTGGTGCCCACTACCGACTTCACCTCTAAGGTACCTCTTATCCTAGGGACCAATGTCCTGCGTGCTGCTTGTGAAAGCAACCCTGGTGACAGGGTATCTAGGAGTTCTTCTCCTTGGACCATGGCTATTCAGTGGCTCAGTAGGCGTTGGAATGACCTGAACCGAACTGAGAATGTGTGGACAACTAAATCTATAACCATACCCCCGTCTTGCAACCAGATTATAACAGGTATTTGCAGGGGTAGTGCTCCACAGATTGGTATGGAGTTTTGTGCCACACAGTCCGTTCTTCCTGGTTCACTTACCCTCGTTACTGGTGTTGTTGGGTTTCAGTCTACCCACTCAACAACACGGGTCAAGGTCGAGGTCGCTAACCCGTCCACCAAGGCTGTGACAATTCCAGCCAAAACAGTACTTTGTCATTTGGAACAAGTTGCTGTGTTGGACGGCTTATCCCCTGAGGATGGTGTCAGTAAGACTGGCTCTGTACCTACCAAACTACCAAAAGAGTTATTTGAACTGGACTCTCTGGGTGATAATCACACTCCAGATGAAATAACTCAATTGCGCTCTCTACTGAATGAGTTTGACGATGTGTTTAGCAAGTCTGATATGGACATGGGACATACTGACTTGGTCACCCATCGAATAGAACTCACAGATGAGACTCCATTTAAGGAAAGACATAGACGTATTCCGCCCTCTATGTATCAAGAGGTCAAGGACTATATAAAGCAGATGTTAGATGCTAAAGTTATCCGTCCATCTGCTAGTCCATATGCCTCGCCTGTTGTCCTGGTTCGCAAACATGACTTGAGTCTGCGCTTCTATATTGACTATAGAAAATTGAACAGTCACACAATTCGAGATTCATATGCTCTACCAAGGATAGAGGAAACTCTTGATGCTTTACACGGGGCAAAATACTTCTCTTGTCTTGACCTTAAGAGTGGATATTGGCAAGTCGAAGTGGATGAGGAGCACAAGGCCCGTACTGCCTTTACTGTTGGCCCACTTGGGTTTTACGAGTGTAACTCTATGCCCTTTGGACTGACAAATGCTCCAGCTACTTTCCAACGCCTGATGGAGAGGTGTATGGGCGACATTCATCTTCTCCAATGCCTCATTTATCTCGATGACATCATTGTGTTTTCTAAGACCTTTGATGAGCATCTTGAGAGATTACGAGCAATCTTTCAAAGATTGCGCAAGAACGGGCTCAAGCTAAAGCCGTCAAAATGCCAATTCTTGCAGACCTCCGTTAAGTACCTAGGTCGACGTGAAAATGCTCACTCTGACACCGCCATATTCAATGCCATGCGGAGAGCAGCCAAGGGTTCTGCTGCAGATCTTCTCAGTGGTTTCCCTGCTGAGGCAACCCTTGATTCTGCCTTAGAGTAGTTGGACATTGTCTTTGGCAATGTGATGCCCGGCGAGACGCTGATGGAGCGCTTTTACACAGCTCGCCAGGAAATAAACGAGTCTGCTGCAGCTTGGAGTTGTAGACTTCGTGACTTGATCTCAAAGATCGAAGTCTCAGGAATGCTCCCACCAAATGCTGCCATGACCTTGCTTCGAAGCCATTTCTGGATGGGGTTGTCCCAGGATGCTTTGAAGCAGGCAACTCGTCATCACTTTGACTCTGGTCTCGAGTACAGCCAACTGCTGCTTGCTGTACGTCGGGTGGAGGAGGAACTGCTTACCCCTAAGGAGGCACATCAGTGTCCCGTTACCACTCCTGTACCATGTGGTCGGGAGATGGAGGATGTGCTCTCTAGGCTTAAAGACCTTGATTAGAGTCTAAAGTCTATCGGGGACAAAGTTCACTCTCTTGAGCTCAGGTCTGCTCAAGCCTCCTCTTACAAACCACCCACCAGGAGTCAAGGCCAAGCTCCCTTCAGGGGTGCCCAGACAAATAAACCTTTAGTAAAGCAGGTCGGTGATAAACCCCCTCCACAACAATCATCAGTTTTCTGTTTTGATTGTGGAAGGCCAGGGCTTAAAAGGGGTCACCAGCATTGCCCTGCTTTAAACTTCTAAGAGTCCCAGTTATGGAGCGGTCTGAGGACTCTAACCAAAGCGCTCAACGAAAGGTGCCTTCCAATTTAGTTGGGCATCCAAACATTGCGCATGTGAAGGTAGAGGAGCATGCCTGTGATGTTTTGATAGATACTGGTTCAATGGTCACCACTATCTCTGAAAACTTCTACAGAGCTTACCTCCCTCACTTGCCACTCCACCAAATTAGCTCATTACTAGAGGTGCATGGAGCTGGGGGAGCCAAGCTACCCTATTTGGGGTATGTTGAGGCTACGATTGCTATACCCCCTGACTTCATGGGTCAAGTAGTGGAGGTACCCTCACTCATCCTTGTGGTGCCCACTACCGACTTCACCTCTAAGGTACCTCTTATCCTAGGGACCAATGTCCTGCGTGCTGCTTGTGAAAGCAACCCTGGTGACAGGGTATCTAGGAGTTCTTCTCCTTGGACCATGGCTATTCAGTGGCTCAGTAGGCTTTGGAATGACCTGAACCGAACTGAGAATGTGTGGACAACTAAATCTATAACCATACCCCCGTCTTGCAACCAGATTATAACAGGTATTTGCAGGGGTAGTGCTCCACAGATTGGTATGGAGTTTTGTGCCACACAGTCCGTTCTTCCTGGTTCACTTACCCTCGTTACTGGTGTTGTTGGGTTTCAGTCTACCCACTCAACAACACGGGTCAAGGTCGAGGTCGCTAACCCGTCCACCAAGGCTGTGACAATTCCAGCCAAAACAGTACTTTGTCATTTGGAACAAGTTGCTGTGTTGGACGGCTTATCCCCTGAGGATGGTGTCAGTAAGACTGGCTCTGTACCTACCAAACTACCAAAAGAGTTATTTGAACTGGACTCTCTGGGTGATAATCACACTCCAGATGAAATAACTCAATTGCGCTCTCTACTGAATGAGTTTGACGATGTGTTTAGCAAGTCTGATATGGACATGGGACATACTGACTTGGTCACCCATCGAATAGAACTCACAGATGAGACTCCATTTAAGGAAAGACATAGACGTATTCCGCCCTCTATGTATCAAGAGGTCAAGGACCATATAAAGCAGATGTTAGATGCTAAAGTTATCCGTCCATCTGCTAGTCCATATGCCTCGCCTGTTGTCCTGGTTCGCAAACATGACTTGAGTCTGCGCTTCTATATTGACTATAGAAAATTGAACAGTCACACAATTCGAGATTCATATGCTCTACCAAGGATAGAGGAAACTCTTGATGCTTTACACGGGGCAAAATACTTCTCTTGTCTTGACCTTAAGAGTGGATATTGGCAAGTCGAAGTGGATGAGGAGCACAAGGCCCGTACTGCCTTTACTGTTGGCCCACTTGGGTTTTACGAGTGTAACTCTATGCCCTTTGGACTGACAAATGCTCCAGCTACTTTCCAACGCCTGATGGAGAGGTGTATGGGCGACATTCATCTTCTCCAATGCCTCATTTATCTCGATGACATCATTGTGTTTTCTAAGACCTTTGATGAGCATCTTGAGAGATTACGAGCAATCTTTCAAAGATTGCGCAAGAACGGGCTCAAGCTAAAGCCGTCAAAATGCCAATTCTTGCAGACCTCCGTTAAGTACCTAGGTCACGTAATCTCCGAGGAGGGTATCAAAACAGACCCTGAGAAGATTGAAGTATTGAAGACCTGGCCAATTCCACGTAATGTCGAAGATGTTCGTCGTTTTCTTGGATTCTCCGGCTACTTTAGGCGTTTTGTTCCAGACTACGCTAAAGTTGCCAAGCCACTAACCAGTTTGCTTGCTGGACATGGCGGGAGATCCAAGCGCAAGATCAAGTCAAACCAACCATTTGTATGGGGGGATGCTCAACAGTCAGCTTTCAGTGAGCTTATTAGCAGGCTTTCTTGTGCTCCCGTTTTGGCTTTTGCTGATTTCACTCTGCCCTTTGAATTGCACATCGATGCAAGTGGGGATGGCTTGGGTGCAGTACTGTACCAATCCCAAGACAATCAAAGGCGAGTGATTGCCTATGCAAGTCGCAGTCTCAGCAAAGCCGAGCGCAATTACCCTGCTCATAAGTTAGAGTTTTTGGCTCTAAAATGGGCTGTCACCAAGAAGTTTCATGATTACTTGTATGGCAACTCATTCACTGTAAAGACTGACAACAATCCCCTCACGTATGTCCTAACTTCTGCTAAGTTGGATGCAACTGGGCATCGCTGGCTCGCAGAACTTGCTACTTATGACTTCTCCCTTGAGTATGTTCCGGGTGCAAGGAATGTTGATGCAGATGCTTTGTCCAGGTTGCCGCGTGAGTCCATGGACATTCAAAGTGTGTCTGCTCTCTGTAATGGGCAACTCATCTCATCATGTGCCGTGGAGACACTCTCCCTCAATCAGGAGGTGATGAATTGTATGTTGGCGGTCGATGGTATGGAACCTTCTGATGTTGTCGCTAGCCAACGGATGAGAACATATCAGCAAGCTGATTCCTCAATCTGTTCGATTTTGGAACTCATCCGTAATGGTACGCGTCCAACCAAGGAGGCTCTTAAATCCATGGACCGGGACACTGCATCCATTCTCAGGCAGTGGGACTCACTCACTGTCAAAGATGGCCTTCTCCACAGGCAACAACTTTCAGATGGTGTAGTACCCTACTATCAATTGATTGTTCCTCAGTCTAAAAGAGATGAGGTCATTACCCATCTACATGACGGCATGGGACATCTTGGTAGGGACAGGACCGTGGCTCTTCTCCGGACACGGTTTTACTGGCCGGGAATGATCACGGATGTGGAGAAAAGGATTCGCTGCTGCCAGAGGTGTATACTTCGTAAAGCTCCTAACCAAACTGAGCGTGCACCATTAGTTAGCATCCAAACCACTCAACCTATGGAGTTGGTGTGCATGGACTATCTCAGCTTGGAGCCCTCCTCTGGTGGTTATGAGAATATCCTGGTCATTACGGACCATTTCACCAAATATGCTGTTGCCATTCCCACTCGCAACCAAACGGCACGTACTACAGCCAAAGTACTGTTTGATCACTTCATTGTTCACTATGGCATTCCAGAGAAGTTGCACTCTGATCAAGGCCGGAACTTTGAGAGTGATATCATCAAACAGCTGTGCAGCATATTGGGTATTCTCAAAACGCGGACCACTCCGTATCATCCAATGGGTAATGGTCTATGTGAGCGGTTTAATCGGACGCTCTTAGGGATGCTCGGCACTCTGGAAGAGCAGCAAAAGGCAAAGTGGAAAGATCACCTTTCTCACTTAGTTCATGCCTATAACTGTTCCCTCCATGAGTCAACGGGGTTAACTCCCTACTTCCTCATGTTTGGCAGACAACCTAGGCTGCCTGTTGACGCTGCTTTTGGTACATCACTGGCCAATATTTCATCACCAGCTTATACGCAGTTTGCTGCTGATCTAGAGTGCAAATTACACACTGCATATGAGCTTGCAGCTGCAAACCTTGAAAGGGCTCGGGCTAAACAACGCAAAGCCTATAATCTTAAGGCACGCGGAGCCACAATCAAGGTTGGTGACGTTGTATTGGTGCGTAACGTCAACATACGTGGGAAGCAAAAACTGGCTAACCGGTGGGAAGAGGAGTATTACGTGGTTGATTCTCAACCTCATGCCGACGTTCCTGTGTTTAAAGTTCATAAGGAAGGAACCAGAGAATGTCGTGTACTCCACCGTAATCTACTCCTTCCCATTGGTACGAATGGTCAGCCCATACCCAGGCCACGGTGCACACCATCGACATCGACGACGACGACGACTACTACTACTTCTGTTTCAACACCATCTTCTGGCGAGCTTAAGGACACAAGTACTGACACAACACTGGAGATCTCAACAACCAACATGGATATTGAGAGTTCTCCTTCTCCAGTGTCGGTATCATCCCCAGTGTCAGCACTGCCACCAATCAGCCCGCCATTTGCAAGTGTGTCACCAGTAGTTTCACCATCCACACCAGCACCAACTGCACCAACCAGTTCTATCCCTGGCTCAGGACCGTCAACTCCACAGCCACCACCTCGGCGAGTTGGACGAACCCGAACAAAGCCAAAGTGGATGACAGATAGGCAGTTTGTTGTAAAACAAAGTGTCTGGGTGTGAGGAGGTAATTATACATTGCCGCTATTTAATGGCGAGGTCGCCATTTCCCAAAGTGGAGGTGTATGTAGCCGGGTGGTGGTGCTAACTCTGAATGAGTTATAGCCACATAAGTACCACCCACTTATAACCCCCCTTAGATTCATTCTATACATATGTACATACATGTTCATCTATTATCACCATCACTTCATTCTGTGTTCATTATATGTTCATTATATGTTCATTATATGTTGTCCTTGTCTGCAGTTGAATGTCAGCCAACTAACACCAACCTGATACCCTTCTGCAGCCTCTGTAATTTCTCCAGCTTCACCTGGACTTCCCCCCCTATCTATTTTTAGACATGTCCACCACTTTATGTGACTGAAGCATCTTGACTTCCTTTTAATACCTGTCAGATGCTACCTTTCTTCTGATTGGCCCTTTGGTCCACTTCTTTAACTTCCTTTCTCACCTGCCCTCCTCATGCATTCTGCATGAACTCTTTATGGAGGGAGGACTCTTGTTTACAGCTTCCCTCCCACCATCTACTACAAAAGAATAAAATCATCATCATCTTCAAGAACTGCCTCATGTTTTGACTAGCAGCCCAGTGGCTGGACACATCACACCACGCCCGGCTACACAATCATAGCGTGTGTATCATAGCAGCCATCAGACTGCCTGGCTTTACGGGAGTAGGTATCTATGTTTTCAACAATCAAGTATGTAACCTGAGAGAAAATGACTTTTATGAGAAATAGAGCGTGACACTTGTATGAGGTCAAGATCAACGAGCTTTTGCTGATTAAAGGCAAAAGCGCATGCGCGAGACAGGCAGGTCACGGATTTGAATGCTCCGACTGAAAAGTGAAAAACCTGTCATTTCGTAAGTCTTAATCGCCTTTTACATGTTTTAAATCACCTCGGATCTTATTCTTGTGCTCCGTCTTCGATTTTACATCAAGAAGAAACTTTTACACGAGATATTTTATACTTGCAACCTTGACGATGTGTGACGTGTTGAGAGAAAGTGACAGTGAATTTGTTGAGACGGTCATGGCTGCTACAATCATAAGCCAGTCCACATGTGAAGACAGATTAGAACGAAAAAGAGCAAGAGACGAAGAAAGCAACGAAAGTTGTTCTTGGCAAGACGAATCGAAGAAAATGAAAAGTTCGGGAAATGCGAGCGAGCAGGACACAGTCGGCCCAAGCCAACATAGCGGGCTCAGGGAAGTTTCAAATCCAGCCAATGACACTGAAGTTAAAGGCATGCTTACCCTTCTGGTTAAAGAAATGTCACAAATGAGAACTGATCTCAACGACAGAATGTCAAGCTTTGAGAATAATCTAGAAACAAGGCTCACTGAGAAATTAGCAGCAATAATTGACGAGAAGATAAAGTTAGAAATAAACAGGGCGAGAAATGATATAGACTCAAGATTAGATAACTTCGAAAAGAAAATACAACAATTTGAAAAGACTTTCTCAGAAGCTGCTAAATCCAAACCTCAAGACAGGATCATCGAGAGATCTGTTTTTATCAAGAATCTGCAGGTTCACACAGACGAAGTAACGGACCCACAAGTTACAGTTAACAAGGTAACGGCTCTTATCAGGGACGGGTTACACCTACCAGACGTGAATGTCTCTAATGTTGATAGGAAGAAATCCTATGGTAAATACCCTGGAGTAGTGTTAGCAACTGTTGACACTTTGGACCAGAAAACAAAACTTATGAAGGCTCAATCATCTCTGAAGAGCTCCCGTAAGTATAGTAACACTTTCATTGAAAATTGTACAACGTTGGAGGAGAGAATGCATAGCAACAATATGAGAACATTACTAAAGGAAATTGGGAAGGAAAATCTATATACTGTGAACAGAAGTGGATTTATTTCTAGTAAAAGAGAAGTAACACAACTCCCCGGGCCTAGGGGGTCAGGCTTGGTCTGTGGAACGTCGGTGGATGGTCTCTAATGAATGTAAATAATAGACATTTTAGGGAAAATGCAGTTGGGTACTTTGACTATGATATACTATGTCTCTGTGAAACATTTCTACGGGATCAAGAGGACATTAGTCTGGATGGATATGTATGGTTCGGTAATAATAGAACAAACCTGCATACAAAGGCTAAACGTGGATCTGGCGGTGTTGGGGTTCTTATAAAGACATCATTTTTATCTAGATATAAAGTTGAAGCACTGGACAGTGACCAGGAGGATGTGTTATGGCTGCGTTTGTCTTCTAATACTACAGTTGAGAGTCTATGTTTGTGTGTAGCGTATCTACCTCCAGCCGCTTCTACAAGGTCACATAATGCAGAAGATTTTTTTGATATTCTACTTCAACATGTTTATGAATATCAAAATCTTGGAAAAGTTGTCATCGCTGGCGACTTTAATGCACGCATTGGTAGTAACTCCGACTACATCGAAGGTGTTTACAGTGTGGGGGAAAGGAATGCGATAGACGAGAGCGTTAATGCAGCTGGGTACCTACTACTAGACTTTCTTATAGACTGTAATATGTGTGTTGTTAACGGTAGACTTGGAAACGACAACTTCACTTCTGTGTCGCATAGGGGTCGGGCTGTAGTAGATTACATTATTGTGCCTCATGAGCAGCTGAATGATGTGTCAGATTTAAACGTGCATCTTAGGTCAGACGTACAGAATTTTACTACTCAGATGGGATGTGACTGTATTCCTGATCATTCTGTGCTGGATGTAACGCTAGACTTACTTGCAATTCAACCAGATTCTCAGTCTGACGATATGAAGCTGTTATCGGGTTGCTGGGATATACCAAGGTACAATGTAGCTAATATACCGGACAGTTTCCTGAATGATGAACATACTGCACGCAAATTACAAGATACACTTCAGAAGATAGACGATGAACTAACACAAGGTCAAGACGCTCACTCTGCATATGAGAAGTTTACTACTTTCATTAAAAAAGAATTCGACTTAAAGCTAGATAAGATGAAGACATTTACTGAGAAAAACACCAACAACAGGCATTATTGTAGGCGAAAGCCATATTGGACTGATGAATTACAAATGTTATGGGATGGGGTTAGTGTAAAGGAAAAGCGCTGGTTGTCTTTTAAAGGTTGTGTTCATCGTAAACGTGTTCTTAAAGGCGTTTTTCAAGATGTAAGAAAACTGTTTGACAAAGCAAACCGCAAGGCGAGAAGATCATACCAGCTACAGAAACAAGAAGAACTAATCAGTGTACAGAACATTAACAGCGGCAGAGACTTCTGGAAAGAGATAGGTCGACTTGGTATAGCCAACGACAGAAAGTCTAGTTCCGTTATCCCTATGGAGGTGTTGATGCACGACGGGTCCGTGACCTGTGAGACTGACACTGTATTGGATCACTGGAAAACCTCCTACAGCACGCTTTATAACGGTAGTGAGAATACAGCGTTTGAACGTGCTAATTATGATACTGTGTGTGAACGCGTGCGTAGCGGTACCGTGGGGTGTGCAGATTATGATCTGTCGGAGTTGAACCGCTCTGTCTCAGTCCAGGAAGCTGACTTTGCTGTTATGCAGATGAAGACAGGAAAAGCGGCTGGGGTAGACGGTATACCGGTAGAAGTACTACGAAATCCTCATTGTATTAACTTACTTCACCATATTATTAATTATTGTTTTGAACATTCAGTGTCGCCGTCTCAGTGGGGAGCAGGACTAATAACTCCTATTCCTAAGGACAAAAGTACCCCGTCAGATCCTTTGTCTTACAGGGGCATTTCTCTCATATCAATACCCTGGAAAGTCTACACGTGTATACTGAACTGTAGGATACAGAAGTGGTTGGAGTCAAATAATATTCTTGTGGAAGAGCAAACTGGTTTTAGACCTAAGAGAAACTGTACTGATCATTTATATGCACTTTATGATATTGTTAATAACCGTAAAGCCTCTAAACGATCTACGTATGTCTGTTTTGTTGATATTAAGAAGGCGTTTGATAGGGTTAATCGCAATTGCCTTTGGTACAAGCTTATGTCTGTTGGTATTCATGGTAAAATGCTACAAGCTGTACAAGCCTTATATATGGACGTAAAGTGTGCAGTTAAGCTCAATGGTTTTATCACTGAATCTTTTAACGTTACCTTGGGCGTTAAACAAGGATGCAAGGATGCTTATTGCCAACGTTATTTTCCGTTTATATTAATGATTTGGTGTTTGTTGTATGCTGATGATATAGCCTTGTTAGCTGAAGACGAAGACTCGTTACAGAAAATGTTAAATGTTTTAAAGATATGGTATCAAAAATGGCGTTTGGATATTAATTCAGACAAAATCATGCATTTCAGAAACAAATCTGTGGCTTGATCTGAGCGAGTATTTGAATGTGGCAAATCTATTATTTATTATGAAAGCTCTTACAAATATCTTGGTTTAACTTTTAATGAGCATTTAGATATGCACAAAACAGTCCAGGTGTTGTGTAAATCGGCTAGCAGAGCTCTTTCTGCGTTGTATTCAAAGTTTAAACACGCGGGTGGCATTTCCTACGAAGTATTTAACAAGCTTTATAAAGCTCTTGTAGAACCTGTTCTATTTTATGGTGCTGGCATTTGGGGTTTGAATAAGTATAAGGAAGTAGAAATAATTCAAAATAAGGCTTGTCGTTTGTTTCTAGGCATAAGAAAAAATGCCCCCGTTACTGCTATTAGGGGGACATGGGCTGATGTTCTGTTAACGTGTCACAGCATGTTGAATGCTTTAGATTATATTTTAGAATTCAGAATATGCAGACCCATCATCTTCCTCTTATCATTCATAATTGGTCCAAAATCCGATCACAATCCTGGGATAAAAAAATCGTAAATATTTTAGCTCACTATAATTTGTCATATTTACCTTATTGTGGATACAGCATTAAACAGTGTGTTGATCGTGTAAAGTGTTTCTTAACTGCTGAAGATTGCGATATGTGGTATACTGCGCTTTGGAATGACAAGAATAATCCAAATGGCAATAAATTACGCACATACAGAATGTACAAATCATTACCTACTGCTGAGCCTTATTTATGTCATGTACGTTTTAGAGATCATCGAAGACTTTTAGCATCGTTTCGATGTGGTATTTTACCTTTACATGTTGAAACCGGCCGTTACGCCAAGCCACCTACCCCACTGTTGGATAGGACTTGTAAATATTGTCACCCCTATCCTATTAATGATCATGTAAATTATGTTGAAGATGAATGTCACTTTTTAATAGAATGTCCATTTTATGATGATTTAAGATACAACTTAGCTAAAGAAGCAACTTCAGTTGATAAAGCATTTCATTATATGAGTAGTTTAGAAAAGTTTCTTTTTATTATGAACGAAGAATCGCTCAAATGTATTTTAGCCAAATCAATTTACAACATGGTTAAAAGAAGGCAATTTCATTTTTAAGCCAAGTATGTATGTATGACTTATATGACTGTATGTTGGTATGTATGTATGTATGTATGTATGTATGTATGTATGTATGTATGTATGTATGTATGTATGTATGTATGTATGACGTGTGTGTGTGTGTGTGTGTGTGTGTGTGTGTGTGTGTGTGTGTGTGTGTGTGTGTGTGTGTGTGTGTGTGTGTGTGTGTGTGTGTGTGTGTGTGTGTGTGTGTGTGTGTGTGTGTGTGTGTGTGTGTGTGTGTGTGTGCTCGGGGAGCGGGGGCGGCGCAACGAGGTGGGGGGAGTCAAGGGGGAGCGCACTTTTTAACTTAGGACTTTCGAAGTCAGTTGCCCTGTATCCTGGCATACTGGCCGTGCTCCGCGCCTGCATCACGAGGTATGTATTTATGTAAATGTGTCTATGGATGTATGTATATGTGCGGTGTATGTTTAGTATGAGTACGCGCCTCCGTGTGGCTGAAAAGTAGCTTCACGTAGGTATGTGTCCGTGTGCTACATTTTTTATTCTGTTTCAATAGTTTTATGATTGATACGTTTTATAGTGTCTCGTAGGTCATATTTAGCCGGATGTTATATTTTACTGTTTTGTATATATCTTATCACGAAGTGTATATAACATGTGACACTTTATTAAACAATATTCTCTCTCTCTTCTCTCTCTCTCATTAAACGACTCGTATATTCCTTCACGCGTGGTTGGGGCAGTTCGACGGTCACGGCCTCTTGTCTACATACGAGTACAATGTGGGCCGGCTCCGTGATGGTATTACCAATGTACTTAAATGTCAATATCGTTCCAAAAATAAATTTTCGAAATGAATTTGCTGTCATTTGCACATTCGCCTACTTAAAGAAATACTCGACACATACGTTAATAAAACGATAAATATTTTATTCAAAACACTTCAGTACAAGTTGAAATGTGACATGATAAATGGCATGTCGACTGATAAAAATGTTCGTGAGCGCTGAATATTCATCTTTGGACGAAAGCCGACTGGATCGCGTGCTCGACAACAAAAACATGCTCTGTAATCCGTAAGTCGTATCACAGATAGAAAAATATGACGTCATCAGTGGACGGAAAGATGGATATAAGGCCGGTTGACAGACGAGGAACACACTTATTGCCGGGCCATCGCCTGTTGTTGGCCCCCACGATCCAGTGCATCTACTTCCTGTAAAGGAAATTAGTGAAGATTTTGAAACAAACACATACATGCCAAGAAAATAGGGCCTATGTCCATGTTTCTCACGGTCTGTTATTTTGTTTGTGATATATCATAACGCCAAATCGGATCCATTTGAAGACAAACGCACGAGCAATAAATAGTGAGTTCATGAAAAAAACTATCGATGTATCCGTAGTTCGTGTCGAGTGATGATAAAATGTATTACTTGGAATTTGAGCACGATTTTATTTTTGACTCAAACTGCTGCCCGGTTATTTCTGACAGAAAACATCTTTTCACGGTCAAAACTCCACTATATTGTATAATGTTAGCCCTTGCTGACCAGGGCTTTATACACAGGTATGTCCATTGGCTTCAAGAATCATCTCACAGTTGTTCCAAACTACATGTTTCTCGCGTATTAAAGACATGATTCTAAACCATTGTTTTTAATTTGAGGTTTATCTTAATCCACATACAAAAACACTATATTTTAAATCACCTAATATGTTCCTTGTGCGACAGTTGAAGCAACGTGTTATGTACCTATTTTCATTTCACAGATTAAATCAGCTTCAATTATTAATTGTTTTAATAATATTCACTTATACGTTGACAAGTATTCTTTGCAGGTACCATATCAGTAATGGTATGTCAAACAAATAAACCTATACTGTTATGTTCTGAATGTATAACAATACTTATCAGTGTAATAGTAAATTATGTTGCAATTGGAGATATCCTTAGTCACAAAGAAGGGTCATATCCACTAAAGCTAGGGACATGGCGTGATTGATACATGCTGATCCATAGCAACGAGTAAACAAAAGAGAAACACCTGACACTCTTTCAAAGTGGACGCACTACTATTAACGTGTGTGTGAAACCCCGCGTCTATGCAGAAAGCCGTACCGTCGCCTAGATATTTGTAGTTGACAGGTCACATAGCCAATCCTATTGAAATTTGCTGAGCTTACCTTGCATACAAGTCAAACGTGAAAATATTAACAGTTTTTGAACAACTTTCAAAAAGTTAATGCTATGACAGTCTTGACATTAACGCATTAAAAACCGTGGTACACAGGTAATGTTTTTACCCTGGTTGGGCGTGTTGCGTACCTTCCTACCAATCTGTCCGCTGGTTGGGGCAGGCACGTCCTGTGTACATGCTACATTACTGTCAGAGTATGGTTATGATGATAATGATGAAGATGATGAAGACGATGATGTTGTGAATCCTTCTTACCTGTGCTTCTTGTATGATTGAGCAGATGCCACAGAACCAGTGCATGATACAATCGTTACAGAATTCGCCCTGAAATACGAATGAAATCATACAACGTCCAGACCATGTCAACATACATTGTCCTTGATTACATGTATACATCTTCGTATCTGCAATAGCTGCATAAAGTCAATTGTCAAATGAAATTAGCATTCGGGAATTTCGTTTTAGTTCCAAATTATGTTGAAAAGAATCTGCGTTGTAACTGATGTAGGTTATTGAAACGTTCCTTCGACCGCGATGAAGAGAAGTGTATAAAACATATACACCACTTTCACAGTGACATACTAACTGTCCATCGGGACCTAATGATGATTATGTATTAGTGTGTAGTTGATTAGAAAACGAACATTGGAAGAAGAACTAATACATGGTCTAAGAGTATTTCTCTCAAGATCACTTCCTTGAAAACAACAATTTGTTTCTTGACTATTGATTTCTGATGTTTATTATGTTTTGGTGATATATAGTGAATTACCTCAGAACATGACGCTATTGGCGCATTTGCTTCTGTGTAGCGCTAACATGTACATACACAAACACACCTTTACAAAACTTCTGACTGTTTTTGTTTAATTTACCTCGATTCCTTTGCTTTCCCTGACCTTTGCCCTGGTTTTGGCTCTTGTGTAGATACCGATAGGTCCCAAGATGCTTAAACATCCATAGGTACAGCAGCTTTCACCAGTTTTCTCTGCGATTTTTCCTGCGGTGTAGCAGGGTACGAAATAGGTTATTATGCATAATCCGCAGTCATTGAAACAACCAAAGAGACCGTTTGACCACTCGCCCATGCTGATGATGTGTTAGACTGCCAACACCGTGCCAGGTATTCCGGTATGTCTGGATGTCTTGCTTGTGGGAGGTAATATACGCCCGCCTGACATGACACTGCCGTTGCCAGAGGTGACAGCCAAACAAAATATTACCAACGATTGGGCGTTCAGGAGAGTGTGGATATAGGAGGTCAACTGTAGTTAGACACAAAGCGCATGCAGGTTCTGGTGAGCACGTCTGTTGAATGTACGACATCGTTGACCTCCGTATACAAACAATGGACCTTACGCCTATTACCTCAGTGCATTGAACGTAATATTAAAATCTCAAACGTATTTCTCTTTATTAAATCTGATTGAAAAGTAATGGAGCTACAAGTGAGTGAGTGAGTGAGTGAGTGAGTGAGTGAGTGAGTGAGTGAGTGAGTGAGTGAACGTGCTGATGAAGCGCCATGTTTATTTACCACTTCTGCATAGTTTATATTGAAGGTATAGCTTATAAATAATGAATGTAAAGTTTATAATGAAGGTATAGTTCATAATGAAGGAATAATTTTAAAGGAAGGTATAGTTTATGATGAAGGTATAGCTTATAAGGTAGGTATAGTTTATACAGAGTGCGAACCAGCGACTACAGTTTACTGGCACGCCAAAGTGAAGCGATGACGACGCAATGGGCTGCTGGCTATTTGTGCCAGACATGATAATGTGTTATGAGTGACGTTGTATATTTGTGTGGTTCACAAGGGGTCTAGTTCGGGTGGACGGCGTCATGCTTGATTGAGTTAAGCAAGCTGCCTGACGGGGAGAAGCGTGCTTGTGGGGTGATTGGAGTTTGAGTTGGCTTGGTAACTGATTGGTGTGGGCCGATAAACCTTTTGTTGTGTGCTGAAGTAGATAGCTTTCTTGGAAATTTGTTTACTATATGAGGGCAAGTTATCGAACAGAAAGGGGGAAGGAAAAAGAATTGGAGAGGGAGAAATAATGGTTTAACTGAACGAGGGCAGTTCAGCCCAGCGGTATGTCCGGAGACAAAGTTAGAAGGTCATGTCGACGCTTCGAAGGAGGAAACTGTTGTTACCCAGTTATCCTGTGAACTGTGATATACAAGTTTGGAACAATGTGAAATGGAATTCATTGGGAATATGATGTCAAGAAATCTGAGGTGACTATTATCTATATTGCACATTTGCCATATTGCTTAAAGCAGCCTAAATAGATGTGTATGAGTGCCTTGCCCATGCCAGTAACTGAAGAAGAAGTCTTTATTTGTACCAAGGCCACTGGCCCATATACAATACATACATTTGAAATAGTGCGGTACATGAAAAAAGGTAATGTCAGGTACAAATTTTACCGGTTTACAGGCTTTTCATAATTACGTCTTCTTTCATAGCTGTAATACAGGTATTTACATAGTTTTCCAAGTAATTGTTTACACGAAGATGACAGTAGCGTTTTAAATTTATGCATATTTGGATTATGGCAAAATGTTGTTGGTAAATACAGATGTCTAATATCGTTGTAATATTCACATTCTAAAGTAAAATGATATTCATTCTCTATACTTGTTTCACATATGGGGCAGAGTCGTAAACGTAAGTCAATATCAGCCCATCTACCTTCGTTTACCTTAAGTCTTAGTAGCCCGGCTCTAAGCCTTATCAAAACATTTCGATATTTTATTTCAGTAATAATGGAAAGGTATTTTTCTGGTTCCAGGAGACTTTTAAATTTTTTATACAGAATGTACCTAGAACTAGCCTTGATAGTACTATTCCATGATTGGTAGAACATATTTATCAAAACGTTTTTAAAACTATTCATGAATGATGGTTTGTCGCCAACAGCTTGACTGAGCCAAACTACTCCGAATCCGTGAGAAAATAATATGGAACGAATAGAAGAAGCATAGTTATGACGACCGCACTTGTCATAATATACAAGCATATTATAAGATTTTCTTGGTATCCCATCTTCGTCCATTTTAATCAGTTTTAGCCAATACTTTACAGAACGACACATAGCATTTACATGTAGTGGGTACCGACCGCATTCCCCATACACAATAGCATTTGGGGTTTGCAAAATTTACCGCATTCCCCATACACAATAGCATTTGGGGTTTGCAAAATTTACCGCATTCCCCATACACAATAGCATTTGGGGTTTGCAAACCAACGTTAAGAAACTTCTTACAAGCCATAATATGCACTTGTTCTATTTTTTTAAAACTGTCTACGCCCCATATTTCCGCACCATATAAAAGAATAGGTTGAATCTGAGTATCAAATATTTTAAAGAAAACTGAAGTGTCAACAAAACCAATCTTCCGTAGATTGCGAAATATTTCCATTAAAGCTCGTTTACCCCTTGATGCTAGATCTGAAACACATTAGTTCATCTTTGATGTATATGAGAATACAAACCCAAGATATCTATAGGAGTTGGCGGTTGAAATACGTTTGCCTTTAAAGAACCATTTCTCATGAACAGATAACCGCCCTCCTCGTCTAAATACAACAACACTCGTTTTATCTAAATTAACCGTTAATCCATGTGAATCTGCAAAGTTATCAAGAATATTAAGTTGGTTCTGTAAACCAGTTACTGTGTCAGAGACAAGAATAACATCATCGGCAAATAATAATAATAATATTTCAAACAAGTCAGGAAATAATTGTACGCCGTGTTTCCCATGTGATGAAACATCATTTGACAGTTCATTGATGAAAAAAAAATAATAATAGGGCTTAATATACAGCCTTGTTTAACTCCGTTAGGACAATCAAAATATTCTGTATAAATGTTATCATTACATCTCACACACGCTTTCACGGAGGCATAGATTCCCTTAAGTGCTCTCATCATCTTTCCACCCAAGCCAACATCGTGCAGACACTCCCATAGTTTAAGATGATTTACTGAATCAAACGCTTTTTTAAAATCCACAAAAGCAACGTATAATTTCCCTTTTCTTTTCGATAAACATTTGTTAACAATTGCATTCAACGTGAATATGTGGTCAGCAGGAGAATATCCCTGTCTAAAGCCTGCTTGTGTCTCGGGTAATTTACTTCTTATATTAGCCCAGTTTGTAAGTCTAGAGTTTAAGACACTTGTGTAAACCTTACTAATTGTACACAATAGAGATATCCCTCTAAAGTTATCTGGATTATTTTTGTTACCTTTCTTATGTAGTGGAAGGATAATAGCTTTCGTCCAGTTCTGAGGGAATAATCCAGAATCAAATAACTTATTCAACAAATTTCGTAGGAAAGGAGTTATTAAATTTTCACAACATTTTAACATTTCAATGACCACGTCATCAACACCAGGGGATTTGCCATTCTTTAAACGATTTATAGCCTTGTGGATTTCTGAGTCGGTAATCGGCGACTCCAAAATACACTGGTCAATCTCATCAAGTATAAAATGTTCATCACATTGACATTCGACTTCAGCATTTAATACATCTGTACACTGAAAAACTGAGAATTGTTATATACTTATCTTTGTTTTAATTATTATACCTAGCTTTAAACTTCAGAGATTGTTGTGATTCTTGTAATTGTTATTTGTGGTATTAGCGGGAACCCCTGCCGTTCATACCACACGTAACAAGTGTATAGTGATATATATTAAACACGTCCCATTTTATTTCTGGAAACCCATTGTCCAGAAACTGTCCACGCAGCGGCATATTAGAACCTAAATATACACGAACACCGTTCATACATGTTGCTTGATAAACATATAGTGTTCAGCCGACAACGTTTATTTGTATCGATCCCTGCTAGCTTCTAACACTGTATGTTCGTGATCAGGACAGGCATGTACTGGGGCTCGTTGTACAGTGGGGTGTATATCCCTAACAGCGTCCAAGTCTGACACATATTTTCGATCGAGGATATATTGTCTTAATCCACAGTGAGTAAGTGGCTATGGTTTAACGCCACGTTTAGCAATAATCCTGCAATATCACGTCGGGGGACACCAGAAATGAGCCTGACACATTGTATTCTTGTCGTGAATTGAAACCAGCGTGACGAACGAAAGTTGTATCACAAGGCTGCACCACCAAGCGGCATCTGCAACGCGCAGAGCGTCGACGTGGTTGCTATGCTAGGAACTGACAGAAGTCAGCTTGCAGTGGTCAATATGTTCAATGTTTCACAGTCTGTGAATAGCAGGCTATGTTACAGGTGCCAACAAACCCAAACTATTGACGACCGACCCCGTTCAGGGCGTCCCAGGTCAACGACAAGACAGGCTCTTCGAAATCGAGCTCAAACGGCCAATCAAACTGCTGCAAACATTCAAGAGACAACTGGGGTACGAATAACTAGTGAGGCGATAAGACATCGTCTACATGTAGCTCATCTCCATGCTCGACGGCCACGTGTTGTGCCGCCTCAATCGTCACATTGCCAACAGACGTCAATGGTGTACACAACGTCGCAACTCGGGTATTCGTCGCTGGTCACGTGTCCCGGCACTACTGATCCAAAAACGTCAACCTTGAAATTTTCCATCTTACCCCTATCGTCATTCAAGATCGTTGGCGGTGTAGCATCTACTGTCGGTTGAACTAATTATATCTATTACAATTTTGGAAAGTCTAAGTTATTTCCGAGGATCCCCTTCATTTGTTAAGAGTATATAATGATATTATACAGATATGCAAATTATTATCACATCATGCATGTAAACATGGTTATATCAATAGTCATGTCAGTATGTTTACATTGCTTTTGGTAGACATTGTTGAATATTGTAAACCTATAGAAAGTGTGTTCTGTGTTGTGATTGGCTAATTTGGGTCACGTGACCAAATGTCAAAGGGTGAAAATATGATTTGCATTCCCTGAAGCAAGCGACCGAATCACTGTGTAGGAACACATAATTACTCAGCATTTTTTGCATACTAATCAACAATGGACGCAAATTGAAATACAAAATTAACATTCATAACAAATATTTTGATTTTCTCTATTCATGGGAATTATTGGGATTTTTAATTCTTAATTAAAAAAAATTATAATGAAATAATTACCAAAATCACAATCACCATAGCGACTAACGCGCTCCTAGCGAATCTTCAGATATCACTGTTCTGTATATCAAACGGCATAAAAAAAAATCCAAGACCAAGCCAATTCTTCAAGAAATGTGTGCATATAATTTAATGAAAAATAATATCGATTTTGTTTAAGTTATATCGTCAGTTTTAGTTATAAAATATAATGAAACGGCTATTCATGGACATTATTTATATGAACTTATAATATTGACTATTACACTCCCTAGAAATATATACACGATGAAATGTAAATATACCTGTCACATGTACACTTGTTCAAATTAAAGAAATATCGTATACAACACTATAAACTTATCAACTTCATATGTGAACATTGTTCAAACAAACAGGAGATTATCAAACGTTCATATATGTTGTGGCCTATATCTACGTATGATATCATATTGAACATTGATTAATATCCAAAGTGAAATTAATTGTGTGAAAAAAATGTACAAAAGATATGCAAGATCTACATCATGAAACAGTAAAAAGCAGTTAACAATGATCGTGTGTACTTTCATTCAAGGACCTTCACCTCAGAGAAATAACCACATATGTACAACAAATATGTTGAAGTTTGACATCACTACCGGTGACCGAATTTTACAAAATGGCGTCTTGACGGTCAACAGTGCGCGGGATTTTACGAGGGGACTTTCGTTGATTCAGGGTTCGTATATACATAAATGTGACATGTAAGTAATCAGAAACATTCTGACAATCTGTGTACTGTTTTTTGTTGTTGTATTTTTCATTGAAACCAACGAAAATAGTCAGAAATTCTGATAAATACCGTTGTCGTTGTGCGTGATTTTGCGTCAGTCATGGCGTCACACAGGACGGTTCTGTTGAAAATATCAAATTATTGCAATGTATATGTATGTTTAATTCCCTAATTCTTCCTACGATTCTCTTCCCGTGTATATTCTGAAAATGCAGATCTCGAGCCAATGTACTCAACGAATAGACGAATGACTTTGTTTACATTTCGCTCAAGTGCATTTTTTTCAGCGTTCGTTTTCACACCTCATTTATTTTGCTTCATTACATCCAGACAATTTGTATTGATGACAAAGATCATTTGGCATTTGATTCTAAAATGTATGAGGAATTCAAGGATGTAGGTATCGCAGCTGAAATATACGTGATGGTATTTGCGTCTCATTACCGGTGTACGTTAATTACCAAAATCACAATCACCATAGCAGCGACAGAACGTTCGATGTTGACGCCACACAACCGAGTAAGTACGAGGTGTTAAAGAGTGCGCATGTTTTTTTCTAAATAAAACAATAGGTTTACAATATCGATAAATACTATGTGTGTGTCTATTTCCGGGATTTTATCGAGTATTTGCATCTTGGAAATTTTCATTCGAGCCCCTCAAGCTAATGCTTTCGGGTCTCGAGATGAATTTCCAAGATGCAAATACTCGATAAAATCCCGGAAATAGACACACACATAGTATTTATCTTCTAAATGTTGATTGAAGTAATATCATCTTAAAAACTACTTAGTCGAATGTGACCTTTCTCTTAAATTAAAACGTCAATGCCACCGGAATATTCATAGTCGTTTCTGTGTCTTAAGAAAAAACCAGTGGCGTCGACAATGCGAGACTCTCGTGTAGACTACCAAGACATAGACGTACTTAATGCAGTGTGGTTACATAATGCAAGGTCACCTAGCTCTACACTGAAAACGCAGTGTATTTATCCCCTCATGTTTACTTAATGATTCATAAATGTGTCACCAACATGAACACTATCTCGTATTACGTTACAGCTGATGAGTTAAACATTCCGAATGGACGAACTCAAGGCAAACATTCATTTGCGATGTTATTAATCAATACTGTGCCTACGTTACACAGTTATATTTACTTACACATACTACACAAACCCAAATTAATGTCGTAAGTTTCCATGTAGAGGCTATGCATCTTAATCACTGACATCAACGCAGTATGACACTTTATACAATTTTATTGATTGATGATGAGAGGAAATACACAAATACATATGCAGAAATTAACTTTACAATGAATAGCTTGATATGGACACACACAGATACCAAATAACTTTTCATGTATAGTTTTATTGATATTGGTTGACTCTGTCGAGTATTTAGCAAATTATCTTCACGTTAAGGACTCCTAAATGGTGATGCATGCAGACGGAGTCCCCTAGTGATGAAGATGTATTATGTCTATTGACCTTTTTCACACTTCGCTACTTCCGGTTTGAAAGCGAGGCTTGGAGAGCAGAAGGTGAAGGCTGGATAGCACATGAAACACATGGAGATGTCAACAAGGCATGCAATCGGGACAAACTGTGACAATTTAACCATCCCGGTACATTTATCGTAAGTATTAAACATTATTCTTATTGACAAACTATTCTACTGTTATCTGGTCTCCTTACCGATATAAATTTGAGTCTGGCCATTCTGTTGTGATTTCAATTTAAAATATTCATGACCACCTGGTAACTCCCAGTGCAGTTTATGGTAGCTGAACAGACTTAAAACAAATTCTACTGAAATCTTGTAAAAATAATTTATTGTTTACACACCATTAAGCCAAACTATTTATTGTGAGTTTAAATAACTTTGCGGGTTGTATTTGAAGTCGAAATATTGACCTTTTGACCATATCTAGATATATGTCAGAAACTAACTAAATTGATATGTTGATATAATGTATCAAATTGTAACCTACTGAGAATTTACAATCGTAACAAATCAGAAGTTTGCATCAGTTGTGTATTTGATGTAAATTGTAATGGACTCAAATGCATTCCAATAAAATATTAGACCTCTAGATCTACTTGTGCTGTTGTGATTGTGAACAGTTGTTATTTTGATTGTCAATGTTGACAGATTAGATAGCATGAGGTGTAATATTTCAACTGAATTATTACATAAAGGGTGTGTAAATATTTAAAGTAAAGTACAGTTTGATCTGCAATTTTGGTAACAATTAATATTTCTACCAAAATGATATTTACTTTACTGTACCAATTTAATCATGTCATGAAATGAACAAAAACCCAACTAATAATGTCCAGTAAATGTTCAATCTACATGTGATCTTTACATAATTTACAGAAACAGATAACTCTTTAACAGTTTGTATTCAAATATTTCAAATGCATAAACTGATATTGACATTACTAAAAACTTAAAGTATAAAAAGAATTATTTTTAATTCCCATGCGTATTGCAGTCATAACTCATTTATTCCCTTTGTTTAATTGTGAAACCCATCTGGTTTTATGTCCACAAACATGTTTTGAAACTTTTAAAACAAAAAGATATTTTTGGGTGCAAGCAATTGCCATGTATTATTGATTATTAATCATATCAATTTATATATAAGTTTATTATTGTGCTTACTGTGTCATTTTGCAATAATTGTATTGTTATGATGTAAAATTTACAATTGTTAACAATCTTTAGAACTTTAGTTTATTTCAATCACGTCAAGTGGTGTGATCATTTTGATATTTTTTTATAATTCAATCAAAACGAGAAAAATAAAAAAATATAAATACATAGAAGAAATTTGTTTTTCTTGTCAAATAACGATGATAGCATGAATTTATCTCATGCTCCTTGTATAGCATGCTCCTTGTGAAAATTCATTCCATTTCTTCTTCGAATGTACCTTATATGATGATTTTAGGGAGACATTACTGACAGCTATCGATAATCTTGGAGGACAAAATACTCTACATAGTATTCTTTTTGGTGATTCAAACTTAGATGTTTTCCTGAATACAAAAATATTCTTGTCTGTACACAAATTTATAGAAACGACTAACAGATTCAGTAGCTAGCATATTATTGTTTCCAAACTGTTAATCATTAATATTGTTAAATCTATATTCAACACTAAAATGTATAATATTAGGATATGTATGAGATGCACACTGTCTTCACTTTCCAGCACATTGTACATATCCTTCATATATGAGCACTGTATATATATTGCGCACTATGTTTCCACAATGTGAAGCTTCAACTGTAAATTGTTCATTTTCATTATGCAATATTATGTATAACTGTATATAGGGAGAAGGCGGTAATAAGTGCTGCCCTTTGTCTTTTTGGACAATAAAATATGTTTAATAATATTTCATCTTGTGATCTGACAAAGTTAATATTTTCAAGTCAAAATATCAACTTTAGTAAACCACATGAAGAGATAAATATTGCATTTGACAAAACAAATTCAAGTCTTATATTTTCTTTGTGATCTTCATGAACTTACTCAGAAAACCATAGTGTCAATGAGGCAGACTGACTGTAGGTGTGACAAAACGTGATATTTCACCTGATTTTAATAAAAATCTTATTTTTTTCACTCTAGCGAAAGTATGTTTTCAGCATGGTCATGATTAAATACATACCGGTAATACAAATATCAAAACGTCTTTCATTAAAACAAGAGTGAATTACTGTGACATTGATATAAAGAGCTGTAGTACACTGTCATTAAATTGATGCATCTGTTGAGTTTACCCTTTACACAGAATATACTGTTTGAGTTTTCGACATATCAGATGAATTGATGCCTTCAAGATTGTTCTAAAGTACATGTAGCATGTAATGTTACACACTGTGATTAATTTTCCTTAAACTTCTCTATTTCAGAAGAATGTTGTTTTCTAAATACGCAATATTTTGAGAGAAGGTGACTATGCATTGTTTATAAAAAATGTTATTGAAGTAGGAATATTATTACAATATAATAGAATTATTCATTTCAGGCCAGCGAGTCAACACAATGAAGTACATGTACTAGTATCCGGTGACGGATGTCTGGAGGAGCTTTCTGCTGACAGTAACACAATGGTTACAATGTGCGTCCTGTCAAAGGACGAGGAAGTGAAAAGCCATATTCATTCAATCAACAAATGTGGTTCCTGTCACATTTCTCTTAAATAGGACGAGGAACTGAAAAGCCTTATTCACTCACAAATCAACATGGCCAATATTTATCGGACACTGAAAAAGCACATTGTACCATTTGTTTACAAGCAAGAAAATTACTTTCTCCTGGAATTTAATTAGGTGCTTTTGACTGACAAAGTCACTCAGTCCATGTTAAGTTTTGAAAACTTATATTGTGAGAAATAAAAATATGAAAATTTTGGTTTGTTTTTCTTTGTCAAATATGAGAAATCCAGATTGTTCCATCAACATAATTTGTACTGATACATATATTTTATCTTGGCTTGATTACCAATTGAAGTTGATTCCTTTTTATCTTTTGATATTTTATCTGTACTCATATCTGATCAAGACATTTTCAAACTATTCAGGATAAATGTATGAGTAGCTTCCTTTTGATATACAATTACCTTTCATCATACAGGATTAGGTGAGGGTGTTCAAGAAGTTGGTAGTTGTATCAATTCTTATATTTCTTCAATTTCATGCATTATTTATATTTATCAATTTTTAGTTTCCTTTTAACTTATTTTAAACAGTTCACACATTATTACTTTTGTAGTGCACGGTGCAATCTCAATCGTCAATAATCAGTTAAGTAAGTGATGTTTGAAGAACAAGTAAGTATCATCTGTCATTGTACACACTGAATAGGGTTATCGCCCCTTCTGAATTTTATTTTGACACACGAATTATTTTCATATTTAACATTGTAATATGTTAAAATGAAAATCATAGCAGAAAAAGTGTCTTTTGTCAACTGGACTCATGGCAAAACGATAGTGCGTTGTGCAGCAAACACCACTATGACACGTGAAAAAAACATGATCTCAATCTTGATCTAGAGTTCGCCCAGCCACGCATTGACTGAGCAATTTTGCAAAAGTACACTGACGTGTTTCATGTTATGCGGTTTTTTTACGATAGAAAACTTCTGTCATTGAATGTACTGTCACATTGTACCTATATGCCGACGAGGTTATGATAAAACAATCTATTTCTGAAATACGTATCTCGAAATGCACCTTTCGATTCACTTCCGGGATCCTGACAGCAAAATGCTAATTCCAGTGTATAACAGGCATATTTTAGTTGGACCTCATGATTTAATGTGAAATATCTTCTGTATTATATACAGAGGATACCATTTTTTGTTTGTTTGAAATGTCCATCAGTGAAATGCACAACATGCTGTCTATTCCCTATGAGCTGATGCGACTCTCACTGCATGGAGCTATGCTCTCCAAGCCTCGTTTTCGATCCAAGATGGCGAAAGTGTGAAAAAGGTCAATAGATGCCAACACTGACCTCGTTAACTCCGTCTGATGATGTAATGTTACAAACGCCTAATTTCAACACTCGCTTAACTCGAACGACATGTATTGATATCTCGATGTATACTTTCTATAGTCACAAAAAATCAAGTTAACGAGGTTTTAATTTTATATGAAAATAGTATGAGCAAAACAAGAGCATTCATGCTGAAAAATATATGAAGCCATAATTTGTTAAAAAGACATATGTCGTACATTTTTTGAAAATAATATATTACGTGTTTTACATTCGCAAATGTACACATTCAATGTAAATGTTATAAGTGCTTTACAAAATGTTCGAATGTTGGTCTCCTCGTAAAGTCAGTATGACCAACTTTCCAATATGCATGACCGTGCATAAATACTCAGCAGTCAGAAGACGGACGGAAGTGCATGTTGCTGAGTCGTCAGAGGTAACAGGCCCTACTCCCGTGCAATAGATTGCTGAGCCATACCTTCCACTTCCTGAAATAGAGAAATGAAACATCATGAATATTCCTCGTTCATTATCAGTAGTTTCACTCTTACGCGGGTAGTCACGAGGTATTTCAGGTAACCGAATTACCTGGGCACCCCCAGCACGAGCACCCACGTGCACTGTGACAGGGAACTTTGTTTGTTTTGTTTGTTTGTCGTTTAACGCCGCACTCAGCAATATTCCAGCTATATGACGGCGGTCTGTAAATAATCGACAATCCAGTGATTGGTATCATGAGCATCTATCCACGCAAGTGGGATACGATGACATATATCAGCCAACTCAGCGAGCCTGACCACCCGATCCCGTTAGTCTCCTCTTATGACAAGCATGGGTTGCTGAAGAACTCTTCTGGTCAAAATCTTCACGGGTCGACAAGAAACTGGTTATGAAGACAACCACAGGTCACTCCACGTGTTCCGCGAATAGGGGGAATTCAACATGAGTTTGTTCTCTGTCTAACGTATTAGTGATAAACAAAACAATTAACTCATATCGCCTCCTTTGATCTCCGATGTATCGTCTTGCCAAGCAGACCACCTCCGTGGTCTAGTGGTAGGGCGGAGAGCGGAAGGTCCGGGCTTCGATCCCCGGCCGCATCATACCAAAAGACGTTAAACGATGGTACTTGTTGTTACCCTGTCTGGCGCTCGGCATTAAGGGGCCAAAACAAGGACTGTTCGGCTCGGAGTCAGTATACTGTGTCTGAGTGGGGTATTCATGTTAAACTGCGGCATGATATCTCAGTGAGCTAGCACTATAAATCGGCATCAGTCCGGACTAGTACAAGCAAACACAAAACACGTACATGCACGTCGCTATATAAGTGCAATAATCTTGGACGCGACGTTAAACCCCATTTCACCTCACCTCACCTCTTGCAAAGCCCACTCTCAATATCAGCATTTTTTAAGTAGTGACTGTGTTCTTGAAAGAAAGTAAAGTCTGTGTATTAATTTAAAAATATCTTTCTAATATTTAACACAACCTCCGCTATATACCTGACTAAAACTAGTGTGTTTGCTTCAAACAATAAAAGCCGTTAGCCGTATGTGGGGACGGAGTAAGATAAAATGTCTATGTTGAGGTTGGAACCGCAGATGTACCTACCATGCTCTCGTGACAAGTTCAGAGTCTCATCCTTGATAATGTCACAAAATAAAGTGACATCACTCAGTTTACTTAAAGTACACATAGTTTATGAATTACAACTCCTGGACTACTTCAAGTTTGCACAGTCTTAAGTTACACATCGTTGAGGACATCTCGACTTTTTCACATGCCCATACGGATAACTCTGCCCCTGTGTAACAATGTCATTCCATACTTAACATGATGCCATGTATAGCTTTAATCCATTCCCTCGTCGCTATACATATTGACAAGATCACATAATGTCCGTAATTCGGGTCGATGAAAGACTATCTCTTGCAGATGTGTCCGAAGATGTTCTTCGGTGCGCTAGAACAATATGACCCTGTATATGATGAGTATATAACAATATGACCCTGTATATGATGAGTCTATAGCAATACGACCCTGTATATGATGAGTACATAACCATACGACCCTGTATATGATGAGTATATAGCAATACGACCCTGTATATGATGAGTACATAACCATACGACCCTGTATATGATGAGTATATAGCAATACGACCCTGTACATGATGAGTATATAACAATACGACCTTGTACATGATGAGTATGTAACAATACGACCTTGTACATGATGAATTTATAACAATACGACCTTGTTCATGATGAGTATATAACAATACGACCTTGTACATGATGAGTATGTAACAATACGACCTTGTGCATGATGAATTTATAACAATACGACCTTTTACATGATGAGTATGTAACAATACGACCTTGTACATGATGAGTATGTAACAATACGACCTTGTACATGATGAGTATATAAAAATACGACCTTGTACATGATGAGTATATAACAATACGACCTTGTTCATGATGAGTATATAACAATACGACCTTGTTCATGATGAGTATATAGCAATACGACCTTGTACATGATGAGTATATAACAATACGACCTTGTACATGATGAGTATGTAACAATACGACCTTGTATATGATGACTTTATAACAATACCAGCATGTACATGATGAGTATATAACAATACGACCATGTACATGATGAGTATATAACAATACGACCTTGTACATGATGAGTATATAACAATACGACCTTGTACATGCTGCGTATACAACAATACGACCTTGTACACCATGACTTTAGAACAATAAGACCTTGTATACCATGACTATAGAACAATACGACCTTGTATACCTTGACCACATGACACTATTATTATCTGACTATTGTTTCAGATATAATATATCTCGACTATTTTATGAGTTCTGATGGATCACGACTATTGTGTCAGATATGATACATCTCGACAAATGTATGAGTTCTAATGCATCACGAATATTGTGTCAGATATGTTATATCTCGATTATTGTATGAGTTCTGACGCATCACGACTATTTTTTCAGATATGATATATCTGGACTATTGTATGAGTTCTGATGCATCACGACAAATGTAGTAGATATGATATATCTCGACTATTGAATGGGTTCTGATGCATCACGACAAATGTAGTAGATATGATATATCTCGACTACTGTATGAGTTCTGATGCATCACGACTATTGCATTAGACATGAAATATCACAACTATTATATTAAATCTGATACATCTCGACTTATGTATGAGTTCTGATGCATCACGAATATTGTGTCAGATATGATACATCTCGAATATTGTATGAGTTCTGATGCATCACGACTTTTGTTTCAGATATGATATATCTCGAATATTGTATGAGTTCTGATGCATCACGACAAATGTAGTAGACATGATATATCTCGACTATTGAATGAGTTCTGATGCATCACGACAAATGTAGTAGATATGATATATCTCGACTACTGTATGAGTTCTGATGCATCACGACTATTGTGTCAGATATGATATATCTCAACTATTGTATGAGTTCTGATGCATCACGACTATTGTGTCAGATATGATACATCTCGAATATTGTATGAGTTCTGATGCATCACGACAAATGTAGTAGATATGATATATCTCGACTATTGAATGAATTCTGATGCATCACGACAAATGTAGTAGATATGATATATCTCGACTACTGTATGAGTTCTGATGCATCACGACTATTGTGTCAGATATGATATATCTCGACTACTGTATGAGTTATGATGCATCATGACAAATGTAGTAGATATGATATATCTCGACTATTGAATGAGTTCTGATGCATCACGACAAATGTAGTAGATATGATATATCTCGACTACTGTATGAGTTCTGATGCATCACGACTATTGTGTCAGATATGATATATCTCGACTATTGTATGACTTCTGATGCATCACGACTATTCTGTCAGATATGATACATCTCGAATATTGTTTGAGTTCTGATGCATCACGAATATTGTGTCAAATATGATATATCTCGACTACTGTATGAGTTCTGATGCATCACGACTATTGTGTCAGATATGATATATCTCAACTATTGTATGAGTTCTGATGCATCATGACTATTGTGTCAGATATGATACATCTCGAATATTGTATGAGTTCTGATGCATCATGACAAATGTAGTAGATATGATATATCTCGACTATTGAATGAGTTCTGATGCATCATGACAAATGTAGTAGATATGATATATCTCGACTACTGTATGAGTTATGATGCATCACGACTATTGTGTCAGATATGTTATATCTCGATTATTGTATGAGTTCTGACGCATCACGACTATTTTTTCAGATATGATATATCTGGACTATTGTATGAGTTCTGATGCATCACGACAAATGTAGTAGATATGATATATCTCGACTATTGAATGGGTTCTGATGCATCACGACAAATGTAGTAGATATGATATATCTCGACTACTGTATGAGTTCTGATGCATCACGACTATTGCATTAGACATGAAATATCACAACTATTATATTAAATCTGATACATCTCGACTTATGTATGAGTTCTGATGCATCACGAATATTGTGTCAGATATGATACATCTCGAATATTGTATGAGTTCTGATGCATCACGACTTTTGTTTCAGATATGATATATCTCGAATATTGTATGAGTTCTGATGCATCACGACAAATGTAGTAGACATGATATATCTCGACTATTGAATGAGTTCTGATGCATCACGACAAATGTAGTAGATATGATATATCTCGACTACTGTATGAGTTCTGATGCATCACGACTATTGTGTCAGATATGATATATCTCAACTATTGTATGAGTTCTGATGCATCACGACTATTGTGTCAGATATGATACATCTCGAATATTGTATGAGTTCTGATGCATCACGACAAATGTAGTAGATATGATATATCTCGACTATTGAATGAATTCTGATGCATCACGACAAATGTAGTAGATATGATATATCTCGACTACTGTATGAGTTCTGATGCATCACGACTATTGTGTCAGATATGATATATCTCGACTACTGTATGAGTTATGATGCATCATGACAAATGTAGTAGATATGATATATCTCGACTATTGAATGAGTTCTGATGCATCACGACAAATGTAGTAGATATGATATATCTCGACTACTGTATGAGTTCTGATGCATCACGACTATTGTGTCAGATATGATATATCTCGACTATTGTATGACTTCTGATGCATCACGACTATTCTGTCAGATATGATACATCTCGAATATTGTTTGAGTTCTGATGCATCACGAATATTGTGTCAAATATGATATATCTCGACTACTGTATGAGTTCTGATGCATCACGACTATTGTGTCAGATATGATATATCTCAACTATTGTATGAGTTCTGATGCATCATGACTATTGTGTCAGATATGATACATCTCGAATATTGTATGAGTTCTGATGCATCATGACAAATGTAGTAGATATGATATATCTCGACTATTGAATGAGTTCTGATGCATCATGACAAATGTAGTAGATATGATATATCTCGACTACTGTATGAGTTATGATGCATCACGACTATTGTGTCAGATATGTTATATCTCGATTATTGTATGAGTTCTGACGCATCACGACTATTTTTTCAGATATGATATATCTCGACTATTGTATGAGTTCTGATGCATCACGACAAATGTAGTAGATATGATATATCTCGACTATTGAATGGGTTCTGATGCATCACGACAAATGTAGTAGATATGATATATCTCGACTACTGTATGAGTTCTGATGCATCACGACTATTGCATTAGACATGAAATATCACAACTATTATATTAAATCTGATACATCTCGACTTATGTATGAGTTCTGATGCATCACGAATATTGTGTCAGATATGATACATCTCGACTATTGTATGAGTTCTGATGCATCACGACTTTTGTTTCAGATATGATATATCTCGAATATTGTATGAGTTCTGATGCATCACGACTATTGTGTCAGATATGATACATCTCGAATATTGTATGAGTTCTGATGCATCACGACAAATGTAGTAGATATGATATATCTTGACTATTGAATGAGTTCTGATGCATCACGACAAATGTAGTAGATATGATATATCTCGACTACTGTATGAGTTCTGATGCATCACGACTATTGTGTCAGATATGATATATCTCGACTACTGTATGAGTTATGATGCATCATGACAAATGTAGTAGATATGATATATCTCGACTATTGAATGAGTTCTGATGCATCACGACAAATGTAGTAGATATGATATATCTCGACTACTGTATGAGTTCTGATGCATCACGACTATTGTGTCAGATATGATATATCTCGACTATTGTATGAGTTCTGATGCATCACGACTATTCTGTCAGATATGATACATCTCGAATATTGTATGAGTTCTGATGCATCACAAATATTGTGTCAAATATGATATATCTCGACTACTGTATGAGTTCTGATGCATCATGACAAATGTAGTTGATGTGATATATCTCGACTATTGTATGAGTTCTGATGCATCACGACTATTGGGTCAGTTATTACACATCTCGACTATTTATCAGTTCTGATGCATCACGACAAATGTAGTAGATATGATATATCTCGATTATTGAATGAGTTCTGATGCATCACGACAAATGTAGTAGATATGATTAGCTCGACTACTGTATGAGTTCTGATGCATCACGACTATTGTGTCAGATATAATATATCTCGACTATTGTATGAGTTCTGATGCATCACGACTATTCTGTCAGGTATGATACATCTCGAATATTGTATGAGTTCTGATGCATCACGAATATTGTGTCAAATATGATATATCTCGACTACTGTATGAGTTCTGATGCATCACGACTATTGTGTCAGATATGATATATCTCAACTATTGTATGAGTTCTGATGCATCACGACTATTGTGTCAGATATGATACATCTCGAATATTGTATGAGTTCTGATGCATCACGACAAATGTAGTAGATATGATATATCTCGACTATTGAATGAGTTCTGATGCATCACGACAAATGTAGTAGATATGATATATCTCGACTACTGTATGAGTTATGATGCATCACGACTATTGTGTCAGATATGTTATATCTCGATTATTGTATGAGTTCTGACGCATCACGACTATTTTTTCAGATATGATATATCTGGACTATTGTATGAGTTCTGATGCATCACGACAAATGTAGTAGATATGATATATCTCGACTATTGAATGGGTTCTGATGCATCACGACAAATGTAGTAGATAAGATATATCTCGACTACTGTATGAGTTCTGATGCATCACGACTATTGCATTAGACATGAAATATCACAACTATTATATTAAATCTGATACATCTCGACTTATGTATGAGTTCTGATGCATCACGAATATTGTGTCAGATATGATACATCTCGACTATTGTATGAGTTCTGATGCATCACGACTTTTGTTTCAGATATGATATATCTCGAATATTGTATGAGTTCTGATGCATCACGACAAATGTAGTAGATATGATATATCTCGACTATTGAATGAGTTCTGATGCATCACGACAAATGTAGTAGATATGATATATCTCGACTACTGTATGAGTTCTGATGCATCACGACTATTGTGTCAGATATGTTATATCTCGATTATTGTATGAGTTCTGACGCATCACGACTATTTTTTCAGATATGATATATCTGGACTATTGTATGAGTTCTGATGCATCACGACAAATGTAGTAGATATGATATATCTCGACTATTGAATGGGTTCTGATGCATCACGACAAATGTAGTAGATAAGATATATCTCGACTACTGTATGAGTTCTGATGCATCACGACTATTGCATTAGACATGAAATATCACAACTATTATATTAAATCTGATACATCTCGACTTATGTATGAGTTCTGATGCATCACGAATATTGTGTCAGATATGATACATCTCGACTATTGTATGAGTTCTGATGCATCACGACTTTTGTTTCAGATATGATATATCTCGAATATTGTATGAGTTCTGATGCATCACGACAAATGTAGTAGATATGATATATCTCGACTATTGAATGAGTTCTGATGCATCACGACAAATGTAGTAGATATGATATATCTCGACTACTGTATGAGTTCTGATGCATCACGACTATTGTGTCAGATATGATATATCTCAACTATTGTATGAGTTCTGATGCATCACGACTATTGTGTCAGATATGCTACATCTCGAATATTGTATGAGTTCTGATGCATCACGACAAATGTAGTAGATATGATATATCTCGACTATTGAATGAGTTCTGATGCATCACGACAAATGTAGTAGATATGATATATCTCGACTACTGTATGAGTTCTGATGCATCACGACTATTGTGTCAGATATGATATATCTCGACTACTGTATGAGTTATGATGCATCATGACAAATGTAGTAGATATGATATATCTCGACTATTGAATGAGTTCTGATGCATCACGACAAATGTAGTAGATATGATATATCTCGACTACTGTATGAGTTCTGATGCATCACGAATATTGTGTCAGATATGATATATCTCGACTATTGTATGACTTCTGATGCATCACGACTATTCTGTCAGATATGATACATCTCGAATATTGTATGAGTTCTGATGCATCACGAATATTGTGTCAAATATGATATATCTCGACTACTGTATGAGTTCTGATGCATCACGACTATTGTGTCAGATATGATATATCTCAACTATTGTATGAGTTCTGATGCATCACGACTATTGTGTCAGATATGATACATCTCGAATATTGTATGAGTTCTGATGCATCACGACAAATGTAGTAGATATGATATATCTCGACTATTGAATGAGTTCTGATGCATCACGACAAATGTAGTAGATATGATATATCTCGACTACTGTATGAGTTATGATGCATCACGACTATTGTGTCAGATATGATATATCTCGACTACTGTATGAGTTATGATGCATCATGACAAATGTAGTAGATATGATATATCTCGACTATTGAATGAGTTCTGATGCATCACGACAAATGTAGTAGATATGATATATCTCGACTACTGTATGAGTTCTGATGCATCACGACTATTGTGTCAGATATGATATATCTCGACTATTGTATGAGTTCTGATGCATCACGACTATTCTGTCAGATATGATACATCTCGAATATTGTATGAGTTCTGATGCATCACGAATATTGTGTCAAATATGATATATCTCGACTACTGTATGAGTTCTGATGCATCATGACAAATGTAGTTGATGTGATATATCTCGACTATTGTATGAGTTCTGATGCATCACGACTATTGGGTCAGATATGATACATCTCGACTATTTATCAGTTCTGATGCATCACGACAAATGTAGTAGATATGATATATCTCGATTATTGAATGAGTTCTGATGCATCACGACAAATGTAGTAGATATGATTAGCTCGACTACTGTATGAGTTCTGATGCATCACGAATATTGTGTCAGATATGATATATCTCGACTACTGTATGAGTTATGATGCATCATGACAAATGTAGTAGATGTGATATATCTCGACTATTGAATGAGTTCTGATGCATCACGAATATTGTGTCAGATATGATATATCTCGACTATTGCATGAGTTCTGATGCATCACGACTATTGTGTCAGATATAATATATCTCGACTATTGTATGAGTTCTGATGCATCACGACTATTCTGTCAGATATGATACATCTCGAATATTGTATGAGTTCTGATGCATCACGAGTATTGTGTCAAATATGATATATCTCGACTACTGTATGAGTTCTGATGCATCACGACTATTGTGTCAGATATGATATATCTCAACTATTGTATGAGTTCTGATGCATCACGACTATTGTGTCAGATATGATACATCTCGAATATTGTATGAGTTCTGATGCATCACGACAAATGTAGTAGATATGATATATCTCGACTATTGAATGAGTTCTGATGCATCACGACAAATGTAGTAGATATGATATATCTCGACTACTGTATGAGTTCTGATGCATCACGACTATTGTGTCAGATATGTTATATCTCGATTATTGTATGAGTTCTGACGCATCACGACTATTTTTTCAGATATGATATATCTGGACTATTGTATGAGTTCTGATGCATCACGACAAATGTAGTAGATATGATATATCTCGACTATTGAATGGGTTCTGATGCATCACGACAAATGTAGTAGATATGATATATCTCGACTACTGTATGAGTTCTGATGCATCACGACTATTGCATTAGACATGAAATATCACAACTATTATATTAAATCTGATACATCTCGACTTATGTATGAGTTCTGATGCATCACGAATATTGTGTCAGATATGATACATCTCGACTATTGTATGAGTTCTGATGCATCACGACTTTTGTTTCAGATATGATATATCTCGAATATTGTATGAGTTCTGATGCATCACGACAAATGTAGTAGATATGATATATCTCGACTATTGAATGAGTTCTGATGCATCACGACAAATGTAGTAGATATGATATATCTCGACTACTGTATGAGTTCTGATGCATCACGACTATTGTGTCAGATATGATATATCTCGACTATTGTATGAGTTCTGATGCATCACGACTATTCTGTCAGATATGATACATGTCGAATATTGTATGAGTTCTGATGCATCACGAATATTGTGTCAAATATGATATATCTCGACTACTGTATGAGTTCTGATGCATCATGACAAATGTAGTTGATGTGATATATCTCGACTATTGTATGAGTTCTGATGCATCACGACTATTGGGTCAGATATGATACATCTCGACTATTTATCAGTTCTGATGCATCACGACAAATGTAGTAGATATGATATATCTCGATTATTGAATGAGTTCTGATGCATCACGACAAATGTAGTAGATATGATTAGCTCGACTACTGTATGAGTTCTGATGCATCACGAATATTGTGTCAGATATGATATATCTCGACTACTGTATGAGTTATGATGCATCATGACAAATGTAGTAGATGTGATATATCTCGACTATTGAATGAGTTCTGATGCATCACGAATATTGTGTCAGATATGATATATCTCGACTATTGCATGAGTTCTGATGCATCACGACTATTGTGTCAGATATGATATATCTCGACTATTGAATGAGTTCTGATGCATCACGACAAATGTAGTAGATATGATATATCTCGACTACTGTATGAGTTCTGATGCATCACGACTATTGTGTCAGATATGATATATCTCGACTACTGTATGAGTTATGATGCATCACGACAAATGTAGTAGATATGATATATCTCGACTATTGAATGAGTTCTAATGCATCACGACAAATGTAGTAGATATGATATATCTCGACTACTGTATGAGTTCTGATGCATCACGACTATTGTGTCAGATATGATTTATCTCGACTACTGTATGAGTTCCAATGCATCATGACAAATGTAGTAGATAAGATATATCTCGATTATTGCATGAATTCTGATGCATCACGACTATTGTGTCAGATATGATATATCTCGACTATTGTATGAGTTCTGATGCATCACGACTATTGTGTCAGATATGATATATCTCGACTATTGAATGAGTTCTGATGCATCACGACAAATGTAGTAGATATGATATATCTCGACTACTGTATGAGTTCTGATGCATCACGACTATTGTGTCAGATATGATATATCTCGACTACTGTATGAGTTCTGATGCATCACGACAAATGTAGTAGATATGATATATCTCGACTATTGAATGAGTTCTGATGCATCACGACAAATGTAGTAGACATGATATATCTCGACTACTGTATGAGTTCTGATGCATCACGACAAATGTAGTAGATATGATATATCTCGACTACTGTATGAGTTCTGATGCATCACGACTATTGTGTCAGATATGATATATCTCGACTACTGTATGAGTTCTGATGCATCACGACAAATGTAGTAGATATGATACATCTCGACTATTGAATGAGTTCTGATACATCACGACTATTGTGTCAGATATGATACATCTCGACTATTGTATGAGTTCTGATGCATCACAAATATTGTGTCAAATATGATATATCTCGACTACTGTATGAGTTATGATGCATCATGACAAATGTAGTAGATGTGATATATCTCGACTATTGTATGAGTTCTGATGCATCACGACTATTGGGTCAGATATGATACATCTCGACTATTTATCAGTTCTGATGCATCACGACAAATGTAGTAGATATGATATATCTCGACTATTGAATGAGTTCTGATGCATCACGCCAAATGTAGTAGATGTGATATATCTCGACTTTTGAATGAGTTCTGATGCATCACGACAAATGTAGTAGATATGATATATCTCAACTACTGTATCAGTTCTGTTGCATCACGACTATTGTGTGAGATATGATATATCTCGACTACTGTATGAGTTATGATGCATCACGACTATTGTGTCAGATATGATATATCTCGACTACTGTATGAGTTCTGATGCATCATGACAAATGCAGTAGATATGATATATCTCGACTATTGAATGAGTTCTGATGCATCACGACTATTGTGTCAGATATGATACATCTCGACTATTGAATGAGTTCTGATGCATCACGACAAATGTAGTAGATATGACATATCTCGACTACTGTATGAGTTCTGATGCATCAGGACAAATGTAGTAGATATGATCTATCTCGACTATTGAATGAGTTCTGATGCATCACGACAAATGTAGTAGATATGATATATCTCGATTATTTCATGAGTTCTGATGCATCACGACAAATGTAGTAGATATGATATATCTCGACTACTGTATGAGTTATGATGCATCACGACTATTGTGTCAGATATGATACATCTCGACTATTGTATGAGTTCTGATGCATCATGACAAATGTAGTAGATATGATATATCTCGACTATTGAATGAGTTCTGATGCATCACGACAAATGTAGTAGATATGATATATCTCGACTACTGTATGAGTTCTGATGCATCATGACAAATGTAGTAGATATGATATATCTCGACTATTGAATGAGTTCTGATACATCACGACTATTGTGTCAGATATGATACATCTCGACTATTGTATGAGTTCTGATGCATCACGACAAATGTAGTAGATATGATATATCTCAACTACTGTATCAGTTCTGTTGCATCACGACTATTGTGTGAGATATGATATATCTCGACTACTGTATGAGTTATGATGCATCACGACTATTGTGTCAGATATGATATATCTCGACTACTGTATGAGTTCTGATGCATCATGACAAATGCAGTAGATATGATATATCTCGACTATTGAATGAGTTCTGATGCATCACGACTATTGTGTCAGATATGATACATCTCGACTATTGAATGAGTTCTGATGCATCACGACAAATGTAGTAGATATGACATATCTCGACTACTGTATGAGTTCTGATGCATCAGGACAAATGTAGTAGATATGATCTATCTCGACTATTGAATGAGTTCTGATGCATCACGACAAATGTAGTAGATATGATATATCTCGATTATTTAATGAGTTCTGATGCATCACGACAAATGTAGTAGATATGATATATCTCGACTACTGTATGAGTTATGATGCATCACGACTATTGTGTCAGATATGATACATCTCGACTATTGTATGAGTTCTGATGCATCATGACAAATGTAGTAGATATGATATATCTCGACTATTGAATGAGTTCTGATGCATCACGACAAATGTAGTAGATATGATATATCTCGACTACTGTATGAGTTCTGATGCATCACGACTATTGCATTAGACATGAAATATCACAACTATTATATTATATCTGATACATTTCGACTTATGTATGAGTTCTGATGCATCACGAATATTGTGTCAGATATGATATATCTCGACTATTGTATGAGTTCTGATGCATCACGAATTTTGTTTCAGATATGATATATCTAGACTTTTGTATGAGTTCTGCTGCATCACGACTATTGTGTCAGATATGATACATCTCGAATATTGTATGAGTTCTGATGCATCACGAATATTGTGTCAGATATGATATATCTCGACTACTGTATGAGTTATGATGCATCATGACAAATGTAGTAGATGTGATATATCTCGACTATTGAATGAGTTCTGATGCATCACGACTATTGTGTCAGAAATGATACATCTCGACTACTGTATGAGTTCTGATGCATCACGACTATTGTGTCAGATATAATATATCTCGACTACTGTATGAGTTCTGATGCATCATGACAAATGTAGTAGATATGATATATCTCGACTATTGAATGAGTTCTGATACATCACGACTATTGTGTCAGATATGATACATCTCGACTATTGTATGAGTTCTGATGCATCACGACAAATGTAGTAGATATGATATATCTCGACTATTGAATGAGTTCTGATGCATCACGACAAATGTAGTAGATGTGATATATCTCGACTATTGAATGAGTTCTGATGCGTCACGACAAATGTAGTAGATGTGATATATCTCAACTACTGTATGAGTTCTGATGCATCACGACTATTGTGTGAGATATGATATATCTCGACTACTGTATGAGTTATGATGCATCACGACTATTGTGTCAGATATGATATATCTCGACTACTGTATGAGTTCTGATGCATCATGACAAATGTAGTAGATATGATATATCTCGACTATTGAATGAGTTCTGATACATCACGACTATTGTGTCAGATATGATACATCTCGACTATTGTATGAGTTCTGATGCATCACGACAAATGTAGTAGATATGATATATCTCGACTATTGAATGAGTTCTGATGCATCACGACAAATGTAGTAGATGTGATATATCTCAACTACTGTATGAGTTCTGATGCATCACGACTATTGTGTGAGATATGATATATCTCGACTACTGTATGAGTTATGATGCATCACGACTATTGTGTCAGATATGATATATCTCGACTACTGTATGAGTTCTGATGCATCATGACAAATGCAGTAGATATGATATATCTCGACTATTGTATGAGTTCTGATGCATCACGACTATTGTGTCAGATATGATACATCTCGACTATTGAATGAGTTCTGATTCATCACGACAAATGTAGTAGATATGATATATCTCGACTACTGTATGAGTTCTAATGCATCACGACAAATGTAGTAGATATGATATATCTCGACTACTGTATGAGTTCTGATGCATCACGACTATTATGTTACATCTGATACAGCACGACTCTTGTATTTTACCTGGAAAATACAATTTATGTTTTCGGTTATATCATTCCCATGACATACCTCACTCACAGATTTACTCACTCACGAACCCAAGAGACCTACCTGGCCCTCCTGTACTAAAGTACACAGCGTGCAGAACATGATCAGTACACAATCTCCAATACAGCTGCCCTGAAACATACAATACAGAACACAGTTAGAGTGAAAAAGGACACTTTGTAGGAGCGACTGCCACTGCGACTTTTCTGAGTCAGGGGTTGGCATCATACCTGTCATACATATTCTTACCATAGATATTCCTATCATACATGTAGATTTTCCTGACATCTATATTCCTATCAAAGATATTCCTATCATAATTTTACAATTTCCTGACATAGGTATTCCTTTCGTACATGTACACGTTCCTGGCGGTCATGTCCCTACAATAGATATTCCTATCACACATGTCTATTCTTCTGACGTAGATATTCCTATCAAAGATATTCTTATCATACATGTAAATTTGTAGACATGAAAAAGAAACATGTATGCTCAGCACCAAAACTATCTATTTGTCCATGTAACGCAGGGGTGGCCAGGGAGTCCAGTATAAGCCACTGTAATTTGCTGTCCTCAGTTACCCCTTCAGGCGTGGCAGCATCCTCGGATCATGGGTTCCAATCCTAGATTTGTTTGCAGATAATTGTGTCCAGGTTTGTCAGCACCTCAGACTCACTCACAGGTTCCACCCAAGTGATAAACGTCTTTACTTCTAGGAGTACTTTGTACTGGCACTCTGCTCCGCTGTGTGTACTAAAACCTTTCAAAGTAATATACTTTGTACACGCGCTAATGCATTTGATGACGCTTGAACTTCATGATAAATCAATTGTTAATTTAGTACATTGTTTCCAACATTCGGTTTATAATTGTGCATTAATCTGTTTATGATACCTTTAAGGCGACGAAAAGCATTACGTTGTCTTACGCTGGACTGAATTAAGAATGCTAACTAGCTGAGAAGCGCATTGGCCATGACAGTGTTTTGTTCTGTAGCAACAACACAACACACAACAGTGTTATTTTAAGAAGAAAATCGACAGACTTGCATGTAATTCAATATCGAAGTTGCTGTCGATGACAACGTTGCAGCCGCCTCTGACGTCTATTGTGGTGTGTTGTCTGTCACCAGGGTCATCTGGTGTACAACAGTTCTTTAAGTTCAAAACGTGCAGTAACAAAATATTCTTTGTGTGTGTGTGTGTGTGTGTGTGTGTGTTTGTGTGTGTGTGTGTGTGTGTGTGTGTGTGTGTGTGTGTGTGTGTGTGTGTGTGTGTGTGTGTGTGTGTGTGTGTGTGTGTGTGTGTGTGTGTGTGTGTGTGTGTGTGTGTGAGGGTGTGTGAGGGTGTCTGGGGTGGGGGTGGGGGGAGGGTGTGTGTGTGAATGGGGGTGGGGGGGTGACAGTGGGGGGGGGGGGGGGTCGGGGGGAGGGTGTTTGCAATTGTGTGTGTGGGGGGGGGATGTGATTCACAGTAAATGTCCCATGCTGCAATGTCGATGGCAATTCATATCACTTCGACTGTGTAGTTATTCTTTTTACACTTTGTAAGAGCATGATATTGCTGTATTTGCATGATACTCTCCCAAGGCAATTGTAGAGAGTAAGGATTTTATATATATCTTAGCACTTGACAAAACTATTTCAGGAACAAAAGAAAATATTCTTAAAATATAATCTTGTTGTTGTATTAATAGTAACCGTAGTGATACCAAGAATATTAGTAGTTGAAGTAGGAAATAGTTTTTTGCAGTTGTTGTATAAGAAGTAGTTTCAGTTGTAATTTTAGTTACTGTAGTATAAGTATAAGTAGTAGTAGTAGTAGTAGTACTAGTAGTAGTAGTAGTAGTAGTAGTTGTTGTTGTTGTTGTTGTTGTTGTACTGCTAACAGCTGTAATAGATGTTGTAGTGCTAATGAGTGAGTGACTTTGGTTTTATGCCGCTTATATCATTATTCCCGCAATATCACGGCGGGGGACACCAGAAATGGACTTCACACATTGTACCCATGTCGGGAATCGAACCCGTTTCTTCGGCGTGACGAGCAGACGCTTTAGTCACAAAGCTACCCGACCGGTAGATGTAGATGTAGTAGTTGTTGTTGTGCTAGTCGTTGTTGTTGTCTACACCGCAATGTAATCCAATCTGAGTGACGTGTATAAAGCAGTACAGGAACTGTAGTTCATACATCGGCTGCCAATACAGCACATCAGAATATTTGTGGACACATGTCTTGAGCGGACGTCAAGGGTTTCGAGTGAGCTAAATGTCTACTAATACACGTATGAGACCGATAGTGATGCCACTGTCACTGAGGGGAGTGAAGTATTAAATGGTATCTCAACAAATGATCTTACATAGTGTCCCACAATTGTTATTTATCCCCATAGTATATATACAGTCAAATAAACAATGAGAGAATACGTGAGCGAGTGAGTATGAGCTTACGCCGCTTTTAGCAATATCATGGCGGGGGACACCAGCATTAAGCTTCACACATTGACCCCATGTCGTGTATCGAACCTGGGTCTTCGGCGTGACGAGCGAACGCTTTAACCACCAGGGTCCGCCCCTCCATAAACAATGGGTGAAATGGGTCTTAACGTCGGGTTCCGGGGTGTTACACAGCGACGTGTTTGTATAGCCTGTGTGTGCCTGCGAGCTGGGGGTTGTTGCGTGCAGCTTTAGTCTCTTCTTACATGTATTATTGAATAGTTCAACCAACCGACAAATGCAGTTATATGATAAACATAGCAAAAACATGCATTAATATACTCACATTTAGTTTATATATTATTATGTCTTAGTACACATTCCATTGAGCACAGAACGTGTTTCACGGCAGCTGTTAGGGGTATGGAAAATGGTGGACGATGAAAACGTATCCCTTCAACTGTATTCGAGAGTATTTTAATGGGAATAAATGGACTTCCGCAGAGGACAACGTCATGTGAGAGTCCATCGATATAAACCAGTAACTCATATATCGATCCCTGTAGGATTGAGAGTGCTAGTATTTGCTTCTTAGTCGAATGCGTGACTGACTCGCCGGCTCAACATGATCATTGTCATATTTTATACATCAGATGCGTGCAGACAGGATGCGGGGTTGTGAAGTGTTTTATATTATTGTGTGGAGTAGTCAGCGTTTCAGAAGTCAATAATACCACATGTTTCCTATGGATGTTTGTGATTAAAGGGAAATTATAGTAGTACATGACTGGATCCGTATTATGTTTTTTGTCACACATTTTGTTTTGTTGGTACCCATTCTATCAACATTTTGCAATAGTCCAGCTACTTCGCGGAAAATAACACACTTACGATGAAACATTTTCAATAAACACATGCTCTTTGATTCTTTAGAAAGAGCGGACACGGTAAATCACTTTTTCAAAGGTGAAGTATATATGTTTAAGAGAAATAAAACGTATAGTCACGATATTACACACTCCTATGAAAACCGAAAAGATATTTTTTATCACGAATCGTCGAAACTAATATCCCTTTATCGAAATTGCCGGAAGAACAACAATATATGTTATATTTCCTGAAACAGCTCAGATGAGCTGCACCAGAACCCTTACTTACTTCAATGCCTTTTGCCTGCCTGATCTTCCCTCTGACCATCGTCATTGACCACAGTCCCACGCACGTCATGGAGAGAAAGCCGTACAGGCAGCAGCTCTCCCCCACGGCTTCGGCGTTCCTTCCCGCCGTCACACAAGGCACAAAGTAGGTGATGATACAGATACCGAAATTATCAAAACATCCACACAAGCCATGCTGCCATTCACCCATGGTGTATTATACTCGTAGCTTGCTGGTAGAGATGAGTACTTATCCCCCTGTGTTATCTCCCTCGTCTTCGACTGGGTCTATTGTTAACCCTCTGCCAGACCTGTGGCATCAGTGGTGCAGATGATAACAGTGGCGTTGCTGTTGTCACTGACAACCTTTGTAAATAGAAGATGTGATTGGACAGTGAAAACTTGTTGTCTGACAATTGCAGGATTTCTTTTGTTTAACGTTTCCCCTGTTTGCATCTTTCCGCTTCATCAATACCTGCTGTCGACCATATCCACAGGAGGTTGGAGAATAATGGACGCGTTCTTTGTAGAGAAATCGAACTTCTTAATATTTTATGATGGCATAGTTTTTGTTAATTCTTACGAATGAATATTATAAATTGTTCAAGGCTGGAGCGTCGCGATGGAATAGGATGTAGATTCCCCTTTGAGGATGTACTATGTAGAGTCCCTGTGAAGGATGTAATGCGTAGGGTCGCTGTGAAGGATGTAATGTGTAGGGTCCCTGTGAAGGATGTAATGTGTAGGGTCGCTGTGAAAGATTTACTGTGTAGGGTCGCTGTGAAGGATTTACTGTGTAGGGTCGCTGTGAAGGATGTAAAGTGTAGGGTCGCTGTGAAAGATTTACTGTGTAGGGTCGCTGTGAAGGATGTAATGTGTAGGGTCGCTGTGAAAGATTTACTGTGTAGGGTCGCTGTGAAGGATGTAATGTGTAGGGTCGCTGTGAAAGATTTACTGTGTAGGGTCGCTGTGAAGGATGTAACGTGTAGGGTCGCTGTGAAGAATTTACTGTGTAGGGTCGCTGTGAAGGATGTAATGTGTAGGGTCGCTGTGAAGGTGTAATGTGTAGGGTCGCTGTGAAGGATGTAATGTGTAGGGTCGCTGTGAAGGATGTAACGTGTAGGGTTCCTGTGAAGGATGTAATGTGTAGGGCCGCTGTGAAGGATGTAATGTGTAGGGTCGCTGTGAAAGATTTACTGTGTAGGGTCGCTGTGAAGGATGTAATGTGTAGGGTCGCTGTGAAAGATTTACTGTGTAGGGTCGCTGTGAAGGATGTAATGTGTAGGGTCGCTGTGAAGGATGTAATGTGTAGGGTCGCTGTGAAAGATTTACTGTGTAGGGTCGCTGTGAAGGATGTAATGTGTAGGGTCGCTGTGAAAGATTTACTGTGTAGGGTCGCTGTGAAGGATGTAACGTGTAGGGTCGCCGTGAAGGATGTAATGTGTAGGGTCGCTGTGAAGGATGTAATGTGTAGGGTCGCTGTGAAGGATGTAATGTGTAGGGTCGCTGTGAAGGATGTAATGTGTAGGGTCCCTGTGAAGGATGTACTGTGTAGGGTCGCTGTGAAGGATTTACTGTGTAGGGTCGCTGTGAAGGATGTAATGTGTAGGGTCCCTGTGAAGGATTTACTGTGTAGGGTCGCTGTGAAGGATGTAATGTGTAGGGTCCCTGTGAAGGATTTACTGTGTAGGGTCCCTGTGAAGGATGTAATGTGTAGGGTCGCTGTGAAGGATTTACTATGTACTACAACTATTACTACTACTGCTAATACTAATACTAATACTAATACCACCAATACCACTGATACCACTACTAATACTACTACTAATATTGCTACTATTAAGTGTCTAGAATTACGACTATTACGTCTACTACCACTACTACCACTTCTACTAATACTACGACAAATATTGCTATGTAATGTCTAGAACTACGACTCCTACTTCTACTACCACTGCTAACACGACTACCACTGCTACTACTGCCACTACTACCACTACTACCACTACTACTACAACTACTACAACTACTAACTCTACTAACACCACTTCTACTACTACAAATATTGCTACTATTTAATGTCTAGAACTATGACAACTACTTCTACTACCACTACTACCACTACTACTACTACTACAACTACTACTACAAATATTGCTACTATTTAATGTCTGGAGCTACGACTACTGCTTCTACTACCACTACTACCACCACTTCCACTACTACCACTGCTACTTCTGTCACTACTACCATTACTACTACCACCACTACTACTACTACTACCACCACCACTACCACTACTACCACTGTTACCACTACTACCATTACTACTAACACTACTTCTACTATTACTACAAATATTGCTACTATTTAATGTCTAGAACTGCGACACCTACTTCTACTACCACTACTACCACTACCACCACTACTACTACAAATATTGCTACTATTTAATGTCTAGAACTACGACAACTACTTCTAGCACCACTACCACCACTACTACTACTAAAGGTAAACTCGAGCATGTTCTTTCCACGAATATTTCAAAAATACTACTCTTGCTCAAAAGTTACAATATAGAGGACATTTCCAAATTTGACACATCACAATGATGTCCGATGCAATTCCCTATTTTGACTTGTACCATGTTCTCGTGGGTTTTTTTCAAGTGAAAAATTGGCTTGCTTTTGCATGTGTTTGTGACTGGTGCCACCGATGGGGCAGCATACGCTAACCTTTTCGCAAAAACCTGGTATCATGATTATTTGCTAGTGATTCATAAACGCGTGCTCCCCATAAAGTCGCATTCGTACAATGGATTCTGCTTGTAGCAATGATGATCGTAGGACGGTTGAGTCAGCTTCTTGCGAATGAACCCTTTGACACACTGACAGATTGTTTGTTGGGTAGCTTCATAAAACAATGTCAGCTAAGTTATTGTCCCGAGCAGCACTTTATTAAAGAAGAATGATGTTACAGGTTGCTAGTAGTTTGAGACAGGCAGTGCGAATCAATGCCTGCAGGCTGCATGATAAATAGTTGATGAAGGCGACTCGACGTGTGTTGTGTCTGTTCCACGGCGTGTCACGGTCAAGAGAAGGGTCGATACAACATGGCGTGTATCCTGGTAACTACCACGTCTAACGCAGCGGTTATACATTATTCTGCCTTTCATGAATCCCCTGAATCACCCAAACATTTTCTCCATAGTTTTTTTTTGGTTGTTGTTTGCAGCGATTGAGTGAGTCGTCGCCATAAAGCCTTGGAGTATTGTATCAGGATAGCGTTGTCTTTTCTGTTCTTGTGATGCATGTTAATCTACATTAGTAGCAAACATACAAGTTTATACCTGTAAGTTTTCCAACCTTCATTTCTGACGCCTTCAACAACATTATTCTCATGCTGTCCCCATAGCTCCAATCCTTCGATACTAAAGTGAAATAGCACGCATTGCATGTAGGCAATCAATTTCTCCTTGGAGAAGAAGTCTGTTAGTTTCAAGTGTGCTCAAGGTTGAGCAACGCCTGCAGTTGCAAGTAGCAGTGCTCGGCCTGCTCGGGTCTTTGGCTTCCAGGTGTATGTGTGAGGCTCTACTCCAGAATGGAGGCATTTTCTATTTGAATGTGATGAACGTACGGCCCATGGATATATGACTCGACATGGTGCATCCACAGACTGGTCAAATTGTTTGGAATATTCATCTGTCCATCTAGCAGTAGAATGAGAGTGCGATGAAACCCTCCAGCGCTAGAGAACATGTCAAGCAATCACCAGGAACTATCAATAAATAACCGCTTCACAGCCTGTTGGTTTATCATACCTCTTACTGTGTTGCCTGGTCGCATTCCTTCGCGAAAAGTCTTGTTAATCTTAATCTAATAATCTTAGAGGTACAGTGAGTTGACTGAGTGAGTGAGTCTGGTTTTTAAGCCAATATTCCAGCAATATCGCGGGACACCAGAAATGAGCTTCACAAATTGTGCCCATGTGGGGAATCGAACCCGGGTGTTCGGCGTGACGAGCGAACGCTTTAGCCAGTAGGCTATTCCACCGCCCTCTGTTACCTTTGATCCTTACTTCAATCACTGCCATGCATCACTGTTGTAATTCCTTTTACACATGCTTACAGAAAGAGGTTTTAACGACGGGTGTACGAAAAGTATGCAAAAACCTCCGGCAATGTCCTCCATGTACAGTAGTACTGATAGTTCAATAATTTATACTAATTATATAGGCTACGTTGACACTATAGGAGCCAGTTAAATGACATTTTATTGGTGCAGTTCATAATTCGACGCAACTATGCTTAACCAAAGTTAGTAAAACCCACACTTTGAACTTTTGTAACAATTGAATGGACAATTCATGCTTCGTGTTAAGTTGGTTGTCTAGGTGCATATGTGTAACGAATGCAGACTGGTAAAATATCCCTGTTACTAACCTATACCCTTAATTCCACAATCACCCAGACAACGCACCCCCACCCTCCACCAACACGGCAACGCTCCAGCCGTCTCGGCATTTCAGCGCACAGTGTGTGAACTTGTGCATTAAGTGTTACCCAAGAAAAAGATCAGCTGAACACTCAACGACACTCGAGTTATCGAAAGACATAAACTATTTGTTATTCTGGGGCGCCGGGTGGGGGCGAAAAAAATCTATTGTCCCCGAAAATTTGAAAAAAAATAATTAATATGCTTTAGGCTGTTAAAGAAAAAGAAATTACCTGCCACAAAAATACATTGTTGAAAGATGTTGGTTTTTTTTCTTTTTAAAAACTCCTGGTATTGTAGCTGTAGCTGAAACAATATTTAATCTCGATACAAAACCCAAGACTTAATCGTGTACTAATGTCGGCGTTCGTTCGTAAAATGACAACTATCCGTTCCCATATTGTTCACCATTATTATATGTTCAATCGCCAAATACCCGTTCCCTTATTTTCGTATCATCGACATATATTTCCTGATCAAACTTTAATACTCGCTCCCTTGTGTCTCACCATTATTATGATATTCTGTTACGTTGTACAATTGTTATACCAGTTCCCCTAATTCCCACAATCAGTATACGTTTCTTTGAATCCATTAACTTGTCTTAAGAGTCCCAATCCCCATTTCCTACGATCACTATAGTAGTATGTTTATTCGTCAAGTTATCATACCCGTTCCCCTACTTCCTACCATCAGTATATATTTTCTCGTCAATTTATCATACCCGTTCCCCTATTTCCTACAATCAGTATATGTTTCTTCTTCAACTTCTCCTACCCGCTCCCCTATTTCCTACCATCAGTATATGTTTCTTCGTCAACTTATTATACCCGCTCCCCTATTTCCTACCATCAGTATATGTTTCTTCGTCACCTTATCATACCCATTTCCCAATTTCTTGCCATCAGTATATGTTTCTTCGCCAACTTATTATACCCGTTCCATACTTCCTACCATCAGTATATGTTTCTTCATCAACTTCTTTCGTGTTCCCCTATTTTTCTGCATCGGTATATACGTTTCTTGGTCAGGTTGTATACACATTGCCCTATTTCCCATATCGGAACACAAAACTGAACTTGTCTCAAACAGCCAAAACAACCACATGTACATCAGTCATCATGTGTAATGTATCCGTTATAAATCAGACATCATTGTGTACGTGTACGCCAAACGGCACAGAAAGAAGTCATACTGCAATGAACACTTCCAGTGAGACATAACTGTTCCGTTATTGATCCGTTATTGACTCGTTATTAAACATTCACCATACCCGTTCCGCTCCTTCACAACTACAACACGAACACAAATACACCCATTACCAGGAAACGCGACAATTGACTAACAAGACAAAGTGCAATCAGTCACCCCAGCGTCGTGCTTAGAGGTGGTCTGATACTGTTTATCAATCGTTACGTTTATGTTAGGCGATCATAACGTCATTAATATGTATTAATATATATTAATATGTTTGTAATAGACAAACACAAACGAAACAATTAATTTGAGATGTCAGATATATATGACATATGTATGACATATATATCTGTCATACGTGATACGTGATACGTATATATATATACCGTAGAGTTTCTGGACTATATATATATATACGTCCCATTTTAATTCTGGAAACCCAATAGTCCAGAAACTCTACGATCTTTGCCCAGTCTCGGTCAAAGGTTTTTACAAAATTAAACATGCTGTTTTCATGGGAACACATTAAGGAAGTTAAAATGAAAAACAGATTGTTCTGAAACTCAATATTAACACTATGTCTCCCCATGGGCGAGAATATTTACCTTTACTCAAGTGTCATGACGCATAATGTAACTCATTTTAACCTAATTCAACTATTTTATGGCGTTATTGAAATACTTCGCCCTGGGTGAGAAAGTTTGGCCCATGGGCGAGAATATTTTCCTTTGCTCAACCGTTTTAGTTTCGCAAATACATAAGGGTGTGTCTACAAGCATGACACATGATTCAACTAATTTTAACTTAATTCAGCTAATTTGTGGCGTTATTAAAATATTTCGCCCATGTTTTCGTCAGTCCCTTTAAAGCATTAACTAATTGTGTGCAAAGTATAATGTATCATGTGAAATATTCTTTATATTATATCATTACATTACTATTTAAAAAGGACCTTTGGTTGGATGTTTCCTTTATAGAAGTTTTACAAATTTCAATATTTTTTACATATTGTTACGATCTTTAATGAACCGGGCCTCACCTCTCAAAATGTTTTGATAGTTTATCATACGAATTCATTGCGCGTGTACTCATTGGCGTTATTTTCCACAACATTAAAGTTTAGTTAGTTTCTTTTTAAATTTCCCATTTTATTTCTCGTTGTTACATCACACTGGACAATTAAGTGACACTAGGTATGCAATATACAGGTACACGTGCGCGTATTTTAGTGGAGAAAAACCGATTCGTCTTTCATTGCATAACGTCTGGCTGAATATCTCACATTCTAACGAAATCTCGAAATAATTATTTAATTATATTCGGTGTCGAAATTACCAATGAGAATTATGTTTAAAATGCATTGCCACTTTTGGTATGAAAAATGGGAACAGTTCCGAAAAAAACAGCCTTCTTATGATAATTCTCATATTCTCGTTAGAACGTTGTATCTAATTACAATGTCGGTCTTATTTACGGGTGATTCTACAATACCTGCTCTCGTTCAATTATATATATATATATATATATATATATATATATATATATATATATATATATGTATATGTATATGTATATATATATATATATATATATATACAAAAATGAGGTAAATGTTCACTCGGTGTACATGTAATATATAATAAAGTCCACGTTAGTCCATCATCTCCTTTATATCAGTTTCATACATAGTACTTTCGCTGTTCTGTGAAGAAACATGAAGAAACTGTGCACGGAGAAAATATATTCTGGATTGATATACAACACAGCAAGAACAAAATGATGCAGAAGTCACGGACGTTATCTTGAGGATGTGGAAGACGACGCAGACGGCGCTCCATTTCATCCCACACATGCTCTTTTGGGGAGAGATCTGGAGAAATTGCAGGCCATGGCAGTAACATGACATTGTTATGGTGAAGGAAATCCATTGCGACCCTAGCCGTGTGAGGACGAGCGTTGTCCTGTTGAAATGTCAATCCCGGGCCATGACGTTGCAGGAAAAGGAATGACCACAGGCCTCAGAATCTGATCTCTGTAGCCAACACCGGTGAGATTACCCTGAACGACCACCAAAGGGGTTCGGTGCCGTGCTGTTATCCCACCCCAAATCATCACAGAGCCACCTCCAAAACGATTCCTCTCCACAATACAGTTGCGTGCATAACGTTCTCCCAAACGCCGGCAGACACGTTGGCGCCGGTCACTGTGGGAAATGTTGAACTTCGATTCATCTGTAAAGACAACATTTCTCCACCATATTCGAGGTTGGCGAACATGATTTCGACACCATCTTAGACGGTTGACTCGATGACGGTGTGTCAGGATGGGACGTATGGCAGGGCGTCGTGGTCGAATCCCGTACTGACGTAAACGATTCCTGACAGTGTTGGGATGGATACGGCGCAGTCCAGGAATTGTCTGGGACGTCGTTACTGCCGTTTGGAACCTGTGTCGGAGACAACTTGCCTGAACACAAGCAGTACCCAAACTTGTTTGACCATATTTAGTGTGTTGTAGACTGTCGAATGGGACTCATGTGTGTGCGTAGGGTACATATATCTATTGCAAGTTTTAGTATTCATACACTTACTCTTTTTGTGTTGATATGATTTCTATTTTCGTACATGATATGATTTCCTTCTTTTCTTTGGCTGCTCTGTTTATAATTATATGTTCGAGTAGCTGTCCGTCCCTCATAAATTGATATAGTTCGGCCTCGCTATTGCATCTCTTGACTACAGGAGATCTACAACAGATAGCATATCTAACTGCAATTCTTGTTTTAACCAAGCCCGGGCTTGACATTCCAGTAACTGGATTCAGGTTGATTGCAAGAAAGGCATACATCGTCATAGTGATTGTTGTGAATTCCTCAAAGTTTTGTTTGTTTGTTAGTTGTTTAACGCCGCAATCAGCAACATTCCAGCTATATGACGGCGGTCTGTAAATAATCGAGGCTGGACAAGACAATCCAGTGACTGACACCATGAGCATCGATCCACGCAATTGGGATACGTTGACTTGCATCAAGTCAGCGAGCCTGACCACCCGATCCCGTAAGTCGCCTCTGTCGACAAGCGCAGTCGCCCTTTTACGCCAAGGATGAGTTGCTGAAGATCTGTTCTACCCCGGATCTTCAAGGGTCCATAGACGCAGGGATTTGTGTAACGTCATTCCGAGAGCATACAATGCCAACTCAACAATGATACTCAATGTCTCCTCAAAGTTGTTGTTGTTGTTGCATTAAGTGTTTAGGAGGTCGCCTTCTGCCTAGGCAATTTCGGCTGACCTGTCCCTCTTTGGGACTCCTGTGTGTGAGTAGGGTACACATATCTATTGTGAGTTTGGTGTTCACATAATTTCTGTTTTGGTATTGATATGATTTCTATTTTCTTATATTGATATGATTTCATTTCTATCCTTGGCTGCTCTGTTTATATACGTTCGAGTAGCTGTCCATCCCTCAGAAATAGGGTTAGTTTGGCCTTCGCTATTGCATCTCTTGGCTTTAGTAGATCTATGACAGACAGCGGATCTAACTGCAATTCTTGTTTAAACCTAGCCCGGGCTGGGGCATGGTCTTGACATTCTAGTAACACGTGATCAATGGTTTCAGCCTGATTGCAAGATGAACAAACCTTGTCATAGTGCTTTTTGTGACCGAGTCTGAGGCGTGAGATAGCAATTTCAATTTTCCTTTCATTTGAGTATGAATTTAGCTTTTGTTGGACCTTGGGTTGAATTTTGTATAGCCATCTGCCGATCTTACTTGCGTCCCATTGGGCTTGCCATGAATATCTATGTGAGAGGGGATCCAACACAGTTCCACCTGTTGCCCTTGGTCCGATAGTTTTGTATATTCGTATAGAATATTGTTGACTGTGTTTGGCCTGGAGTTTGAGTTTCTGCCACTGATGGCCTGAAGTGCACTTAGCGAGTCTGATAGGACGACTGCCTTTGCTTCCGGAAGTTCCGGAATGAGTTCGAATGCATGATGAATTGCCTCCAATTCAGCCGTGAATACTGACTGACCATCAGGCAAGCGAACTGAATGTGCTTGGGGTTTGGATATGGATCCCGTAACCAGCATTGTTGTTGATAGGATTCTTGGATCCATCAGTGTATATATGGGCCCAGCTGTCCCAGGTAGTTTGAATTTTAGTGATAGCTACTGATCGTAGTAGGGTTGGGTTTTCTTTTTTAGTGACTTCTGATGTTAAAGCAGTGTCAACTTTGGGAGTGTGACCCTTTGTAGTGACTTTCTGGAGGCTGAATGTCATCACAATTGTGACTTCGAATGAGTTCACGTACTAATATCCCAGATGGCTTTAGTGAGGGATTTTTTCGAGCTAGGGCTTCATCTCGAGTGTTTTTGTCTTGCCATATCTTTTTAACCAAAGGGTTTGATGTTCGTCCCCAGAACGATAATATTGCCTGCTCTCTTCTTAGTTTCAATGGGAGTTCTCCCGTTTCTACTTGTAGTGCTTCTAGTGAGGTGCCTGTTGCTGCGCCTGTGGCCAGCATTAGGGCTTTGTATTGTATTCTGTCTAGGCGCCTCAACACAGTATTTGATGCTCAATGAAAAGCCTCACAACCATAGTCAATTTTTGATCTGATAAGAGATTTGTAGAGGTCCAGCTGAGTGTCCCTCGATGTGCCCCAAGATGTGCCTGAAATTGCCCGTAATACGTTCAGGTCTTTTTGACATCTGTTTTCCACATATTCTATATGTTTGCGCCAAGTGAGGTGTTGATCAAGGATCACCCCAAGAAATATTGTAGATTTTTCGAATTTGATAGGTTTGCCTTTCATGGAGACACGGGGTATCATAGCATCTTTCCCCCGGCGTTTGAATAGAACTCCAACAGTTTTTTCACTTGAAAGGGTGAATCCCAATTTATTGCACCATTGATCTACTCCGTCCAGGGCTGACTGGAGTTTTTTTCTGATTTGTGAAATATCTCTGTGCTTTACCCATATTGCTCCGTCATCAGCGAATTTAGAAGATTGGGTAGGAGAGTTGACATGGTCAAAAAGATCGTTGATCATGATATTGAACAGGGTTGGGCTTATAATGCTGCCTTGTAGCGTGCCATTGTCCAGTGCAATAGGATCAGATCGATTGTTCCCTATTTTAACTGATAGCGACCTGTCTTGCAGGAAGCTGTCTATGAAGTTTGCCATGTTCCCTTCTACTCCATTTTGTGCAAGTTTTGAGAGGAGTCCGTCATGCCATACCATGTCGAAGGCTTTGCTGAAGTCCAGAAATACTGCGGCAAGTCTCCTCAAAGTAATATGGTACGGTACTTATAGATAGTACATGTGAGATTATACTTAGGTTAGGGAGATGTTTAATCGGTGTAACGTGTTATTATTCTCCTAACAAGGACTTCCGGTGGCGCTGCGCATGGAGTAAGGCGGGTAAAACGATCCCTCGCGAAAATCCAAGTAATCTTGACAAATAATGTCCTCTACAAGAAAAGGAAACCGATCAAACAGCAAGGGAAAAGTTCAATCTAAACAACAAACCACAAATTTGGATGATTTTCTTACCAATAGGGAAGAAATGAACGCAGAAGATGTAGGAGATTTGGGGGACCGCGACACGACGGTCGCCATTACACCCGATGAAGAAGTGAAACAACTTTTCACTGCGCTGTTAAAAACACAAACGGAAGAAATTACTGCGAATTTTAAGCACGAAATTACGTCTCTGGAAACGAAGATAGAGGGGTTACTTGAGGCGGTGGAATTCAATGCGACTGGCATTAAGAATAATAAGGAGAAAATTGACAATCTACGAACAGATTTGAAAGATCTCCGCACTGATATCGAGAAAAAGTTGCTGTTACAAGAAGTCTATCTCCGAAAGGCGAACTTGCTTTTTTACGGAATTCCGGATAGTGAGGACCCAAACAAAGCATGTAGGGAGATACTCGGGAAAATTGGAATTACAATGGCCGAGGAAATGCAATTTATGAACATTCATCGTTTACCTCGCTTCAGTACTACGCCCGCTACAGCAAATAAACCCAAAACAATCATTTTCAAGTTTTTGACAATGATGGACAGACAATTGGTACTAGAAGCCAGTTACAAACACAGGGCATTACTACGCGAGAGGAAAATATCTATCTACACATATCTCCCAGTTGTTTTGAAGAAATACAGGACAAAACTGGCCAACAAAGCTTACGAGATCCGGAAAAATCAGCGATATCAGACAAGGATACAAGAAAGAGGTGCAGATGTTTACCTCCAATACAGAAAAGACAAAGAGGATAGGTGGCATAACATCGGACTTGAAGAAAATGCGGCGTGAGAACGTACAGATCTGTCAGAATCGAGAGACAGAAATATTTCTATTTCAAGTGGGAGTGGAGATATTAAACTCTATTTATTGGATTGTGTTTTCGCATTGTGAGTGAGGTAACTGTATTTAACCAAGCATTGAAGCAAGTTTTAATTTGAAATATTTGTGGTGTATTTTTCAAAAAATCTAGTGATTTATTCTCTAGAAAGAGAATTTTACAGTAACTACTTTGATTATTGTGAATCAACAAAATTATGCTTTTGTCTAAGTTATATTTTACAATTATTAATTAAAAACAGTCAATGGATCAAGTGGAAAATTGATGAAAACGTTTGTTTACAGTGGATTAAGAAACCACGTGTTTTTGTTTATATTTTGGACAATGGACCAATCACGACGAACTTCCGGCCTATATATAGATCCGCACCAAGATGGCCTATCGTAGCGATATGAACTATGAAAAATGACTGATTGATTCATAATAGGGGGCATTTGGGGCCTCCAACTACTCAAGCTTTAACTTAACACTCAGTATGAGCAAAACTGAACTTTCTGATTGATATACAAATCCGGGACTGAATGTTTTGTCGGCCCTAGAACTCAAATCTATTCGCTAGGCCCTACCTCATCTGCTCATGCTGAACTGTGCATATAGAAACCGACTGATGCATATATTGGGGGCATTTGGAGCCCCCAAGCATCCAAGCCTTATTTTAAGAGAGAGGTATCCTTCCGTTATTACCTCTATTCTTTATTAACAGAACTGTGAACGAAAGTCTGAAGATGTGTGCTAAGAGACAATATGTAGATCTATTTGTTAGATCTATGAGACATGATAGAACTTTTTTATAGTTTTGAAATATGACCCTTAAAATGATTAAACATATGATTTAATTTTATATTGAGAAGATATAATTTATGATGTCTGTAATACTCAGGTGATGTAATTTTTAAAGAAAAACAATTGAAGTTTCAGTCAAGCTCTTGATCACTTGAAGGTTGTCTAATTGCTTTTAATTACACTGTGTATACATGGCTACAGTACTGTTGTATAGACTATTTACAAATTACATCAATATAGATTGTAGGAATCACAAAGGTCTATTTTGAATTTCATTTTAATGGAGCAAAGAGGAGTGCTGTAGCTATGAACATAGGCTTATGTGTGATCATGGTGATGTGAGTAATGATTAGAATCTCTTGATAAGGAAACTCCTGATACTTAGGGAATCATATTGTAATTGTACAAGGATGTAAAAAAGACTTTGACCTGATCTATAGTATTTAATTACCATGAGATTAAGTGTGATATGATGTACAAATAATATAAACAATTACATATGATGTTATAGCCATGATAATAGGAAGTGAGGTCTGGATTAACCGTAGTCATCTATAGCAGAATTGGGACAGTTTTGTTGTGAAGCGGTTATATACAAAACTTATTCTAATTTTTATTTTACTTTTTTTTTCTCTTCTTTTTCTTTATATGAAAATTATATACAGCCAGGTACCCTTAATAATATTGTACAAAGAGGCATATATATGAACATTATTGCATAAAGCTGGGTTGTAGCGAACAATGATTCCAAATGGAAGTCGTTTTAAGTATAATTTTGATACAGTTATATGAATTTCGTTTTCTGTATAAAAAATCCCACCCTTTTCAATATAGGGTCTACATGTGCGAACTTGATGTGATGATAGTCTTACAATATTTAATAAAGTATATTCAGTACAATATATAGATATGAGTAAATTTAATTATGAAGAAAAATAAATTAACTGCCATCTATTAGTGAATTGATAAAAAGTGATGGAACAGTAATTAAAAAACAAAATGAGATATTGGAAGAAACAAAATTATTTTATCAAAAATTATATTCCAGTGAAGAATGTACACAAAATTATTTAGAAGAGCTTTTCACTGAGATAAATATTCCAAGACTAGACACAAATATTTCATTAGATTTAGAAGGTGAAATATCTTATGAGGAAGCTCTTGTAGCATTAAAAAATATGAAAAATGATAAAAGCCCTGGACCTGATGGCTTTACATCAGAATTTTTAAAATTCTTTTGGAATGACATTGGTAAATATCTAATAAATTCTCTTAATTATGCATACAGAAATGAATCTTTATCAATAACACAAAAACAAGGATTGATTACATGTTTGCCCAAAGAAAACAAATTATTTCTAAAAAACTGGAGACCAATATCACTTTTGAATACCTCATATAAATTAGCATCAGCAATAATTGCAAACAGAATTAAAAAAGTACTACCCCAAATTATACATGAAGACCAAAAAGGTTTTCTTCCTGGAAGATATATTGGAGAAGTGACGAGGCTTATATATGATTTAATGGATTATACTGATACATACCAAATACCTGGTCTATTATTACTCATAGACTTTGAAAAAGCTTTCGATTCAGTGGATAGAAAATTTATTTTAGATGTTTTAGAATTTTTTTAATTTGGACCAAATATACAACAGTGGGTAAAAACATTTTTTAATGGTATGGAATCAAGTGTTCTAGTAAATGGTTTTGCAAGTTCTTTCATTAAACTAACTAGAGGTTGTCGTCAGGGCGATCCATTATCACCATATTTATTTATTATGTGTGCTGAAATACTGGCAATTATGATTAGGAGCAACAAAAAGATTAAGGGAATTCAAATGGGAACATATCTTAGCTCAATTTGCTGATGACACTACTCTAAGTTTAGATGGTACAGAAAATGGCCTCTATGCAGCAATGAATACATTACAGTTTTTTTGCTAGATTTTCAGGATTAAAGGTAAATACAGATAAGACCAAAATAATATGGATTGGATCCAAAAAGAGATCACGATATAAACTATGTAAAGAATGGAAGTTAGATTGGACAAGTACAAAATTTAAATTGTTAGGAATACATTTTGATGTGGACCTGGAAAAATTAGTGGAGATTAATTATGAGGAAAAACTGGAAAAAATTGAAAAGGAAATGAATCAATGGTCAGCAAGAAGTTTGACACCAATAGGCAGAAATGTAGTCTTAAAATCCCTTCTATTGTCAAAACTAAACCATTTATTCACTGCAATACCAAATCCTTCAGTCGAAACTATTGAAAATTTTCAAAAAAATGTTTTAGATTTGTATGGAAGGGTAAACCAGACAAAATCAAGAGAAGCAATATTTCATTACCTAAAAAATATGGAGGAATTAAAGTACCCATTATAAAAGATGTTATAGCAGCACAAAAAATAGTATGGGTGAAGAGATTACTGTATAGTCAGTCCAAGTGGTCAACTCTAGTTTCTTATTGTATACCGAATAGAAATAGATTACTATGGATGGCAGATGCTATGTACATTAATACTTACATCATCCCAAATGTTGTAAATTTATTTTGGAAAGAGGTTTTGGAGGCATGGTCGCGATACCTGGGAATGAATAAAATAAAGACTAAAATTGAATTTATAAGCCAATCTCTATGGTATAATAACAATATTATGATTGGGGGAAAACCGGTATTTTATGGAAATTGGTTCTGTAAAGGTTTAATGTTTATTTGTGATTTATTGAAGGATAGCGGGGAAATATATACCTATGAAGAATTTGTGGAAGCATACAAAATTGAAACTGATTTTCTTACATATCAAGGTTTATTAAGTGCTGTCCACCAATATTGTAAAACCAACAATTTAGATAATTATACGGGAATATATTTACGACCAATATTACCCTTCAATGTATCACTTATAATTAATTGGAAAGGCGGAAGTAAAGACTTTTATAACACTCTTCTACAACCAAATTTCGTATATAACCCATGGTATGCTTAAGTGGGAAAATGTTTTACAAAAAGATTTTAGTAATGAAGAGTGGGAAATATATAATTTGATGGTTTGCAGATGTACACAAAGTGTAAGCCTAATTTGGTTTCACCTTAAGATACTACACTATATTCTTGCAACAAATAGTTAGTTATTTAAGATTGGTTATGAAGATACCCCCACATGTACTCTTTGTAAAACTTTCCAAGAAACCATTATTCATATGTTTTGTGAATGTCAATATACAATTCATATTTTGGAGGATTTGAAAGATTGGTAAGGGACAACAGTGGAAGGAAGTATTGATTGTAGTAACCAAAATCTTTTATTTGGATTTAAAGGAAAAAACAATAACCCATTAAATATTATATTTTTAATTGCAAAATTTGTAATTTATAAACAAATTAGAAAGAAATCAATTCCACATTTTAAACAAGTAAAGTGGGAAATAATTAAATATTATGAAGCTACAAAATCTATTGCTTTCTCAAATTGTAAACAAGCTAAATTTTTCTCTTTTTGGTCTTCATTCCACATATTATTCAAGAATACCAAGATATGATTTAATACTACAATTTGTCTGTTATTCTGTATAGAAACCTTATATATAGATCTACCAGATGTACCAGAGAAACAAACTACTGAATGTACAACAAGGCGATTTGAATATATACCATGCTGATCTTAATGTAATATGTTCCATGTATATTTTGTATTTGAAATGATGGGAATAAAAAATTATATAAAAGAAAATAAAAATTATTCTCCTAACAATGTATTTAATGAAATTAATGCAAAACAAACTCAACGGTTAAAAGGTTTCATTGAAAAAACTACTCCTGGTCTTGCCTACTTAAACACACGCAACCCGACACAGATCAAACGCATCTTTCAAACACAATCATAATCTGGTTAATCTGTATCACTCAACCAGTGGAAGTTGCTTACTCTGCCCACAGTATGACAGTATGGAACAGCTCAGTAATTTGTAGCTTAGACCAGGCAGGTACACTGGTCACACTTGACTGGTGTGTCTAATGATTAGGTCGTCTGACAATTGGGTGTGAACCATAGCAAGTACAGCGGATTATCTGCGAAACTAATTGCTCCTTTTATGGGACCGATTAGTTTTATGACCGCCGGGCCTCGGCACAAACGTGCTGTTGGAAGACAAGTTGTGCCGTTAGCTGATATAAGGAATGTAACATCCATTTGATTTTCCAGTTGACGTACTTTCTGTTTTTGGGGGTTTATTTTCAAATAAGAGGACTGTATACGACATACGTTAGTCTGTTTACGAACTTTTTACAATTAATGTTTTGAATAAGCCGTTAATATGCCAGTTGTGACAGGGATGATGGCATGGTTAGCTGAAGCAGACAGATTGACAGTCGTTGTTGTTATGTGCGTCACTAGGTTATTAGTACGGCATTGGCCTTGTTGATTGTTACTATACTTTGAGGATTTATGTGGCCAGTGGCGGATGTAATTCATACTCCTTCCACACTGACACCGCATCAGATATATTTGTGTACCGATAGCATCACTCTTACTGACAGGGCTGGGTTGTAGTTCACGTGAAAAGGACGACACTGTGTAAATTGGGAGGCGCCTTAGATATCGCCTCCAAACATACTTTTATTGAATGACCCATTAAACGATGGTACACATCAGGATCGCAGAGAAATTACAAGAATCGTTCTCGTTGAATATATCAAGGCATCAATTCATCTTTCATAAACTTTTTGTGTCTTTGTGCTAAATATATCCACATTAACGAAAATATGTAATATGTATCCACACAAAAAATGGATATTCAGGCTGGGTATTTGCCCACAGCAACACCTGCATAACTGTGTATTCACGCGTGGTGTGGCATGTTGTAACTGAACGAGAGCAGGTATTGTTGTGGTGGCCGAGAGGGGACATCGCTTTATCGCTCTATCGCTCTCTCGCGGTATAGCAATATTCCCTCACGATATGGGTCGCATGCGTTATGTGTTTCTTTACGATAAAAGGTATATACCTAAAACAACATTAATGAATTGTTAAACCTGACCTGAGTGTGTGTGTGTGTGTGTGTGTGTGTGTGTGTGGGGGGGGGGGGGGGGGGGGGGGGGGGTGTTTGGGGGGGTGTTGGGGGTTGTTTGGGGGGTGTTGGGGGGGGGGGGGGGCTGATGTGGGTTTTAATCATTAAAGAGAGCTGAGATTTTTCCAGTCGCATTTCAAATTATACATATGGACGGAATGTTGAAATGTTCTCACTATCTACTTAAATATAATTTAACAGTACAGACATATGTGCTTTTATAACAATCCACGTATTTCTGCGTAAAAAATGATTTGGTTGATTTATGGTCCTATTTAGCTATTGGACCCCCCGCCCCAAGGCCAACTTATCAAAACAAATAGCAAATAACACCGCTCAATAGCGCTGAGTCGTACGTACTTCCAAAAAAGCAATAGTGTTTTCCTAAAAACAACGCTCATATCAATGTTTATTCTGTTTGCGAAGTAGATGTCATCAAAGTGGAAGTCCTCACCCAAGCAATGGTTATACTACCGGATGTCCATTATGTAATTTCTAGTTTTTGGATGACATATTGTTCTCAGTAACCGTAATGTGGAAATAGATAGATAGATTGGTTTTATATTCAAGTTGGTATTTCCGCTATTCAAAGTGTTCAGTGGTCTTATCAACAGTCACTTCTGAGACATAAATGCAAAGTATAATCAACGTATTCGACGTAATAAGCGCCCCGCTCTCATATATTGGCTAGTGAACAATCCCAATAGTCACCCCTTCAGATTGATTAATGTACACAAGACTTATTTATTCGCGTATAATACGCACTCGTGCGTTATATGCACACTTAATTATGGGCAATTAAATTCGGGAAAAATATATCTGTCGTACATAAACATTTCAAGCTGTCACCATAAACCACGAAATTTATCTTTCAACTCAACTTTTTTTTTCACCAAAATAATATTCTAATTTTGAGAGCGCCCTGGGCGCTTATTACGTCGAATACGGCTATTAAGTCTACGCTAATATTTTTGCATTTATAATTAACTCTAACGTTAATTTCAAGATATACAGTACGTTCTATTCAAAAGAAGTTAAAGAACACCCGATTCCTTCATATTACTGTGGTTAGTCATTAGAGGAAGCGATAGAGCGATAAAGCGATAAAGCGATAAAGCCATAGAGCAGGATAGCGATAGAGCGAGAAAGCGATAGAGCGGGAAAGCGATATTTCCCATAATGCCGTACATTAATACGGTTTTTGCTGATATTTAGTGATCCATTCCTGTAATTCTCACCGCTATTTTGCCTCTTATAATTAGATTTTTTAAACATCTTGTAGTAGATAAATATGTTACAAAATACACATGTAATGTTTTCTCGTTTAGCTTGTATATTTAATAAATAAGCAAGATTCACAGAATACAGATAGTCACTGTTCATATTTTCATTTTTTTCATAGTATCCCCCCCCCCCCCCCCCCCCCCCCATCAATCTTAAAACTGATAAAAAGGAGATCTTATATTGACAAATAATTGTCAGTTTTATAAGCCAGTTTGTATTGTTTGCAACGTCCAAAGACTTATTGTATTCGGTCATTAGATTTGGAATTGAAGTCGAATATGTGCTCGTCTGATTTCGGGATCACAATTATGTTCAATAAGTTGCATGTACATTATGCAAACAAAAGTTGTACATGTGCACAGTTATGTTTCCCTTACAAAATACAGATGAATTAGATATATGTCTCTACCTTAAGTCACATATACGACTTTCGAGAGCGTCATTAACCCGTAACCCCATTCCTTGGACAATAGAAATGAAATGCGTTGTAAATATTTTTTTAAAACAGCTCGTTTCTTATAATGACTTTCGATCAAACTGTTTTCGGGAATTAAATTTAATGTTAAAGTGCTTGTAAAATAAAGTTGAACTTTCCCGCCAGGAGAGACTAGATATCCAATTATAGTATAGGCTCAGACAGGAATATACATATTTATGTAGCAATTCTCTATCCATTTAAACTGTATGGTTAACAATTGTGCGTTCTGATGTGAGTAATGTAGTTATCTACTACCTTTTTACACAGACAATGAGTCAGACACAGACACACACACACACAAACACACACACACACATATATCAACTGCGGTAACGCCACAGCGATGGGGGCATTTGGGTAGCCTAGTGGTTAAAGCGTTCGATCATCAAGCCGAAGACCCAGTTCGATTCCCCACATGGGTACAATCTGTGAAGCCCATTTCTGGTGTTCCCCGTGATATTACTGGATTATTGTTAAAAGCGACGTGAAACCATTCTCACTCACTCACTCACTCACGGCGGTGTTTAACAAAATACTATATGCAAGTACATATATTTGTAGATTTGCACAAGACAAGAAACACACTTCAAGTTAAACATACAGTCAAGTCTCGTTAATCCGACATCGTTGGTTGCACATGATTGTTTCGGATTAACGAGGATGTCGGAATAACGAAATTAAGTGATTTGTGATCGAAAATCGGACGTCTTCACGATAGATAATAACCGTGTGTACCTTGTAATAAAATCATTAAAAACGAAATATTAATATTGTTATGTTGTTTATTCATTCATTCCTTAATTTATAATTAATGACTGTGCAAAAATAATAATAATTTTCCCATTTATACATAACAACAGAGACATTACTCACTGAATTTATCACATGATCAACACACGTTTCCTCGTGTATATGCAAGTGCTACTGTCTTAACAACTTGCTTCATCTACTTAAAATAGTCTGTCAGTGTTTTCTGTTTCTAACATTTTGAAGGCACATTTCTCAAAGTCCCCTGCTCGCTTGACGTCTAGGGCTTGTGGTTCTTCAGCATCAACATTGTCGAGGTGTAATTTCATTTGCTGTTTCTTATAATAAAGCTTGAAATTCTTTATGATCCCGGCATCTAGTGGCTGAATGTGCGATGTGGTGTTTGTAGGCAAAAAGTGACATTTCACATTAGTTATGTCGACAGTAGCATTGGATGGGGCGTTGTCCAACAGCAATACCACGTGGCGTTGCTCCAATCGCATTTGCCGTTCCAAGATCAGTAGCCAGGCTTTGAATATTAATGAAGTCATCCATGCTTTCTTGTTTACATACCAGTCGACCATGTTTTATATACCTGTTCGTATTTTAAACTGGCTTCATGCACATTTATCTGGCTTCAATTTGTAAACTACATTTGTATAGCTTTGTACATACAGGTTTGAATAGCTTTTCCTGTTAATTGTTAAGTTAATCTCTGCAGCCAGTGCATGTCAAAACACGGGGTTGTGTACTCGCGGGCAGATGACCACGGAGTACGCTGACCACAGTGTCGGATTAACGAGACTGAATAGCACTGAATCAATCAGTTCCCATCATTTGTGTCGGATTAACGAGACTTGACTGTACATCAAATGTCAAAAAGAACATTTACGGACAACCTTATGACACACTGTAACATCATATACTACCGAAAACAAGTTATAGAACACCCACAATTATAAGATTGTATTTTTGCAAAACAATCAGCCATGACTAATTAACCATAGTCTTCTTAACTTCTTTTGAAAAGTATATATTTAGATTTTAACCTGATTTATTTAGAGCGTATTGCCATGATCTGCCACGCGCTTTCGGCGTGATGGTCACATACAACTGAATAGGGCCATAAATAGATCAATTACATTTTAAGCAAAAATCTGTGGATTGTTTTAAAATCACCTACGTCTCTACAGTTAAATTATGTTTTAAGTAAATCGTGAGAAAAGTTCAACATTACCTCCCAATTGCAGCAGATATCACATGCGGTCCCTATAGTGGTCAAGAGGCGATATTGCTTAACCGCAAGAAAGCGATAGAGCGATAAAGCGAGAAAGCGATGTCCCCTCTCGGCCACCATATATTGTAGAATCACCTGTAAATAAAGCCTATAATTAAATATAACGTTCTAATGAGAATATGAGAATTATCATAAGAAGGCTGTTGTTGTTTTCTGAACTGTTCCCATTTTTCACACCAAAAGTGGCAATGCATTTAAAAGTTGCTTTCGTGTCACAATATTCACTCAAGCTTTCCTCAATCGCCTTAAAACATCATTTCCATTGGTCATTTCGACACCGCATATGATTAAATAATTATTTCGAGATTTCGTTAGAATGTGAGATATTCAGTCAGACGTTATGCAATGAAAGACGAATCGGGTTTTCTTCCATTAAAATACGCGCACGTGTACCTGTATATTGCATATGCAATGGACAATTAAGTGTCATATTGCAATGGTTTTGGTCACTGATTCAAAGCAAACAATGACTTTATCAAAATATTGCAGTTTTTGTATCTTATATTCATCGGCATTCCCAGGAACTGGGAACTACATGGAGCTGGCGCCGCTATGTATGTGAATATTGTCAACAAACGCTTTGGTGCTAATACATCTTGACTGACGCATGATCACGACGACAGCGAATGCAGTAGGTAGGTAGGTAGGTAGGTAGGTAGGTAGGTAGGTAGGTAGGTAGGTAGGTAGGTAGGTAGGTAGGTAGGTAGGTAGGTAGGTAGGTAGGTAGGTAGGTAGGTAGGTAGGTAGGTAGGTAGGTAGGTAGGTAGGTAGGTAGGTAGGTAGGTAGGTAGGTAGGTAGGTAGGTAGGTAGGTAGGTAGGTAGGTAGGTAGGTAGGTAGGTAGGTAGGTAGGTAGGTAGGTAGGTAGGTAGGTAGGTAGGTAGGTAGGTAGGTAGGTAGGTAGGTAGGTAGGTAGGTAGGTAGGTAGGTAGGTAGGTAGGTAGGTAGGTAGGTAGGTAGGTAGGTAGGTAGGTAGGTAGGTAGGTAGGTAGGTAGGTAGGTAGGTAGGTAGGTAGGTAGGTAGGTAGGTAGGTAGGTAGGTAGGTAGGTAGGTAGGTAGGTAGGTAGGTAGGTAGGTAGGTAGGTAGGTAGGTAGGTAGGTAGGTAGGTAGGTAGGTAGGTAGGTAGGTAGGTAGGTAGGTAGGTAGGTAGGTAGGTAGGTAGGTAGGTAGGTAGGTAGGTAGGTAGGTAGGTAGGTAGGTAGGTAGGTAGGTAGGTAGGTAGGTAGGTAGGTAGGTAGGTAGGTAGGTAGGTAGGATTGTTGGGTTAAGATCGTAATTCCATGATTAACGGGATTTATGTAAAGTGGTTATGGCACAGCTTTAAAGTTTGCTTTACATATTCGTGTAGGCACGAATGTTGGATGTTATCTCGAACAAATACAGACTTTACTTCGACTTGGAGGCATCCTAGAAGATTTAACGTCCGAGGTTTAACCTGCCACTTCCTGGGTATGTTTGTGGCAGCCGGGACAGCGGGTCCACTTCAGAACTGTTGACTGTTCCATTTACGTGTTTTGAAACCTACTGCGCAACATAACGATTGAGTTTTGATTGAAGATAACGACAAGGACCTCATGAACCACTCGTTGTATGAAATGTGTAAAACACACCGACCACACGGGAACAGAGCAAGCATGCATGTTGACACATGAAACACTAAGACTGATATACTAACAACCGCACAGTATATATCTTGGCGATATTAAACTGTTTAATGAAAATTTAGAATGATGGAATATATAACGGTGGTTGACGATAAAGAATGTGTTTGCAATATGTTTATAGGAATACATCTATTTTGGCCTTTTGAAAAAGGTGTTTTATGGTCTTTTCAGTTTGACAGTAAGCTGTATTTACGAGGCAAAGGAAGCTAACAACATTTTGGAAATGCAATATACTAAATGTAACGTTGGTCCTATTATATGTGTGACAGTTTGTGAGTGTAACACAATCTTATACAGATGTAGCTAGACATGAACAGGACTGGCACCAACACATACGCTTCATGGCTCGCCATTAATATCAACACACACTCATGCTGGAGAAGACTGAACAATTCAACGTCGAGCAAGAAGTAGGTCATATGTTTCCCACGTTGAAACATTGTAATGTGCACCACAAAAAATCAATACTGATAATTGGAAAGCTGCTAATTAAGACTTCCAGATAATAACACGTGTGTACACGCTTCATATTTAGTTCAGGTTTGTGTTCCACAGACAAAGATAGTCTAGTTTGTATTGTACGAGAACAGACAACCATATTCGACTGAGTGCATGCAGGAACGTAGCTGTTCAAACATATACGGTGACCACGGTGTAGTAGCATCGGCCATTGTTGTTGTGGTCGTTGCACTGGACAACCTGATAAACATTATACATGCGCCAGTGTGTGTGGCAGGAGTCATGAATGCGGAACAAGCAAGCAAGATGTACACTGACTGAGTGTGTGGACCACCTTAAACAATACATTGACTTCTGTATCACCGTACTGTCCCACAGTGTGTGGACCACTTCAAACAATACATTGCCTTCTGTATCACCGTACTGTCTCACAGTGTGTGGACCACCTCAAACAATACACTGACTTCTGTATCACCGTACTGTCACACAGTGTGTGGACCACCTCAAACAATACATTGACTTCTGTATCACCGTACTGTCTCACAGTGTGTGGTTCACCTCAAACAATACATTGACTTCCGCATCACCGTACTGTCTCACAGTGTGTGGACCACCTCAAACAATACATTGACTTCTGTATCACCGTACTGTCACACAGTGTGTGGACCACCTCAAACAATACATTGACTTCCGCATCACCGTACTGTCACACAGTGTGTGGACCACCTCAAACAATACATTGACTTCCGCATCACCGTACTGTCACACAGTGTGTAGACCACCTCAAACAATACATTGACTTCCGCATCACCGTACTGTCACACAGTGTGTAGACCACCTCAAACAATACATTGACTTCCGCATCACCGTACTGTCACAGTTTGCATGGGTGTTTTCACCTGTGATAGAAGTCATTGACCCTCATTGCCTCAATTCGTCAATGTGCACTCTGTGGAATGGCAGTCGTATCATCAACGTGAACGTGAACGTTCTCCATGGTTTATCGCTAAAGATTTCTTGTTTTCAATACACACATACAGGGTGACTTGAAGAATGCAAAGATAGAATGCATCTTTTCCTCGCCGTACCTGTAGCCTAGGCTGACTGGTAGTAGACGGGTGAAAAAGAATTTTTAACTATTTTGGAGAAAAAAAACCATTTTGTTAGGGTTAAGTGCTGACAAAAGCAAATCGTAATAAAATGTCAGCCCTCCCTCACTCACACACACATACCTCCCCAACCCCAGTTGTTACCAGTTCTGAACATTGCAGAGTGACAATTTTGAACACTTGCTACTGGCTATACGGATTATTTTAATTGTCTGTAAAACATATGATTAAAACGATCAAACGCGTTTGTGCCCCCACCCCAACCCTCACCCTCACCCCCACCCTACCCCCTCCAGCGACGTGTCCCATTATGCAAACTGAAATATGTGCAGAAAATAGATCTTTTACTGTCATGGATATCTTCGTACTGCCAAGTTTTATTAAACGCCCATTGTTTGGAAATATTCATTGTAGTGTCATGTCGCCAGAGCTTTTGTCGACATATTCCGTTGTCATCACATTACACCTGACAACACGGCTGCGTGACTCGGGGTTAATCAATTATAGAGATCTGACAGCTCTCGATCTTTCGACGAATGTCGACCTTCGTTGGTGTGAGTGAGTGTAGTATTACGCTGCTTTTAACGGTATTCGAGCATGAATGGTCTTCACACATATTCGAGAATCGAACCCAGGTTTTCTGCGTCCACTACACTACCCCAGCATATTTATTTTTGCAAGTTAAACATCATATACTGAGCTTAATTCAAACGAATAGGCGTATCAAAACTCCTATTGTACAGGTCAACGAACGATAGTAAAATGTTTACCCCGTTGTCACCAACACACTGTGTTGTCAACCGCGCGCCCTGACCCGCACACCCTGGTCGTCTTACCCACGGTGCGCTCATGTTGTAGGCTGGGTGAGATCGTGTCAGTATACCGTATATCCGTAACGGAAACCCAACCACGCTCACCTCGGCTATCCTCATACTCGTTGGAGCGAGGGGTTCTTTGTCACGACGTTTCAAAGCAGCTTCTTGCTCCTTAATCAGGTGAAACATTCCAGCTTGGGTCGCGAGCCTGAGTGGAGCCGTCTCGGGTGCAGATCTTGGTGGTAGTAGCAAATATTCAAACGAAATTCACCTGATGAAGGGGCAAGACGTAGCTCTGTAGTCGGGACAAAGAATAAAAGAAGGCGCTGTCCATAAAATGTGTCATATATACATATTCTTCCATCTTCTACATGAAAGACTTGATACTGATCGGGCTGCATAACAGATTCTATTAAGTGTACATGGTGACGTGAAGGTCTATTCGCCAAGATGATCACGCTGTTGCAACTATATCGATAAACAGCAACATCGTGAAAAGATCAATATGTGCACACCCTTATGTATGTACAACACGCGACAGCGTTTGACTGTGCTGACGTTTCCAAATGTAACAAAAATCTGTGGTGTTAATTCCCTGTTTTCACTTGTACGTGGTGTTATTTTCACAGGTGAACAAATGACTTGCCGTTCATGTGTTGGTGACTGGTGCATCGGCGGGGCAGGAAACGCTCCTGTTAGCAGAGATATCTTATGGTTATGGAAAGGGTTTTGTCGCTTTTATTTACCAGGGTGTCGTTTTGCAAAACACCCATAGACCCACGGCTGTATACACTGTAGCATATATCTACAACATCTCAGAAGACTTCATGAATAGTGCCTGGCAGGTTTCTGTTTGATATCGTACGCTCCTTTCAGCAATATGCCTTCAACATCCCAGGGAGTACCTTAAAACTTTGTGTCCATTTCGGGAAGGGTCGGAAGTCGGGTTGGCCAATGGTCAAGGCCGCCTCATAATTGTGAATTAAGAATAACTGTTGTGTCCCTTTGGACAGTGCTAAGATCCGCTCATAACGGCTTCGAATCCCGATTGGCCCCGATAATGATAGATCCGTGGGTTTCACTTCAGTTATTAACGTATACGATCACTGTAATGTCCTCCCACACATGCTGACACACCAAAATGTGGCGTTAAATTACCCATGTCACTCGCTCACCTTTTCGTGAACTGTAATCGGATATCTCCGAGTGGCAACCGAAGGCTATCTCATAACTACTAGTAGAGATCCAGATTGTGTTTGAAGTGCGATGTTTGCCTAGCCATAGTGCATCCAGACATTGTAAGCAAATCTAGCCTGTCTCTACGAAAGCAACGTAATATTTCATTCACATATACACGGTCCTATAAGAAATTATTTATGGTACAATCTTGAGCAGCATAAAATACTACCCACCCCGCCCCCCAAGAAGGCAGTTTTCATAAATCGAAACATACACGTCAACATTTAAGTTATCTAGTGGCGACGATCTGTGTACATTCTTTACTGGCTATAGATAGTGACATCGTCTGGTAAAAGTCCGTTCAACGATCTGCATAGTTTATCCACAAGGTCTGTTTCTGTTTAATCTATATCATTGTTGGCGAATCGTTTAGTAACATAATATCAATCACGAACAATTGAGGCTACGGTCAATTTGTACATTTTCTAATTATAAAGGTTGATGCGTTTCAGGATAATCGACTGTCTCTGTTTAATCAAATGTGAATGTAATAAATAAAATGCATTTTAGTATAACACAAATGATAAAGTGAGAAATAGTGATACTATGGCTATAAGTATGATAAAGTGTGAAGTGAGAAATAGTGATACTATGGCTATAAGTATGATAAAGTGTGAAGTGAGAAATAGTGATACTATGGCTACAAGTATGACTCACAAAGTGTGAATGTATTGCCACTAGACCTTTTAGAATACCAAAAACGGTGACGGTATTGTCACTATACACTTTAGCATAACACAAATTGTTAAGGTATTGACACATTACGCTTTCGTATAGCACAAAGCATAGGGTAGAATCTAACATGTGTTTGTTTGTTTGTTTGTCGAATCTGGAAAAGACAATCCAGTGATTGAACATCATAACCATCGATCTACACAATTGGGATACAATGACATGTATCAACCAAGTCAGTGTGCCTGACCACCCGATCCCCTTAGTCGCCTCTTACGAGAAGCATGGGATGCTGAAGACCTATTCTTACCCGGATCTTCACGGGTTTTATAATCTAACATACACAATGAGATAATTGTACTGTCGTATGCAAAACAACACGTCTAAATCTATAATACACTTGACACTCCTTGTTTTATTGTAAACCTGCATCAGCGAGCAGGTTATATCACATCAGACAAGGGGCGGAGTGGGCAAGTGGCCTATAATGCGCCAGACCAGCAAGCGCCAGGTCCTGAGATCAAGTTGTTATTCAGCCTTTGGACCAACAATATTTGCAGGTCTTTGCAGTGTTGTCACTACCCCTAGTGTACAGTACATACATCCTGTGCACTGAAGAGAACCCACCCGTCCGATAGTAGATGGCCAGATGGTGCAAACACGAATACGTACATACACCCGAAACACAAGTGCCTCTGTTCACCCAGTAGAGAATGGGTACCAGATAAGTGAGGTGGATGTAAAAACCCTACAGCGCCCATAGGCAGCTTGGGTTGTATACTCATCAGGGAGAGGAGAAATAAAAACGTTTGCGAACAAGTAGACCGCATTAGAGCAGATACTGGTATCTAGATAAATACACTATATAAATGTATAATATAATAATAACATCAAGTGATTGACATGCGCAATTGGGATACGATGACATGCATCAACTTAGTCGCCCATTACCACAAGCATGGATTGCTGAAGATTCTAACCCGGATCTTCACGAGGAGGATGATAAGATGATATGGGAAGCTTGCAAGGTGATGCGGCATCTGGAATATAGGAACTTGGAATTACAGCTTGGTGCATCCACTTAGCATAGAGAAATAACAGCCTACCGTTTGATTTATACTCTGTGAAGAGTGATGTATATCTTACAACAACAAGATGGAATTTTGCAACTGGTACTACAAAACTATCCAAATCCAAAGGATCAGGCATGAAATGAACATGTTAAGAAATAAGGAAAGCTAAGAGACAGATTTGTTCCTGTAAGTGTTTATAATACTTCTTATCCCGCATCAAGCTGACTCGTCAAAAAAAACTGGACTACTGCTGAAAGCGGCGTTAAACCCAACTCACTCACCCACTCACAAATAAAACTGATGATAAGAAGAACTGAAACTTTTTAAAGCCAAATAATGTTTATGAAAAAAAATGAAGTACATGTACACTGTACATCTTACCGATTAGAAGTAAATAGGTGTTTGTGAAAGTTTAGTTAAAGGGAGCATTTCCCTACCACAACTTAAGAATAAAATAACGTGATGAAACCTAACAATTACTTCTATGTGGCCTAGGCAGAATGAAACATTGTGACAAAAGAGCAAATAATCTCACACTCGCTATACGATACAGTGTTGACGTTAGACGTCCGTTAATTGTACCCTTCTCAATGTTCAGAGTTTGTTCAGTGTGACAAGTACTAGTGCAACTTCACGGTAAAGTTCATTTGACACAACCGAGCATCAGTGAACTATACCTTCAGGAGTTGTCTCCCCTAGACAATGTTCAGGCAAGCGCATTGAAGAAGAACAACAGGCCCCATTAACAGGATAGTGATATTTATTTAACACGGGGTTGATATATATTGTAAGCTTCTATGGTCACAAACGCAAAAACACGGAATACGTACAGAAAACATGCAGGCTCCGGCACGCAAAGTCGAAGCTTGATGAAAGCAATATTAAATGTTCATCTATCATGGTCGAAGAGCATTTGTAAATTTGAAAATTTACTTTAAAAATCGATAATTTAGTTCCCCTCTACACTGAAACAAAATGCGCATGGAAAATGAGAATGCAATATAGTACAACCAATGGCTAAGCCTTGGGGTACAAGTTAGTTGAAGATCCGGATAACCTGACTTTGAACGGTAATTCAGTCTGTATCACAGCGTCCCCTATTGTAGGAGTAGTCACGTGTACGGGTATTGTGCTGACAAACCAAGAAGCACAATCGGGGCAGGTTTTCACTCATGATAAGATTCTGGCAATCCGAAGGACCCAGGTCTGTAGAGCGAATGGAACTCTCGCAGAAAGAGGTGCGTTTTAAAAACAGAATATATTTCATATACATGTAGTCATATATATTAATATTCGTATTATTTATGAAAAACGAAATTGAAGAGAACAAAATAGGTGAAACCTAAATTTTGAAAGCAAACTAACGAAGCAGATTTCAGTCGACTTGTTCAGGCCAACCACACGCCCTTTTAAAAAGTGTTGCAATATCACCATTCCATGCTATTTCTAGAAAGGATGTAACAGCTCTATTCTTGTATTATATTAAATAGACTTAAATAACTTACAAATTGCTGATTGGGCATATAAAGTATAAACTCTGACTAACTGCTCGGTAACATTCATGTAATGTTGTTGATATGTATTCTGGTTAGGGTATTTGTTTTTGTGTGTGTGACATGGATACACAGACAGAAGTGACATGTATCATGATCAGGATTTATTTGTATCCCAACAAGTGTGAATCAGGCCCTTAGACATCATGCGTTACACATCTCGCTTGCCCAGGCGCAAGGAGTCATATTAAACCTGTATCAGAAGAGATAACATATATAGTCCTACAAATTTGTTCAGGCACAAAGCAATGAAGAGTTGTCCTGGCATTTCACTCGAAGCCATTAGTGACCATATACATGTATATACAGCTTCATTATCGTAGTTAGTGACAGAACATATTCCCTCGGTACCAAACCACGGTACATCTTCTCACTGTATCCGACCACGGTACATCTTCTCACTGTCTCCGACCACAGTAAATCATCTCCCTGTATCCGACCACGGCACATCATCTCCCTGTCCCCGACCACGGTAAACCATCTCCCTATCCCCGACCACTGTACATCATCTCCCTGTCCCCGACCAAGGTACATCATCTCCCTATCCCCGACCTCTGTACATCATCTCCCTCTCCCCGACCACGGTACATCATCTCCCTCTCCCCGACCACGGTAAATCATCTCCCTATCCCCGACAACGGTACATCATCTTCCTATCCACGACCACTGTACATCATCTCACTGCCTCCTACCACGGTACATAGTCTCCCTCTCCCCGACCACGGTACATCATCTCACCTTCCCCGACCACGGTACATCATCTCCCTATCCCCGACCACGGTACATCATATCCCTATCCCCGACCACGGTACATCATCTCCCTATCCTCGACCATGGTACATCATCTCACTGTCCACGACCACGGTACATCATCTCCCCATCCCCGACCTTGATACATTGTCCCCCTCTCCCCGACCACGGAACATCATCTCCCTATCCCCGACCACTGTACATCATCTCACTGCCTCCGACCACAGTACATAGTCTCCCTCTCCCCGACCACGGTACATCATCTCCCCATCCCCGACCATGATACATTGTCTCCCTCTCCCCGACCACGGTAAATCATCTCCCTCTCCCCGACCACTGTACATCATCTCCCCATCCCCGACCATGATACATTGTCTCCCTCTCCCCGACCACGGTACATCATATCACTGCCTCCGACCACGGTTCATCATCTCCCTCTCCCCGACCACGGTACATCATATCATTGCCTCCGACCACGGTACATCATCTCCCTCTCCCCGACCAAGGTACATCATCTCCCCATCCCCGACCATGATACATTGTCTCCCTATCCCCGACCACGGTACATAGTCTCCTTATCCCCGACCACGGTACATCATCTCCCTCTCCCCGACCACGGTACATAGTCTCCTTATCCCCGACCACGGTACATCATCTCCCTCTCCCCGACCACGGTACATCATCTCCCTCTCCCCGACCACGGTAAATCATCTCCCTATCCCCGACAACGGTACATCATCTTCCTATCCACGACCACTGTACATCATCTCACTGCCTCCTACCACGGTACATAGTCTCCCTCTCCCCGACCACGGTACATCATCTCACCTTCCCCGACCACGGTACATCATCTCCCTATCCCCGACCACGGTACATCATATCCCTATCCCCGACCACGGTACATCATCTCCCTATCCTCGACCATGGTACATCATCTCACTGTCCACGACCACGGTACATCATCTCCCCATCCCCGACCTTGATACATTGTCCCCCTCTCCCCGACCACGGAACATCATCTCCCTATCCCCGACCACTGTACATCATCTCACTGCCTCCGACCACAGTACATAGTCTCCCTCTCCCCGACCACGGTACATCATCTCCCCATCCCCGACCATGATACATTGTCTCCCTCTCCCCGACCACGGTAAATCATCTCCCTCTCCCCGACCACTGTACATCATCTCCCCATCCCCGACCATGATACATTGTCTCCCTCTCCCCGACCACGGTACATCATATCACTGCCTCCGACCACGGTTCATCATCTCCCTCTCCCCGACCACGGTACATCATATCATTGCCTCCGACCACGGTACATCATCTCCCTCTCCCCGACCAAGGTACATCATCTCCCCATCCCCGACCATGATACATTGTCTCCCTATCCCCGACCACGGTACATAGTCTCCTTATCCCCGACCACGGTACATCATCTCCCTCTCCCCGACCACGGTACATAGTCTCCTTATCCCCGACCACGGTACATCATCTCCTTATCCCCGACCACGGTACATAGTCTCCTTCTCACCGACCACGGTACATCATCTCCCTTTCCCCGACCACGGTAAATCATCTACCTATCCCCGATCACGGTACATCATCTCCCTGTCCCCGACCACGGTAAATCATCTCCCTATCCCCGACCACTGTACATCATCTCCCTATCCCCGACCACTGTACATCATCTCCCTATCCCCGACCACTGTACATCATCTCCCTGTCCCCGACCACGGTACATCATCTCCCTCTCTCCGACCACGGTTCATCATCTCCCTATCCCTGACCACGGTACATCATCTCCCTCTCCCCGACCACGGTACATCATCTCCCTCTCCCCGACCACTGTACATCATCTCCCTATCCCCGACCACGGTTCATCATCTCCCTCTCCCCGACCACGGTACATCATCTCCCTCTCCCCGACCACTGTACATCATCTCCCTATCCCCGACCACTGTACATCATCTCCCTATCCCCGACCACTGTACATAGTCTCCCTCTCCCCGACCACGGTACATCATCTCCCTCTCCCCGACCACGGTACATCATCTCCCTCTCCCCGACCACGGTACATCATCTCCCTATCCCCGACCATGATACATTGTCCCCCTCTCCCCGACCACGGAACATCATCTCCCTATCCCCGACTACTGTACATCATCTCACTGCCTCCGACCACAGTACATAGTCTCCCTCTCCCCGACCACGGTACATCATCTCCCTCTCCCCGACCACGGAACATCATCTCCCTATCCCCGACTACTGTACATCATCTCACTGCCTCCGACCACAGTACATAGTCTCCCTCTCCCCGACCACGGTACATAGTCTCCCTCTCCCCGACCACGGTACACCATCTCCCTATCCCCGACCACGGTTCATCATCTCCCTCTCCCCGACCACGGTACATCATATCACTGCCTCCGACCACGGTTCATCATCTCCCTCTCCCCGACCACAGTACATCATCTCCCCATCCCCGACCATGATACATTGTCTCCCTCTCCCCGACCACGGTACATCATATCACTGCCTCCGACCACGGTTCATCATCTCCCTCTCCCCGACCACGGTACATCATATCATTGCCTCCGACCACGGTACATCATCTCCCTCTCCCCGACCAAGGTACATCATCTCCCCATCCCCGACCATGATACATTGTCTCCCTCTCCCCGACCACGGTACATCATATCACTGCCTCCGACCACGGTTCATCATCTCCCTCTCCCCGACCACGGTACATCATATCATTGCCTCCGACCACGGTACATCATCTCCCTATCCCCGACCACTGTACATCATCTCCCTGTCCCCGACCACTGTACATCATCTCCCTATCCCCGACCACTGTACATCATCTCCCTGTCCCCGACCACTGTACATCATCTCCCTGTCCCCGACCACTGTACATCATCTCCCTGTCCCTGACCACGGTACATCATCTCCCTGTCCCCGACCACAGTACATCATCTCCCTCTCTCCGACCACTGTACATCATCTCCCTATCCCCGACCACGGTTCATCATCTCCCTCTCCCCGACCACGGTACATCATCTCCCTCTCCCCGACCACTGTACATCATCTCCCTATCCCCGACCACTGTACATCATCTCCCTATCCCCGACCACTGTACATAGTCTCCCTCTCCCCGACCACGGTACATCATCTCCCTCTCCCCGACCACGGTACATCATCTCCCTCTCCCCGACCACGGTACATCATCTCCCTATCCCCGACCATGATACATTGTCCCCCTCTCCCCGACCACGGAACATCATCTCCCTATCCCCGACTACTGTACATCATCTCACTGCCTCCGACCACAGTACATAGTCTCCCTCTCCCCGACCACGGTACATCATCTCCCTCTCCCCGACCACGGAACATCATCTCCCTATCCCCGACTACTGTACATCATCTCACTGCCTCCGACCACAGTACATAGTCTCCCTCTCCCCGACCACGGTACATAGTCTCCCTCTCCCCGACCACGGTACACCATCTCCCTATCCCCGACCACGGTACATCATCTCCCTGTCCCCGACCACGGTACATCATCTCCCTCTCCCCGACCACGGTACATCATCTCCCTCTCCCCGACCACGGTACATCATCTCCCTCTCCCCGACCACGGTACATAGTCTCCCTCTCCCCGACCACGGTACACCATCTCCCTATCCCCGACCACGGTACATCATCTCCCTGTCCCCGACCACGGTACATCATCTCCCTCTCCCCGACCACGGTACATCATCTCCCTCTCCCCGACCACGGTACATCATCTCCCTCTCCCCGACCACGGTACATCATCTCCCTCTCCCCGACCACGGTACATCATCTCCCTCTCCCCGACCACTGTACATCATCTCCCTATCCTCGACCACTGTACATCATCTCACTGCCTCCGACCACGGTACATAGTCTCCCTCTCCCCGACCACTGTACATCATCTCACTGCCTCCAACCACGGTACATCATCTCCCTCTCCCCGACCACTGTACATCATCTCACTGCCCCCGACCACGGTACATCATCTCTCTCCTCTCGACCACGGTACATCATCTCCCTCTCCCCGACCACGGTAAATCATCTCCCCATGCCCGACCACGGTACATCATCTCCTTATCCCGACCACGGTAAATCATCTACCTATCCCCGACCACTGTACATCATCTCCCTATCCCCGACCACGGTACATCATCTCACTGCCTCCGACCACGGTACATCATCTCCCTCTCCCCGACCACAGTACATCATCTCCCTGTCCCTGACCACGGTACATAGTCTCCCTATCCCCGACCACTGTACATCATCTCCCTATCCCCGACCACGGTACATCATCTCCCTCTCCCCGACCACGGTACATCATCTCACTGCCTCCGACCACAGTACATAGTCTCCCTCTCCCCGACCTCGGTACATCATCTCCCCATCCCCGACCACGGTACATCATATCACTGCCTCCGACCACGGTACATCATCTCCCTGTCCCCGACCACGGTAAATCATCTCCCTCTCCCCGACCACAGTACATCATCTCCCTCTCCCCGACCACGGTACATCATCTCCCTATCCCCGACAACGGTACATCATCTCCCTCTCCCCGACCACGGTACATCATCTCACTGCCTCCGACCACGGAACATCATCTCCCTATCCCCGACCACTGTACATCATCTCACTGCCTCCGACCACAGTACATAGTCTCCCTCTCCCCGACCACGGTACATCATCTCCCTATCCCTGACCACGGTACATCATCTCCCTGTCCCCGACCACAGTACATCATCTCCCTCTCTCCGACCACGGTTCATCATCTCCCCATCCCTGACCACGGTACATCATCTCCCTCTCCCCGACCACGGTACATCATCTCCCTATCCCCGACCACGGTACATCATCTCCCTATCCCCGACCACGGTACATCATCTCCCTCTCTCCGACCACTGTACATCATCTCCCTCTCTCCGACCACGGTACATCATCTCCCTCTCTCCGACCACGGTTCATCATCTCCCTCTCCCCGACCACGGTACATCATCTCCCTCTCTCCGACCACTGTACATCATCTCCCTCTCTCCGACCACGGTACATCATCTCCCTGTCCCCGACCACGGTAAATCATCTCCCTCTCCCGGACCTCTGTACATCATCTCCCTCTCTCCGACCACGGTACATCATCTCCCTCTCTCCGACCACGGTACATCATCTCCCTCTCCCCGACCACGGTACATCATCTCCCTCTCTCCGACCACGGTTCATCATCTCCCTGTCCCCGACCACAGTACATCATCTCCCTGTCCCCGACCACGGTAAATCATCTCCCTATCCCTGACCACGGTAAATCATCTCCCTCTCCCGGACCACAGTACATCATCTCCCTCTCTCCGACCACGGTACATCATCTCCCTGTCCCCGACCACTGTACATCATCTCCCTATCCCTGACCACGGTACATCATCTCCCTGTCCCCGACCACAGTACATCATCTCCCTCTCTCCGACCACGGTTCATCATCTCCCCATCCCTGACCACGGTACATCATCTCCCTCTCCCCGACCACGGTACATCATCTCCCTATCCCCGACCACGGTACATCATCTCCCTCTCTCCGACCACGGTACATCATCTCCCTCTCTCCGACCACGGTTCATCATCTCCCTCTCTCCGACCACGGTAAATCATCTCCCTATCCCCGACCACTGTACATCATCTCCCTATCCCTGACCACGGTACATCATCTCCCTATCCCCGACCACTGTACATCATCTCCCTGTACCCGACCACGGTACATCATCTCCCTATCCCCGACCACGGTACATCATCTCCCTCTCTCCGACCACGGTACACCATCTCCCTATCCCCGACCACGGTACATCATCTTCCTCTTTCCGACCACGGTTCATCATCTCCCTATCCCTGACCACTGTACATCATCTCCCTATCCCCGACCATGGTACATCATCTCCCTATCCCTGACCACGGTACATCATCTCCCTCTCTCCGACCACGGTACATCATCTCCCTGTCCCCGACCACGGTACATAGTCTCCCTCTCTCCGACCACTGTACATCATCTCCCTATCCCCGACCACGTTACATCATCTCCCCATCCCCGACCACGTTACATCATCTCCCCATCCAAGACCACGGTACATCATCTCACTGCCTCCGACCACGGTACATAGTCTCCCTGTCTGCGACCACGGTTCATCATCTCCCTCTCCCCGACCACGGTACATCATCTCCCTATCCCTGACCACGGTACATCATCTACCTATCCCTGACCAGGGTACATCATCTCCCTGCCTCCGACCACGGTACACTGTTTCCCTACCCCCGATCACGGTACTTCCTATACTCAGGTATAACCCCGTACCTGTGTGTGTCGTCATTCACATGTTTAATACTCAGTTCATGACTTTATTAAAGATGTAATTATAACTTTATGGATAACAACTTCTCGTTTATTGCATATAGCGACGTTTCGATGTAGATTGTTACACCGTTATCAAGCTGGAATGACAACAACCAAGTGATGAGAGGTATATATGCATGACATGTTGTGATGAGCAGCAGATTTACATTTACAACAGTAGGTAATAGATAACTAGTAGCACACAGATAGCTGGAAGAAGCCAAAGGAAAAATAACAAATAGCACACAAGTAATGTTATTGTTGTTGTTGGTTTGTTGTTTAACGCCGCACTCAGCAATATTCCAGCTATATGACGGCGGTCTGTAAATAATTGAGTCTGGACCAGACAATTTAGTGATTGATATCATGAGCATCGATCCACGCAATTGTGATCGATGACATGCATCAACCAAGTCAGCGAGCCTGACCACCCGATCCCGTTAGTCGCCTTTTACGACAAGCATGGGTTGCTGAAAACCTATTCTATCCCGGAATCTTAACGGGTCCACAAGTAATGAAGCACACCGGTAGTGAAGCCACATTACAGTAAGGGTAAAAACTAAAAGGATTAAACAGTTGTGACAAGCTGATTGGATCCTAATTATAATAGTCTATTGCTTGATTAGATCTTCATAGGCAGACGAGAAGTTAATAACTTTGATCTCTGTTTATCAAAGGTTTGTGACAGGTGATTTCTATAGCTTCTAAGCGTTTTCTTTGGTGCAGTCCTGATGTTTGGTTGAGTGGATTTGGATTTCATCAAACTGAATTCGATGGCTGGGTAGATTTTGCTGATGGTCTGAGAGGGCTTATTTGCTGTCTGCTTTGGCTGTTGAAGTCTTATGTTCTTTGATGCGGGTATCTAACGGGCATGAGGTTTCACCAATGTACAGTCACCACAGTCACAATTAATCTTTTTGATAACGCCTTCGGGAGGGGGAGGGGGTTGGTTGCCTGTTAGAGGGAGGCCACTAGCTTGGAGAGGATGGTTCTAAGGCATGGGAAGCTTGATGGGAGGTCTTGCCAATGGAGGGTAGAGGATTGTGATGGGGCGGATCCTGGTCTGGTTGGTTTGTGTTTGGACTGGAGTGTGGTAGAGATGGTTCTCTTGACTAGCTTCGTAGGGAGGAAAGACCGAAGTGATGCAGGTCTCAGACGTTTACTACTTCGGTGAAACCCTCGAGCACGGGTATGGTGCTGACAAACCTAGAAACATAATCGGGGCGAACCGATAGTCGAACCCACAATCATTGGTTTCTGCACAGCGAATCGCGGCACCGTAGACGACTGGGCCATCCGTGCCCCACAAGGTTGCTGGAGCAGATGTTCTTAGTTCTCATGGTTAGTGTGGAGATATTAACAGACTTAGTTATTTTTTGTTTTGGGGTGTGGGGTCTGAGGATGACAAAGGTGTCGTCTTCCTTCCTGTATCAGCATTTATTTATCAGGGGATTTTATTAATCTTGATGGTGACTAACGGAGGTTGTGAGTGTGAGACGAAAGTTTGTAGTCCTGCTGGGTAGTTAGCTCAAAAGTGTTTTCAAGGCGTGTAAGGGTGGACTTGTGTTTATGTTTTATCTCTTGGTAGGTGGTAGAGTCGGATAACATATTGTTGACCAGGGAGTGACACTCTCTTGGATGACAGTGGCTCTACCCTTGTCGGCTGGGGCAATGGGGATGTCCAGGTCTTCCTTGAGGTCTTTGATGTTTTCTTCTCAGCGTGGGCGAGGTTTTGTGTTTGTGGTGGGGCCTTTTGAAGAATGTGGCTGATCTGATGGCGCAGGTAGTCAGTCATTCCACCTAGGGCGAGTTGCCGGAGGCCTTTTTCGATGTTGCTGAAATCATCGTTATGTCGGCGGGCATGGTGGGAGCATACGTGAGTCGTATACGTTGATCTAGTTTTTGGTGATTGTTTTGCTGCTGAGGTTGACAACTGTCTTCTTGGTGTATTGTTGGTTGGCTATACAGGGAACAAAGTTCTTGGTGTGGAGGGTTTTACTGTTCTGGAATTGATGTAGTTTGTTAAGGTGGATGGATTTCGTCTTGGGGTCCAATTTGTTGTTGGCCTGGTTCATGAAGATCTAATTACGTAAAATACTATTAATATCAAGTAGGATCCAATCAGCTTCTCACAATTGTTTAATCCTTACTTTACATCTGGCTTCATTACCCGCGTGCTTCATTACTTGTGTGCTATTTGTTATTTTTATATTATCCAATTATCTGTATGCAACTTGTTATCTATTACCTGTTGTTGTCAATGTTAATCTGCTGCTTATCACAACATGTCATGCATATATACCTCTTATCACTTGGTTGTTGTCACTCCAGCTTGATAACGGTGTAACAATCTACATCAAAACGTCGCTATATGCAACAAAACCAGAAGTTGTTATCCAAAAAGTTGTACGTTTTCTTACTTACTCACCAACTTCTAAGAATGCCAATCAAACTGTTAGTGAAGTAACAATCCACTACAAACACCTAAATAATCAATTTATATTTTGATATTGGCTTTCCTGTATCTTCTTTTATCAGGTAACAATTGGTCTTCAACAACCAATGCTTTTTGTAAGAGGCGACTAACGGGATCGGGTGGTCAGACTCGCTGACTTTGTTGATACATGTCATTGTATCCCGACTGTGAAGATCGATGGTCATGATGTATGTCACTGGATTATCTGATCCAGGATCGATTATTTACTGTCATATAGCTAGAATATTGCTGTGTATTAAGTGCTATAAATGCTGGACATGGTTTAAGTATGTTAGACCACGAGGACCCTGTGTCTAATCGTTGAAATGGTTGATAAAAAAAGTAACTAGTAACCATTTCAACGATTAGACACTGGGTCCTCGTGGTCTAACCTATACTTAGTACACCGCATGCGCAGGTAATGTGCATTCGGTGCTGCGCCTATGTCCGAACACCCTAGTCGTCAATCTATCAGTAGTATCAACCTTAATGACAAATAACTGCAAATACATGGAAAGTCAGTTCACAACAACAATAATCACGATTTCTGTCCCGAAATATAATTTCTCCTCTAGCATTCACAGTGTATGGCGAGATCTCTTTTCAAGCCATCAGTCATCAATGAGACACAATCGCAGCTACATTACACCACCACTGTAGGAAACCAGCATGGTTGTTAATAGTTTGTCTACAGTTATTGTACAAATGTATAAGCTTTCTTTCTTTGCCAGATTTAGATGTAAAAAGATTTCTTTAGCAAATTTGCAGCCATTCACTTTCTTAAAACCATAGGGGGCACGGGTGGCCCAGTCGTCTAAGGCGCCGAGATTCGCTGTGCAGAGTTGCGTCCCTTAGGCACGCCAGAAACCTCTGATTGTGGGTTCGAATCCCGGTTCGCCCCGATTATGTTTCTAGGTTTGTCAGCACCATACCCGTGCTCGTGGGTTTCACCGACGTGGTAAATGTCTGAGACCTGCATCACTTCGGGCTTTACTCCCACATTATGCTGACACGTCGTGATATGACTGGAATACTGTTAAAAGCGGCGTTAAACCCAACTCACTCACTCACTCTTAAAACCATAAAACAAGATTTTAACAAAGAAAACGCTGCTGCTCCAATGACTAAGTTGTTCGCTCATTAGCCAAGTGTTTTAATAACGCTAATAGGTGTTCGATGACGATATGTTTCATGTCACTTTGATGTATACCTTTGTGTTTTTGAAAGAAAATTAGTTTTGAACAATGGAAACTAGGCTGACAAAAGAGCCAACACTAAAAGGGTCACTGCATCTGGTAATGAAAGGCAGTCCCACTAAATATGTCTCAGATGATGACAGTTCAACTAAAGAGGACACATCCTGACAACCAAATCAGTCACTGAAGTCGTGACAGATGATGTGAATGTTGCCGTGTGTGATAACGAAATTAATGACGGAAAGGACACTGTGCACGTGGTCAACATTTCAAATATAATTGATTGGCATGGTGTTCTCCAGCACGTGGACATGAGGGTGAAGGTTTGTATGATTGATGTAACCAGAAGATTAAGTTACAACATTACTACACTGTCACAGCAAACCCGAACACCACATAGATGTAATGTGAAGAAGTCCCTCCAGCTGATTACCGCGCCTGTTTACAGATGTATCCGCGGAATGCTGCAATCCTATAACACAGTGGAAGTGGACTGGTGAGTGTTTAATCCTATAACACAGTGGAAGTGGACTGGTGAGTGTTTAATCCTATAACACAGTGGAAGTGGACTGGTGAGTGTTTAATCCTATAATACAGTGGAAGTGGACTGGTGAGTGTTTAATCCTATAACACAGTGGAAGTGGACTGGTGAGTGTTTAATCCTATAACACAGTGGAAGTGGACTGGTGAGTGTTTAATCCTATAACACAGTGGAAGTGGACTGGTGAGTGTTTAATCCTATAACACAGTGGAAGTGGACTGGTGAGTGTTTAATCCTATAACACAGTGGAAGTGGACTGGTGAGTGTTTAATCCTATAACACAGTGGAAGTGGACTGGTGAGTGTTTAATCCTATAACACAGTGGAAGTGGACTGGTGAGTTTTTAATCCTATAACACAGTGGAAGTGGACTGGTGAGTGTTTAATCCTATAACACAGTGGAAGTGGACTGGTGAGTGTTTAATCCTATAACACAGTGGAAGTGGACTGGTGAGTGTTTAATCCTATAACACAGTGGAAGTGGACTGGTGAGTGTTTAATCCTATAACACAGTGGAAGTGGACTGGTGAGTGTTTAATCCTATAATACAGTGGAAGTGGACTGGTGAGTGTTTAATCCTATAACACAGTGGAAGTGGACTGGTTAGTGTTTAATCCTATAACACAGTGGAAGTGGACTGGTGAGTGTTTCTGGCTTTACCGAATGCTATTGTGTATGTTAACAATGGTGAGTGCTTTGTGTAATTATCTAATACCAGTGGAAGAAAGTGCCCGACACTCGTCTCTACGATGTTTAGCATGTCATTAACAACAAATTTCATGGCAAATTCAGAAATACATTTTAATATCCCACACTGTAAATGTAACAACTATAGATAACTCAACAATAAAATAAATATGAAATGACTACTAAACACATATCAAGCTTAACATGACAGGTTAAACTTCCATGGAACTCATGTACTTGTGATGGCGGAGAAATACCCTTGTAAATATCTTTGGTCTTTGGTACGTTGCAACATAATTTATTACGTAAATACCTCCTCTCCAAAACCATCAGAGTTCTCCAACCAAATAGGTAACATAATATTCTCTTACCTTGGTATATCACCCTTGATGAACTTGACATTTGTATGTCTGTGTTTTTTATATGAAGAAACATACAATTTTGTCGAAAACAATGTGATAAATAATGATATGTAACGCTTTTAATTGAATTGCTAACTATAATCTTCACGAAACAGGCAACACCGGGGCATATGTGAATTGATGGCGCAGCTTATGTTTCTTGAAGTTTTGAGATTAGCAAACTCCGGCAGTTGTACACATATTCTGTATATAAGACGCACTCCTCGCTATACCACATTAATGCAGTGACGTCTCAGTGACCAACGTCGGTCCACCGCCGCGTTGAACAGTATTTCGGGTATCTCACGGCGTGTCATCTCAATGGGGGACGAAATCCCGGGTGGACCCAGGTCTTAAACGTTCACCAGATGTAACCTGCGAGTATGATGGTGCCAAACCTAGACACATGACCCATCACCATGGGTTACTGGGGCGCCGCATTAGGGACACAACTCACAGCGAGCCACGACGCCCGACCCGACTGGGCCCTTGTGCCCCCATGCCGAAGCATGATAATCTGTTTGTAACAAAATGGGACATTCATAAAAGTTACTGATATATCAGAGAGATACGCAAAAGTGAAACAAAGGTTTTTCCTTTTATTTCACCGGGAGTATATATCATGTGGTGACAAAAAACAAATATTTGGGGGCAATACGATCCAGTCGTCTGCATCGTTTCAGCATCGCTTATACATGGGATGGTGCATGGTAGAGTTTCTGCTACACATCAGAAGTAATGAACAGAACGAATATGGTGAGACCCTGTGGCGTGTTGCAGAAGGCGATCTCAGGAGCCGACCGTTGTCCCAGGAAAATCTTGAAAAAAATAATGATGTCTGCCACAAAAATTACATTGTTGCAATTCATCTTTTCGAAACAATATTTAGGCTGAACAGTTTTAATTAAAATATATATGGTTTTGCAGCTGTAGCTGAAAAAATATCTGGTATCTGTGAAACGTTCATAGGGTTTTGTGGGAAATTTCCGCAATTGAAAACATTTAACAAATTTCGTAGCATTGTTGATGAATTTGCTTTCGTTGTTTCAAATTGAAAACATTAATATTAACCTCAGCCTTAATAGTACAAGATGCCTGAGCTGTGATCTGATGACCTATTCCTAATACAACAAGACGATGCCCGACCTCCGACTCTGGACGCTAGGGTATACTAGACACGGAATCACTACAGGTGACACCCAGTGCATGAGTAAACGCACAGAAATCAAAACCTAAAATGTGTTATGAACTCCGTGATCTCAGTTAGGACAACGTAAGTTTGTATGAACAAATATGAAGATAATATGATATAACACGTACAAAGAAGAAACATTTCACACTATTTGCCATGTGTAACTACTTACAAATATGTATTCCCCAAATGCATTATCCTAGCGAGCAATTCAACACTGACATAAGGTGAATCTTTATACTTTATTAATCCAACACCATTGGCTTGTGCGCTTGTATGTCAAATGACAAAACGAAAGGAAACCTAGGATGTCACAGGTAATAGCTGAGTTAAAGCCCTAGGTTGTCACAGAAAATAGCGATATTGGAAACCTAGGTTATTACAGGTAATATCGATATTTGAAAAACCTAGGTTGTCACAGGTAATATCGATATTGAAAACCTCTGTTGTCACATGTAATATCGATATTGAAAACCTCTGTCGTCACATGTTATAGCGATATTGGAAACCTAGGTTGTGACTGGTAATAGCGTTATAGGAAAATTTAGGTTGTCACAGGTAAAAGCGACTGTATACACACAGTGAGTGTGAAAATATACGCTGCCAAAATAACGAGTTTGAAAACGTTGCAAAGAAACAAAACAGATTTCCAAACTAACAACGAGTGATAGATAAAAAATGACAAAGTTCAGCGTGTGAAAACATGTGACGTCGTGAAGGAGATAAATACACTGTCTGACTCAGGACATGCGCACATGTTGCTTATTATAACATTTTGAACATCATCTGTTTTTGTAATGACATGGTTGGAAAGTCAACGCCTAGGTGTTTATACTTGTGACTTATCACAGAAATACAAACCAAATGAAGCCACCGGAATCATTGTTCACTCCAAATGATGCAACAATCAGGAATTGAGATGACGCTATATTCAGGACGATGCGACACAGTGAAGGCCACAATGCATATGTCAAATCATTGCACACTGACACAAAGCAACCTCTGCCCTCTAAGTAACAACCGTTTTGAGCGAATTGGAAGATCAGAGTCACTGCAGAGACTCCTGCACGTTTATACGCCACTCTAAGTCCAGGACATAGTTCTCTCTCAAGCTGGTGGAGACAGACGACAAATTCGGAGTTCGGTGAGACTCTAGGTTAATTTGACCGAGGCATCCTTGGGTCGTCGGTGAGCCGATATCTAACCTGCTGGGCACGAGTTCAACATCATCTCTCCAAGACGTTTATACATTATATAGTTGTGTAAGAAATGTAATACACACGTGAGCAAGGAGCTATGTATCGTCGGTCGGCACAGAGCAACAGTTTAAAACAGCTTTCAACATTTTGTGGAATTAGTGGATTAAGTGGAAAAGTGATTCACCATTACATAAAAGGAAATATCACATGGTGCGTATAATACACAAATAGTATCATATTGATGGGGTAATGAAAACAATATTTGTTTCATGTTTACATGGCTTGAGTAACACGATACAACATACAATATAGAACATGTTAGGGTGGCACTTAATGGTTAAACAATAGCCTATCACAAACGGCTTGGAAATCTCAAAACTACACATATATGTCGTTTTGAATCACTACATATTAGAAAACTATGTGCTTAATAAACACTTTTCAATACCTTACACGTTAATATATATTGAAGGGAGATATCACCAGTCTCCGGTGTTCCTTTCGGATACATAGCGCTGTCAACCGTGTCACAGATGAACTTGTTATACACATAGTAGAGTAAAAATAATTATTCCCTCATCGGAATCGCCAATGACCCCAACCCCAACCCCCCCCCCCCCCCCCCCCCCCCCCCCATTCCATACTCAGAAAAGTAAAATTACTATGTTAGTGTATCAGTGATACTTATGTATGAAAATAGCTTGCAAATAATCAGATACGTTTCAATACAAAGACAAACGTTGGTGGAGCTACCGGGAAATGAAAAAAACCCCGATTTATTGGAATATCAAAGTATGTTAATTTAGTGAGCCGTAGTTTGAGGAGTTTTTCCTATCTCTTGTAAAAATATTACATATTTCTATGCAGGAAACAAGTTAATAAAACTAATTTAGTTTATATAATTACTTTTGAGAGAATTTCACTTAAGTTCTGTCCACCACCTCTTGACCCATGGCGAACACATTCCACGTAGTACACTCATGATACACATTTCACAATGAATAAACACAAACCACACGTCAAACTAGGAAATAATGAAAACATTTCGGGGTATATGTCCTGCTATATGGCATCTGTAAAGCATCATGTAAAGTCAGGGTGGAACATATACATAGTCAGGTGACACGGTCGCCATTTTAAAAGCAGGCATGTGACATTAATGTAACCTCACATCATGTACGCATCACCCCTGAATCAACTACATACTGAGCAAAGAGTGACATCCTGTGTACGATCCCGTACATGGGACAACGGTGGATGAAGTAGCCGCAATCACCGTCACCGGAAGTCCATGGATACGAAGACGTTAAACATCTGTACACTTCCGGTTTAGACACGGGGACCATTTTACACGACGTGCAACCCTACAATTCTGCAACAGAATACTATGTACCCTGGATAAGAATACGATTCAACGTTTGATAGGGGTATCTATATATACACTGCTATCAGCATCTACTCATGTACAACATGTAAATAGTCGGAAGTGTCTCTGGGGCTCTATTATAAGATTTGTGGCATATCTTATTCGGGCACATTTTTCAATATTAATAATTGTGTGTCGGTTTAAATTCCAATCTGTACTTTCTGTATATCCTTGAAAAAAAGTAGACATTTCTGTCTTGTCTTATTGCAAAGATGCTGTCAAATTTCTTTTTTCCTTATCGCAGCTCGCTATCAACGTAGGTCAAGGTCACGCGCTGTATTCACGAGACGCCATTTTGAAATAACATAGGTGTATTCTCCTCCAATTCTTCCGGAATACCTGACAAATTAGCAACGTCATTTCCATCAAGTGAACATTGCTTTTCTCCGCCAGGGTTCGTCGTCCCATTTTGGATTGTCGTATCGTCATTGTCCTGCGTGACGTCACCGTTGGCGTTGTTGATGGAGGTGACCGACTGGCAAATGTCGGACATAGCAATGTTCTGTGTCAATGAACCACGATATCGGGTAAAGAAGGACGCAGAGGAATATGCTCTTGACGACCGACCGCTGCACAAGCTGTTGTCATTGCGCAGTCGATGCCGTACCCATTTCTTCTTTATCTCCGCTCGGACCTGATATTGGAAGTAAATGAATTCATTAAACAAGTAACACCAGTCTGATAATGCACTTTTAGAAAAGGAATAGATCTAGTAATCGTGTAGAACTGCAGGTAGTAGTCAAAAGAAGTAGTGAGTGAGTTGGGTTCAACACCGCTTTATCATGGCGTGTCACCCCGAAGTGATGCTGGTCTTAGACGTTTACCACTTTGGTGATAGTGATGACAACTAGAAGTATTCTTGTTAGCTGTAGCACTGGTAGTAATCTGGGTAGCTGTAGTAGTAGTAGTAGTAGTAGTAGTAGTAGTAGTAGTAGTAGTAGTAGTAGTAGTAGTAGTAGTTATAGCAGTAGTCTACACATACATAGCTTTAGTGGGAGTTAAGGTAGTAGTAGTAGTAGTAGCAGTAACCTATATATAGGTAGCTGTAGTAGTAGTAGTAGTATTTGAGGTAAATGTGGTAGTAGTAGTAGTTAAGGTTACAGCGGTAGCAGCAGGAGAAGTAGAAGTAATGGTTATACAAGTCAAGTTGAAGGTATTTATGTCTGCACTCTAAATTCGGATATTGTATAATTCTATTTCATGTTCGTTGTTGTAGGCTATTGTTTTAGGCTTGTAAATTGCTCTATATGTCCAGGTAATGATACGTACCTCTCCATTTAGAAAACAGAACAAAAAGGCAACGATGACTCCCTGAAAGGAGAAATACTTATCGTTGTAATGCATTCATTTGGGATGATCGTGACAGACACGTGTTCAGCGAGATTCCATCAATAATATTCATATGTATGTCAGTCGATGTTATGTACAGATACATGTATCTAAAGTAACACGTGGAAACTGATATCAGTAGTGTTCAATAAGTAGCATATATAAGTATGAACGTAAACTGACCTGAAAGGAATTAAAGATGGTCTCTGTGTAGAACTTGATAAGTTTGAGCTGCGGCGCGACTTCGTCGGGTATGATGATGAAGATGATGTAGTGGACGCCGAACAGGGGGATCAGTACCAGCGTCGACTTGGCCAGTTTCCTGGGTATACAGTCGGTACGTGACAAGTATTCATTTAATATTTAAAATGATATACAATGACAACACAGAGCATTAGAGACCGATCATTGAAATTCGGGGGATGGGACGGGGTGGGATGTGTGTGTGTGTGTGTGTGTGTGTGTGTGTGTGTGTGTGTGTGTGTGTGTGTGTGTGTGTGTGTGTGTGTGTGTGTGTGTGTGTGTGTGTATGTGTGTGTGTGTGTGTGTGTGTGTGTGTGTTTGGGGGGGGGGGGGGGGACTTATCGAAAATAATGTATTGTCCCCGAAAGTTCTTGAAAAAAATAATTTTGCTTCTGAAAAAAGTAATTGCCAGCCACAAAAATTATATTGTTGCAAGATGTTTGTCTTAAACACGCACATAGACTATCCAATGGTACGTCCTTAAGCCGTCGTCAGCAGTGTTCCGAGTAAACGTTGAAGGTCGACGTCTCAAATGGTCACGATTGGGAATATATTTGTGAGCGATAAGTGTGAGCGTATTTTTGTAACACGGAGTCACGCAAACACCCAGGCCCTTATATCGAGAGTCCACGCTTCGAAAATCGCAACCAAATGAAAGCAGAGAACTGAATGTTCCAAGACAGCATCCAGCACTGTCAAGTACTGTCAACAGTATGGAGGCTTTGTGACTATCCGCTCCTGCTTCAGTTCCCAGTAGACCACTACCCATATCTAGCACCTGCATGTGTGGAACATGTGGGATTACGAAAACAGTAACCATATTCCATATGGAAAACATAACCACACATCAATTATTGTTAATTTGAAAATTGGCTTGGCCCACTATCCAAATTTTATCCACCAACCAACAATGTTATAAAAAACGAACCCCTTTCCATAGTACGAATCCGACAAACCAATAGCATGATTAATGAATCACAATCAAGTAGTGATGATACCAGGGGTTCGAGGAAAGGTGAGTGTATCCTGCCCCACCCCACTCCATCTTTATTACCATCCCATGGTGGAATACCTATTGTTCGGGGGCTGGTAGAGTCGTCGAAAATACATAAGAATCATTTTGCAGTCAGCAAACCTGAGTGTAGGATTGAAGATGATAGGACACGAAACTACAAACAGCGTCTTTCTTAATGATGAGTGTGGTGACGGCCCTCCTACCTGTAGCGGCGGGGGTCGCGGGCGTTGTTGGCCATCAGCTTTGTGAACAGGACCCGGATGATGTTGATGAAGAAGAAGAAATTCACCTATGAGACGAGAATCAATAGAAAGAGTAAGAAAGCTGTCAATCAAATGTCTCCCGTTCACAAACACATAATGATGGCTGACATAAGCGTGTTAATTATGAGGTATTGCCAGTAATCAGTGACATGATGAGTAATGTTTCCACGACAGGGAAAAGGTTCACTGTATCGCACTGTGTTATGTCCTGATTTGTATCGAAACGAAAATGTCGAGCGATCCAATTTTTTCCTCTTATCATAAAATAATGTATGCTTATGTAACTACCCATGAAACCGCTCTTAAATTTAGTTTTACGGATTGACCGACTGCTAAAGTTTTAGATACTTGGAAACGTTTTAAAAAAATATTTCTTCATTGTTGCTTTAAGAAATAGATAAATATACAACTACAAACGGCAAAAACCTTCACAAAATTCCAAACAGATTGATAACACGTCTAATTACTGCGAAAATCCTTTTTAATCTGATGTCAAACAATACGTAAATCATAAAATTCAATGTCAACACTGCGATAGTCGTTGTCCTATTATATCTCTGTGGAACAAGGGCCAGTCAAGAGAACGGCTACAGCAGTGACGTAGGTATTATTTTATGGGTTTTGTATGTTTATGTGTCGTCGTACTCCGACGGCTTGGACTCTTTCTGGTTTGCCTGATCCCGACTCCAACATCTTTATGTTATTGCTACCGTATTTCTGACTACGACGTTATGCAGCATTCCCTCAGCTTTTTGGATTCGATTGATCATATGAAATGTATCCCATATCGACTTCAAACAGCGTACATGAAGACCTAGTGTTTGCACCTTCGTTGGTGGTACTGATAGACAATACGGTATACGTTTTCAAGTGATTCGATTTTAAAATGTTGCAGCAGTTTAGTTGCCTTTGCAGAAACATGCCATCAGCTAAGGTCTCAAGAATATAAGATCACTCTTGATGAAACTTTGGATAAAATAGAAATCGCTATTGGAAAACAGAATCTCAGACGTTTTCATCAAGTACCTGAGGATTCGTAAGTCCGAATTTACTTTTAGTTCGCAGAATTTGCGCTTTTGAAACCCGAAAGATGAGCCTCGTGCACATCAAAATCAAATTGGGTTTGTTAACTGTTTTACGTTAATGATTATATTAAATCCTCCAATCAACTCTGTTTCAATGAAACATAAACCCTGATCTGAGACCACTGGGAGTAGCGCCATCAGTCTACCCTATCACCAGGAACAGCGCCATCAGTTTACCCTATCACTAGGAACAGCGCCATCAGTTTACACTATCAAGAGGAACCGCGCCATCAGTCTACCCTTATCAATAGGAACAGTGCCATCAGTCTACCCTATCACTAGGATTAGCGCCATCAGTCTACCCTATCACTGGGAACAGCGCCATCAGTTTACCCTATCACTAGGAACAGTGCCATCAGTCTACCCTATAACTTGGAGTAGCGCCATCAGTCTACCCTATCACTGGGAACAGCGTCTATCCTGTCACTTGGAACAGCGCCGTCTTTCTACTCTTGGGGACAACAAGAACGGGTTTAAATCTATTGTATCTTTGAGGAAACCTCACCATTTGAATGTTGAGCAAACAAACACAACGGTGTGCTACCAACTCGTCCCTACTTTGGGATCACCAGGAACAGCGCCATCAGTTTACACTATCAAGAGTAACCGCGCCATCAGTCTACCCTTATCAATAGGAACAGTGCCATCAGTCTACCCTATCACTAGGATTAGCGCCATCAGTCTACCCTATCACTGGGAACAGCGCCATCAGTTTACCCTATCACTAGGAACAGTGCCATCAGTCTACCCTATAACTTGGAGTAGCGCCATCAGTCTACCCTATCACTGGGAACAGCGTCTATCCTGTCACTTGGAACAGCGCCGTCTTTCTACTCTTGGGGACAACAAGAACGGGTTTAAATCTATTGTATCTTTGAGGAAACCTCACCATTTGAATGTTGAGCAAACAAACACAACGGTGTGCTACCAACTCGTCCCTACTTTGGGAACACCAGGAACAGCGCCATCAGTTTACACTATCAAGAGGAACCGCGCCATCAGTCTACCCTTATCAATAGGAACAGTGCCATCAGTCTACCCTATCACTAGGATTAGCGCCATCAGTCTACCCTATCACTGGGAACAGCGCCATCAGTTTACCCTATCACTAGGAACAGTGCCATCAGTCTACCCTATAACTTGGAGTAGCGCCATCAGTCTACCCTATCACTAGGAACAGCGCAATCAGTCTACCCTATTACCAGGAACGGCGCCATCAGTTTACCCTATCACTAGGAACAGCGCCATCAGTCTACCCTATCACTAGGAACAGCGCCATCAGTTTACCATTATCATTAGGAACAGCGCCATCCGTCTACCCTATTACCAGGAACAGCGCCATCAGTTTACCCTATCACTAGGAACAGCGCCATCAGTCGACCCTATTACCAGGAACAGCGCCATCAGTTTACCCTATCACTAGGAACAGCGCCATCAGTCTACCCTATCACTGGGAACAGCGCCGTCAGTTTACCCTTTCACTAGGAACAGTGCCATCAGTCTACCCTATAACTTGGAGTAGCGCCATCAGTTTACCCTATCCCTAAAACAGCACCATCAGTTGACCCTATCACAAGGAGTAGCGCCATCAGTTTACCCTATCACCTGGAACAGCGCCATCAGTTTACCCTATGACTAGGAACAGCGCCATCAGTTTACCCTATCACTGGGAACAGCGCCGTTAGTTTACCCTATCACTGGGAACAGCGCCATCAGTTTACCCTATCACTGGAAACAGCGCCGTCAGTTTACCCTATCACTGGGAACAGCGTCTATCCTGTCACTTGGAACAGCGCCGTCATTCTACTCTTGGGGACAACAAAAACGGGTTTAAATCTATTGTATCTTTGAGGAAACCTCACCATTTGAATGTTGAGCAAACAAACTCAACGGTGTGCTACCAACTCGTCCCTACTTTCGGATACTTCGACGCTCTCACGCACTTCGCCCGTTAAATTTCTATTTTATGAGACAAGATTATGTGTTGGAAATATAAATGTATATAACAAACACACCTTTTGAAATAACAGGTAAAAGACTCACGAATATTGATGCTATTATCGGCGCCTTAAGTATCCAGTAGTAGCCGCCTTCGTGGGTGTTCCAGCATCTGTTGAGCCAAAAGAAAAACACATATCGTTTGTAATAAAATTTCTAAGAGTATGTTATTTGCCTGCCACATCTTCTTACGAAGCTCCCGAAGCTATGATCTATTACGTACTTGCAAATCGCATCGTTATTAAAAAGGGCGGCAAAAGAAAGTATAGGTCGAGTTCCATGATCGATAAAAAAATAACAAGAAGAGGTTTTGTTGTGAATTATAATATAATCTAGGGAGGGGTAACAAATGATTGATCAACCACAGTTTGAATGAAATTGTGCAATCACAGGTAATGTAAGCTCAAGGTAAACAATGGTGGGGTAAGAAATTTCATTTTCAAAAGTTGTCTGAAATGTCACCACAAAATTGTCAGACACACTACAAGCTCCAGCTGCCTCAATGCATGCTGTGATACTCCGCCTCATCGATGATGTCAGTCTTCTGACGACGTGGAGTGGAATCCGTTGCCACTCGTCTCTCAGGGTCTGCTGCAATTCTTGTCTGTTGACGGGAGGCTGATGGCGTGCTCTAATCTGTCTGTCAAGATGGTCCCACAGATGTTCAATAGGATTCATATCGGGTGAGTGGGCAGGCCAGGGCAGACCGTCAACGTTCTGCTGGTTTAGAAAGTTCCGAGTCAGTCTTGCAGTATGGGGCCTGGCATTGTCGTGTTGAAACAATGTCCCCTGCTGTCGGTTTTGTAAGAACGGAAGCACAACTGGCTGCAACACTTGTTCTCTGTACTGCACAGCGTTCAGGTTTCCCTGTATAATCACCAAATCAGTCTTCTGATCTCCATAAATACCGCCCCACACCATGACACCTCCCCCGCCGAATGGATGGACTTCTTGAATACACGCCGGAGCCAAACGTTCCCCTCTGCGTCGATAAACTCGTTCTGTGCCGTCATTTCGAAACAAGTTATATAAAGCGACTCAGTAAACAGCACTCGACGCCAATTTCTCAATTGCCAGCGTCGAACCTGACTCGCCCATCGCTGTCTCAGGCGTCGATGTTGAGCATTCAGTACCATTCCTCGGAAAGGACGATACGCTCGGATTCCAGCAGCACGAAGTCGTCGTAGTACTGTACGTTGGCTAATGGGATGTCCCAACGCTGTTGCTGCCGTCGCCGTCGCCGCTACGAATCTGTTTCGCAGGTGAATGAGCCGTATCTGACCGTCTTCCAGTAGTGTTGTCACTCGGGGTCGTCCGGTTCTAGGCCTGTCCTGTGTCCTCCCTGTCTGCCTGTACCGTTGAATCAGCCTGGCTACTGTCAATGGTGTACAACCAAACCTTCTGGCAATTTGCACGTGCAGTTTATGCCACAGGCGGGAAACCTGTTTCACCATTTCTTTGTCACCGCACGAGCGCCGTCAAAGGTGGCGCGTTCGGGTGGGTGTTTTTTGGTACCTGTTCCTGGGCAGTCATACGCCCAATACCCACTTTCCACTAGTTATCGCTGTTTTTAGGAAAATTACAAATTGCCAACCTATACTTTCTTTTGCCGCTTAGTTTATTTAAACGGAGAAAAAATATATGCCTATTTCATATGCTAGTTGCCGTATGAGAGGAAAGTAGTGTCTGTCATTTTGGACATATTTTAAATACTGAAGTGTGAGGTGGAACGTCTTCACTTACAGAGTGTCACCCAGGTAGATTCTGACGATAACCCACGGGATGACGAACAGCAGGGGCGTCACTGGAGAAAGCCAAGAAAAGAGTAAGAGTTTTAGAGTTTTACGCCACTTCTCACTGTCGTTGTCGTTTACCACTTTGGTGAAAGTACAATGTTAATATATGATGCGGTAAACCAGCGATAATGATAAGGGCGAATTCGAAACCAATCTTGCAACGAATAAGGGAGGCAACCGTGCACAGTGAATTGCGCCACTCCTCACCACTGAGCCATCCGTGCCACCAGCAAGTAAAAGAAGTTCGGGTATTTCAATTATTATTAGTGTACCTGCCTGTATTTAATGACCATTTATTGTAAAAATATCAACAATTGTTAATAAATATGATCTCATAACTTGGATAGATAGAATATTGGAAAGAATCTCACTCATTTAGTCCCCCAACACAAATGAGAGAAAATATGAATACAAACAGTTGGCTCAATAAAGATCATTCCCCCAACAAACTATGAAATGTAAACAGTTCAATCGTTCAAATTTTGTAAAGGTCACACCAGTGTGCGTGAAGGAAGTCATTGTGCACAGAAACCATCACGACGCAGACAAACTGACATATCGGAATGTCATAATCGTTTTGTAAAAACATATCCTGTTACAAACTTAAGATACTTTTAACTGAGGATGATGTGTAACAATCGGACTTGTGGTCACAGCACGGGTTCTATGTGTTTCCCAAACAATTACTTGTCCCCATTCGTCTACATCATAAACGACTTTGAAAACACCATTTCCGACGCAAATACATCTCAGGGGAGGTATATGTATTGGTCGCCAGACATTCTGATATTGACAGAATATTTACATCCGGAGCATTTGTCTTCCAGTGTGAGAGACTGAAACGTCCATGGTCACATTTAATGCAAACGCAGACTAGAAATGATCTTATTTCAACTTCGTCTTTGTATCGTCTCGTATTTTGATTCAATCTTGTTTCTGAAATGGGTTAATTTGATACCCCTGTCCAGCACACTCTGATACAAGACGGAAAACAAGGATGCAAGTTAAGAATGCGATCTAAAAGGAACTTGCATTGTGTTCACAGTGATGTATTAAAGCTGTGAATAACACATTACTGCTGGCACCTAAGGGATATCTTATTCTTTAGTGAATATGGTGAATGTACTGATGCCATCTTTAAATAATATCGATGGGATACCGGGGGTACAGGAGGCTTGTCTGTAGCCAGCGACCTGTTATGTTCCGTGTGCTCAAACCCTGACGTACACATGAACATCGATGATGTTTGGTGTATAAACAGTTATCGTAAACCCAGAATACAAAATACAATCTTAAACTGATAAGGGTCTACTTACGCCAACCGAGAAGGATGTACCACTTGAAGACCCGCTTGTGTGAGAAGACGGCTAGAATGATGAGTGTGTGGAGGTAGAGGCCCTCCACGAAGATCCACATGTAGTTGGCCCCTAGGGCATAGTGTAGGAGAGTGAACAGCAGCTTGCATTCCCAGTGCTGAAACACACATTGCAAATCAATAGCTTGCATTCCCAGTGCTGAAACACACATTGGAGAACAATAGCTTGCATTCCCAGTGCTGAAACACACATTGCAAAATAGTAGCTTGCATTCCCAGTGCTGAAACACACATTGCATAAGAACAGCTTGCATTCCAAGTGCTGAAACACACATTGGAGAACATAAGCTTGCATTCCCAGTGCTGAAACACATTGGAGAACATTAGCTTGCATTCCCAGTGCTGAAACACGCATTGGAGAACAATAGCTTGCATTCCCAGTGCTGAAACACACATTGGAGAACAATAGCTTGCATTCCCAGTGCTGAAACACACATTGCAAAACAGTAGCTTGCATTGCCAGTGCTGAAACACACATTGCATAAGAACAGCTTGCATTCCAAGTTCTGAAACACACATTTGAGAACATAAGCTTGCATTCCCAGTGCTGAAACACATTGGAGAACATTAGCTTACATTCCCAGTGCTGAAACACGCATTGGAGAACAATAGCTTGCATTCCCAGTGCTGAAACACACATTGGAGAACAATAGCTTGCATTCCCAGTGCTGAAGCACACATTGGAGAACAACAGCTTGCATTCCCAGTGCTGAAACACACATTGGAAAACAATAGCTTGCATCCCCAGTGCTGAAACACACATTGGAGAACAATAGCTTGCATTCCCAGTGCTGAAACACACATTGGAGAACAATAGCTTGCATTCCCAGTGCTGAAACACACATTGGAGAACAACAGCTTGCATTCCCAGTGCTGAAACACACATTGGAGAACAATAGCTTGCATCCCCAGTGCTGAAACACACATTGGAGAACAATAGCTTGCATTCCCAGTGTTGAAACACACATTGGAGAACAACAGCTTGCATTCCCAGTGCTGAAACACACATTGGAGAACAACAGCTTGCATTCCCAGTGCTGTAGCACACATTGGAGAACAATAGCTTGCATCCTCAGTGCTGAAGCACACATTGGAGAACAACAGCTTGCATCCCCAGTGCTGAAACACACATTGGAGAACAATAGCTTGCATCCCCAGTGCTGAAAAACACATTGGAGAACAACAGCTTGCATTCCCAGTGCTGAAACACACATTGGAGAACAACAGCTTGCATTCCCAGTGCTGAAACACACATTGGAGAACAATAGCTTGCATCCCCAGTGCTGAAACACACATTGGAGAACAACAGCTTGCATTCCCAGTGCTGAAACACACATTGGAGAACAATAGCTTGCATCCCCTGTGCTGAAACACACATTGGAGAACAACAGCTTGCATTCCCAGTGCTGTAACACACATTGGAGAACAACAGCTTGCATTCCCAGTGCTGTAACACACATTGGAGAACAACAGCTTGCATTCCCAGTGCTGAAACACACATTGGAGAACAACAGCTTGCATCCCCAGTGCTGAAACACACATTGGAGAACAACAGCTTGCATCCCCAGTGCTGAAACACACATTGGAGAACAACAGCTTGCATTCCCAGTGCTGAAACACACATTGGAGAACAACAGCTTGCATCCCCAGTGCTGAAACACACATTGGAGAACAACAGCTTGCATTCCCAGTGCTGAAACACACATTGGAGAACAACAGCTTGCATCCCCAGTGCTGAAACACACATTGGAGAACAATAGCTTGCATCCCCAGTGCTGAAACACACATTGGAGAACAACAGCTTGCATCCCCAGTGCTGAAACACACATTGGAGAACAACAGCTTGCATCCCCAGTGCTGAAACACACATTGGAGAACAAAAGCTTGCATCCCCAGTGCTGAAACACACATTGGAGAACAACAGCTTGCATCCCCAGTGCTGAAACACACATTGGAGAACAACAGCTTGCATTCCCAGTGCTGAAACACACATTGGAGAACAACAGCTTGCATTCCCAGTGCTGAAACACACATTGGAGAACAACAGCATGCATTCCCAGTGCTGAAACACACATTGGAGAACAATAGCTTGCATCCCCAGTGCTGAAACACACATTGGAGAACAACAGCTTGCATTCCCAGTGCTGAAACACACATTGGAGAACAATAGCTTGCATCCCCAGTGCTGAAACACACATTGGAGAACAACAGCTTGCATTCCCAGTGCTGTACAAGTGCAGAGGTTCTGCTGCTTATAAGTGAAGACAAAGTTTAAGACATGACTAAATCATTTGATAACGTCTTTTCCATTCATTTTTGTTTTTATTTCAAGTACCTCCGATCCTGTCCTATATATAACGTATTTTCCCCGTGCAACTCCTTTCCATAACATACTACACAGTGTCAATATGTTACAGATTGTGTTTATATCTTTCTTTCTCAATGTAACAATCATTGTCCTGTGTATGACACAGTGCACCACACAACTGTACCAACGGGTATCAGGTTTCCTCGGGATGCTATACAAACGAGTCAAATTCATTTTCTTAAGTACATGTATAAAGTGCATATGTCCCTATCTTTTTGACAAATTGCTTTACTATTTATTTCAAAATCAGCAATGGTGTTAAAGTGGAGTGAGCATTATTACGGTATTCATTGACATAACCGAAATGTCGCACGAGCAACCAAAACATAAAAAAAGTTGGAAACCATCTAAACTTTTATTGTACTTCATAAACCATGGGAGCGGACTGTCAACTAACAACAATTCCTTCCTCTGTCGTCATTGCTTGACTTCAACATCGATCTCTGACATCCATTGTAAATAACAGAGGCCATTTACACATCTCCCTCCAGCAATCTCGCCACGAAATCAGATTATGGCATTTACACGGGTTAATGGTTACATTGCATATAACACCAAATCATATCTATTTCAAATAATGTATACCTACATGCCATAACTTCTCTCTATATTCGTCAGTTGTGTATTGCAGCATTCGTGCGTCTATCGATTGCCCGGCAACTGATAGGATGTACTGAATAGCTATCTTGGATTTTCTCAGATTTCATTAAACTTTACGCCAATTTCGTTCGTAAGCTGATTCATATGTACCCCTCTTGAACTTTCTTATATACAGTACTCGGTGAACCAATTCCATCTTGTCATAAACCTGCCACAGCGAGATTCTCGTACAAGTCTACTAGATCAAAATTTTCTTTTAGTAATGTATTGGTTATTAGAGTTGTTGATGCTGTAAATACCATAAAAGGTGATTGATTATATATAATTAGTATGGCTGAGAGCGGATGATTCACTTGGCATTGAAATACTGTCCAACACGTCCAATAGTGAATGGGGCAGGAAACATGTTGATGTACAAGTATTTGGCAGGGATGTTTCATTGTATAAACTACTCATTCCTTTCATTGTGTTTAGTTGTTGAGAGCGACTCATCTACGTCATTAGCCAGTGGCGACGTACAGTCAAACAGCGTTGTGTTGAACTTTGGTATGTCGAACGGTTGTCTCGAAGTTAAACGTTGGTCCCTGCATATTCCTTCTTTATCCATAACCTCGGATAATTCGAAATATTTACGTAGGTCCCTTCAACTTCGACACAACGCTGTTTGACTGTAACTTTCAGTGTCTGCGAACGGCTTGACAAAGGTTTCATATGCTTTTCCCCTCTCGTTTTTTATGGGATTGTAATGTGGCGTATTGTGAGAATTGGTGTTTATTGCGTTCTTTATCCGTGACAGGATACTTTTGGGCATTATGTTTGTCACTGATGCGTCAGATTTGGAAATATCCTCCACATGTCCCAATTGTTGCAACCCTGGTCAAACATATTTTGAGAAAAGAGTCGCATGACGCTCTTTGAAATCTTCGTAGAAAAAGGATGCTCGAATGTACCTCCAAAGAAGTGTGAAATGAAGACACTAAAGGCTGAAGCTGCTGGAATATTGCTGGACATGAAGGGAAAGTTGACTGTTGGAAATCTGAAGTCTTTCCTCGCACTGTTTTGTCATACAGTCTTTTGACCACGCCACTCTTTAAATTTGCTTTGAAGGTCTTGCAACGTACTATAATCAAACAGTGTGTCATGTATCACGAACAAGAATTTGTTCAGAGACATAATCATTATCTTGACACAGACAGCAAATTGCCCAAGATAAGACCAGGTTTATGTGGTGTTCAGATATAGATACAACTTTATATAACATAAGAAGAGGATCTTTATCTATATGTACCATAACAATTATCAAAGCCTCGGAGTTCTGCTATATTAATCGTCTCGTGTTGGAACAACATTATATCAAAAGCACTATCTTACGATTCTGTTTATTCAACCAGAAAGTAGTATGCCTTAATGTCACACACAAGTCATTTCACACCAATCACGTTATGACTTACAAGATGCTCCAAGTTTTAATCCTCACGACAAATCTTCGGATAAATTTAACACCTGGATAATGCTTTAATAGTTCATGTACGGTTTTCTTATTGCTTGTGAAGATGATATTGAGTTGGTAATCATATAATTTCCTCTCATATAACTTTAGTAAATAATTATGGTTATAAATAATGACAAACGTGAATATGTTTTAAATTTTATAGACTCTTTATATGACCAGGTACTTGAACTGAAGATTGTAATGTAAATTTCATTTTTAATCATTATCCATGTAATGTACTTTGTGGGTTTTTATAGTTTAACATACAAGGGAAGTAACTCTGTCAAGAGGAATGAGTGCCTCATAACGACAGTACATGTTTCATACGTAGTCATTTGCATGAAACAAACCGATAGCTTCACCATGGTGGACTGTGGGACATGGAAGAGGTTGCAATGAGCCCTAATGTATAAATTACGGTGAAATTACTCTTCATCTGAAAAAGCAAAGTTTTACATGATATTAGTAACTATGTTTTAACAGCTCAGATATGTGACGTTGGAAAGATTATCCCGGTGTGTATGAGAGTGAGTGATTATTTGCAGTCTCGTCGATCCTGAACATGTTCTGAGGGTGACGCCCTGTATGGGGTTACTTACCGTCTCCTTCACCGTGGGCAACGTCCCCGCGTGGCGCGACTCCACGTCTGTTCCCGTTCCCTGCACCGTCTCTTTCAACAGACACAGCATGGCGCGCAGGGCAAATGAGACGAAGAGATTGACGTGCAAGATGTTGCGCTGACAGTGTAGTCTCCTGGAAGTCATGTATTAAACACAGTCACAATCACAATCAGTGTTGTGCATCACATATGCTAGTATACTTACATACAAATATTCATATTTAAAGGGGTAGTGAGTCGCCAAAGCCACATGTCTAAGGCCCTAGAATTTGCGCTGTAGAGTTGCGACCCTTTGTCACACCAGGATTGTTAATCGTTGGTTAAAATCGCAGAATTGGACTGATGATAAATATCCTTGGATTGTCAGCACCGTGATGTATCGGAAATACTGATCCAAGCGGCATTCAAACCAAAGTTGTCGTAGACATTTTTATATTTGAAAAAAGATACACGAGCACGAGTGATAGACAACGAAACATAACCTTGGCGTAGACCGCGCGGTGAGCGGATCTTGGCACTGTTTCAGGACATTAGAGTCACCTATTCTCCAACCACACAAAACCTATTGATTAATGTGCTCAGGAATAATCCCCTGCTGTATTAATTTGTTAAATGTTGGAGCCAAAGGTTCAAAATGGTTGCTGTATATCAAAATCAAAAGGTTAGTAGTTCTTAAACGAACGAAAGAAATGCATTGCCAAAGACGATATCGTCTTGCTCTTTGTGAAATGATGCTGGTCTAACTACATGAGTGATGCGGAGCAGGATAAATCATCTTAAGATAATAGATAAGAGGGACTAGATAAGATGTAACCCTCGTGTCTTTTGACATTCAACGTTAACTGGACATACAAATAATCCTTATTTCCCAAGAACGTTTGATATGAAGGGCCTGATTTAATATATCATGCTAAAAATATATCACTGTGTATAATTCATATACTGACATGAATAATTGTAACATAGCAAAAGTCAACCCATCAACCATCGCGACTGATAGATTAGGACGTTTTAGATAACTACTAGAGACTTCGTGATATTTATTGAATTGATGTACTTCCTACAAATGACGTGGTAGCGTTGTGCTACTACACAGATTCATGATTCATACACTTGTTACAATAAATAGCTACAGACGAATGAGAAGGGAGTTATTTCTCTTTCTGTTATAAGCTGACAAGAAAGTCTGAGACGTGTAGCACTGACACGTGTAGAACAATATGTGTAAATCTGTAAATTGAGGCACACACTATTGAACGGCGTTAATCATTTCAGACTGAGACTTATTGGATATGCCACCCTCTAATTGGGTGTTTGCGATCTTCGGTTATGCGCGTAGAAAAAATACCATTCATATTGTTATAATATTGTTTAAAATGTATATTAAAACATTGATGTATTTTCTTAATTTCCAAAATGTCAACAGATCTGCATAATAAATGTTGAGCAGAAAAGGTAACAGAATGAACATGGTTTAAAGTTATAAATATAATTCCTCAAAAGAAGTTTTGTACATCGATTACTGGAGTATTAAAGTATTCTTTAACATTCACAGCCTTACATAGCATTTTTAATTGCAAGGGATCATTGCACAATTCATGGAGATTATAAATAAGAATTTGGGTAACAGTATGGACAGAGTTCTTTTACGAAAAAAGTTTGCAAATAATTGAACAAAAGTAATATTTCGTCTTGTTCACTAAGGTATAATCCTACTTTTTAGATAACCAAACATTTAATACAATAACGAAGGGTACATGTTAATTTAATTCAACGTTCATATCAAACCTTGCATTTTCGGTAACAGTATGGTCACATTTCTTCCAAATTAAGCATATAATGAAGTGAGACTATTTTGTACATCTTTTTCCTTCTGTATAATGCCAGTGTTAAGAAAACCAAACAATTCATAAAATTTTGAATGGCAAATGTTAAGTTTATGCAACATTTCCACAAAAATCATGCAGTTTCGGTCACAGTACGGACAGAAGTGGTGACAGTATGGACACAATTCTCACAAAAAGACGTTAAAATATGGTACTTGTTGTTACCCTGCCCCACGCTCGACATTAAGGGGCTAAAACAAGGACTGGTCGGTTCGAAATGAGTACATTGTGTCTGAGTGGGGTATTCATGTTGAACTGCGGCATGGTATCTCACTGGGCTAACACTATAAATCGGCAACAGTTCTGATTAGTACAAGCAACCACACACACACACACACACACACACACACACACACACACACACACACACACACACACACACACACACACACACGTGCATGCACGTCGCTATATAAGTGCAATTATCTTTGACTCGACGTTAAACCCCATTACACCTAACCTCACCACCCAGGGATACCACTGAGCTGTCAGTTGCCCCTAATGACTATGACATGGCCAAGATATTTCAGGATCTGGTTATTCAGTTTTCGTTTGTAAGTTTACAAAGTCTTGATTACTGAGAATGTAAAAACATTTACCACTGCTTCAAGACTATAGCATTTGCGGCTACAATACGGTTATAAGTCAGATAATATAACTTTAAGTATTAGGTCTAAATGCTCAATGTCCATATTGTTACTGAATACCTCCAAGTTGTTACTAGAAGTTGGTTAAACAGTTGTTCCTATTTACTGTCCTCCTTTGTATCAAAAGAAAAAGAAAATGCCTCAGCCATTCAGTATTCTAGCAACTGTTTTCCTGTAAGATGTTTTCAAAAAGAAACTCCTGTTTTGACGGATGACAATACTGTTGGACCTAATGTGCATACTGTTACTTTGTCAGCCAGTCCACTTCGAGAATTCACTTTTATAATTGTTTTGGCATGGTAAATTAACCACTTTCATATTAAGTATGTTTTGATGGAATAATCAAAGATTGTTTCTGAATTCATGTTGTATACATATTCATTATACATTGTCCATATTGTTACTATAGATGTCCATAACTGCTACCAGTTATTGTATTGTCTTTTGCCTTTTATCTGGCTACACACTGTTAGTACATAATTGTCTGACACATTTGACATTTTAAGATAGAAATTTTAAAACAGACATTTTTTATATTCATCAGCCTCAAAAAAAGGGTGAGGTGGAACAAATAGGCTGCATGTACTTGTCAGGACTAATGCCGATTTTATAATGCTAGCCAACTGAGATACCATGCCGTAGTGTAACATGAATACCCCACTCAGACACAGTATACTGACTCGGGGCCGACCAGTCCACCTCATGCCGAGCGTCAGGAGGCAGGGTAACAACAAGTGCCGTTTTAAACGTCTTTTGGTATGACGCGGCCGGGGATCGAACCCCGGACCTTCCGTTCTCCTGGCTCTACTGCTAGATCACGGAGGCGGTCCGCATCAACACAGAACTAATTATTAATTGGTCGTTAATAGTTAGACAGTTTCATCTTGGTGACAGTAAAGGCATTTAGAAGTAATTTGTCTTTCAACTCTAATTAAAACCATTCTAAACTAAGACTAAGGTTGCATATTTGGCGATTCATCATATACAGTCTACATGTCAACTTTATCAATGAAACATTTATCATTACCCAAAAATATTTCACTTTTTCTTCCTTTGAAAATTAAACTCTTCGTGAAATGGTTTCATTTCCTCTTTGCAGCCAACGTGTGTGTCGATTGACTGTAATTTGATTTTCCCTTCCTCTCGTCTAACGTAGTGGCCGACTAAATGTGGATTGGATATCGAAGTCCAACACTGATGTTTAGGAATATTAACTGATGGGTGGAACTAACAAATATCAACTCTGTGCTGTGGCCCGAAGAAATTATAAGCATACTATATTCAACAAAATAAATAACTTAATATCGAAAGTTATTTAATAAAATAAATGCAAAATGTAACGTTAGAGATATCTGAAGAGAAGTAAAGTGGTATATCTCGTTCAACCGAATAGAAGTGAATAAAATGGTATATCTCGTTCAACCGAATAGAAGTGAGTAAAATGGTATATCTCGTTCAACCGAATAGAAACAACCGAAACTTGATTTCAGAATCTCCTGAAAGTATTCATAAAAGTTTTCAACCAATCACACTGCAGAAACACATTTTGTCATTTTATACAAATACCCATTACCTGAAGATAAGCATCAGCACAATTGCGAGGAGGAGTATCGCCAGGGATATGCTGTAGCCGAGGCGGGAGATCAGCATCACTATCTCAATGTGTTCCTGCAACAGTAACATCAATACTTACTACCTCCTTATTTCCGGCGCCATATTCAGAAAAACCGGACGAGTGTTGTTGTGAACATGTAAATATATGTAATACTACGACAGAAAACACTGTGGTTGGTAAAAGCCCAAGATGCTGAAAACACCGTAGATACTGAAACACTGTAGATACTGAAAACACCGTAGATACTGAAAACACTGCACATACTGAAAACACCGTAGATACTGAAAACACCGTAGATACTGAAAACACTGTAGATACTGAAAATACTGTAGATGCTGAAAACACTGTAGATACCGTAAACACTGAAAATGCTCAAAATACTGTAGATGCTGAAAATACTGTAGATGCTGAACACACCGTAGATACTAAAACACAGTAGATACTAAAACACCGTAGATACTGAAAACACTGAAAATGCTCAAAATACTGCAGATGCTGAAAACACCGTAGATACTGAAAACAATGCATATACTGAAAGCACTGTAGATGCTGAACACACCGTAGATACTGAAAACAATGCATATACTGAAAGCACTGTAGATGCTGAACACACCGTAGATACTGAAAACAATGCATATACTGAAAGCACTGTAGATGCTGAACACACCGTAGATACTGAAAACAATGCATATACTGAAAGCACAGTAGATATTGAAAACACTGCACATACTGAAAACACTGCATGTACTGATGAAAACACTGTACTGATGAAAACACTGCATGTACTGATGAAAACACTGCATATACTGAACACACCGTAGATACTGAAAACACTGTACTGATGAAAACACTGCATATACTGAACACACCGTAGATACTGAAAACACTGTACTGATGAAAACACTGCATGTACTGATGAAAACACTGCATATACTGAACACACCGTAGATACTGAAAACACTGTACTGATGAAAACACTGCATATACTGAACACACCGTAGATACTGAAAACACTGTACTGATGAAAACACTGTACTGATGAAAACACTGCATGTACTGATGAAAACACTGCATATACTGAAAACACTGCAGATACTGAAAACACCGTAGATACTGTGAACAATGTAGACTTTGAAAACACAATAATCAACGTGTTAAACTTAACGATGTTAAAGTTATCAGATAACTCTTTTATAAAAACAACAACTGAAAAACAGGAGAAAGATATACATGTGTACCAGTAACCATGTTAACATCCAGGGCTATTTACTTCCTGCAATCCCCGTCAGCTTGTATACTCTAAAAGTGCATGCGATAATACTTTGTTAAGCAGCTCACCTGACGGACTGCCATCTCTGCTATACATGCATACACATATGCTAATAGACGGCATTTGAAACATAAATGCCAGGAAAAGTGCTGGGATTATTCGCAAATCTGTCTTTCAACATGTTTACATTGGGGCACAAGTACTTCCTAAAAAGGAAAAGGAAACTTATGCTGGATTGCTTTTAAACACATCAAAGAGAACTCTAGAATTTACCCATTTGATATGTGAAAAGTACAGAATGTTAGTAAAAATAAATTTGAATAATGGGCTATATTTTGGTGGTTTAAATCCTATCCCTGTTCGTATATAGGAAAGGGTGATTTTACCATGTGGATTATTTGCTTGTAATGTAAGGTGTAATCTGTCACCCAATGATTTCGAAATATTTGAAATTATTCAACGTTATTTTTGTGAAAAGATTCAAGGATTGTATAGACGCACACCTTCAGTAGTTACCAGAGATTGTCTTGGTTTAATTTCTCTTCAGGCGTACATTGATCAACGAGCTCTCTTATTTCTTGGAAGACTATGTAGTAGTGACATTAACCTTGTATTTAAAAGACTATAACAGCACAGACTTGTTCAGTATCAACTCGACACAATTAAAGAAAAAGATGATAAATGTAAAATGTCACCCGCATACCACATGCACTCACTAGTAAACAAGTATGAACTCAATAATGATATAAACAACTATACTACCTATTGTCAATTTCCCGACACCCGACAGGCATGCATGGGCGAGTCGAGTGGAGTTAAAGACCAATTTGTGTTTGTGATCGGAACGTAATTTATACAGAGCTTCACTCTAGAGGAAACCTAATACGATACTCTCTTATACGATCACCTACGGTACACAGGCTATGATTACTAACAATTGAAACACCGGATCACTTCTATGATATAGCATTTCTAGATATAATCAAACATGTATTTGATATTGTAATAAGATTCAACAACAAAGAGCTGTTATTGTTAAGTCTATCATTGATTTACTAGATGTAACAATCTATCTATCTGTCTGTCTATCTGTCTGTCTGTCTGTCTATCTAATTACTTATCTATCTATCTGTCTGTCTGTCTATCTATCTATCTATCTCTCTTATTGAAAAAGTATCATAAAAGTGTTTGTAACTACATAAATATAGTAGTAGAATCTCATAAAACTGCCATAAACATTTGAAACAATCACCACTGACCATGATCCTTAGGGATGTACAGGATATCGCAGCGTCATCGCTTCCAGAGAGTAACGTTGACACCGTTTACTAAAAAGTGTAACTTAAACTGAGGTCATATCGTCGAACGAGAACGCTTGGCATGAACACCGGGTGTCTCACTGACACATATTAGAGAGACGAAAACAAGGTTTTCCAAGAAGGTCATAATGATATTATCCCCAAAATAAGATTCCATGACAAGGGAGTATGTAGCTATGTGTCAGAGCTGACAGATACGGAGCCCAGTTGCAGACCTGTAGATCATGCAATCAGGTAAATCTTAGCCAAATGGCTAGATCGGTTTCCAATTCATAACGCAGTGTCGTACGCTGTATGTTTCTGCTGTGTGGGGGCTTGATTGGGTGCATAAGAAGGAAAACACATAGCCCCTTGGCGCCGGCTCTTAAAATCGATTTTCTGTTGCTACAGGAAATGCGACAGAGGAAGTGTCTTGTTTATCCTGTTATTTCCTGTTCCTGTTTTTATCAAACTGATCACACATTTGAGGCAGTTTGTGTTGCAAACCAAATATACACGTTTCAAACGTAAAAAGGAGACGATTATACAATTTATACGACTTGTCCAGATCGGCAGATAAATGGCGCTTGATGTACCACCATATTTTAATTATACATGTGAAAGTGCGAGTAGATTATGGTTAGATACATATAAGCGCATCCATGTAAATCCGTTTATCATATGATAGGTGGGTTTCTCGGCTGTATAAAGCCAACGGATAAAAACTATATCCGTTGGGGTCATATGGGATAGAGATGCAAATATCAAAGGTCAAGTAGGGACTACTTTCACTGTTTATAAACAAACATGGTGTTGGCCTTGTCATTCGGGGATCGAGTCACATTTAACCATCGGGGATCTGTAAAACTACTGGAAAAATTGCTATAATTATCCAAAGAATAGTCTAATATTCTGAAAATCAGTGTCTAACTGTGATGTAGCTAAGGCATTTCACCAGTTTTGGCAACTTTGGAAATATAAATTGCAGAACAATTTTGCGAGGGCACCAGCCAAGCGGGATCACTTTGCATATCTGTGCTTGTAGACCTCAGCGGCTTGGAACCTTTCCAAAAAATAAACGAGATGGATTTGGTCGAAATATGTTCCAATTTTTACCTTATTTTGTTTTGTCGCTGTGTGTGCATCTGACTGCACTTCTTAACTTTTTGACAGGACTGTCAACAGCGTCTGAATGTGTCCATGACGTTTCATAGACTAAGGTAAGAGTTGCTTCCATTTGATAAAGGGCAGTTACTCTATTGGACAGACCGATGGATTGCCGCGAAAAGCAAGTAAAAACAATTTGTGTAGGCAATATGTTGTTTTGCATATATGTAGTTACACCACTGAAAAGAAACAGGTTTCCGTTGAAACCAATTGGCTACTGTCACTGTCCGACTGACCATCTGACGGTAATATATATATATATATTAATGCACACATTCCAGGAAAACATGCAATATTTAGGTAATGTTGGTGAGGTATGGAAAGAGATTTTCGAGCAGAGAATTGAAGAATGACATTATATGATAAAGAGGTTATCACGCTTGAGTGTTTGGGAATGGTAAGTATCCTGTAGTAGGAATAAACACTATGTATTTAGCTCGCCGAGGTTCGCTAAACACTATGTTTATTCCTAATACAGGATATTTACCATCCCCAAACACTCGCGTAACCTCTATGAAACTACCTTGATGAGTGGATCCACTTGTTTGAGCGGTCCAGGCACACAGGCGGTGTAGTTGCTCCACGTCTTGTTCTCCTTCGGGTTGAACCACCAGGACCCGTCCTCCATGCAACGCCGGGTGGCGAATGCTGACAACACAACATGTTCATCAAACACTTTACAACACTGGACAAAGGTCTGCGTACCTCTTTCGCAATGCAATCCTTGAACTACAAGCATGTGTTCAGAGAAACAAAGATCCGAGCGTCGTACCACATCAAACAATCCTTTTCTAATATAAATACAACTGATAAACAGCCCATGTTACGTTTGGTGGATTATTTTCATTTTTGTGTAACGGATGATCCGCTTCTGTGTAAAAAAACTAATATACATTTTAAACAAACAATATCTAGTCATTGTTTTGATGTTGATGGCTTCTTGTAGTTTCCTGATCTTGAAGTCTTTGAGGTTGGTGGTGTGGGCTGTGACTCTCTCCCACTGAATGCTATGGCTTGGGTTGTCACGGATGTGGTCGAATAGAGCTGATTTAGAGTCATTTTTGGAGACTGAGCTTTGATATTCTTTTATTCGGGTTTTGGGGGGCCTAGATGTTTCACACTCTGTATATCACCTGCCTGATAACGGTGTCAGAACCTACACCGAAACGTCGCTCTTAATTGTAATAAACATGTTGTTCATCCATGAATTCTTATCCTTACTTAGTACTCCAACTTCTAAATGCCCATCAAAGAAGTCAAAATATCGCAGTTATTGGTTTCAGTCTGGAAAAGACAAACAAGTGGTACTCAGCAGGTTCAGCTATGTCAACACCATCAGTCGGGCTATAGATGATACGTACCCGATCTTCAGTAACCTACATAGGATGAACATAAAGTGTAGTGAAACGCCAAAAGTCCGAGAAGTGGCGTTCCAATTGAAAATAACCCAGCATGAACGAGTAGGCGTTCACACTGCCCAGAGGTCAGGGTTCCTAATAAGTGGGGTTCAGACAAGGGGTTGATTGTATACATTTGGGGTCATGGGTTTCCATCGAAATGTTTAGAACAGAAGAGAACAGATTGGAGATACGTAAGAATCGATCTAGATCATCCCTACCTACCCGTGGTGATGAAGTTATTGACGTAGTCAGCACAAGGTTGCCTAGCAACAGTTCCTGCAGGTGTGTAAGGCCAGCACATGATTTTGTCAAACGTCATGTTGCAGTGGATGCCTGAAACACACATGTTAACACATATTAACATATGAACAGTGTACAGATTAACACCATCATTGATAAGTTGTATTTGTGTAATAAGATTGACTTCACTCTAATGTTAGAGTTCGGTTATACCACGGCGTCCCAGCTTAAAGTGACGACACATCGTCGACGCCGACAACTTTGGTGAAAGCATCCAAGTTCTTCATCCCTCACTCACTCACTTACTCACTCACTCACTCACTCACCTCTACTTCCATTCAGCCTCCCATCAACTAACTCACACACACTCACACACACACACATACACACACACACACATAAACACACACACATACACACACACATACACATACACTTCCAGCTCACACACTCACCATCCTGCTAATACCATCACATTGCATTCACTCACCTGTTGAAGGGACGCTCGTGTTGGCAATCCGCTTCTGGCAGGTGATATTGGCCATGACCAGCCTAAACCGCTGCTTGCTAGCTGGGTCATCCTGGACAGAAAAGGGACATTTAAAATACACATATACATGGAAACACAGTGAGGGACCCTGGTACTTGATCGTATCACCAGAAGGCATGAGTGACGCTGTCGGGTAGACAATTATATAAAAGTTACTCTTTTGACTGTACATTATTGATTCTGCTCTAAGTTTATATTCGTATTCATATGCGACCTCTGAAACGTCTGTTCGAAGAATAACCATAATGATCTGAAATGGAATCCGCATACATGTTTTCTTACTCACAATGGTTATCAAAAAATAGTTAACTCATATTCTGAACACAGCTAGTCTCGAGCTTCAATGTAAATGATTTCCATTCAAACTAAAGTTTCTGATTGATCCTCCCAACGCAGAACAGTCATCTCACAGATACCTATTTATTGTCAAGAGTAGTTCTAATCCTAGATGTCTCTATTCGGCATTCCACACCAGCTTCTAACATTACAAAATGCATGGTACTCGATTACCGTAAAGTTTCTTGAAAGGTAAGAGTGAGTGAGTATGGTTTTACGCCGCTTTTAGCAATATTCCAGCAATATCACGGCGGGGGACACCAGAAATGGGCTTCACACATTGTACCCATGTCGGGAATCGAACCCGGGTCTTCGGCGTGACGAGCGAACGCTTTAACCACTAGGCTACCCGACCGCCCCTGATAGGTAAGAACAATCACAGTTGCACATCGAATTTTAAGTTTAATTCGTAAAGAACATTAAATGATATTTACCTTTGTAAGTCCGCAACAAACATTAATGCTTACCATTGTCGCTGTCATGGTAACAGAGTTTGGGAGTGTCAAGACGAAAAGAAGAACTGAACTGCATAAAATAGAGGATGGTAGGAAGATGGCCATATTCATCTCAGTGGGGTTCAATCAGGCACACAGCTCAGCGAGTTATATGGGTCACGCACAATACTATTCTATCTGATCCTCTTCGTGCGAAGTTTTCATACATCAAATAAATCACATTACTGACAATAAACTATAAACAATTCATGAATCTGTGACCGGAAAAGGGAATTTCCTAATCCCAAGATAGTTCACACAATCCAGGGGAGGCTATAACTTCCGGTTTAATGAAGTGCGAGAGCCTCGTAATCACAGAAAGTAGATATTGAGTTTCCCCTAGACCTTTTGGTATTTCCAGGCGATGTTGACATCTAATCCTGTACTTGTGATCAAGGAGCCAACAGATAATAGGGCGATGGCATTCTGTGGAAGATAACAAAAAAGATGTCGGCATTATGTACCTGGCGTTACACAACAAACCTGACACTGTTCTGTACACATTAACTAGGGAGATAGTTCTATGGTTATACAACTTCTTTTTTACAACGAGTGCGACGTTTCGGTGTAAATTACTAACACCGTTATCAAGCAGAATTATCTCTTTTGTTCATCACACCAACTTCTCAATGCCACAAAAATGATACTTAATTATCTAAGTATTTACAACTAAAGGTAGTCTCTAACATCATTTTCATCACACAAGTTACAGATTCGTTCATGAATTGGATGTCATTCCATCTTCCTGTTTCATACTGCAGGCGGTGGCATGATAATCGAAAATACAAATAGTGTTAAAGCCAATTTGAATAAACGATAAATAATGCTTTTGTGAGAGTTTGAAATTTCACTACGAAGATATTGCCGGTAATTGTGAGGGAGTGTTCGAGAAACAGACGTGTATTTTAACAAGACAGGTGATATAAAGCTCTGTAAAAGTATAGCTCAGTCCAGTATAACCATTGCATCTTAAGCAAAATAGAATATGAAATATGTTACAACTTTGTCCATTTACCAAGTTAGAAAATGAACCGTTTGGCAGTTTAGCGTCAGGATATTATGTCAGTGCACCTTGCACCGTACTTAGCTGAGAATATCTCATGCAGATATTTAACAGTGGGATGACAAGCTAAATAACAACGTTTGACCACCTATGTTCACCTATGTTCACTTGTGTCGTTCATCAAAGCATTTCAAGTCAAATGATGTTTCATCAGAGTCCGTTCGAGTGTTTGTGCATTGCGATATGTCCTTTTCAAAATACACATTCGTGTTAATGTATCCTATGAAGGTATATAGATGATTTGTGGTACTGTTGAACACATTTAGCAACAGTAATCACACAGTGTGTCGTATTTAAAGAGTTAGATACGGTGGTCTTACGTGATGGAGAGATATTCATAATGGCTTAACGAGGCATAACGATTCGGGTTAGAGTTAAAACATGCGTTTAAAAAGAACCACTCCATATCCTCAGCAGATGCAGCAAGCGTCAACACAATCACATCGCTTCACAACAAATTGTGACTTTGATTACAGACCGTTTACCTAGAAGTTCGTCTTCGTGAGATGAGAACACAGACTCGTGATTCATTAAATGTCGTTATCAAAGTGTTGATGTGAGTAACGAGGACTTTATGAAGTTCCAAAGATAGAGTAAACAGTGCAACCCACAACATTAGTACTTTTCATACACGACGAAAACAAGTTAACAATGCGTTTCCGAAACGATATATTCAGCATGCTTTATCTTCTGTCATGTTCAATCAATGATGTCATCGTTTGCAAATACGCTCTTGATTTAATGACATCTCCTCAGTGACATTTCCATCAGATAATGAAAAAAATAAACAAACGTCAACAGTTATCTTGGTTATATACATCAACAAAGCATTAATGATGAATAGACAATAAGCTTGAAGAGAACAGTTCAGAACCTCTGTGTAGTATTTGGAGAAACATAGAAGGAAATTTAGTGTTCATATGGTGACATGCGTCGCGTCTTAAAAGAAAAACACCAAACTATTCCAATCTTATTTTCAATTTGCTGAAGCATATGGACATGAATTTCATATTTGTTCGTCGTATGTGTGAGTCTATACGCAAACCTCAGCAACATCATAAAGGGGGACTCTCTATATAGGGATTAAGCATAGATTATTCCTTGTGTATCACCTATAGCTCAAACATACTGCTTAATGACGTTTTGGTGAGCTATACATTCAAACTGAAAAATCATTTGTGGCTTTGAACGTACACCATGTTGGAGAGACATGTAGGACTTCTTCACTGATATAATACATGTAACATTTGGGGGTATGGCATTTAGTTATCCCCATGGGCACCAATTCCTCTTCTTGTCATTCAGTGTGTTTCACCTGCTTCATTGTATACTCACACATATATCATTTAGTGTGTTTCACCTGCTTCACTGTATACTCACACATATATCATTCAGTGTGTTTCACCTGCTTCACTGTATACTCATACATATATCATTTAGTGTGTTTCACCTGCTTCACTGTATACTCACACATATAACATTCAGTGTGTTTCACCTGTTTCTCTGTATACTCACACATATATCATTCAGTGTGTTTCACCTGCTTCATTGTATACTCACACATATATCAATCAGTGTCTTTCACCTGCTTCACTGTATACTCACACATATATCATTCAGTGTGTTTCACCTGTTTCTCAGTATACTCACACATATATCATTCAGTGTGTTTCACCTGCTTCACTGTATACTCACACATATATCATTCAGTGTGTTTCACCTGTTTCACTGTATACTCACACATATATCATTCAGTGTGTTTCACCTGCTTCACTGTATACTCACACATATATCATTCAGTGTGTTTCACCTGCTTCACTGTATACTCACACATATATCATTCAGTGTGTTTCACCTGCTTCACTGTATACTCACACATATAACATTCAGTGTGTTTCACCTGCTTCACTGTATACTCATACATATATCATTCAGTGTGTTTCACCTGCTTCACTGTATACTCACACACATATTATTCAGTGTGTTTCACCTGCTTCATTGTATACTCACACATATAACATTCAGTGTGTTTCACCTGCTTCACTGTATACTCACACATATATCATTCAGTGTGTTTCACCTGCTTCACTGTATACTCACACATATATCATTCAGTGTGTTTCACCTGCTTCACTGTATACTCATACATATATCATTTAGTGTGTTTCACCTGCTTCACTGTATACTCACACATATATCATTCAGTGTGTTTCACCTGCTTCACTGTATACTCACACATATATCATTCAGTGTGTTTCACCTGCTTCACTGTATACTCATACATATATCATTCAGTGTGTTTCACCTGCTTCACTGTATACTCACACATATAACATTCAGTGTGTTTCACCTGCTTCATTGTATAATTAAACATATATCATTCAGTGTGTTTCACCTGCTTCATTGTTTAATTAAACATATATCATTCAGTGTGTTTCACCTGCATCGCTGTATAATCAAACACACATACATGTTTCTGTTTTATTTGCTTCACTGTTTGATTAAACATATATTGTAAGGTTTGGTCTCACCTGCTTCACTGTATAATCAAACAAACATTATTCTTTATGTCTTAGACTTAGAGATTTTGTTATCCTTGAGGTCACCGGTTTTTGAGTCAGGTGTGGAGAGTGAACGATTCATTTAAGCATTTCTCTGGCGGGGCAACCAGTATGGGCTTCACCCATTGTACCGATGTTGAGAATCAAATTCGGGGATTAGACGTACTAAGCATATGCTCTAACCACCAGGATACCCAACCACCCCGAACTCAGTTATTGTTGTCCAAGCATACGTATTTTACTGGTCTGGTAAAACCCGCTCGTAGGTATAAAGTGCGGATCATATTCAGGACGAATTTCGGATTCGAACCCGCTATCATTGGATCCCAAGCTCACCGGAAGAAGCGATGCTTAAGAGGTTGTATTATTATTATTAACACTGCTGTAATTTACGTTAATATGTGAGGTTATTAGCTTTTACACAAAACATTGATAATGTTTTTTGGGGACATATTTTCTGAAAAAGGACATGTTGGAAAGGTAACACACTCTGTATCCAAACATTCAAAAATTGCAACTTTCTCTTGACAATCCTATTATTGACCGAACATAAATTAGAAATGTTATTGACTTCTTTTATTAAAAAAAAATCCCTTACGCCTTTTCTTGACAGCGAGTGCATAAGTGCCCTAATCTTAGCCATCCGTGTATTTCAGCAAAATACATGTTGACATTTCAGTACCATGTTGTCATCAAGATCAGACAATTACTGGCAAAATATGGTTTTTAAACTGATGAGATGTAAATATGTGTATAGATGCACCGCGAGAAGGAAAAAGAAGGAATGGTATGACATAAGTAGATAAAAGGTACAAGGATTATAGTGCTACTTCAAAAGAATCTGTTATATATAGCGTCAAATGCTGAGGCAAATATCTTACACTTCGAATGTTCGATCCTCTCATGAATTCAACAGCTGCAAGACATCAAAAGCCGGGATATAGGTTGGTTTCTAGGTTTGGAATATATGTCTGGGGGCGACTGCTAGAAGTACACATTTGTCTATGTCCAGTATCAGCACCACGCCTGAATATACCAGGCCATGTGCGTGAACGTCGCTATGAATTACTCGCTACCTATATAAAGTCTTGGGGGCTGATACCCTTCACAGGTGTGGTCCGGGCGGCTGAAATATCACCACTTTAACCAAACTAATGGCTGCTGGTTACTTTGATGTGTAATGTGACATTAGTTTGTTTCAGGACATCAAAATGATCAACAAAACAAATTTACATATATACAAGCATGATATTTTATTGGTTGAAAGTTTACATATAACATGTAATATCAATCTATATGTAATTTGACAAAATAGATAGACGTCCTTGTGTACCTCACACTAAATAATCATTGCATTAATATCTGGGCAATTTGTAACATTACATATGCATGGAGTATTACAGGTATATCTGAATGAATGTTATGGGAAGCGGAGATTAAGCTCCATGGTCTGATGCCCAGGCCAGGCAACATGATGTTGCATGGCATGTAGGACACATTGTCTGTGTGGGTAGAGTTTGGGCAAGGGTAGCTGATAGATTGATCAACATCATGCAATTTGAGTAAGCTGACTTACTTGTATCAAACTTTCGCTAATTAATGACCGTGTTGATAACATGTATTAAAAAGCGTATTTATTACGGCTCCATTTTAACAGGCCTACCAACATCACCAAGTGAGCAGGTGATATGGAGCTGATTGATACTTCCACCAACATGAGCAGGTGATCTGCAGTTGATTGACAGAACTTCCATCATGAGCACGGGCTATGCATCTGATTGACAGAACTTCCATCATGAGCAGGTGATCTGCATCTGATTGACAGAACTTCCATCATGAGCAGGTGATCTGCATCTGATTGACAGAACTTCCATCATGAGCAGGTGATCTGCAGTTGATTGACAGAACTTCCATCATGAGCAGGTGATCTGCAGTTGATTGACAGAACTTCCATCATGAGCAGGTGATCTGCAGTTGATTGACAGAACTTCCATCATGAGCAGGTGATCTGCAGTTGATTGACAGAACTTCCATCATGAGCAGGTGATCTGCAGTTGATTGACAGAACTTCCATCATGAGCAGGTGATCTGCAGTTGATTGACAGAACTTCCATCATGAGCAGGTGATCTGCAGTTGATTGACAGAACTTCCATCATGAGCAGGTGATCTGCAGTTGATTGACAGAACTTCCATCATGAGCAGGTGATCTGCAGTTGATTGACAGAACTTCCATCATGAGCACGGGCTATGCATCTGATTGACAGAACTTCCATCATGAGCACGGGCTATGCATCTGATTGACAGAACTTCCATCATGAGCACGGGCTATGCATCTGATTGACAGAACTTCCATCATGAGCACGGGCTATGCATCTGATTGACAGAACTTCCAACATGAGCAGGTTCTATGTATCTGATTGACAGAACTTCCATCATGAGCAGGTCCTATGTATCTGATTGACAGAACTTCCAACATGAGCAGGTCCTATGTATCTGATTGACAGAACTTCGATCATGAGCAGGTTCTATGTATCTGATTGACAGAACTTCCATCATGAGCACGGGCTATGTATCAGATTGACAGAACTTCCATCATGAGCAAGTTTTATGTATCAGATTGACAGAACTTCCAACATGAGCAGGTCCTATGTATCTGATTGACAGAACTTCCAACATGAGCAGGTGCTATGTATCTGATTGACAGAACTTCCATCATGAGCACGGGCTATGCATCTGATTGACAGAACTTCCATCATGAGCACGGGCTATGCATCTGATTGACAGAACTTCCAACATGAGCAGGTTCTATGTATCTGATTGACAGAACTTCCAACATGAGCAGGTCCTATGTATCTGATTGACAGAACTTCCATCATGAGCACGGGCTATGTATCAGATTGACAGAACTTCCATCATGAGCACGGGCTATGCATCTAATTGACAGAACTTCCAACAAGAGCAGGTGCTATGTATCTGATTGACAGAGTTTCCAACATCAGCAGGTCCTATGTATCTGATTGGAAGGACTTCCAACATGAGCAGGTCCTATGTATCAGATTGACAGAACTTCCAACAAGAGCAGGTGCTATGTATCAGATTGACAGAACATCCAACATGAGCAGGTCCTATGTATCAGATTGACAGAACTTCCAACATGAGCAGGTTCTATGTATCAGATTGACAGAACTTCCGACATGAGCAGGTGCTATGTATGTGATTGACATAACTTCCACCATGAGCAGGTGCTATGTATCTGATTGACGGAACTTCCACCCTTAGCAGGTGCTATGTAGTTGATCGAAAGCCCTACCATCACCAACAAGTGACGCATAGAAGAGACAATTGTAACACGGATAGTTCGGGCTCTAACCTATCCAGGACCATCTACATGTACACAGTGCTGTATCGAATATGGAGAGACAGTGGAACACAGATAGTCAGGGGTATCACCTGTATAGCATCACCTACATGAACACATAACTCAAAAGAATATCGAGAGACAGTGTAACACAGATAGTCTGGTGGTATAACCTGTTTTGCATCATTAACATGAACACAGGGCTGTATGGGATATGAGGGAAACAGTGTAACACAGATGTCTGGAGGTATAACCTGTATACGCAGCATCTACATGTCCACAGAGCTGTTAAGATTACGGAGAGACACTGTCATGAGTTGTTTTTGGTAAAACCTATATATTGTGAAGGGACAGTCTAACACGAGTAATGTGTGGTATATTACCTGCACAGCACCATCTACATCTACTTGAAAGAGCATTGGCTTAATGATGAGTCTGAATTGATGTTTGATGGAGTAAGTATCATCATTTCGGACAAGGCTTTCAAAAGCTTGTGAAGGATAACTTGAAGGAATTCCAGGACAAAATGAAAGTACATTATGAAAGAGAAATTTCAATCCTGGCGATAAAGTCTTAAAGTTAATGCCAATCCCTGGTGCTAGGTACCATGGTCCGTATCTTATTGACAGGAAAGTCAGTGATTCTGACCATGTTGTACAAACACCAGGACGTCGTAAAAAGACACAGCTTGTCATGGCAATACGATTAGAAATTATCATGAAAGAAATAACAATGTAGCTACTCAGTGTGTTGCAACTGTTTCTCCTGTGGCTATTGTATCAGATTGTGATACTGATGAGAAATGTAACTTTGTGATGGCATTGCTGAAAATGCTAGTCCTTAGCTAAACAACTCTGAAGTTTTAGTTAACTTGGATGCTAAGTTAGGCCATTTGTCATCTGAGCAAAAGGATCAAGTGTCAGAGATAATTCAAGAGTTTGTTGACTTGTTCACGGGTGTACCTAGTCGTACAGATTCAGTGTGTCCTGATGCAGATGAACATGATGCTGTGCCTGTGAAACGACATCACTTCTTGATGAAGGGCGGGCTTGATGGAAATTTTATACATGTTAGACAATGGAATCATAATAGTGACTGGCGTTCACCTTACATTCTTGTGCCGTAGTCTGGTGGTAGTTACAGATGTTGTACAGACATGAAACGTGTGAACGCCGTTTCTAAAACTGAATCTTACCAAGCCAAGTATGTCAGCAAATCTGACCTATTGAAGGGGTATTGTCAGATTCCACATTCTGAGCGTGCCAGCTCTTGTGACTCCAGATGGACTTTATCAGTACAAAGTGATCCCATATGAGCTCAAGAACTCCCCAGCCACCTCCCAGCGACTCGTCAATGACATTAAAGCCAATCTTGAGGGCGTCGAAGCCGACGTTGACGATGTCATCAATAATTACCTTGAGTGCGACGAACACCGGAAGAGCACCTGTATACCTTCTTCAAGAGAGTCGCAGAAGCCAAGTTGATTGTGAATTTAGTGAAAAGTGAATTTGCACAGGCAAATGTACAAGTTTTAGGTCATGTCATGGTCAAAGGTCAAGTACAGCCCGTGCAAGCAAAAGTGGAAGTTTTTAGATTTCTGGGTATGGCTGGTTACTACCATAAATTTTGTCAAACTTTCTCAGATGTGGTAGCCCCTCCTACTAATTTGCTAGCCAAAAAAGTTAAATTTGTTTGAGACAGCTGCTGATTGTCAGGCTGCTTTTGAGAAAATTAAAGCTATTCTTATGAATTCTCCCGTTCTCGAAGCACCAAACTTTGAAACATATTTCAAATTTACAGTAGACGCAAGTGGCATTGGTGCTGGTGCCATCCTGTTGTAGGATGATATCTCAGGAATTGATGCTTTTTGTTATTTTCACAAAGATTGGACAAACATCAGAGAAAATATTCCACCCTTGAAATATAGACTCTTGCTCTTTTGTTAGCTTTGCAACAATTGGAAGTGTACTTGGGTACTGATTTGTTTCCTATTTAAGGTGTTGCACTGGTCACAATCCCATCGCCAAATAAGCTGAAGCCTGTCTTTCCAGCACTTTTCCAACAGTGTCAGACTAGTCCAGTGTGGCCAGAACACCACAGAATATTCCACGTTTCCATAACACTTGATACCCACGGGAAGTTTTCGGATAATTCAAGCATCTAAATATAACTTCCTCACCACTGCTTACATTAAAAAGTACTACATTCCTCACAACTAAACATTGCAATATACAATGCAATGAACTTCTGTTGAATCTTAATAGAAACAGGGTAAAAAAGTTACAATCATCGTTTAACAGTAAATAACACTGCCATATAACAATAAATACATTTCCCTCTAAATATCACAATTTGCCTTTTTGCTCGAAAAGGCATGTATTAAAAAACACAAGCATTAGCATGCCCCATATGCCATTGAGCTTGAGCAGAACTATGCATACGTAAACAATACACATCCTCTCGTGGGTTGACGATCAGACTCTTCGTGCATAAGGTTAACAACCATTTGCGTGTTAATGCCTTGAATAGCGACAGAAGGCCTGTCCTACAGAATCTGAAACCTCGGTGCGCTACTCCGTGTATTTGAGGGTGTACCTTGTACTGTACAGACTGTTAGTTATCTCAAATGCGTTTTTGTCTCAAACTGTCCACGTATTTGTCAAGTGAGTTCGTCGGTGTTGCCCGATGCTATTCGGACTGTTTTAAATCTCAACAGTCAGCAGCCGAGGTGACACTGGTAGTGATTTTCCAATGCGTTCTGAATGATACAGCGACTGTTTATGGTGACAGACTAATGCATAACAATAGATGAGAGCCGAGTGTACTGTCAACAATATGGACGTCATCCGCCGTTATTCCAATATCGGTAGTCCATACACAGGTCTCGAACTTTCGTTGTCAAAGTGCGTTATCGAGAAAAACATTAGGTAGGAGAAAGAACATGAGAAAAGACAGGGGAAAGATATAGGACTATCCAAGGGGAACCCGGGGACGAGACAGTTCATAACAAATACATGATGTTATACAGTTCAGGGATGAAAGAATGATATAACGCATGAAATAGTAGAAGAGGAGATTATTATAAGAGATATGAGACCAAGAATAGGAGAAAGGGTACAGGGAAAAGTGTATAACAGAGGAGGTAAAGATAGACAGGGGATCCGGATAAGAGGCAGATACGTAACATGTAACAAATACATTGAAGACTTCGGGGTGGGAAGTAAGACGGAGGAGGTACGAGCGTAAGACATGAGATAAAAAAGAGTGGGGTGAAAAAAAGATAATTTAAAAGCATACTTTAATACATGTAGTTGGAGGCTGAAGATAAGATAAGATAAAGAGTTGGAGACGGGGTATAAGATAGATATTTGGAGGCGCGAGGTAAGATAAAGATTTGGAAACGGGAGATAAGATGAAGAGGGGGATGCGGGAGATAAGATAGATATTTGGAGGCGTGAGGTAAGACAAAGAGTTGGAGACGGGAGATAAGATAGATGATTGAAGGCGGGAGGTAAGATAAAGAGTTGGAGACAGGAGATAAGATGAAGAGGGGGAAACGGGAGATAAGATAGATGTTTGGAGGCGGGAGGTAAGATAAAGAGTTGGAGACGGGAGACAAGATAGATGTTTGGAGGCGGGAGATAAGATAAAGAGTTGGAAACGGGAGATAAGATGAAGAGGGGGATGCAGGAGATAAGATAGATATTTGGAGGCGTGAGGTAAGACAAAGATATGGATACGGGAGATAAGATAGATGTTTGGAGGCGGGAGGTAAGATAAAGAGTTGGAAACGGGAAATGAGACAGAGAGTGGGAGACGGGTGATAAGATAAAGAGTTGGAGACGGGAGAAAAGCCAGATATTTGGAGGAGGGAGGTAAGATAAAGAGCTGGAGACGGGAGATAAGTCAGATATTTGGAGGGGGGATAAGCTAAAGAGTTGGAGACGGGAGATAAGATGAAGAGGGGGAGGCGAGAAATGAGACAGAGAGTTTGAGACGGGAGATGAGATAAAGAGTTGGAGACGGGAGTTAAGATGAAGACGGGGAGACGGGAAATGGGAAAAAAGGTTGGATTAGGAAGAGAAGATTAATAGTATGAGACGGGAAATACGATAGAGAGTGGGGGCGGGAGATGCAATAAAGAGTGGGAAACGGGATATGAGATAAAGAGTAGGACACGGGAGATAAAACATAGAGTTGGATACGAAAGAGGCGATAAAGATTTGGAGGCCGAATGTAAGATAAACTGGAGGTGACAGGAGACAAGTTCAAGAGTTGTAGATGGGAGATGAGATAAAGAGTTGTAGACGGGAAGTTCGATAAAGAGTGGTCGACGGGAGGTGAGATAAAGAGTTGTAGATGGGAGATGAGATAAAGAGTTGTAGACGGGAAGTGAGATGAAGAGTGGTAGACGGGAAGTTTGATAAAGAGCGGTAGACGGGAGGTGAGATAAAGTGTGGTAGAAGGGAAGTGAGATAAAGAGTGATAGACGGGAGGTGAGGTAAAGAGTGGTAGACGGGAGGTGAGATAAAGATTGGTAGACGGGAAGTTCGATAAAGAGTGGTAGACGGGAAGTGAGGTAAAGAGTGGTAGACGGGAGATGATATAAAGAGTTGTAGCCGGGAAGTGAGATGAAGAGTGGTAGACGGGATGTTAGATAAAGAGTGGTAGACGGGAGGTGAGTCAAAGAGTGGTAGACGGGATGTGAGATAAAGAGTGGAAGACGGGAAGTTCGATAAAGAGTGGTAAACGGGAAGTTAGATAAAGAGTGGTAGACGGGAGGTGAGGTAAAGAGTGGTAGACGGGAGGTGAGATAAAGAGTGGTAGACGGGATGTTCGATAAAGAGTGGTAGACGGTAGGTGAGAAAAAGAGAGGTAGACGGGAAGATAGATAAAGAGTGGTGGACGGGAAGTGAGATAAAGAGTTGAAGACGGGAGGTGAGGTTAAGAGTGGTAGACGGGATGTGAGATAAAGAGTGGTAGACGGGAAGTTAGATAAAGAGTGGAAGTCGGGAAGTTAGATAAAGTGTGGTAGACGGGAAGTTAGATGAAGAGTGGTAGGCGGGTGGTGAGGTAAAGAGTGGTAGACGGGAGATAAGATAAAGAGTGGTAGACGGGAGGTGAGATAGAGTGGTAGACGGGAAGTGAGATCAAGAGTGGTAGACGGGAAGTTAGATAAAGAGTGGTAGACGTGAAGTTCAATAAATTGTGGTTTACGGGAGGTGAGATAAAGAGTTGTAGACGGGTAGTTAGATAAAGAGTGGTAGACGGGAGGTGAGATAAAGAGTGGTAGACGGGAGGTGAGATAAAAAGTGGTAGACGGGAAGTTCGATAAAGAGTGGTAGAGGGAGAGGTGAGATAAAGAGTGAAGTTCGATAAAGAGTGTTAAGCGGGAAGTTACGAAGAGAGTGGTAGACGGGAAGTTAGATATGGAGTGGTACACGGTAGGTGAGATAAAGAGAGGTAGACGGGAAGTTGATAAAGAGTGGTGGACGGGAAGTGAGATAAAGATTTGAAGACGGGAGGTGAGGTAAAGAGTCGTAGACGAGAGGTGAGATAAAGAGATATTTGGAGGCGTGAGGTAAGACAAAAAGTTGGAGACGGGAGATAAGATGAAGAGGGGGAAACGGGAGATAAGATAGATGTTTGGAGGCGGGAGGTAAGATAAAGAGTTGGAGACGGGAGACAAGATAGATGTTTGGAGGCGAGAGATAAGATAAAGAGTTGGAAACGGGAGATAAGATAGATGTTTGGAGGCGGGAGGTAAGATAAAGAGTTGGAAACGGGAGATAAGATAGATATTTGGAGGCGTGAGGTAAGACAAAGAGTTGGAAACGGGAGATAAGATAAAGAGTGGTAGACGGGAGGTGAGATAAAGAGTGGTAGACGGGAAGTGAGATAAAAAGTGGTAGACGGGAGGTGAGGTAAAGAGTGGTAGACGAGAGGTGAGACAAATAGTGGTAGATGGGGTTTGATATAAAGAGAGGTAGACGGGAAGATAGATAAAGAGTGGTGAATGGGAGGTGAGATAAAGACGGGAAGTTCGATAAACAGTGGTAGACGGGAAGTGAGATAAAGAGTGGTAGACGGGAGGTGAGATAAAGAGTTGTAGACGGGATGTTAGATAAAGAGTGGTAGACGGGAGGTGAGGTAAAGAGTGGTAGACGGGAGATAAGATAAAGAGTGGTAGACGGGAGGTGAGATAAAGACTGGTAGACGGGAAGTGAGATAAAGAGTGGTAGACGGGAGATAAGATAAGGAGTGGTAGACGGGAAGTGAGATAAAAAGTGGTAGACGGGAAGTTAGATAAAGAGTGGTAGACGTGAAGTTCAATAAATTGTGGTAGACGGGAGGTGAGATAAAGAGTTGTAGACGGGTAGTTAGATAAAGAGTGGTAGACGGGAGGTGAGATAAAGAGTGGTAGACGGGAGATAAGATGAAGAGTGGTAGACGGGAAGTTAGATAAAGAGTAGTAGACGTGAAGTTCAATAAATTGTGGTAGACGGGAGGTGAGATAAAGAGTGGTAGACGGGTAGTTAGATAAAGAGTCGTAGACGGTAAGTGAGATAAAGAGTAAAAGACGAGAGATACAAAAGAGAGTGGGAGACGGAAGAAAAGATGGAGAGCGGGAGACGGGAGATAAGATAGAGTTGGAGACAGGAGATAAGATAAAGTGTGCAAGAAGGGAGATAAAATAAAGAATGGGAAACGGTTAAAGGTATTTCGAGGAAACAGTATTATAGAGGAATAGGATGGATGTACAAACACAGGCTTACCCCATAGAAAATAAACTATTCGATAGACCGTTTGGGAAAAGAGTAGGAGTTCATAATAACCAAGACATTCCCCAAAAGAGGGGATGCATGGACATTGGACGCCGTCGTGGTTTGGGTCAACAGTCACAGCAAGCTGCACTGTCCAGGTCATCAAGTGGGTGTCCACAGAGATGAGGCGATATCGCGACCCACGGGTCCATCGACATATTGGCAGAGACAAAGTGCATCAGTTGAGTGGGTGCCGGAACAAGGTGCGTGGAGCCAGACGATTACAGGCGGGGCAGACGGTATTTACGGAGTGATGTTGGTCAGATATTTTAGTACTTTAAAGTCCGCAAAGACGCTCAAATAGACTGTGCCATTAAGATAACATTTTCCAGGAAAGATAGTATGAAAGGCGACAAGTGTATTTCAATATGATAACTACAAAATCAATGTCATGTTGTTTTTTCTGTCATGAGTATTCTGGCGTATAACACCATTGTTTAGAAGACAAGTTCAGGGCGCGGGGCTGAATGTGTTATATAACACAGGTCGTGGTGTTGAATGTGAGAGACTTCGAGTTATATAACACTGGGTGTAGTGTTGGATGTCAGGGACTATGAGTTATACAACACAGGGCATGGTGTTGAATGTGAGAGACTTCGAGTTATATAACGCAGGGCTTGGTGTTGAATGTGATAGGCTACGAGTTCTATAACACAGGCCGTGGTGTTGAATGTGAGGGACTAAGAGTTATACAACACAGGGCGTGGTGTTGAATGTGAGAGACATCGAGTTACACAACACAGGGTGCGGGGCTGCATGCGAGGGAATACGAGTTATATCACACAGTGTGTGAAGAGTGATATAAGGGCATACGATGGAGTTATCTCACACAGTACGTGGTGTTGAATGTAAGGAACTACGACTAATGTCACACAGGGTGCGAAGCTAAATGTGAGTTATGTCACACAGGGCGCATGTAAGGGAGTACGAATTATATCATACGAGTTATATCACATAACTCTTTCCATACTTATCAGAAATGTGATGTGTAATAATTTATAAAGAATAAGACGTTAAGATAACTCTTCTACGGTCATATAGTATTTTCTTGTGATGTAAGTAACCATTAAAAACAAATATTCGATATTGATAAATGTGTATGGTGTACGGGTGTATATACGTGATGCCTAAACGTCTGGCACACTGACCCGTACAAATCCGGGTTAGAATAGGTCTTCAGCAACCGTTGTTTGCCGTAAAAGGAAGGCGACTATGCTTGTCGTAAGAGGCTACTAACAGGATCGGGTGGTCAGGCTCGCTGACTTGGTTGATGCATGTCATCGTGACCAAAATGCGGGGATCGATGCCCATGATGTCAATCACTGGATTGTTTGCCCCAGACTCCATTATTTACAGACCGACATTAAACAACAAACAAACAAAACCATTTAAAACAAACATTCGGTATTGACAAAAGTGTGCACGGATGTGTATGCCTGAACGTCTTGTACATGCTCAATGAGAGGTGCTCACGGGTGGCATATTAGGTCTCCATATCTACATAGGTCTTCACTTGTCTCGACGTCAATCATTGGTGGGAAGAGCACGCTGTGCGAGTGTGTTGTATCTGGACGGCTGGTAGACATAGACACTGACAGGTGCTCACAGTCGTCTATTTAATTTGACATAACTCTTTCAGTCACTGCCTGGTCGTTAACATAGCATATTCTTCAATCCTATTTCAGCTATTGCTTCTGTCATATAGTACTGTGAAAGAAATGAAGCACAGGAGCATGTTCTTACCTGCAGGTCGCCTTGGGTCTCCTCGGTCTGTCGTCATTGATCCATATAGAAATAACCATCAATGACATCAAAGTCGCTCAGCTCGCTTCTTCTTTGGATCGTGAGGAACTCAGAAAGACTGTCTTTATAACGTTTGTCCATCCAGTGGGTAAATCACAGACTGCTGCCAGCTTACCCAATTAAAAGTCTCATCTTGCAAGCGACGTCAAGTCGGGTTAATTACAAGAAACTTTCAAGTTTTAGTTCCAGGAAAGGTGCTGCCTAAATCGCCGGCTCCATTTCCGAGTATTGAACACACATTGGTAAAGTGGGCCACAACACGCCGTGAGCTGTTACTTAAACCTCTGCACAAACGATGTTGACGATGATATCCTTTGCTGCAGAATATTCACAGTGGCGTTGTTTGGGGGAATCTGTGAAATTAATCAAATGGCTTTTAAATGCATGTGGATTACTTTGAGCCTCGTCAGATAATGGTCTGATGGCCCTGTGTCCCTTTGCCTTAATTATACTCTCGTTTGCCTACTGATTTGAATATATACTGTTGGTATAGCTATAGAAGACAGAGTGAATGCAATCTCACAGCAATTTGTGACCGGATAGACATCAGTCCGAGCATCCTGCAACTTAATATTGAAAATTAAGTTAATTTAGTGAAATTTAAGGATAATTAATGCAATTAGAATACATGATATAATTTGCTTTGATTTCCATTTTGAAAATAAGTATAAAATGTGAATTCCTTGTTCTAGAAATGCGTTAATTTATAAGTTTTAATTTACTCACTTTAAACAAACATCATACAGCAAAACATCAAAATTTAAAACTGTGGTATAGAATATGTCTTTACCTTATGGAAGTGTGGTACTGTGTTGGGTAGCGCTGTGTTAAATCCGGTGCAAACACATTTATATGATGCCGCCAAAAATAGCCTTAATACAGATCGAATATGTCCACACAGAATGGATTCTTGTGAACAGTCTCCATTCAGCGTAATCGGCAGTCGGGCGTAGTCTTGTACAGTTGAATATCTTCGCCCTGCCGGCGACTACTGCCACCCTTCGTCTACAGCCAACCTGTAATTGTTGTCGAGCGGAGTTCTCTGTTCAGGAAGCTTAGCGCCTTTGGGACCCGCAGATGCTAAAACAGTTCGGTCACTGTAATTGAGGAAAGATGATCCTATTTAGTCTGCGCCGAGGATAAACAGCAACATCGTTTTTGTATAGTTAATAAACTAGGGTTTTTTTCTCAGGGTGCCCACACCACCTGACGGGAGTTACATACAAATAGGTACTTTACCAATAACGGGTTCGGACACTTCGCATAGTACATATTTTCTTTCTCGTCAAACTCCATTGTGCTTTTCTACCTGATTTATGTCTCCCTGCACTGTTAACAAATACACAAGGACGTTCCTTTGTCTCGGATTAACCTTAACCAAATACAAAGTATGACGCTGCCATCCCATGGGGGTTGACCGTCGACTTATTGGACGCACCTTTTTCCTGGAAAGTCTCCAGAACGTTTTTTAATTATTCTTTGATATCAATCAAGTCCCTCCCCACAACTAACGTTGTACATAACGACAAGAGAGCTGACGAGAGTGTTTTCATTGTGTAATATAATGTTCATTGCAGACATAGATTGAATCTGATCACCCAGATATAACATCAATGGTTATCATATGCAGTTCGTTAGATACAGTGATGATCCAACAGTGAAGTTGCTACAGTGACGTCCCTACAATAACACCCCTACAGCGACGACTCTAAAGTGATGTCCCTACAACGACGTCTGCAAAGTGACACCCCTACCGTGAAACGTCAGTGACGCCCCAACAATGACGGCATTAAAGGGACCACCATATCGTGACGCCACTACAGTGGCGGCCCTACAGTAACGTCCCATAATGACACCCCTTCAGTAAATCTTCTGTAGCGGCGCCCCTACAATGACACTGCTACACCAACGCCCTACACTGACGCCCCATGTGGACACTGCTGCACTGACGCTCCACAGCGAGACTCCTACACTGACGCCCTACATTGACACTTCTACACTGACACTGCTACACTGAGGCCCTACACTGACGCCCTACATTGACACTTCTACACTGATGCCCTACACTGACGCCCTACACTGACGCCCTACACTGATACTTCTACACTGATGCCCTACACTGACGCCCTACACTGATGCCCTACACTGATGCCCTACACTGACGCCCTACACTGATACTTCTACACTGATGCCCTACACTGACACTTCTACACTGACACTCCTACACTGCCACTGATACACTGACGCCCTACACTAACACTGTTGCACTGACGCCCTACACTGACGCCCTACACTGACTTTTCTACACTGACACTGCTGCACTGACGCCCTACACTGACACTCCTACACTGACACTGATACACTGACGCCCTACACTGACACTGCTGCACTGACACTGATACACTGACGCCCTACACTGACACTTCTACACTGACACTGCTGCACTGACGCCCTACACTAACGCCCTACACTGACGCCCTACACTGACACTGCTGCACTGACGCCCTACACTGACACTGCTGCACTGACACCCTACACTGACACTTCTACACTGACACTGCTGCACTGACGCCCTACACTGACACTGCTGCACTGACGCCCTACACTGACACTTCTAAACTGAGATTTCTACACTGACACTTCTACACAGACGCCCTACACTAACACTGTTGCACTGACGCCCTACACTGACGCCCTACACTGACTTTTCTACACTGACACTGCTGCACTGACGCCCTACACTGACACTCCTACACTGACACTGATACACTGACGCCCTACACTGACACTGCTGCACTGACACTGATACACTGACGCCCTACACTGACACTTCTACACTGACACTGCTGCACTGACGCCCTACACTAACGCCCTACACTGACGCCCTACACTGACACTGCTGCACTGACGCCCTACACTGACACTGCTGCACTGACACCCTACACTGACACTTCTACACTGACACTGCTGCACTGACGCCCTACACTGACACTGCTGCACTGACGCCCTACACTGACACTTCTAAACTGAGATTTCTACACTGACACTTCTACACAGACGCCCTACACTGACACTACTGCACTGACACCCTACACTGACACTTCTACACTGACGCCTTACACTGACACTACTGCACTGACGCCCTACATTGACACTTCTACACTGACACTTCTACACTGACACTCCTAAACTGATGCCCTACACTGACGCCCTACACTGACACTGCTGCGCTGACACTGCTTCACTGACGCCCTACACTGACACTCCTACACTGACGCCCTACACTGACACTTCTACACTGATGCCCTACAATGACGCCCTACACTGACACTGCTGCACTGACGCCCTACACTGACACTGCTACACTGACGCCCTACATTGACACTTCTACACTGGCACTGCTGCACTGACGCCCTACACTGACACTTCTCCTTGATGCCCTACATTGACACTTCTACACTGACACTGCCGCACTGACGCCCTACACTGACACTGCTGCACTGACACTTCTAAACTGACACGTCTACACTGACACTCCTACACTGATGCCCTACACTGACACTTCTACACTGACACTTCTACACTGATGCCCTACACTGCCACTTCTACACTGCCACTTCTACACTGCCACTTCTACACTGATGCCCTATATGATGCCCTACACTGACACTTCTACACTGACACTTCTACACTGACACTTCTACACTGACACTCCTACACTGATGCCCTACACTGACACTTCTACACTGACACTTCTACACTGATGCCCTACACTGACACTCCTACACTGATGCCCTACACTGACGCCCTTCACTGACACTGCTGCACTGACGACCTACACTGACACTTTTATACTGACCCCTTACACTGACACTTCTACACTGACACTTCTACACTGACACTTCTACACTGACACTTCTACACTGACACTTCTACACTGACACTGCTGCACTAACACTGCTACACTGACGCCCTACACTGACACTGCTGCACTGACGCCCTACACTGACACTTCTACACTGACACTACTACACTGACACTCCTACACTGACGACCTACACTGACACTGCTGCACTGACGACCTACACTGACACTCCTACACTGACACTGCTGCACTGACGACCTACACTGACACTTCTACACTGACGCCCTACACTGACGACCTACACTGACACTCCTACACTGACACTGCTGCACTGACGACCTACACTGACACTCCTACACTGACGCCCTACACTGACACTGCTGCACTGACGACCTACACTGACACTACTACACTGACGACCTACACTGACACTCCTATACTGACTGAGACTACTACATAGACGCCCTACACTGACATTTCTACATTGACGCCCTACACTGACACAGCTGCACTGACGCCCCACAGTGAGACTGCTACATAGACGCCCTTTAGTGACGCCCTACACTTAACACTGCGACACTGACGCCCTTCCGTGATGGTGCTAATGATATCCTCTGTATTTAAAAAATATTTTAAGTCTGATATTGCACTCTGTGGTTCTCACATTAACGTGATAAGCCTTTTGAAAGTTCACAGTACAATGGAATTTATGAAATGTGACATGCCATCATGAGGAAATATACGCACGGTACATGTCTGTAATAATTCATGAAATGTGACATGCCATCATGATGAAATACACGCACGGTACCTGTCTGTAACAATTCATGAAATGTGACATGCCATCATGAGGAAATACACGCACGGTACATGTCTGTTACAATTCATGAAATGTGACATGCCATCATGATGAAATACACGCACGGTACCTGTCTGTAATAATTCATGAAATGTGACATGCCTTCATGATGAAATACAAACACGGTACATGTCTGTAACAATTCATGAAATGTGACATGCCATCATGAGGAAATACACGCATGGTACCTGTCTGTAATAATTCATGAAATGTGACATGCCATCATGATGAAATACAAACACGGTACATGTCTGTAATAATTCATGAAATGTGACATGCCATCATCATGAGAAAATACACGCACGGTACATGTCTGTAACAATTCATGAAATGGGACATGCCATCACGATGAGATACACGCATGGTACATGTCTGTAACAATTCATAAAATGTGATATGCCATTATGAGGAAATACACGCACGATACATGTCTGTTACAATTCATGAAATGTGACATGCCATCATGAGGAAATACACGCACGGTACATGTCTGTTACAATTCATGAAATGTGACATGCCATCATGAGGAAATACACGCACGGTACATGTGTGTTACAATTCATGAAATGTGACATGCCATCATGATGAAATACACGCACGGTACATGTCTGTTACAATTCATGAAATGTGACATGCCATCATGAGGAAATACACGCACGATACATGTCTGTTACAATTCATGAAATGTGACATGCCATCATGAGGAAATACACGCACGGTACATGTCTGTTACAATTCATGAAATGTGACATGCCATCATGAGGAAATACACGCACGATACATGTGTGTAACAATTCATAAAATGGGACATGCCATCATGAGGAAATACACGCACGATACATGTCTGTTACAATTCATGAAATGTGACATGCCATCATGAGGAAATACACGCACGGTACATGTCTGTAACAATTCATGAAATGTGACATGCCATCATGAGGAAATACACGCACGGTACCTGTCTGTAACACTTCATGAAATGTGACATGCCATCATGAGGAAATACACGCACGGTACCTCTCTGTTACAATTCATGAAATGTGACATACCATCATGAGGAAATACACGCACGGTACCTGTCTGTTACAATTCATGAAATGTGACATGCCATCATGAGGAAATACACGCACGGTACATGTGTGTAACAATTCATGAAATGTGACATGCCATCATGAGAAAATACACGCACGGTACCTCTCTGTTACAATTCATGAAATGTGACATACCATCATGAGGAAATACACGCACGGTACCTGTCTGTTACAATTCATGAAATGTGACATGCCATCATGAGGAAATACACGCACGATACATGTCTGTTACAATTCATGAAATGTGACATGCCATCATGAGGAAATACACGCACGATACATGTCTGTTACAATTCATGAAATGTGACATGTCATCATGAGGAAATACACGCACGGTACCTGTCTGTTACAATTCATGAAATGTGACATGCCTTCATGAGGAAATACACGCACGGTACATGTCTGTTACAATTCATGAAATGTGACATGCCATCATGAGGAAATACACGCACGGTACCTGTCTGTTACAATTCATGAAATGTGACATGCCATCATGAGGAAATACACGCACGGTACATGTCTGTTACAATTCATGAAATGTGACTAGCCTTCATGATGAAATACACGCACGGTACATGTCTGTTAAAATTCATGAAATGTGACATGCCATCATGAGGAAATACACGCACGGTACATGTCTGTTAAAATTCATGAAATGTGACATGCCATCATGAGGAAATACACGCACGGTACATGTCTGTAACAATCTATAAAATGTGACATGCCATCATGAGGAAATACACGCACGATACATGTCTGTAATAATTCATGAAATGTGACATGCCATCATGAGGAAATACACGCACGGTACATGTCTGTAATAATTCATGAAATGTGACAAGCCTTCATGATGAAATACACGCACGGTACCTGTCTGTTACAATTCATGAAATGTGACAAGCCTTCATGATGAAATACACGCACGGTACATGTCTGTTACAATTCATGAAATGTGACATGCCATCATGAGGAAATACACGCACGATACATGTCTGTTACAATTCATGAAAACGATGACAAGAAGATCTATAACAATATTTTCGTGACGGCATAATACGCAACGCACTCAGGTAAAAGGAAATGTGAAAATTGTACAATTTACAGTGGGTGTGATTCAAATCCTGTTTAAATTTCACAGCTGTGCATGGAAAGGGTTTGGTTTTGGAGGTTGTCTGTTGTATAATAGATTATTTGCGTGTCCTCGACTTGATCATAGTCCAGGAGTCAAAACTTATTCTCCCAAATAGTGTCAGGAAGTATTGAGAAGAGCATGTTAATCACCCATTGCTGTTGCTGGAGAAACTTAGGTTGATAGCCGTTTAAATTTGAACGTGTCAGCTCAATGCTGGAGGAAAGTGCATCGTTCTGGTCATGTCCACATACTTGGGGAAAATACGAAGGATCATAACATGTGGAGATCTCGGATTCTAACCAACGATCAGCAGATCCTGGCATCTAGGGGACACAGCACCGCGATGGACCACATGGCCATCAACGTCCCGTTGAGTTTGACGGAAGGGGGATAGTAGTGAAGACGCCAGGTAGCTGCATCGATTGTCCGGATTTTATTCCCACATGCGTGGAAGCATCATGTGAAACACATTCGTCCAGCTGTTGCTCGAATGTTGCTAGGAGCGACACCCAAATGCCTTGTTGCTGGAGACAGAGTCATACATATAGCACTATGTTGAATGTATGAAAGCACATATTATTACCAACATCTCTATCACGATTACCGTAGATAAACGGGCACTGTTGCAACACACAAGATGCATGCCAATGGTTCTAATTTCCAAACTTGAAAGCTAAGAATAAGACCATTTTGTAGCAGTTAACATTTGTGTTTTACAGACAGTAAGAAGATGAATACATTATTTGGGTAACAACCATGGACTGACGGACAAGTAATGAGACCGGCAATTGAGCAAGAACACGCATATGTACACTGCTCCTAAACATCCCGTCAGTTCTTGACGGAATCCATTTAGTGACGAGAGTCAGAAGATGACACACACATACATAGTTTGATCTGTTAAGTGTCAGGATATAATAACATTGGGTTTCTGTCTGTTGACTATTTCGGTGTCCGGCGCTGAGGTAACTTGAGCATCGGCATGAGACGAGTGGCATAATTACCAGGTAGACAGCAGACATACAGACGATGGATTACGTAATAAACTGTCTCATCCCAGTCTCGGTACATTACATCGTGGACTGCCACCACCCCACCCCCCCATAACAGCATACAAGGTTTCATTTGCCGTTTGCATAACAGCCATGATGATTAATAAGATACGATGCTCACTATGTTTCCTTTTGATGTTCAGGTGGTTTTGTCATTGTAAAATGTAAGTTTTAGATCTGCTCTGAAGTTGTTTTTTTCATGTGCAAAAAATGAAATTTCTAAAACATACAGTATTATTTTTCAAAATAGTTACAGAGGGGTCGTGTGACAGTTATCATTACATGTGTTAATCACGTCACAATTGTGACCACTGGTATGTCAGCATGACACTCGCTGGCCTCACAAAGAGATGAACCTCTTCGACCGTTATTGACGGCGAGTAACCCAGTGGTCTTCATGGCACTACTATCAACATGCTGCAGTCAAAGAATCAACTCTTGACATTCACACTTTGTGTTAAGCTTTTTCTTAGTATCCTCGCGATGACAGGGGACGTACATTTCTAAACGCATGGTAAAAGCATACTTTCTCATTGTCTTGCGTCGCTTTGGGCCTTTTTAACCAGCTGACGTGACGTGATATGACTGAAATTCTGTTCCAACCGAAACTCACTCATAAGATCCGTATTTCGGAAAGAGTAGTTAATTCTGTAGACATAATGCTAACGTTTTAGCATATAATTGCCATAAAGCTGATAGTTTATTACGAATTAAATAACTATGGAAGTTCAGATTGGCGAGCTGTTTCTGTAATTAGTACGGGTAATTTAAGACAGCCATTATCAATACTCTCTGACGTCATTCGGGTTGCCGTTATGAGCGCAGTGTATAACAATCGTTCTTGTTAATTTCCTAGCATGAAAGGAGAAGGCCAGAGTGCGTTATTAATGAGTCATGGTCAACATCATAACAATAGTTCACACTGCCGTAGTTTTTACGGTAAAACAAGAACAAACGATGGCAGGAAGGACTATGATAGTTGTCTACAAGCGCAGGTGCCTGGGTAACGGTCAATAAAGGTGCATCGTTGCTCCGGATTATGACTCTGCTCCTACTCAGTGTCACGCAATTCCAGCATTATGTCACATAGTAATAGCAGATAAATAACACATACAGAGGGACTCCCAGCCCTGACCAGGCGTTATGTTTTATGCGTGCGTGCGTGCGTACGTACGTACGTACGTACGTGCGTGCGTGCGTGCGTGCGTGCGTGATGGTATTCAAAGAGTGTGTGTCGTTATGCCATTTTTAGGGTAGGATCTTGCCATAACCATGATGATAACTGGGGGTCGAACCCTCAACCAGATGAACTTTGCAAAGCCATGAATGATGTCCGCGTTAGCCGAGGGGCGATGCGGAAGCCAAATATATATTAAAACCGGACGAGTGGCATGAAGATAAGTACACCCAACTTAAGCACATCTGTGCAGAATAGAACTTCACGCCCAAAATAATAACACGCCATGTGAGCTAACCAAGACCTCGTCGTATGAATGTAGTGGCTAGTTTACACTTTCGTGTAAGCTAACCAAGGCCTAGTCCTATGAATGCAGTGGCTAGTTTACACTTTCGTGTAAGCTAACCAAGGCCTAGTCCTATGAATGCAGTGGCTAGTTTACACTTTCGTGTAAGCTAACCAAGACCTAGTCCTATGAATGCAGTGGCTAGTTTACACATTACGCTTCATATATTTACTCGAAACCACCCACGGCGGTACAAGAGTACAATATTTACATTAACGGAAAAAAGAAACTGTGCTTCATATAAAGTGGTGTGAATATTATGTTCTTGAAAATAACAGCATAATATTTTGTCATTCTGAGCTAGCGTTACCGGCTGGTTCTGGTCCTGTCGTAAGCGTCGTCCAATAACGTCTCCAGTGAGATGATATTGTGTTTCGATTAACATTATGTCTGGCAACCTCGTTTTGCGCCATTTCTGTTTGCAACATTCCAAAAGGCGCTTAGACGTTGATTTTCAGCAAGCCGCGGCATTGCGTAAGCGTTATTTACTTTTAAACAAGAGTGTTTTTTTATGAGCACCTGGTAGATAACAATCATTGTATGCTGTTCTGAATCCTGCTCCCAACAATGAAGCGCAGTTACTTTTTTCTTTAAATATTAAATAAATATACATAGAACCGGTTTCTACATTTACACTGTCAAGGAGTCAGTTATAGATGACGTTAGAATGGAAATATCCCCACAATCTTCTTGATCCCATGAACATTTAAGTGCCAATGATTTTCAATTAAAAATAACAAAATTGCATTTCTTATCAGGTTGAACCTTGTTTTGAAGAATGTTTGTCTCAGATAATAGATGCCAGTCTTGGATCACGACGTGCAAGAGTTTGCGTGCTAATGTCAGAGTTGAGTCTGGGGCTTATCTATTACTAGTACAACGTCTGTGACTGCATTCATAGTACTGACACCCTGTAACGCCCCAGAGTGACGCTGCTACCTCTGGACGTTGACAATGTCACCATGACCTTATGTGTATACCAACAATACACTGTTAATTCAAGCAGGCATATTGGATTGTAAACAATGGACTAGAAAGCTGACACATATTTATTATTTATTATATTCCCCACTTTCCAAATGCTATTCTTAGAACCGTATATTGATTAGCCATCAATACCCATTAACTACTCGATCTTTATCGTCCCTTACCGATAATGTTATTATCCAACGGCGAATTTATGAAACGGATATCTCCGCTTTGGTATTGATGTCAATGGTTGGTGTAGGACATGCGGCTTCTGGTTTGTTTAATAAGTAAACAAGGGAAAGGGAAGCGGAGTTGTGTCCCTTGGCTGACATGTCGGGATCAGGTGGTCGAGGTTCGAATCTCAGTTGTTATGATCAGTGGTCTCTCGGCAGGAGCGACCACACGTCCTCAACACATGTCAACAGTACATATTTCACACAGGTCACCCAATAGTACATCGTCATACGTACATTATATACTGAAACCGCAAACGTTGACTGTCTTTAGATTTGTTCACACATGTATTAAATAGTGCCATATGACAACATGTTTCAGTGATAACGTGGATGTCAATATGGAACATCATCCGCGTCCTACCTAATTAGACACAGGCCACAAAAAAGACACCTGCACGCTGGTCCTATTGGCTCCTGGAGGTGTACAAAGCATGATGGAAAGTAACCTTGCAATGTTTCAACCACCCACTGATCCTCCCTTGCATCGCCTGTCACCCCTGTCAATCTCCTGCCATAACCCAACGTAAAGTGTCAAAAAAGATGGAGATCGGATAAATGATAGAATGATATACCAAACTGGCAGCAAATTTAATTAAGTGGTATGGACGCCATACTGAATTTCCGGTTAGGGCGTATTTCCTACTCACATGGAGGTCGACACAATCGATGTATGGTGGGAACGTAGTCGCTAGAGCTGTTTTGCAGAAGAGTTAATGACGACGGCCGTTGAGAGTGATGCGGAGTCGGCTCACAGCTGCTTCTTGATTCGTGGTTGTGAGTACCGTTACTGTCAGTTTATTCAGATCAAAAGTTAATACGCTAACACCAGTAAATAATACGTATATGTCACTACAAGAAAGAAAATGTCACGTGTACGGAATATATGGCGATTATAGCGTGTGACCTTTAGCACGGGATAGCTCAGACTGACAAAAACTGTAGACAGAACCATGTGAAGCTTTGCATGCGTTAATCTGAAGTCTTTGGTTACTCGGTCGTTATAGCTATGGCTGAGTTAACGTCAATAGAACTAGTGGCATAAGACACCATTGATACTATTGTGCTAAAATTGAGTTTCGTCTAGATTACATACTTATCTGGTCATGTGATCATCAACATCACGCTTCAACACAACATGAATATATACACCTGGAAAATAATTAAGCATCGCCAAAATCTAAATGACACAGAATAATAAGTTTTAAAATGAGTAAGTATATCCATATATTAGAGATTATGGCCCCTTTTCCACGCCATTCCATTGCCAATACCACTGTCAACGGGCTTGATGTTGCACACACTGCACGTGAAGCTTAATACCCATGAAATGTCTAAAAACACAAAATGAACATTGCAGGTACACATTTCTTAACACAGGCTGCATGCTTATAACAAAACATTGTTATAGCTCGTCGTAGATTGTCTGGAGCGTTAAGATGGCAGATTATTGGAATGTAAAATGCAGGAATATCTTATAAGGACCTCAACTTTGAGGTCCGCATAATGTGATTTCACGATTAGTGCAGAAATACCAAACAAAAACTCGAGTTAAGGACAGGCCTCGCATGACCTCCAGGAGAGAATTAAGGTTGGTTGGACGACGTCCATTTGACAGCAGTACAGTATTAAAGGCACAATGTCCACCAGGCAGAGCGATGTCAACCAGAACCATCAGCACTCGTCTGAAAACAGCTGGATACAGAGCCAGAAGACCAATCACACTCAGGCCCATAACGCGGCTCGTTTGTTTGTTTGTATGTTTGTTTGTTTGTTTTTACGCCGCATTCAGCAATATTCCAGCTATATGTCGGCGGTCTGTGATAAACGAGTGTCGACCAGACAATCCAATGAGTGACATCGATCGTGAGCATCGATCCACCAATTGGGACACTATGACATGCATCAACCAAGTCCCGTTGGTCGCCTTTTACGGCAAGCATGGGTTGCTGGCGACTTACACTGACCAAGATCTTCGGGATCAAGGGGTTCGTTTGGTATGGTCTATTCAACGTCTAAACTGGAATAGGATCTGTTAAGATCCAGGTTAGAATACGTTGAACACAACATTCTAGGGAAGGTATCCGGCAATTGTTTGTGATAAGAGTCTGCTGGTCAGGTTTGGTAGAATGCGTGTGATCGTACACCGACGGCATGGGCCGTTGTTCATACACTATCAGTGACTGGTATGTCTGGTCCACGCTGTGTCTGTCCGTCATACAGCTGGAATATCGCTGACAGTTAAGTTAATCATGTACACCACGAACAAATTTAAACAAACGGTATATTCGCACACAGTGTGAACAAAATGGATAGGCACAATATATATTTGCTACTTGGAAAGTCGCTGAAAGCTTTTTATCAGGTACTGGCGCTTATTTCACAGGTGGAGTAAGTGTGTGTGGTTTTACGCCCCTTTCAGCAATGTTCCAGCAATGTTCATCAATAACACGTTCGTCGCACTCTCGGTATAAAGAGCTCCGCGAACGGGCTATCGCTGTAAGGAGCTTGATGCTTTTGAACTTTGTGCATGATGTCCGCAAATTGGACAATATTTTGCAGAAACTTCTGACGTTATTTGAATGTAACTTTGAAAAAATAATAATTCAGAGATACTTCACTCTCTACATGTTTTTAGATTTTCAGCAATCTTACTTATGGCCATGGATCTACATGTGTATGTTATTTACAAAATACAAACGAATTCGACAATTGATGCCATAAATTATTATTTCAGAGAAGCGGCGTTTTGTGTGTATTAATTTTATTCTGATAATATAAAGCAACCCTAGTGCCTATCTCTCCTTAAGATTTTATAGGACTCGTTTTCATAGTTTATACATTGCCATTTTATTCATAGTGTGGTATTATGTTTTGGGTATAAAGTGAAATATTGTGTGAACATGGGGTCTCTGTATGAAGATATCAAGTGTACTTTTGAACACGCGTTTCCAGCGTTTATATCACTCATGTCGCTACAATAATGAGAGACAGACGTTTTATTTGCCTGCACCTGATTCACAGACCGGCGCAAAGACCAGAGGACGCAGCGCACGAGTCAGTGCCCGGCTTGAATAGTCACACAACATAATGCCCCCTGGGGCACACAACATTATATTGTTTCACCTGAGTGCAACACTCCTTCGCGTTGGTGGATCTGTTCCGCGCAGAGATCACCAAAGTGCATAGCGGTGTTAAAGATTCAGGAAACAAATCATATCATTACCAAACTCCTGAGACACCTAACATGCAGCTCACACGCACATGCATACTTCTACTCGATGTGCAACTGAGCCGAACACCCCTGGTTTCCTTGGTCCACTACTTGTCAGCCTGTCAGTGACATCGTCTGGTTTGTCGACGTACGTGGCTCATTATATCAGAATTCATTACCCCTGTTTCGTGTGTCTGCATAACCAGAAGAATGGACAGCGGGAGATAGACCCTGGAGCATGACTGTACATTGCCCGAGGTCTGTTTCCCTAGTTGAAATACACAGACCGATGTGTAATTGTTCCTTCTTTACATAACCAATACCGGCATTCTGAAGACTGATCACATTAGGAAACGTCATCTTTCCGAGAAAAAAACATCCCTGCTCGAGATGAAAGCTCGCAAGGCCGCCCTGCAACTGTGACTACACTTAGATGGGATGACTCCCGTTAGAAGTGCTGATATATTAAATCGTGTGAGGTTGTATGAACAAGGGGCAACTTTAACACTTTTGGGAAAACATTATCTTAGTAAAGTACAGATTCTCGTACTTTTTGGGGTTGAGTCCCGTCCGGGATTCGAACTCACACATGCCAGAGTGAGGCACCTAATCGCCAGCACACAAAGTCAGCGATCTAACCCACTCAGCCACCGAGGCTTCCACAAAATGAAAGTCCGACAACTGGTAGTCTAGATCACGTACTTTGAGAACCCCTCCGACAAGTGTTAATTGGCACGGCTCCTATGGCCGTGATCTAGACTACCAGTTGTCGGACTTTCATTTTGTGGAAGCCTCGGTGGCTGAGTGGGTTAGATCCCGGACGGGACTCAACCAAAAAAAGTACGAGAATCTGTACTTTACTAAGAAAGTGTTATCCCAAATATAACATGTGTTACATTTGACCACTTTCTAAATGGCATTGTGTATTCAAAGGGGCAACTTGTAGAAGCTTTCACATACTTAAAATATTGCATGTTGTACAACTAAACGTCGTCACAACTAAACATGTTTGTTTGGTTGTTTGTTTTTGTTGTTTAACACCGCACTCAACGAGATTCCAGCTATATGACGGCGGTCTGTAAATATTCGAGACTGGACCAGACAATCCAGTGATTGAAATGAGCATCGATCCACACAATTGGGATACGATGACATGCATCAACCAAGTCAGCGAGCCTGACCACCCGACCCAGTTAGTCGCCTCTTACGACAAGCATATACACATACATGTAGCCATATCACAGCTAAACATGGTCATATAGCAACTAAACAACTAAACATGGTCATATAGCAACTAAACATAGTCATGTCACAACTAAACATATTCATGTCACAACTAAACAAATGTCGGAAAAACTAGTATGTTTTCATGAGAGAAGTGTATTGTCGGTAATCAAAAATGTTTGACAATTATGCATTGAACTTTCAAAGTGACTCACTTGGATAACGTGTATATATACTTATATACTCTGGACTACTTCTCTTCAGTACAGTGTTGCTACACATATCGTTAAGGCAATTTCGACTGTTTCAGAGGCGAGTTTTTTTACGTAACATTATGACATTTATGTCAGTTATCCCCTGGACAGTGTCCAGGGCAACGCCGTTATCTCTGCGACATGTCCCATGTTGTCCAGTGCTATATACATGTTTACGTGTTTGCTGGTCAGTCTGCTGTTTCGACTGCCTCTGTCTGTACAGCTCCCCGCCGTCACTGGATGCTCCCTTAAGGTTTACATCCACTGATTGTGGAGTTGTCTTTTAACTTTCTCATGGATAATTTCAAGTATTTCACATTATTATAAAGTATTTCGGACGCCACAAAGTAAGATGAAGTTTACCTTACCAACATGATTCAGTATGTTTAGATACGACCAAACACTGTTTATTTCCTACATTAGCCAGTCTGACCCCAGCTTTGTTAATTCCACTGACTAAAGATGGGACAAGGTCGTTGCTGAGATAGCGCACGGTTGGACTTATGTCACAATTTGATAACGTTTCAACTGGGTGAAACACGCAGCGTACATCGACAGAGTATATGAAGTTTTGAGGTTTATCCACATATGAAGCATGTTGTTTTTTGTTTATTTTATAAATAATTACCTGACTGTTGTTCATGTAACACGCCCTTCATCCTTCCTCCACACGTTTATCCTTGTGGATTATCGCCTCTTTACATGTAGTGGATAATTCAACAGCATCGCCTCAATGGTTCTACTTCATGAGGGATCTAGAGGGAGGGAGTGAAGTTTAACGCCGCTTTGAACAGTATTCGAGTTTTATCGCAGCTTGTCAGCTTAATGTGAGAGGAAAGCCCGAAGTGATTCAGGTCTCAAGCATTTACCTTTCCTGTGAAATCCAGGAACATGGTGCTGATAAACCTAGAAACATAATCGGGGCGAACCGGGATTCGAACCCATAATCATCGGTCTCTGGCGTGACCAAGGGACGCAACTCTGCACAGCAAATTCTAGCGCCTTAGACGACTGGACCCCCCGTGTACCATGAAAGAAAGATGAGACATAATAAATATGTTCATGAGATATTGAACACATCTGAGAAAAGTATACGATGAATATAAAGTTGGTGCGTCTGTAATACGCCGGAAGACCTATTAGTAACGATGCTGAGTTGGGCTACACGGTGCTATGAACAATATTTCTGCCATATCAAAGAGTGTCATTTTCATGCGCGAGGAAAATTGGAAGTGATGGAGGCTGGAGATGTGTTCCGCAAAGGTTAATAATCGCGGAGAACCAACGTGACCTCACGGCGCGTCAAATCTGCTTAACATGTAACTGGTCAACGACTGGGATACCCGTACTCCTACTTAACATGTAACTAGTCAACGACTGGGACACCCGTATACCTACTTCACAGGTAACTGGTCAACGACTGGGACACCCGTATACCTACTTAACAGGTAACTGGTCAACGACTGGGACACCCTTATACATACTTAACATGTAACTGGTCAACGACTGGGACACCCTTATACCTACTTAATATGTAACTGGTCAACGACTGGGACACCCGTATACCTACTTAACATGAAACTGGTCAACGACTGGGACACCCGTACCCCTACTTAATATGTAACTGGTCAACGACTGGGACACCCGTACTCCTACTTAACATGTAACTGGTCAACGACTGGGACACCCGTACCCCTACTTAACATGTAACTGGTCAACGACTGGGACACCCGTACCCCTACTTAACATGTAACTGGTCAACGACTGGGACACCCTTATACCTACTTAACATGTAACTGGTCAACGACTGGGACAACCGTATACCTCGCTAACATGTAACTGGTCAACGACTGGGCCACCCACGACTAATCTCTGGCAGGGACTTAAAGAGTTATTTCAAAAATATAATATTGGAGCAATTATTAAAATATATAGTTAGTGATGAAATACTATATTTATCTCCAAATATGTGATTGATCTTTCACACGCGTGAAATAACATTTTGTGCTAGAACTTCTTTCTGTCTACCTCAAAAGCACCATGACATGCAAGAAAATACATAGTACTAAAGACAATATTTGTATTTTTCATAACAAGTAACATTTTATCTCATCCTGACATTTAACATCCTGATGTAAAGTTGACATTTTCCTGAGTGGTTCTGCCATTGGTGAAACTATCCACATTTACAGGTCGCTGGATGACATAAACATGACAAGCAAAAGCAAATATCGTCCATACACTAATCTACTGTTACCGTTTAGACAATGACCAGAAAAGTGGATCTATCAAAATTTTAGTTACGTAACTCGACAAAAAGCATAAGCCATACTGATGATCAGGATGTTATTTTCGAGTAACAAGGAGCAGTTCGCCATAACGATTACATATACTCACATCGGTACATGTACTTGGTCAGCAATAGATCTGTAACTGTTTGCTGTAGTATCACGCCCAATGATAGGATGTTAAGAGTCCTGAGTTGGGAATCGAACCTGGGTTTTTGTTCATTGCAATCAGAAGCACAGTATCCACATATAGTTTTGTCGATGTGACATTTCTTCACTATCCAGAAAGGAGTTAAACACATGACTGCTAAATCTCTCCCCGCCTTGTCAGTTCATTCATCATCGGTTAATTCAAACCTGAACATAAACGTCAGTCTGGCGTAGCATGTTATGTTATAACCCAAATCATCAGTCGGGCGTTTAAGGGTTTGAGAGCTGGTACAAAGTGTTGTATGTGGTGTTTACTGGCTATTCCATTCCGTAAGCCACCATAAAAAACTGTGAAAACATAAAAAGTGACCGTTAAAGGCATTATCGCCCTTAAGCTATGAAGAAAACAGCGCCACCATTCCTGCAATGTTTTAGTGCATAAAACTGACCGTGTTATATCATGGACACTTCTATATTTAGGGATCACGGTTATATATATTATGATGCTTCCTTTGAACTGTACAACTCATTGTCTGCGTGTGCCAGGGACAGTGTGGATGTGGAGTGAGTGAGTGATGAGAGGTATAACGCCGCTTTTTTCATTGTTTCAATCATGGGAGGACTCCCCGATGACGCTGGTGGTGAAACTTTGGTAAAAATAAATCTAGTGAAATATGCTCAAGTGAAAAACGCTCTTGTGAAACACATCCTTGTGAAAGAAAATTCTTTGAAACACACTCTTGGGAGACACACTCCATACCCTGCCTAAAAGTATCGGTAACTTCCAGAAACGGCCATTGTTGACGCTGGGCACTTCACGTTGAGCAGTCCGATATAACTTTCGGTATGTTTAATTATAAACAAACAACTCCACATGCATCGTACCGCGTGATCTCGTAATACTATGACAATAATTTTTATATATCTAAATTAATTTTCTGTAATTATATACACGGATATATAAATATTATTTTTATCGAGTTTGCAAATGATTTCTTTCGGACATTGAAATGCTGTTGATAATGGCCCTGTCACACTACATCGTATAGCAGCAACGTATAAGAATTTTTGCCAAAACGCCGGCAACGCTCAGACACGCTATTGATACGTTAGGTATAAGTTGTATACGTTAAAAGCACACAGGTATACGTTGTAGTACGCCGAGGCTTAAAAATATGTTTGTGCATGCACAACATTTTCGGCGTACGGGAACGTATGAATTAAACGTTAGGCATACGTTAGAGGTACGCTCTACATACGTTTACAGGCGCCAGATGTACGTTACCCATACGCTGATCTACGTCGACATAAGTTGGCTGAAGGCGTACTGTACACCTAACGTATTGATAACTTGTGAGTAACTTACTTCTAACGTATGTCTAACGTATACATCCAAAGTATATGGCGTATTAGACGTATGTCTGACGAAAAAATATATTATTAAACATGTTTCCAACGTTTAGCTAGCGTATTTGCACCATAGCCCAGCGTGTTGGGGGTTTCTGTATATATTGGGTCCCGGTCAGTACCTCCTCATCACTGATTGAGACGTTGATGGAGACATCATAGAAGATGGAGGTGAAGGATCCTGAGAGGCTGCACCAAGAAGAAATAGCTAACATCAGCACGACATCCTCCAATTGACACTTTACCAGATCTTGCTCGGCCCCTGGCAGGTTTCTTTTTGGGAGGCATCTTGATGATGTTGACAGAGCGAAGGCTACTGCTTGAATGAAGTAATTTGATGCATGGGTGTACACTACTAAACTGACGGCCAAAAGAAACGTTCCCAACGATATTTCTAGGATAAAATATGACCAACACAATTTGAATCAGCAATAACAATTGTATTGAAGAAATTCATCATTCAGAACAGTAAAATACGAATTTACTAATTCAACAACAAAGTCCTTGACCTCCAACAGGGACATTTCTTGACAAGGGGCCATTCGTCCAGTAGTCGATCAACAACATTGGTTACAACTTTAAGGTTCAATACGGTTTATGACCTCCATGAGCGACAATGCATCTTCGAATGCGGCGTCGAACTGAGTAGACAAGCGTCCTCACATAGACTGCAGGTATCCAATTCCATTAATCACGGAGGGCAACGATCAACGCTTGTATCGTGAAGGGAGGATGTTGACGTTTCCGAAGACGACGCCCCAGCTGGTCCCAGAGATGTTCTATGGGTGACAGATCTGGTGATCGAGCTGGCCACGGCAGGACAGTCACGTTGTTGGCGTTGAGTAAGTCTCTAGTAATACGGGCTTTATGGGGTGTGGCGTTATCTTGTTGGAACACCGTCCGTTGTTGACGCTGGATGAAAGGAAGAACCAGATATAAGATATTGTCGATGTTGCGTTGTGCTGTCAGATTGCCTTCGATGCTGACAAGTTCCGTCTTCTCGTCCCCGCAAATGCCGCCCCAGACCATCACACTTCCGCCCCCGTAAGGTTCCACCTCCTGGACACAACAAGGAGCCGTACGTTTACCACGTCGTCGATAAACTCGCGTCCGCCCATCAGGTTTGAAGAGTTGGAACCTGCTCTCGTCACTAAACAGCACTCGCCGTCATTCCCTTTGTTGCCATCGCTGAGTTTGCCTGCACCACGTCAATCTGGCACGTCAATGTTGACGGCCGGTCAAGGTCATGCCATTGAAAGGGCGATTAGCCCGGAGACCATAATGTCGTAGTCGTCTGGTCACTTTTTGACTGCTGACCGGATGTCCTAAGCTGTTGGCAGCTGATGACGTCACAGTAAGAAATCTGTTCCTCAGATGAAGTACCTGTAAAAAGCGGTCATCCTGCGGGGTCGTGACCTTTGGTCTGCCACTCCGTGGTCTGTCTGCGGTTCTGTCAGTCTGTCGGAGACGTGCGACCAGTCTGGTAATGGTCATCTTGGAGCAATTCATGTTAATGGCAACCGCTCTCTGTGTCGCTCCCATCTGCAGCATACCTATGGCTCTCTCCCTCTGGACAGCGGTCAGTCTTGGCATGTTCGTTGGTGTTAATCATCGCAACCAATGATAGGGAACAGATCCGTGCGTAATTTATACCCGGAAATTGCACGATAATTTGGGAAAGAATGTTTTTAAAAAATGCTGAAAAACACCAATATCTCCCCAAATCCGCAAAGCACGTGCAAAGAACGACAGAGAACATAAAGGTTGTATTCGTGAGATGTGTTCTTTACTGTTATTGAACAGGTTGGCATCTTTGTTTCAAAGTGGCAAATCAGTTAAAGTTGGTAACGTTTCTTTTGGCCGTCAGTTTAGTTATACTACCGCGGGGCCTTTCCCCTACGCTGTGCGCTGACCATACGTTGAACACGCCAGACACACGCTAGCAAGCTTTTCCATGCTGTCAAATGTTATTTTAAGTCAGTGATACACTACTAATACGTTAGACATAATATGCGTTACATATACTGAAAACTCTCGTTATGTATACGCTATGGATACGCCAAATTCATGGTTTTTCGATGAAAGCTGGACGTATGACAGCTTACTGTTTTTTACAGGCTAGGTGTGTTGTACGCAAAATCTGAACTTATAACCATTCTAGGTGAACCATTAAATAGCAAAATAATGCTGATTACGAAAAATAATCAAAATACTTCAGTTGCAATTTTATCCATCATTACTGAAACCGGAAGAACGTATCGCATGTCACACATGGAGGCTAAATATACAAAAGTCATTTACAAAATTCCGAAATGGATTCAAATTAAAAAGAAATTACATAATTTACTATTTATCGTAACCTGTTACTGTTTATTGACCCGGGTAGCAGTTTTCACTCCTATGTTGCCGCCGGTGCGTAACATCTAATTTGTAAGTTTAAATCCTAAATTGTAAAGAAATCCACGCTCGATGATTTTCAAATTATTTTCTGACAACGACGGTAGCGGGGAGCAATATAACATAGTGATATGACATAATAAGAAGAACATAATATTGTTATTGTTCTGTCATTGCAAGAAGGACAGACGGATGGAACCAGCTACACGGCACTGGATGGATGTAGGGCAAAAACAAATTCGTACCCAAAATACTTGGTGATTTTGTGCCCAAGAAACTAAAACCAAACCTATATGATTGATTGCAAACAATGAGCAGAACATTATGATAAGACATTTCATCAAGTCCGTAATACTGTACATGGTGGTTGAGTGAGGTCAGTCTACATCGTGTACTCTTTCATTAAATATCGACCCGTGAACATTCTGGGTAGAATAGGGCTTCAGCAACCCATGCTTGGAGAGGCGACTAACGGCATCGGATGGTCAGGCTCGCTGACTTGATGGATGCATGTCATCGATCCCAAGTACGTGGATCGATGCTCATGATGTCAATCACTGGATTCTCTGGATCAGACTCGATTATTTACAGACCGCCATGATATAGCTGGAATATTGCTGAGGAAGGTGATAATAAATTAACTCTTTGATACTAAAAGTAATGTGTATTCTTTTAAGCAAATACAAAATTATTCTGCGTTCAATATTACATACCGCTTTCAAAATCAGAAGAAATTTTAAGAACTGAAGTCGCTGCATTTCAACTGGATTTCGTTAAACGATGGGATAAACAAAGATTTCTTGTCAGTAGGATTACTTTTCACAATTTTAAAACGAATAGTTGATTACGTAACCAAACATGAAAACGGCTCATGTTTTGTCCTAAAACTAGATTTTTGCTGAAAAATATGGACACTTCAGAAAAGTTATAATTCTATCTAACTTGTCAGATGGTTTGACGTTGGTCTATCAAAGACGAATCCTTATGAAATTTTAAAATTTCTTTTTATGACGCTGACAATTTCAAGGACTTATCAAAGAGTATTCAAGCAAAATATGACAACATATGTTGACAAATATGTTTTTTTATTGAAAATACGACTTTTGGAGGCGATTCTCATTTTATGATGGCATCTCATCTTCCCGAGGACTATAAAAGTCCAGTTTATGGAGTTATAGAAATTCCAGCCTAGCTGACTTTTACAGTCAGTTAACTCCCTTTTTCGGCCAGATTCTATATATGTATTATAAAAGCAAAAAACTTTAACTTTCCCCAATTTAATCTGAAACTGACACAGAATATATTTATGTAGCATTTTATTGATACACACATCACGCAGTTGCGTATATGTTATCATATTCAGCAACGCATGGAGGTTGCTTTAAACACATTTTGTGCCCATTTTCGTGCACCTGTTGTGGAGGGTGATCATTGCCGACCGACGATATCTATAGACGTATTACGTGGGACACAATTATTATAGTGAAAACAAAATCATCAGCGTGTACATCGCAGATACATGAATCATATCCTATATATTCAACATAACATCGAGTTGTGATCCTTAAATATCAACAAAAGTTCAAATAAAAGATACCGAGAAACTTGCATGTGGCATGTTGATTCATCCGATACGTCTACCGTTTCCGGGTCACTGGAGCATACAAGGTGAAACGGATTAAATAATACGCCAATTTTATGTCAAAGTCACTTTGGTATTTCATATTAGTGGTAATAACTGATACTATGTCGTGGTTTGTGTTTATTGATGATGAAACAGGCAAACTGGTTTGAAACGAAAGAGAATCAGCAGACTGCCCGTCTGTGACATCACATCCGGTGACCTTTGCATTTACTGAAATACTGCTGTCAGATTTCACCATCTTTATTTCCGTTTTTCTCTCGTCATATAAAACGGAAAATGACAAAGCAAACATTCATACATTCATAAGAAGATCGTCAACTTTCGCCAAGGTATATATATGCGAAGGCAATGTAAACTTTGTTTGATATTAACATACCTCAGCATAGCGCGCCACGTTTGATTTTCGTATCATGTACCTGTATGTATCACGTACCTGTTTGTAGCATGTACCTGTATGTAACATGTACCAATATGTAACATGTACCAGTGTGTAACATGTATCAGTATGTAACATGTACCTGTATGTATCATGTACCTGTATGTAACATGTACCAGTATATAACACGTACCAGTATGTAACATGTACCTGTATGTATCATGTGCCTGTATGTATCATGTACCTGTATGTAACATGTACCTGTATGTATCATGTACCTGTATGTATCATGTATCTGTATGTAACATGTACCAGTATGTAACAAGTACCAGTATGTAACATGTACCTGTATCTAACATGTACAAGTATGTATCGTTTACCTCTGTGTATCATGTACCTCAATGGAACATTTACCTGTATATACCATGCACCTATGTGTATAAAGTACCCATATGTATCATGTACTTATGTGTATCATATACCCGAATGTAACATGGACATGTGTCTATCTTGTACCTGAATGTAACATGTACCTGTACGTATCATGTACCTATATGTATCGTTCCTGTATGTATCATGTACCGATATGTAACATGTACCCATATGTATCATGTACCTATGTGTATCATATAACCGAATGAAACCTGTACTTGTGTGTATCATGTACCTATGTGTATCATGTACATATGTGTACCATATACCCGAATGTAACATGTACCTGTGTGTATCATGTACCTATGTGTATCATGTACCTATATGTATCGTTCCTGTATGTATCATGTACCTGTGTGTATCATGTACCTATGTGTATCATGTACCTATATGTATCGTTCCTGTATGTATCATGTACCTATATGTATCGTATACCTGAATGTAACATGTACTTGTATGTATCATGTACCTATATGCATTATGTACCTGTGTGTATCGTATACCTGAATGTAACATGTATCTATATGTATCATGTACCTGTATATATCATGTACCTGTGTGTATCATGTACCTGTACATATAACCTGTACATCATTACTGACAGGCGAATCACCAACGTGCTACCAAGTTCCTGCAAGACTTGTTCATGTAAGGTCAATCGATCCACAACATCAGTGTCACTCACGTGACGTTTTTCAATTAATGCACGGTTGACAATCGTGAGTGTCTTTTACATCTGGATTGAATTATGCCAAGAGTTTAACTGCCAAGATATAAATGGTCAGCATGTTTTGCAAATGTCAGTTCCATCTCCCCGAGATGTCAGTCAGCATATCGACATTTCAACTACCAACAGGCTGGCGAGCTCCGAAGGTGCCGGGTAATCCATCTTTCATATTTCAGTTAAATAAAACATCAAAGGAGATGTAATCACACAGATGTCCAGCTACGTGAAATAATCCTGATGTTTGGTGTTGGTAGATTTGGGTCCTGGTGTGCATGTCCTTGTCTTTGGTCGCGGATGATGTGACAAGGAGGGGTGGTAGAACGGACATTTACAAGGTGATGTTGACGACTGTCTGAAATGTCCATTGAGATAACATAGAAAAAAACTTGACTGAGAGTTGTAACTTTTAAAACTACTTTTGTTTATCGAAAGACAGCTGGTGAAACACCGTGAGCTCAATAGCTTAAAGTGTTGTTGATGATGAAACTAATATAAATATTTCACGACCATATTGCGAATACAACAGTTCTCTGGCATGGCTAATGATCAGCAGGTGGGAGTATATCACTTCATGCATTATTCCGTGTGTGTCTGTATCTCACAAGGTGAGTCAGGCATTATTCCGTGTGTGTCTGTATCTCACAAGGTGAGTCAGGCATTATTCCGTGTGTGTCTGTATCTCACAAGGTGTGCTGAGGTGAAATGGGGTTTAACGTCGCGTCCAAGATTATTGCACTTATATAGCGACGTGCATGTACGTGTGTGTGTTTGTGTGGCTGCTTGTACTAGTCCGGACTGATGCCGATGTATAGTGCTAGCTCTCTGAGATACCATGCCGCAGTTTAACATGAATACCCCACTCAGACACAGTATACTGACCCCGAGCCGACCAGTCCTTGTTTTAGTCCATTAATGCCGAGCGCCAAACGGGGTAAAAACAAGTACCATCTTTTAACGTCTTTTGGTATGACGCGGCCGGGGATCGAACCCAGGACCTTCCGCTCTTCTGGGCGGACGCCCTACCACTAGACCACGGAGACGGTATTGATGATGCGCAGGTAGATAACCTGGTAGGTTTAAATCTGACTGTTGTTTTCTAGACTATAAGAACGTGCTCGCGTTTCAAAGTGGATTTCAAAGTTGTCAGTGACACAGTGGATCTCTGTTAGTTGTCAGTGACAAAATGGGAGCTCTGTTAGTTGTCAGTGACAAAATGGGATCTCTGTTAGTTGTCAGTGACAAAGGGGATCTCTGTTAGTTGTCAGTGACAAACTGGATCTCTGTTAGTTGTCAGTGACAAAATGGAATCTCTGTTAGTTGTCAGTGACAAAGTGGATCTCTGTTAGTTGTCACTGACAAGAGGGGATCTCTGTTAGTTGTCAGTGACAAAGGGGATCTACTATATATATTCTGTACTATGTCCCACATTTAGTCTTGCTTGACAACGGTATAAGGATCTATACCGAAACGTCGCCTTTTACAGTATTAAAGAAGTTGTTATCCATACAATTGTGTCTACCTTGGCATAATTTCATGCCTCTTACAAATATATTTATGTACGTAATCATTTAATTTATTCAATACACAGTCAAATGTTTCACGGTCTTCTAGTGCAAGTTCTTGTTGTTTCAGTTGAGAAATTCCATATGTATGTTTTTCCTTACGGTCTCTGTGCACACGTGTACGTCACTCGTTGTAGAGTACTGCCCCCGTAATTGATTTGGGTGAAGTGTGTGCTTCAAAGCATGTCAAAAACAACGCGATTTGCGTTCTACATGACCCTGAACAATACTTCACTTTCAATAACTGTGATAATTGACATCGAGTAAAAGCAGATCCTACAGGACAATTAAAGAGAAAACACGGACATTAAATTGTAATATTAAATATTTTAATATTAATGTAATTAAATATTTATCTTATATGGAATACTAGTTCATTTCAGACTTTCCCGTCACCGTCTACCTGTCGAAACAGCTAGATGGCAGAATATTCCTCTAACAGAAAGAAAATGTATATTATGTCCATCAAATAATACTGCAGATGAAAACCATGAGAAGAAGGTTTTTATCTTCTTATTACATTAATTTACCATCAGTTATAAAAATGACCATGTTATTTCAATGTAAAAATATATCTACACTGAGATATTTCTGTCGGTACATTCCTTATACATTTAAATAAAACAACTATTGTATATTGTGTCATACAATATTAGTCCTCTGTAAACACCCCAACATGCTAGGTTCATTGCCTTGCGTGAATAAAGTTCTGCTCTTCGATACAGTTTTCGCTGTGGCAAGTTCGAGCACGTCTTAAAGTGCAAATGAACATGAGAAAACTTATATATGATATAACATAATCAAATAAGAAAAAAAGAAGACACTTAGCTGTTTTGTATGAAAGAAAAAATATTTTTATATTCAATATCTGACATCTTCCTGGGTCCTTATGGTAAATACTATTTAAGAATAATATGGCTTAAGATATATTATCTCTGACCTGATATAAGTATTTATTTGTTCTTTTACCGATGACTCAACAAACCTTCACGCCACACGGTAATCACAAAAAAACACCAACCTCGTTTCTCTACTGCATTGGCGTAAAGGTTATAATATGAAGATTCTCGATTTTAAATAAGAAGACGTCGACTTAAATGTCGAAGGCATTTAAACTTCACCTCGCACATTCTTCGTGAGATCCAGGCATTGGACATTTGTTGATGTAGTTCAGGGTTTCTTCTGCCAACATTTTGTGTTGAGGCACGGCAATTGCATAGTCTGTTGAACAATCACATGTTGCAATCATGCAATGTGAAATCACATACTTAAGATTAGCTACATAGACAGAACATCTGAGTTATGGTAGATGCAGCGATGTGACGTCAATATATGAATGAAGGAGAAACAGAGGCAGGATTGAAGTGTCCGCGAACAGAGACGGCCATCTACATGTAAGCGTGGCAGTGAGGACCGGTACAGATTCAAAACCGACGTGTTTTTTGTATAGTCACCGCATTCAATACATGGCATTATTTGGATACATATCTTACAAGCAAGGGTAATATAGGGGATAACGTGTTGCCACGCTATAATTATTAATTAGGGATGGTGATATACGTTACATTGTTTTACAGTTATTGAATCTATTGATAGTCACGCGTGGTATCGGTATCAAATATTGGTATTTCGACTTGGTTTAAACATATTTATTTTCACAAAAGTGTGAAAATGGATTGGTTAACATGTGAAGCGCTTATGTTAATACCGCTCCATTACACATAGAACATATTACAATGAATAGTATTACATAATACATATTAAATGAAGGTTAGATGTAACAAATAAATTGTACATGCCAAGCATGATGTGTATATATAAAAATCTATTTGCAGTTTATTTTAAACTATCATTTAACTGAAAATCTGCCAGTTTTTAATATAAAGTGTTGAACAGAATCTAATATTAGCATTTGCTCTTCCTTACTCAAATCCGAATTTCCGCATAGCACTGTTTGTAAAGAATAACCATGTTGGAAAAAAATACATTTCATTTCGAAAAGCATAGTAATTTGTACACACAAAAAAGAAGTGTAGAGCATCTTCGGTATGATATCCACAGGAACAAGTTTTTGTATCAAAGATATATCTATTATACTGATCTGCGTTAAGATCGCTACAGCCAAGCCTGAGGCGACTGTGAATGATTTGGCAGAATCTGCTTCCATAATTTAAATCCCAGTGTATACCATTATCTCCCTTTACGTGAAGCAAATTCTTAAGTTGTGTAACGGTCTCTGCCCCCGTTAGGTTTTCTGGTATCATATTCCAAAGTTGTGTTGTAGCTGGTATAAATGAATCTGCATAAGCTTTTGTTTTACACGTCACTGTTTGAAGATTAGTTTTATCCCTTAAGTCATAATTTGTCGTTTTCCGAAACTATATTAGGAATAAGCCTACAAAGATATCCCGGGGATAAATGGTTATTCATTTTGTAAAACATTACCAGTTTTAAATTGTATCTTCTTTCTTTTAATGACCTACAATTTGTTTCATTGTAAATCTTCTGATGACTCGTACCCCGGACAGCGCCACATATGGTTCTAAGACGTCCAAGTGTAATTTTTAGACTTGCAATCAAAGTATTGCAATCGGACAATAATACATCACTGATTATCAATGTTCCGATCAATCGCCCCAGCAATATTTTTTAAATAGTCAGTGTGAAAGATAATTAGCAATAAGGTGTTAAAGTAACAATAGTGGAAAAGGTGTTCAGCACGATATATTCGCTCCCCATACTGAATCTCAATTTATTAGATCATCAAATTGTAGAACAGCAGGACCAATTACATTTTGACGTTGCGGCCTGCAATCCAAACAAGCGCCAGAAAACATGTTAAACTGAATAGTCCAGAGGTAGACTGCCACATCAACTAAGATCATGAAGTAGGATAAACTATGTTCTGGCGAGGTAGACAGCCACATCAACTAAGATCATGAAGTAGTATCAACTATGTTCTGGCGAGGTAGACAGCCACATCAACTAAGATCATGAAGTGGGATAAACTATGTTCTGGCGAGGTAGACAGCCACATCAACTAAGATCATGAAGTAGGATCAACTATGTTCTGGCGAGATAGACAGCCACATCAACTAAGATCATGAAGTAGGATCAACTATGTTCAGGCGAGGTAGACAGCCACATCAACTAAGATCATGAAGTAGGATAATCTATGTTCTGGCGAGGTAGACAGCCACATCAACTAAGATCATGAAGTAGGATCAACTATGTTCAGGCGAGGTAGACAGCCACATCAACTAAGATCATGAAGTAGGATAATCTATGTTCAGGCGAGGTAGACAGCCACATCAACTAAGATCATGAAGTAGGATAATCTATGTTCAGGCGAGGTAGACAGCCACATCAACTAAGATCCATGAAGTAGGATAAACTATGTTCAGGCGAGGTAGACAGCCACATCAACTAAGATCATGAAGTAGGATAATCTATGTTCAGGCGAGGTAGACAGCCACATCAACTAAGATCCATGAAGTAGGATAATCTATGTTCAGGCGAGGTAGACAGCCACATCAACTAAGATCCATGAAGTAGGATAATCTATGTTCAGGCGAGGTAGACAGCCACATCAACTAAGATCATGAAGTAGGATAATCTATGTTCTGGCGAGGTAGACAGCCACATCAACTAAGATCATGAAGTAGGATAATCTATGTTCAGGCGAGGTAGACAGCCACATCAACTAAGATCCATGAAGTAGGATCAACTATGTTCAGGCGAGGTAGACAGCCACATCAACTAAGATCCATGAAGTAGGATAATCTATGTTCAGGCGAGGTAGACAGCCACATCAACTAAGATCATGAAGTAGGATAATCTATGTTCTGGCGAGGTAGACAGCCACATCAACTAAGATCATGAAGTAGGATAATCTATGTTCAGGCGAGGTAGACAGCCACATCAACTAAGATCATGAAGTAGGATAAACTGTGTCCTGGCGAGCTACATGTATATTCTGGCAACAGAATGAACTTTGTTCTGTCGGGGTTTACAACTACACCTCTTAAGAGCATACAACAGGATGAACGACTCAGTTTTATTGCAATATGAATCAGATGCCATTGTGTTAACTGTTATGTAACTTTATATGCCTCCATTTGTTTCTCTTTTGATCTGAAGTTCAGTGTTAGGCAGCAAAACCTTTATCAAATTTTCAAACAACCTGCAAATGTGTACATTAAACTTTGTAACAACCATCATCACATTAAAACGGAAAATCTGAAACCATTGCTTGTTAAAATGTAATATTTAAATTGTTCAATAATCAACAAACGAACGGTAGGCATGATATAAAAAATAACTAATTTGTCATTGGTGATATCGTCGACATAAAATTAAGGTGTTAGCTTACCTTCATCTCCACGAGAAAGACAAATTCCATGAAATGTGTGAAGCTGAATGGTTTTATGAGACTGTGTGAGATTACGTCGATGTAGATCCACACGGTCGTTTACCAGTCGCGATCTGATTGAGGCTCACAACGTGGGTCCCAACCATTCGAGTAATTATAATCTGGATATATAGACAGCCGTTCAGCAGTACATATCTCTCTTATCCGCGAAAAAAGGTTTATAGATTACCGTTATTACGAGTCAAGAATATAATTCAACCGGCATGACAGTAACAATTGGACAGCCATTACCTATGATTGCTGTCTATAAACATGCAACAACAATTTCCCGATCTTTTCTTTTGCATAATTGTTTCTGCATATTCTCAAGGATAATATTTCCACGTAATAAAATGTTTTAAAACCCTTCGAAAATGTTTGATAAGACGTAAAACACATCCGTCCGAATTCTATTATTTTTGCAGTCTAATTTTGGATCACCCCATGCATAAAGATTCAGAGTGACAAAACACTCTCCACAAGACTGAATGACAAGACTGATGACTTCAATTTTCCCATAGTCCACTTTCCCTTCATGTCGAGCAATATCCCAGCAGCTCCAGCCTTTGGTGTTTACATTTCACACATGTTGAGATACAGATATGGTAGACATATAGAGGATTTCCAAATCTGATGCATTAGGGACAAAAATTATGTCCGATGCAATTCCCTATTTTACCATATGTTCCCGTGGGTTTTTTTCCAGGTGAACAATTGACTTGCCTTTCCATGTGTTTGTTGGTGCCATCGGTGGGATATATTCACCTTTTCGCCAACACCTGGTATCATCACTATTTGATGGTGTTTAACAAACACATGCTTATGATATAGTCGGAATCGTACCGTCGACTCTGCTCTAAGCAGAGATTTTTCTTGGATATGGAAAGGGTTTTGTCGCTTTATATTCACCTATCCTCCCTTTACACAGGAACGGACAAAAAGGGCCGTATATGTTTTGGGACATGTTTTCCAGTATGAAATTTAAGAACAGAGTGTACACATGTCAACGCGTTATAGTCTTGTTATAGGCCTGTTGAATTGTTCGGAGGGTTGGACACTGAAGTGTTTATTGTTGGTGAAACAAGTTGAGCTGTGATGTCCAAATGGATTCAACTCGGAGTGGTGTGGTAGATTTGTGCGCTGGGCACAGACACCCTGCAGGTTAAATACACTGATGAGTGCTTAGGAGAATCAAGTTTCGAAACATCAGAGTGTTGAGAGATGTAGACTACCGATGTTTGGCAGACAGTCTGAGTGTAAAATCAAATGACAACAGCATGTGTAAATCGGACTGTAATTGTTAATTAATAGCGCTGCATATACGAAATGTTTATACTGTAGATACAAATAAGAAAATAACGTTTTTGTGACAAAATATTTACACGTTACAAATGATGAAATATAAACATTTATTAACGAAAAGGAATAGATCAAGCCAAGTCTACCATATGTAAGGATTAATGTATTTTTATCTGTTCTGTTCCTATGGTCCTATCTTACTCGATATATCGGCGCACCCGACTACGTGTTGCACAAAAGACAAAAGAAAGATATATTAGGTTTGTGTCGGAATTAAGATAACATATCGTCTACTGCGAAGTTCGACATAATGAGATCTGACTGCAGTTTGACTCTTGACAAGGTCACACAAGTATGCAACGGTTTCTTGGCTATCTTGTCTACCCGTTCCATATGGAAACGCTTAATACCTACAATTCTGGCATAAGGATAATAGGATGTACACGCCAGTGTTTCAGGGGAGTCATGTGTCCAGAGTTTATAAACCATTACGCAGCATTTGAATTTTCAAAAGGCAATAAATTAAGAAAAAGAGTGAATCGAGTGCTTGGAAATCCGATATAGTTTGTAATTCTAACAAGTCAGATTGAACCAGGAAGTCACACAACAGGTATTTAGGAATATATATTATCAGAGTAACCAAGTCTGAAAACACAATGTGTTTTACAGAACAATTTACCTTCCTTCATTTAGCCTCAGGAAACACTGATCCAATTTGTATTCCTCCAGATCGGGTTGACATTGGTCGTGAGACGGCTGCCTGCAGCCAGCCATGGTTTAATATCAGCAACTCCTGATGATTCGCGGGTAGGTTTAATCTCGGTGCCGTGTCGAACAAGGGGTTTATGGGGTCATGGTTTAAAAGTCTTCACTTGGCGGCGACGTGGCACTCATCGGCGGTATGTCGGAGCGGTTCCAATGTTTGCTTAATGTTGTCGGTGTCCTTGAAGGGTCTCTGACTATACATGGGATTTATTAGTTAGACTTGCACTCGGTCTATGCTTCAACTCAGAAATGTACTTGTCCAGGGTATAAAGTCTCGTTTTATTTTTGTAAGTTGAAACTAGTCAGGATTTCAAAACCAAACTTCCTATTGCACTCTCAGATGCGCGTTAGTAAAATGTAAACTACACTCAGATATGTATATACAATAACATCAGTGAATGTTGGCTTTACATATAAATTGGAACAGGCATGTCTTTCTTCATTTTCTTCAATTGTAATACTAGAAATACTCGCAGTTACTAAGACATTGCATTGTACTGATATTGTTATTATAACTGCCTGCTGCGGGTGGTGTTGGTCATCGTCATCATCATCATCATCATCATCATCATCATTATCATGCAACGGGAGAATGGATATATTGTGTCATCTGTCTTTGTGAGTGCAGAGGCAAAATTGAATATGTAATACAGTTTGGAGCTAACCACAGTCCCAGCTATAGGCGACACACACACAGTCATGTCGGCAGGCACCATGATGCTGATGCTAATAGGGACGTGTAACGTGAATCTACACACGGTTATAAAATTGATTTCACACAGCATGAAAAGCGTCATCATTGAACAGATAATGTTCATCGCCATCGGTGATAAACTTCTGCAACATATACTAGTAGCTGGTTAATAGCTCCGCTACAAGTAGGACTCAGCTGACGGGTTTAAAGCCCTCGAGTGGCCGTGCACAATGCCACTTTGTCGTATATTTAGGGTGGAGAACCTCCCCACTGATTCCTTATTTACCAGAGAGCTGGCACTGTGGCAAGTCGACCATGACATTGACTGTCACAACACGACTCACGAAATGCACTATGGATCTGATTTAATCAGCCCAGGGTATTGAATTGTTTCTAGCAAGGGAGGGTGGGATGAAAACATAGTACTGTTAAACTACTAGCCCAAGACGTGTCTTCCTTGAAGCTGCTCATATGACTTGGTGTTCATGTTAAATGTGTTTCTTTAATCCCGCCATGAACACATGTACTTACTTGTTCGCTGGGGCGTGACAAAGGGATAGACCTGTCTTCACAAGATCCACGAAAACATGTGTGCTAATGAGATATGTGATACATATGATACACCAGGGTGGGTTGAAAGAACCCATTACAGACAAATGTATGATATTCAATTAATGTTTAGGTATTGTATGTCTAGGGTTGAGAGATCTGTACTTAGAAATATATCAATGCAGTTGGATACACGCGAGACCAGTGTATATTGATGTATATCGGTATGAACTAGGTGACATGTTTGTAAGTTATTTACAATATCTAAAATGTATATGTAAATGCGAATACTATACAACCAAAATCAGAAAACATTCAAATTTGCCGATTTTCTTTTCCCCGTGAGTGTACAAAACAATGTTTATGACCCGAATTGTGTTAAAATGTAAAGGCCTAGCTATGTTTTCATGGTCCTGCCCATTATGTATAACTATCATCCCCTGAGCCCTCACGGTAGTTTTAGTGACCTTTCCCCAATTCTGTCCCAAAACAATAAGTGGGCGAGTCCTGGCGTCACCTGATATGGACAAAGCACACACTGTCGTTGCCATGACAAAAATGAAGAAAAGCTAAAATATCGATGTGGCTGTAGTCAATGGACCATATCGTTTTCCATTATAATATTCCTCTCAGTTTGGGCCAAAACAGAAGTGAGTGAGTGAGTGAGTGAGTGAGTGAGTGAGTGAGTGAGAAACAGTATCAAAGCGTGTCGGACAAACTCAGCATCATATTCAGGGTGGATTCGAACCATCGACTAGCGGATCCTGGTACCAATGGAACACACCTCCTCACAGCGAATTGCGACACTGGTGCCACCCCCCAACCCAATCTCCCACCGCCACCCCCAGCCCCACCCTCCCCTACCCCTTGCAGTACTACCGTGGGGCGACAACGGAGATGCAACTCGTTCACCTCTATTATGTTACCAAACAAAAAAGGATTTCTGTATGAAATAAATAGTTTATAAAATATCATATCATCGAAAATGATTTTATCCTATGTATACGTGCACAAGTCCGTGATGTGATTGGCTACACGATGCGGCAATCGGCAGTGCGTGACAAGCAAGTCAATGAATATGCCACATGGTGCTTTCACAGACACTAGTCAGGTTACGTCGAGAGAGATGTATTCGCTCTGGAGTATGTGGGTACTTACAAATGTCTTTTTGCTCCGGTTTGAATAAGCAATACACTTCTTACAATCAAGAGCATCGGAGGATTACCGGTGTGTTTGAAGAATCAGTTTTATTTCTGAAGGACAATGTACGCCATTTGTATAACGTGTGCAGACATATTTCCCTCACGTTATTCACATTATTCTTTCCATTATTTTTGTCGAACATGGGATATTTCAAAATCCAATAGGGACACAGGAATTTCACCCATAAACTATCAATAAATATATTCATTAAATAAAAATATCGAAAAAACATTAGCAACATAATATCTAATTTTATAGACTTTTTTGTTAAATATATTGGAACAATGACGGAATATAAACCCGGAACGTATGACAAATGACGACACCTTGACTACTTGGCCACTCCAACACAAAGAGTAGTCCTGCACCATGGCTGTGGGTTATATTTTATGAAAACAAAACTAATCTAGACTTATATTAAAGCAAGTCAAGCCAGCTCTAGCCAGCTCTATTCCACAATGTGAAGTCGGCATCAGGAACGTTATTTGTTTTAAAATTATAGGAGAGATATTTATTATGTAATAAAAGATTTCATAGACTTTATGTTAATCTACACAGCTGAGTAGTAACATTGAAGCGGTGATTGTGATCGGTGTGAGTTGGGTCAAACACTGCTTTTAATGTAATTCAGTTATATCACGGCTTAATGTAATGTCCATCCTAATTAATCTTGAACATGGGAGAATCTGTATTAAAACCGCCGACCAGCGGATTCTGAAGCTATTAGTCGTCCAGGAAGGCGGAAGATCGGGGGCTCGATCCCCGGCCGCATCATAGATGTTGAAAGTTGGTACTTGTTACCCTGCTTGGCGCTCGGGATAAAACAAGGACTTTTTGTCTGTTGTTTAACGCCGCAATCAGCAATATTTCAGCTTTATGACGGCGGTGTGTAAATAATTGTCTGGACCAGACAATCCAGTGACTGATACCATGAGCATAGACCCAAGCAATTGGGATACGATGACACGCGTCAAACACGATCCCGTTTGTCGCCTCTTACGCCAAGCATGGGTTGCTGAAGACCTATTCTAACCCGATCTTTACGGCTCGGAGTTCACAGGATACTGTGTCATGGTATCTCAGTGGGCTAGTACACCACACACACACACACACACACACACACACACACACACACACACACACACACACACACACACACACACACACACACACACACACACACACACACGGAAACACACACACAATATATATATAATCTTGTACACGACGTTAAACCCCGATTCACCTCACCTCTAAAGCTATATATATACAGGACACACACCTTGCACTCGCCGACAAAATGCGGCAAGTTTTATGATTTCACCATTGAGTTTGTGAATATTTCTAAATGCAGTTGTTTGACTGAAAGGAATCGACCGGTAGGTATTCTATCTGGTAATAATCTCCGTCTCCCCTTAGAACACATGTACACAGGGTGGTTTAATCACTATCAGTTCAAGTAGACGCGGCCATTGTAGACTCGTAGCTGGATCTAAATATGTCTGACGCTATCAACTTTACAATGCTGTAAATGCCACACGCCATTTTGGTTGAGCGGCCATCTTGTTTTCCCAGATATGATGGAGAGCAGACTTCAAGAAGGGCGCCCGTGCCGGAGTTGTAGGAATAATCATGGCAAGCGGCGCTAATTAAGAGATAAAGTAAACCCATACAAATGTTAGTCGGCCCTACTTTAATCAAATTTATCGTCTTGCGGGAGTGCAGCCTCACGTTAGGGGGCAGCTATTGGCAGGTCTCTCGGATGAAATTTGACCATAAAACCAATCTTTTGTTCCAAACCAAAATAGAATGCATGCTAGAGAGTACCCTCCTGTTATCGTGCCATGGGTAACTTTTCAAAGACCGCAAAATCTGTTTCTGCCAAATGAAAGCATCAGGACGAATTCTCGACATTGGTGAAACGTCTGGTAACTCTAGATTAAATGGCGTGCACTGTGCAGATGTGTACGACCTTCCCGAGAACTCATGTAACATCTAGTAACAACTGTTGAAAGCCGAAACCTTTTCTCTACATCAACATATATATACGATGTAAGTCTTGTTTCTATCACAAAATACACAATCTAAAATAATCTTTAAGAAATTCAGTTTATAAGCAGTTCATGCTTCGGTTCGGCAGAAGTCGGCGTTTATAGAAGCATCGTTTACATTCACCAACATGTGTGTATGTTCTGCCAAAAATGTTTGACCTTGTCTGTGCCAAAACATTACGAATGCTTGCAGTTCAAAAAGATGCGATTTCAGTTGATTGATGCAGTGCGTCAGTGTCTTATTGTTAAATCTATGAGTTATATATCATATGATATATGAGTGCGTGTAATGATTCCGTTCTATAGTAAGCGTATGGACGTGACAACAGATCAAGGTATTCTCCTACCACAAGGAATATAATTGACATTCACTACAGTGCACGAAATAAAACTAATTACATATCCATTCGTTTCTAAAGGCTTTGACTTGGAGTACCCATTTCAGATGTCAACATGGCACCATGTTAATTTGCACTTTTAATCTAGTTCTTTGGAAAAACAGGTACAATGAGTAAATACGGTAATATAATTATTATTATTCATTTATCAATTCCATCAATATCCTTCTATTCCATTGTAACTTGATCGATTCAGAGCTAAAACTTTAAAGGCGATACAGGCTTCTCACTGGCCGGAATATCGTACCCAGGCTAGCTGGCTGTTGGTCCGACACCTAGAGCAGCCTTGGTCTGAGCGCAATACCCGCTACACTCCACCATTCTAACCAAGCACACCCACTCACTCCCTCAAACTAGTTCATCAAGCCTGATAAAGATCAGTGGTTCTTTCATAGAACATCGTATTGTGAGCTGCAGAGCTGCAATGCGAAATGTATCACGACCACCTACTCACGGCTCATGTAGGCGTATATTGGTTGCATAGTTGTCAAAGACAATCACAAATAGTCATTTCATGCCTGTAAACAATTCCTCAGTGATGTTCCGATTATAATAATAGATGGCCTTGTCGATACGCAGTTGTAGAGGTGTTGATATAGACAGAGGCTATATATCTACATCTGATTCGTAGCGGCTCCGTGTATGCCACCGAGTGAGATTAAAGTGTATTGTACGTGAATCACAGAGAGATTAACAGCACGTGTACTCCAAGATTAGCATTCCCACGTCTGTCTGTGCTATAATCTCGATATACTTCACCTTAAGCCTGATCAGTGATCAGTGATTTTTTGTGTTTATCGTTCGCTCGTTTAGGGCACGTCATACAAATTGTCTTCTCCCTCGCTGAAATTTGAAATTATATTCGTTTTTCTTGCATAATCATTTCCCTTTCATGACGGTTCAGGGATACAGCTCGGCCCTGTTACAGGAGCCAGTTAATAATAGCTTGAACTTCCATGCAAATTCGTCGCTCTTTTCTTCCTGTCATGTAGGTTAAGACGGGCAATCCACTCGTTGTATATTTTCCTAATTACCCCAGATGATACGATCTTACACGAGAAAATCAAATTAACCCAGTCACCTAAGAAGGATGATCCGCATGACTTGTAAAATACTCATATCACTGGGCCCATGTGGCCTTATAGTTTTCTACCAAAACAAGACGAGCGGCACCTGTGACAGAGTCACTGACCGAGTTTCGATACCAACTGATCGCTTAGCTCAGGTGCTAACCATCCAGTAAAATAGTACTTTGAATTTATTGTTCTTGCAATTATTATTATTATTATTGTTGTTGTTGTTGTTGTTATTATTATTATTATTATTATTTACAGATTAAAATAAAAAATGCAGCAAAGAAGGGTTTGGGTGATCCTGACACAGTCTGGCTGGTTAGGCTTATCATCAGCTCAGGGCCCCCTCTACACGCAGCCCAGACAGCGAATGGGACTTCTCCCAGGAAGCGCTACCTAGTAGAACCCACCCAGAACTTTTCGGAGAATGTGAAGACTCCCCAACACTGCAGCCTTCTGCATTACCAAAACTGTCAGAAGGCCTGTATTCCTGCTAGCAATCCCGGGTACTCTCCCAATATCAGTCAACAGATTGGGAGGTACCAAACCTAAGGCACCGAGAACAATGGGGAGTCGGACAACTTGGTACTTGGGATGCAAGCGTGACGATTCCAAAGCGAGCTCTGCATATTTGCCATGTTTTTACTGAATCTTGTCAATCACACAAGTTTCAAAAGGGACAGAAAATTCAGTGATATACATGATTTCGTTGGATGTATCAAAAAGGACAAGAGCAGGTTTGTTGGCCTGGATACGTCTCAGGCTGTAAACGGGCCTATTCCAAAGAATTTTGTATTGATCATTTTCCATGACGCCCTCTACATATTCCGGGCTGTACCATGGATGGACCTCTGTGTCAAAACCACAAGCATGGCGCAGACGGTAATAAAATGATCGAGCTACTCAATCATGTAGCTTAAGATACTGTGTTTGTGCCAAAGCTGGGCATCCCCTGACAACGTGTTGGACAGTCTCATTAAGTTCATTGCATAATCTACATTTCATATTTACATTTTGATGCAAAATCACACATTAACTGTTTCGAGTGGGAAGTGACTGGTCCTGAGCAGCAAACAGAAAAGCTTCTGTTTCACTTTTCAGGCCAGCTGACTTCATCCAAGCGAAGGACTCTGCAGCGTTGCTGATGTTCTCAACACACTGCACATAATTTCGATGCAGTGGTCGTTCAGAAAGCCTCTCCTTGAAAAAGTCTGGGCCGACTTGATGTGGCACTTCGCTTGGTTGACACGCATTTCTGTATCGTCCAGCAGTACAGAACCATCAACATAATCAACACCGACATTGAGATTATGTCCCACATCCTTGGATCGTTTTCGAAAACCGTGGAATGCCTTGACATGGTTCACAAGAGGATCACCCCACAAATAAATGTGTGCAAAAGTGCACAATACCATTCTATCACGAAGAGCCTCCTGTTAATCAAACCACGCCCTCCCATCATAAGTGGTAAATATTAGCGATTGAGGGAAGGGCGAGGGTGGTGGGATCTATTGTCTGACATGATTCTCCGTGTGAGGGTGTCAATACCCTGAATTTCTTGTTTCGCCCAATCAACAACACCAAAAGAATATGAAAGGACGGGTACATGTGGCTTTGACTTTATTGCGAGCGTTCAGCTCTCAACTCAAGATTTTCTTAAGTCTACATTTGTACTCTGCCCGAAATTTGTCCTTGATATGGGCATTCTGGAGTTTGTCCTTAATCTGCATCCCTAAGTACGTATAGGCCTGACCCTCCACGAGATGGTCAATAACTCATCCCCAAGTAAACTGACCGATCCTCCCTCTTCTACCTTGCCACGTTTCAAATGAAGAATGTTGCATTTGTCGAGTCCAAAGGACATGCCGATATCATTAGAACAACTCGACAAGCAGAATCTGTTTTTTAGTGTAGATCCTCCATTTGGGATTATTATTGTTGTTGTTGTGTTTTGGACATTACAATATGTCTCAAAGGTATATCCAAAAACGTGACCCAATTGAGCCAATTGTTTTGTTGTCACAAGCCAGTAAAATAAACAAGCTTCTGTGACCTTTGGAAAATAGACAAACTTGAATGTGCTTTGATCAAGTACTTGCAGAAAAAGAGCTTGACACCAAAGGCCATCCGTTTAGATAAGAGTACAACACTGGGATAGGATGATTCTTCCTATGCAACCGTAAAGAGGCGGGCAGCAGAATTGAAGCGTGGCAGGGAGATCCCTGAAGACGACCCCCTTCATAGAAGGCCCGATGACGTCAGCAACACCAGAAATGATCCAGAGAATCCAGGATATGTGATGTCCGACCAACGAAGTTCTGCTAGTTTAGTTGGCAATACCAGGATGTCTCGTTATAATCTAGCTCGGTTTGAAGCTGATCCATTTAGATCCATCGATTTGTGACTATAGATGAAATCAGGTTCCAAAACACCAATCGCAACAGTGGAAACAATTGACACCATCACCATCACCACAGAAGGCAAGGACTGTCACGTCAGCTGGAAAGGGTATGACATCCTTGTTAACGGATGCCGAAGGTGTATCTATATGGTGGACAATCTCCCAAAAGGCCAGACAATAAACGGATCAAATGATGCTGCACTTTTGAGGCAATCACGGGATGAAGTTAAGACAAAGAGATGTGGGATGCTGAGAGGGGCGTTCCTCCACGAAGACAATGCGCCACTGCACAAATGAGTCATTTTCATGGGCACAATCCACGAATGTGACTTTTAACTCTTTTAGCATCACTTAATTCTCCTGATCTGGCTCCGTCAGACTTCCACCTGTTCCCAAACATGAAAAAAACTCAAGCCGAAACCCATTTTTACTCGAACGATGACGGCATAGCAGCTGTGGAGAACCTACATGTATTTGGACAGTCAGGAGAAACTGGGATAAAATCCCTCCAACATCGTTGGGAATTTTTTTATCAAATGTGAAAAGGCTTTACGCTGAAACATATTTTAATGGCTTTAGGTCAAGTCTTTCCATGTGAAGCTCGTATATTCACCGTGTTCTGCGTATTTCGTTCTAACCGGTGTAGTTAGGGAACATAGAAATAGACACCATCGGGAACAATGCCAACTTAGATATAGCAACATGCGTCATAAGCAGTAATGCCTAACTAAAACCAAGAAACTGACATCAAATGTCAAAGCCACTTAAAAGTTTCTCTGTCAACGTTCACGTCAACAGAGTTTCTCTGTCACCTTTAGGCTATTGAATAGTTTACCATCAAATGGTATTCATAACAAATATTTTCATCATGATTAGATACGGTGTGCAGAATATTCCCGCTCTGACGAAGTGAGTCAACAGCACATGCTTGTCATGAGAAAGTAGCGAAAGTACCACATGCCGTCAACGGTGCCCTGCTGGTTGCGTACCGTAGTTCCCAGCTATATTGTGCCACGAAAGCCTATATTTTGGCACGAATCCGAAGAGTCAATGTCTCCTACCACCTTTCTCAGGCTCTGTCACAGCCGTCTGCCCCACAAATGTCTCACCTCATACTTTTGTTTCGGTACTACATTTTATTACCAACGGAAGTAATGCTCCACTAAAGATAGGGCAACTGACTTAAAATGTCAAAGCTACAGTTAATATTTTTTCTTAACTGTACAAACAACTAGGTGTTCAATGCGTCACAAATAGCATATTTTTATTCTAAAGATTTCCTTAGGAAGATTTTAAGTGAGCATAACCAATTTATTTTATCCAGTGGTGGTATATTTTGTATGAACACGCCCAGTTACGATGCCATAAGCACACAGCTCATAAGACGGCAACCAAGGTACCTCACCACGCCATGCCACGCCACGTCGCGTCACGTCGCGTCACGTCACGTCACGTCACGTCGCGTCAACACACGACACGACACGCATCTTACAACGCCAAAACGCCACGCCGCTCCCCCCGCTCCTCCATACGCTCCCCACAGCACCGAACCACTTCTTACTGCGCCTCTCCCCGCCACCCGCTCCTCCATACGCTCCTCACAGCACCAAACCACTTCTTACTGCGACTCTCCCCATCACCCGCTCCTCCATACGCTCCCCACAGCACCAAACCACTTCTTACTGCGACTCTCCCCGCCACCCGCTCCTCCATACGCTCCCCACAGCACCAAACCACTTCTTACTGCGACTCTCCCCGCCACCCGCTCCTCCATACGCTCCCCACAGCACCAAACCACTTCTTACCGCGCCTCTCCCCGCCACCCGCTCCTCCATACGCTCCCCACAGCACCAAACCACTTCTTACTGCGCCTCTCCCCGCCACCCGCTCCTCCATACGCTCCCCACAGCACCAAACCACTTCTTACTGCGACTCTCCCCGCCACCCGCTCCTCCATACGCTCCCCACAGCACCAAACCACTTCTTACTGCGCCTCTCCCCGCCACCCGCTCCTCCATACGCTCCTCACAACACCAAACCACTTCTTACTGCGCCTCTCCCCGCCACCCGCTCCTCCATACGCTCCCCACAGCACCAAACCACTTCTTACTGCGACTCTCCCCGCCACCCGCTCCTCCATACGCTCCTCACAACGCCAAACCACTTCTTACTGCGCCTCTCCCCGCCACCCGCTCCCCACAGCACCAAACCACTTCTTACTGCGCCTCTCCCCGCCACCCGCTCCTCCATACGCTCCCCACAGCACCAAACCACTTCTTACTGCGACTCTCCCCGCCACCCGCTCCTCCATACGCTCCTCACAGCACCAAACCACTTCTTACTGCGCCTCTCCCCGCCACCCGCTCCTCCATACGCTCCTCACAACACCAAACCACTTCTTACTGCGCCTCTCCCCGCCACCCGCTCCTCCATACGCTCCCCACAGCACCAAACCACTTCTTACTGCGCCTCTCCCCGCCACCCGCTCCTCCATACGCTCCCCACAGCACCAAACCACTTCTTACTGCGACTCTCCCCGCCACCCGCTCCTCCATACGCTCCTCACAACACCAAACCACTTCTTACCGCGCCTCTCCCCGCCATCCGCTCCTCCATACGCTCCTCACAACACCAAACCACTTCTTACTGCGCCTCTCCCCGCCACCCGCTCCTCCATACGCTCCCCACAGCACCAAACCACTTCTGAACGCGCCTCTCCCCGCCACCCGCTCCTCCATACGCTCCCCACAGCACCAAACCACTTCTTACTGCGACTCTCCCCGCCACCCGCTCCTCCATACGCTCCCCACAGCACCAAACCACTTCTTACTGCGACTCTCCCCGCCACCCGCTCCTCCATACGCTCCTCACAACACCAAACCACTTCTTACCGCGCCTCTCCCCGCCACCCGCTCCTCCATACGCTCCCCACAGCACCAAACCACTTCTTACTGCGACTCTCCCCGCCACCCGCTCCTCCATACGCTCCTCACAACACCAAACCACTTCTTACTGCGCCTCTCCCCGCCACCCGCTCCTCCATACGCTCCCCACAGCACCAAACCACTTCTTACTGCGCCTCTCCCCGCCACCCGCTCCTCCATACGCTCCCCACAGCACCAAACCACTTCTTACTGCGACTCTCCCCGCCACCCGCTCCTCCATACGCTCCTCACAACACCATGCCACTTCTTACTGCGCCTCTCCCCGCCATCCGCTCCTCCATACGCTCCTCACAACACCATGCCACTTCTGAACGCGCCGCTCTACGCCACTCGCTCCTCCATACGCCCCTCACAACACCATACCACTTCTTACCGCGCCTCTCCCCGCCATCCGCTCCTCCATACGCTCCTCACAACACCATGCCACTTCTGAACGCGCCGCTCTACGCCACTCGCTCCTCCATACGCCCCTCACAACACCAAACCACTTCTTACCGAGCCACGCCACGCCACGCCATGCCGCGCCGCTCCATCCGCTCATCCATACGCTCCTCACAACACCATCCCACTTCTTACCGCACCGCTCCACGCCACCCGCTCATCCATACGCCCCTCACAACACTTACCACTTCTTACCGCGCCACTCTACGCCACCCGCTCCTCCATACGCTCCTCACAACACCATACCACGCCGCTCCACGCAATGTGCCCCCCCCCCCCCCCCCCCCCCCCCCCCCCTCCACACAACACAATACCAGGCCAGGCCACAACACTACGTCCCACCCCACACAACACAAGACCAGGCCAGGCCACAACACTACATCCCACCCAACACAACACAAGGCCAGGCCAGGCCACAACACTACGCCCCACCCCACACAACACAATACCAGGCCAGGCCAAAACACTACGTCCCAACCCACACAACACAATACCAGGCCAGGCCAAAACACTACGTCCCACACAACACAACACAATACCACGCCAAGCCACAGCAGTACGTCCCACCCAACACAACACAATACCAGGCCAGGCCACAACAATACGTCCCACTCCACACAACACAAGACCAGGCCAGGCCACAACACTACGTCCCACTCCACACAACACAATACCACGCCAAGCCACAGCAGTACGTCCCATCCCATACATCATGTTTTGTCGCTTTTATTTATTTTTATTGTTATTTATTTCGCAAAAACATGACAATACACACCGTACAGCATGAAACCACACCACAGCACAACACACCCTATCACATTCTACTCCACAATACATTGATGCCACACTGTTATCGTGTCAAGATTCAAAGACGCTTCGATCACTATCATTCAGTGACATACGTGTAGAGGTCATAAAATGACCAACAAATAATTCCCAGCTTTTATGTGTCAGGAGTGTCTCTGTCACCTTTAGGCTATTGAATAGTTTACCATCAAATGGTATTCATAACAAATATTTTCATCATGATTAGATACGGTGTGCAGAATATTCCCGCTCTGACGAAGTGAGTCAACAGCACATGCTTGTCATGAGAAAGTAGCGAAAGTACCACATGCCGTCAACGGTGCCCTGCTGGTTGCGTACCGTAGTTCCCAGCTATATTGTGCCACGAAAGCCTATATTTTGGCACGAATCCGAAGAGTCAATGTCTCCTACCACCTTTCTCAGGCTCTGTCACAGCCGTCTGCCCCACAAATGTCTCACCTCATACTTTTGTTTCGGTACTACATTTTATAACCAACGGTTTACCATTAGATACATTACTTTGGTCTTGATGGGTCGTCAGTATGCTGTCCTACTCTTTATTAAGGACGCATATTCCGTGGTTGAACTGGCACCAGGGTCACGCTTATCTTAAACGCCATGCTGCCATCTCCCCTATGGCGTGGATCGTTGATCGTTCTTCACTCACAGGTTTGTCTGGTCCAGATGACTCTTTACATGCACCCGTTATATAGCTGCAATATTGCGGCGATAAGCATTTTTTGTTTACTAACTTTCAAGATTCCTTTTTATCCCGAGCACCTAATTTCAATACTACTTTGTTGATGAGTCAGCAAAACTACAAAGTCAACGATCGTACCACAGTTCTATAACAGGCTTTCTTCTACAACTTGGGTTGCCAATTGTCTACCTGTCCAGTGCGGATACCTGTTCGAAAACATCGAACTTTCTGCCTGTTTAACAACACTGATTCCTGGATCTAACAACACTGATTCCTGGATCTAACGACACTGATTCCTGGATCTAACAACACTGATTCCTGGATCTAACGACACTGATTCCTGAATCTAACAACACTGATTCCTGGATCTAACGACACTGATTCCTGGATCTAACAACACTGATTCCTGGATCTAACAACACTGATTCCTGTATCTAACGACACTGATTCCTGGATCTAACGACACTGATTCCTGGATCTAACAACACTGATTCCTGGATCTAACAACACTGATTCCTGGATCTAACGACACTGATTCCTGGATCTAACAACACTGATTCCTGGATCTAACAACACTGATTCCTGGATCTGGATTCAAGCACGGAGCAAGTGCCTGATTTATTCATTTTAACTGTGGCAAACACCTGACCTTCGTGAGTGCGATGACTTTATTAGGGACTATCATGTTTTGTTGCTGCCACATGTTCACCTATTGTATTGCCTTTTAGTATTGCAAATCAAATCCTGTGTAATTCAAAATAATTGTTAACTGTTAATTGATCTTGTGTGGTTATTTTCTGATATCACAATTTAGTTATGCACGCGCAGAATTGTGAGTTAGCCGTACCAAGTTGGGACATCACACGCTTGTGAAGCTTAGTTGCGTTTACTATGTTACTCGTTACTTGTTACTAAATATAAGTTATACATTTTTACTTGAAGAAAATAGTAACAACGACAAGCTGACGAGTATATAAAACGTATGATAACCACGTGCACGTAACTAGTTAATTCGGATTCCACCGGTGGCCCAGATGAATTATGGGATAGCTACTTCAAGAACTTCACTTATTTGATTGTCATGATACACGTGAGGCAGCTCTAACCACTAACACGACCACTGGGACTGGTTGTCCATTTACTGAGATAACTGAGACGAAGTACGTGTACGCCAAATTGAATCACTGACAGTATTCTGTGACATGTAGACGCGAAGACCGATGTCTTTGTTACCGGAAACCACCTGAACTGACAGATCTGCCCTGGCACAGTGCACCTGCCGCTCCCTTAACACGATACAACTCGTGAAGGACGGTCCCCAGTTAATGGTCCCCAGTTAATGGTCCCCGGTTACACAAATTGTGTCACATGTATGACCACGTGGTTCACAGGACCTCGGTCAGCACTTGCAGGAATTCATACTGGATCTAGTTTCATGCAAGTGACTGTCACGTGAAACGCACAAACCTATACATGCCAGGCTGTCGGTATTTGTTTCTGTCTTCAAATCAGAGTGCATACCTTATTTCTGACAAGCAAGCGATAGCCAATCTTTCAAAGAGCCCTTACGTAATGTGAACTATATGCGATGCGACGAGATTATTGCGCCCCACAAATACAGTGAAATGACCGGACCATGACCAGCCCATAGCGGTTCAAGGCGGACAGACAATTTAGGCTGGGCTGGGCTTGGTCAGTGGATGGGGAAGTGCCAGGAATACAGTGACACAGTATCTTTTTCTTAGGGACGTGTTTTATTATCATCATAATATTGATGACATTTGTGTTCCTTTGGAACTTTGAATCCTAACACAGAATCGTAAATAATTTGAAAAACCAATAATTGTGTATGATCCATTTTCAACCAAACGCTTATACGAAGAACATAGAAATCTAGTTTGAGACTGTACAACCCAGGTAGAGTGCTACTTGCCAGCGTGGGGTCATCTGCAGAACGAGTCCTTGACATTGGCTGTACTGCAGTCTTAATCAATATTTAAATTTATCAAGTTCACATCACAAACCATCTGTTAGTAAATTAACGGAATTCACATATTTGCTTATTTTTCCAAATAAAGATTAGACAAATACTTCTCCGGTTTAATATATCCCAAGGCTATGATCGTGTGTTAGGTATTTTACATGGGCGATCTCATAACCAAATGGAGGTAAAAGGCAGCGGTTTTGCTGTTCAGTCCAACAGAAATGGTAGTTTCTTTCGTGTATTTCTTTACATAAGGGTCACGTGTTAACCCTCAATGTAACATAAATTACATTAAGATTAACAACCCGCAACCCTTAATGTAAAATTATTATTTTTTACATTAAGGGTTAATATCCCCCATATAGCCCCTTAATTTAAAATATTCTTATAAACAAAGTTTGATTGTGAATATGATATTCTTTTTGCTATTTTCACGTTTTATATTTTTTTTCTCGGTTTCTTGCAATTGTTCGTAATAAGAGACAGCCCGAGAAACTCACTTTGCTCAGATCCGAGAACAAGAGGGTCCATCATAAGAATGGCAGACTCGTTATTGAGGACATGCCAGCTACTACTCTGGAGGTGATGAGCATCAGTTGTCGGCTCCAGTCACAGATCGCGACTCAAGTGGAACATCGCCAACTGTGGATCAGGAGCGGGTGCTGCCGTCAAGGTCGAAGGTTATGCAAAAGCATATCTCAAATTGCAAGTAATAAAGAAGATTTAACCAACAAACTGTCCGACATTGGCTTTGTTACCTTTGTATCTGAACATGACATTGTTGCGAAAGATGAAACATTGTCAATAGAAAATTACTTTAATGACATTTTTCCTGAATTTTTCTCTCTTTTTAACGAGCCACAAAAAAGGTCCAAGTTCGGGAGGTATTCGGGAGGAATACTTTTGATAAAATATTCACTCATCTGGTAAGATATGTTATTGATGTTCGATACAGAGAACATGCTATTACTATTCTGTTGGATAAAAGTATGTTTGGTTTCAGTAGAGCTATATTATGTGTGTTTACATATTTCCAGCCGAAGATATCGGCCTGGTACGATAACAAAGATAGACAAAATGGGGGTAGAGATTTTGCTGTATTTGTTATTGTGTACACTAGAAGAGTACCCAGCTGTTCTATCATTGTACTTGGATTTGTTTGTTTGCTGTTTGACGCCGCTCTCAGCAATATTCCAGCAATATGAAGGCGGTCTGTGAACGCGTCTGGACCAGACAATCCAGTGGTCGACATCATGAGGATCGATCTGCGCATTTGGGATATGATGACATGCATCAACCAAGTCAGCGAGTCTGACCAACCGATCACGTTGCCTCTTACGTCAAGCATAGTCGCCTTTTACGGCAAGAATGGGTTGCTGAAGACCTATTCTACCCCGGATCTTCACGGGTCCATTGTACATGAACAGTAGAACCGGTGTGACGCGGCACTATTTGGAGAACGATGTTCACCATGTTGAAAGTAATAATTACTTTGTAGATTTTTTTTACGCAATTTGAGATGTGATGTGATAAATTACAATATAACTTTGGAAAAACTCTTCTGGAAATGTGTTCAATTCTGAACATACATATTGTGAATGGAAGATTTGGAATTGTCTATCAAATCGGTGACTGTACATTTATTGGGCATTTAGTGAGTGAGTGAGTTGGGTTTAACGCCGCTTTTAACAGTATTCCAGTTATATCGCGGCGTGTCAGCTTAATGTGGGGGGAAAGCCCGAAGTGATGCAGGCATCAGACGTTTACCACTTCGGTGAAACCGACGAGCACGGGTATGGTGCTGACAAACCTAGCAACATAATCGGGGAGAACCGGGATTCGAACCCACAATCATATTTTTCTGGTGTACCCAAGGGACGCAACTCTGCACAGCTAATCACGGCGCTTTAGACGACTGGGCCACCCGTGCCCCCTATTGGGCATTTAGCGTGTAGTATGTTTGATTTTGGTTTTGCATCGAGTGACATGTTCCCCGATGATGATGAATGATTCTGTAAAATATGAACGGTGCCACTATTTAAATGCGTTCAGAAGGAAAAGATAACTCATACCTTATGAAGTATAACAAAGTTTGCAATGAATACAGATAACTGTGTGGAATCAAGAAAGACAAGTTTGCACAATGTAAAAGGAGTTACCTAGAAATTGCAGCATCATAAAGTGTGTGCCTGGACGACCGCAACGACCCAACCCTATTGATATAGAAGACTGGGGGGACTATTTCTCGTCGCTGAATTCTGAACCAATGGGTATTCAGGATTATCTTGGTGAGGTGGAGGACATTGTGACATGTCAAGGTTATGTGCCAGAACTGACAATTGACATATTAGAATCACCAGATCCGAACTTTTTGAAAGCATCAGTAACAAGAAACATAATACATCTGCTGGCCTTGACGACATCTATGGAAGCCACTGTACACACATGGTTTGAGTGCTAGAATGAGTAAAATGTTACAATCCCTTTGTCCCTTTTTGGTTCAGTTTTTGTATAAACGAATTGGTTACTGAAATGGAACAAAACTGTCGTTTTGGTGTTAAGCTACATCCGGAATATATTTATAAGTTTCTACTTCTATTTGCGGAAGACCTTATTGTGTTTGGCAATACTGTCAAAAGCGTACAAATGATGTTGAACATCTTCCGTGATGACAGTTGTAAATGGGAACTGCCAGTCAAGCTATTGAAAACAAATACAGTTGTTTTTCAAAAATAGGGTAGGTTTATCACGTTATGAAAAAATGGTATTATGATGGAAATGCGTATGAAGTTACTGGACTCAGTTATCTTGTCTTGCATTTTAGCAATAGATTACTGATGTCGAGTGCTTTAATAATATTGCAATTCATGCAAGAAAGGTGTTCATGGTCTTGTTAATTAGAAGACATTCCTTGAAATCATACTCGTCTCACTTTTACCTCAAATGTGATGATACAAAGATAACACCAATACCTTTATACGGGGGATCAGTGACACAGAACCGAGTCTGGCAGATGTTCTATTCAGTCACTCGATGTTTTGAAATGTGTCAAATATTTACTGTTTCTATATAATATGAAGGAATCTCGTTTACCCCCCAAAATGTTACAATATGTTGCGGTTGTACGATGAACAAGATCAGTTAAATTAGGTAACGAAACTTAAAACCTTTATTTTCAGATCAGGATTTGGTGATGTCTGGTACTTTCAAACATGTGGTAATATAACAGTATTTTTAAATATGTCACGTCAGCGGTTAAAACCTTTTTTCAGGTTTGGCATAGTTCTCTTTGCGAAAGCCCCCAAATGGCTTATTATGCACAGTTTTATGTGAGAACTATTTGAGAAGTATAACTGTAAATAAATTCAGGACCACATTGACCCGTTTTCGGCTTAGTTCTCACAATTTAGAAATTGAACGTGGACGACATTTCAATATTCCTCGTGAATTTAGAAAATGAAAAGTTTGTAACCTAAACCATTTCGAAGATGAATATCACTTTTTGTTAGTTTTTCTATGTTATAGCCATCGAAGGCAAAGTTTTTACATCTTTCCAAGTATTCTGAAGTTTATTACACTACTGTCATTGCAAGACCCTATTATCAATATGAATACAGAAAAATACTTCTTTTACGCCAATGCTGTAAGAACACAAATACTCAAACTTTGATAATATACAATTATGTTAAAACTGGGTTTTTTAATAAGAAATGCAAAGGAATGTGTTGTATTTTATACTGTTTGCACCTAATTTGTATTTCGTTTGTACAAAAAGGCCCGTGGCCTACAAGTACTGAATAAAGTGAGCCCTAACTATTCGTAATATAATATATTCTTCCTTCATCTGTGCGTGTTTTCTCAGGAACAACAAAAGGTAGAGCCATGGAACTTGTGTAAGTGCACTGCACCTTTCATATTCTAACAACCTCTCAACAACAACAACTTGGTCGTTATTTACAGGTTTTCTTTGTGTGTCATAACTGACGATTTTGTTCAATCTTGGTACAAAGGTGTATCTAGGGACACTATACAATATGACTTTATTGACGTTACCACCTTGCTTCCATGGAAACGGAGAGAGCATCTGCAGAGCTGATTAATCGATATTCAGAGATTTCGTTCAAATTTGGTATTTGGGTACAATGTATTTCAGGACTCAACCGAATAGGTTTTCTTACCATCATGGTAATATAACCGAGGCATCTGATTGGTCGAAATGTAGTTGTTCGATTTCGTTAAAAGGGATATTTACATTTATTTTTGCACACAAAGCACATTTTATTACAATACCAACATACCAATACCAAATTGGCCGATCATTGAAAGGTGATTATATAGATCCAATAAATACTGAAGTAAATTTATAGGTCGCTATTGACTGTCAGTGTCACTCTAGACACAGATCGAGACGCTACTACGATAGTTTGGATGTGCATTTCTTCGTTTTGTTCACAAGGATGGGTCCTAGCGAGGATATTACTGAACGATCTTGCAGTCGAAGTCTCTCAAGTTTTTCAATGTATGCTAAAACGCTGAGTTCAAGATTAAGGGTCTAAATGATCAGAAACCAGACTTTTGTATGTATTCGAATTCCCAGAGGTCTCCCCAGGAATGTGGAAGTCAGTGTTTACGTCATTTTAAGAATAAAGTCTCGTGAAAAACGTATGAAAGTTAAATTGTGTCGTACATACACTTATGAACGTTAATTTCGCGGTCATATGACCGACCTCTTGTCCAATGAAAAAGCCGTACATTGTGTAAACTTCACATTATTAACGCACTATACTAGTATTGACTGGCAATGTACTGTCTCCGTTGTAATAATAAATGGTATACTGAACCGTGATGTGTTACTGTGCTCCATGTTGACTGTAAATCAGTGCACGTCAGATCGCTGTGTCGGTTTGCTTGATGGTAAGTGTATGTAATGTTGCTTTGCTGAATTATGTGCGTATAGGTCATTCCTGCTACTGCCTGTTGTGTATGCAGTACCACCGTTATGTGATGCTTGCTTTGCTGAATTATGTGCGTATAGGTCATTCCTGCTACTGCCTGTTGTGTATGCAGTAACACCGTGATGTGATGCTTGCTTTGCTGAATTATGTGCGTATAGGTCATTCCTTCTACTGCCTGTTGTGTATGCAGTACCACCGTGATGTGATGCTTGCTTTGCTGAATTATGTGCGTATAGGTCATTCCTGCTACTGCCTGTTGTGTATGCAGTACCACCGTGATGTGATGCTTGCTTTGCTGAATTATGTGCGTATAGGTCATTCCTGCTACTGCCTGTTGTGTATGCAGTACCACCGTGATGTGATGCTTGATTTTGCCTCCGACAGTATAGGAGATGAACATACTGTGAAGTGCTAGGTTACCTTTAGATTTAATCGCACTAAATCAAATCTGGTACCGACAGCCGATATGTTGAATTTGGGGCGGTGATTATAATTAATTTGTGTTCAGGTGTATGCTGGTGATGATATGTGTCTGTGTTGAAGGCTGTGTTGAAGTGTAAATCTGTGTTGAAGTGTAAGTCTGTGTTGATGTGTAAGTCTGTGTTAAAGTGTAAGTCTGTGTTGAAGTGTAAGTCTGCGTTGAAGTGTAAGACTGTGTTAAAGTGTAAGTCTGTGTTGAAGTGTAAGTCTGCGTTGAAGTGTAAGTCTGTGTTAAAGTGTAAGTCTGTGTTGAAGTGTAAGACTGTGTTAAAGTGTAAGTCTGTGTTGAAGTGTAAGTCTGTGTTGAAGTGTAAATCTGTGTTGAAGTGTGAATCTGTGTTAAAGCGTAAGTCTGTGTTAAAGTGGAAGTCTGCGTTGAAGTGTAAGTCTGTGTTAAAGTGTAAGTGTGTTGAAGTGTAAGTCTGCGTTGAAGTGTAAGTCTGCGTTGAAGTGTAAGTCTGTGTTAAAGTGTAAGTCTGTGTTGAAGTGAAAGTCTGCGTTGAAGTGTAATTGTGTGTTGAAGAGAAAGTCTTTGTTGAAGTGTAAGTCTATGTTGAAGTGTAAATCTATGTTGAATTGTAAATCTGTGTTGAAGAGTAAATCTTTGTTGAAGTGTAAATCTGTGTTGAAGTGTAAGTCTGTGTTAAAGTGTAAATCTGTGTTGAAATGTAAATCTATATTGAAGTGTAAATCTATGTTGAATTGTAAATCTGTGTTGAAGTGTAAATCTGTGTTGAAGTGTGAATCTGTGTTGAAGAGAAAATCTTTGTTGAAGCGTAAGTCTGTGTTAAAGTGTAAATCTGTGTTGAAATGTAAATCTATATTGAAGTGTAAATCTATGTTGAATTGTAAATCTGTGTTGAAGTGTAAATCTGTGATGAAGTGTGAATCTGTGTTAAAGCGTAAGTCTGTGTTGAAGTGTAAGTCTGTGTTGAAGTGTAAGTCTGTGTTGAAGTGTAAGTCTGTGTTGAAGCGTAAGTCTTTGTTGAAGTGTAAGTCTGTGTTGAAGTGTAAGTCTGTGTTGAAGTGTAAGTCTGTGTTAAAGTGTAAGTGTGTTGAAGTGTAAGTCTGCGTTGAAGTGTAAGTCTGCGTTGAAGTGTAAGTCTGTGTTAAAGTGTAAGTCTGTGTTGAAGTGAAAGTCTGCGTTGAAGTGTAATTGTGTGTTGAAGAGAAAGTCTTTGTTGAAGTGTAAGTCTATGTTGAAGTGTAAATCTATGTTGAATTGTAAATCTGTGTTGAAGAGTAAATCTGTGTTGAAGTGTAAATCTGTGTTGAAGTGTAAGTCTGTGTTAAAGTGTAAATCTGTGTTGAAATGTAAATCTATATTGAAGTGTAAATCTATGTTGAATTGTAAATCTGTGTTGAAGTGTAAATCTGTGTTGAAGTGTGAATCTGTGTTGAAGTGTAAGTCTGTGTTGAAGTGTAAGTCTGTGTTAAAGTGTAAGTGTGTTGAAGTGTAAGTCTGCGTTGAAGTGTAAGTCTGTGTTGAAGAGAAAATCTTTGTTGAAGTGTAAGTCTGGGTTGCAGAGTAAATCTGTATTGAAGTTTAAGTCTGTGGTGTAGTGTAAGCCTATGTTGAAGTGTAAGTTTGTGTAGAGGTGTCAGTCTGTGTTCAAGTGAAAGTTTGTGTTGAAATGAAAGTCTGTGTTGAAATGTAAGTTCGTTTTGAAGTGTAAGTTTGTGCAGAATTATAAATCTGTATTGAAGTGTAAATCTGTATTGAAGTGTAAATGTGTGATGAAGTGTACACGTCTGTGCTGATTTATAACACTGTGCTGAATAAAACGGAACTTGTTATTTTAAACTGTTGATTGGGTTTTTATCTTCGTGTTGTTTTTCTCCAGGGTAAGTAAGCTAAACCGGTAAATATAAATATCTGCAAGTTGGTATTTAGCTACAATTACCCTCCTTTATGCCCCGCAGCCAACCCAGCCTTTTCTTTCAGCTGCGTGTAAATAACAGCAGAGAACATGCCAGTATCTGATCGTTATCATGTAACAGCCATGTGGCCTATAGACACGACATACTAACATACAGGTGTTCATTATAGATACATACAAAACGTTGTCCCAATACGCAAAGGTTGCAATTTTGTTGATTTGCAGCTCTAATTAAAACATTTTTAATGAATGCAAGTTCAAACTAGCAAAGTCTATGCAGAAAGAATATACGATTCAGCAAGAATTACTTTGCGATATCGTGGTTCAGACTTTCGGTAACATAAGTCAGACCATGTGTTTTTCTCTCAATCAACCAGTAGAATCCAGTATCAAAGAGTGGTTCCATCAAAGCCTGTCTGTCCCAGGTTGTCTGTGGAGGTCCCTACTCTGACAGTCACTGACCCGTCACCATTCTGACACTGGGGTTGCGTGAGAGGCTCCACTCACAGCATACCGCCACGTACAGGGTTTGTGTGAGGGACAGTATTCGCTACATGAACAAAGATTTTTGATAAAGTAAATGTTACAATATCCAGTAGCCAAGTCCTTGCACGTCTGCCCCCATGTATCAAGTCCGCCGTATCCATGGGTAGTTAAAACTAAACATATAAAAAGAATTATGTCATACTTATCAGGAAATATGTCTCAAGTCTTTCGATGTTGATAGACACACATAGTGTAGCGACGGATCATTATTTTCAATGGTACTTCAAATAACACGGTTAAAGTTTATTTATTTTGGATAGTGTAATGTAAACCAATAGTGTAATACTGCGTGACTTCAAGATATATGACTGACACAATATAGTTACCTAGGCGTCATAGGATACAGAACATCATTAATACATTTAATATTAAATCAAAGCGTTTTCTAGTCATTAAAAACTGAACTTCGACATGGCTTCAAACTTTTGCAGCAATAACTACATTGGCTAATTCTAATTAGGCTTATCATTATGTTCACTCTTTTAATAACGCTATTGTCAGTGGGAGTTGTTAACAGATTCTCCAACAAATGTAAATAATGAAACGTTTGAAGTGATTACCCATACAAATGTTATCCCACAGCCCTTATAGGGTAGAGGGGCGTGCCCATGTAGTCAAGATTGTCATAAATGTTTAACTGTTTTGACCAGCAGTGGCTGCCATGACTGGGTATGAATGACTGTGTTAAAAGAACCCATGAAGATCCGGGTTAGAAAAGGTCTTCAGTAACCCATGCTTGTAAGAGGCGACTAACGGGATCGGATGGTCATGCTCGCTGACTTGTTTGATGCATGTCAGCGTGTCCCAATTGCGTAGATCGATGCTCATATCAATCACTGGATTGTCTGGTCCAGACTCGATTATTTACACACCGCCGTCATATAGCTGAGTGCCGCGTTAAACAACAAACAAACAAAACTGTGTTTATTGTGGCTTGTGGCCCGCATGCAATGTTCACTATTTTCAACATATTTTAGTAATGGTCACTTAGTAAACTGTCACTGTTTTACGTACCTTCTTTACAGAAATGGTGAAACATTACGTACGGGTCGAGTGAAAATCTTCATCACCAGACTAACACACACTCGTTAAAATACAGAACAAACTGCTCTAGGTTAGCACTCACAAAAGTTATGAGTGAATGAATATAGTTGCATGTCGCATTTGGCAATATCCAGAAATTATAATATGGGGGGTCACTAGTCATGACCTTCACCTTGATGACATATGAGGGGAACCGAATCCTGGTCTATGTCGTGGCAAACAGACACTCTACGTCAACTAGACCCCCCCCCCCCCCCACCCCCCCCCCCCCCCCCACCCCACCCCCACCCCACACGACTTAGATATGCCAGAGCATAAACGGTGATGCATGATAGTGACCAACATGCTTTATGACGGGCCATTAGTAAATGCCACCTACATCAGCATTTTTCATAAGAATAAATAAATAAATAACAGAGAAGCGAAGAGAATTATTTTACCAAGTTTATAAGAAATACTGCAAGGCTGAATACATGAATGTCCTGTATACAACATGGACTCTTCAGACTGGGAACTCCATCCAAGGCGGGACGACATCAGTGCCAGTGCCGTTGATTTTCAGTTGCGCATGCGTACAGCACTAAGCATGTGCAACGGAAAACCACTGGACCTGGCACCGTCACTTTCGGTACTGAAAGCTCAAGCTGTGCACTGTAGGAGTCTTGATTAGGGACTGTCAGCTAACTGAAATTGTAGGTATATATAAAAGTACGAAACATCAAGCTTTTTCAAACCACCCTAATTGTACCAGAGAGGTCCAACTGGTAGAACAATGCCGCAAGAAGACGATGTCTTATAACGTCCAGTGAAGGATAAGAATGAAATATATCTATGAACGTATCCTTAAAATAGAATACTACAGGGACATATAGTTGTTAATTGACTTAAATTGATAAATATAAAACGCAATGACCACTGAATCAAATATGTCGGAAGACTTTATACAACGGTGAAAAAGAAAGTTACCCTCAAGAACCCTTCAAACAAAGGTAATACCAACAACAAAAAGTCATTGCCCGAAGGATAGCGAAATAGCATCCAGTATACTGGAAAAGACCTTACACAAGGAGAGGCCACGGGGAATGATAACAAGACGAACAGGGGGGCGGTGGCGGGGGTGGCTGCACAACAATCTACGGAACGAGTCAGCCGGGGTCACATGTCAGTTCAAAAGCGGGACATATATCTTTCAACCTCGTTCAATATCAAGCACTGTGATGCAATTCAAACCTTCTAATCCCCACGAAGCTAAAATAATATCATAAACCTTATGACAAGTCCAGTATTATACCTATCAGCACCATGTGCTCTGAAATACGAGCCAAGGACATACATGGAACTACCAGCATGACACTTGGAGATTTCCAGTCCATTTGTACACATTGATAACCACAAATGTTCACCAACCCATCATATGCAGACTTTGGGAGCATCGTTGTTGGTGTAATGTCGTACTCCGAGTGCTGTCTGTACACTGTGGCTGTCAACGCGACAATGGCGCACCCAGCTTGGATCCAGTGTGTCCGAGCTGCAGGAGTCATGTGGACAAATCCTCGTAGTCAATGGCCATATGGTCCAAGCGTCCACGTGAAATATACATGTCCATTCGGTATGACCACACATTGAAAATATCTGTATGTTCCCTCTGAAACATGTCTGTGTGAGGTTGTCACAACGCCCGTCTATAATCCGATCCAGTCCGGTCTCCTGATGAGCACGATGATAACTCAGTCTTTGTCGTGACTGTGCGAGAACCGATACTGTATTCTGTATATGTAGCATGGCTGCACCTCCCCCCTATCACCCCCTCCCTTTAACCGACCCCCAGAGTACTCAGTTCTCTCACGGTACAGCAAGTGTCATGTGACACCTATGGTTGATAAGGTTGTCATAATACTGTCCATGTCGGATTAGATGCAAGTGCGACGACCCTCATTGTCATGCCATACGTTAACAAGGCCACACCAAACTCACCACATGTTTTTAAGGATTTTGTTGGGGCCATGAGTAAGCAACTGGGGTGAAATGTTTAGGGAGATGGCGAAATATACTTCTTTTTAAATCCTGTCATAAAGATAAGATCATTTTGTATGTTATATGTTTAGAGTTTAAGTTAAAGTCTTCTAATTGTTGCGATCCTTGGTAGAGTGGAACGACTTTCTTGAGCAGTGACTAATCTTAGCATGACGAAGTATAATAACATATTTAATTATACTTGTCCCTGAAAGGAATCACCAGAAATAGCGTTTTACAAATGAAGCGATTTTGACAAACAAATAATCCATTTAAAGTGACCTCGTCATTTCCCCTCATCAAAACATCGATGTTGTGAACATACTTTTTACATTTTATAACACGCAGTCATGTTGTTATTGTTCCACACTTTAGACAATGATACCATTTGTCACATTTATACAACTTCGCTACCCATCTGTGAATTTATATAACCATGGATTAAGAAGATAATAAGGTATGGAAAATGGTTATCGTATGATATTATTCCCACTTTCATCATTTGAAAATATGATAAACTAGAATCTGCAAACATATAATTGCGCTTGGCAAATGTAAAAAGAGTTGTTATATCAACTTTAGAACACCGAACACCACCTGATAACGCTATGTAACGTGAGTCGGTCAGTAAAGGAATAAATGTAAGTCACAGGCAGAACCATTCTAGCAGTATTACGGCAAGTTGTAATTAATCGAACATTGACCTGACAACCAGTGATTGATATTTTGAACAAATGACGTCATCGGGGTACGACCTGATGTTTCCACCATATTGCCGGTTCAGGAAGAAACAATCACAGCCATGTATGGAGGTCTGCCAGGGTTCCCGTGAGTCCCCGTAAAGTTGACTGTTTAACGCCGGGACACTCACGCATCAGATACTCGAGTAAATGTATGGTCATAATTCAGCTTGTATTGTATTCCCGCGAGTTTTAGTTTGTTTGAAAATATATCTTGTTCTATATTCGAATTTCTGTATAATCTCAACAACATGGAAACAATCAACGAAGATGTGACAAATACGCATTTGTCTGCAAAGACAGGATATGTGCCACACTGAACTGTCTGTAAAGATGCGACATTTACCACACAGAACTGTCTGTAAAGATACGACATGTGCAAATAAGAAATGTTTGTAAAGACAGGACATGTACCACACAGAACTGTCTCACAATTTAGGATATGTACCACACAGAACTGTCTGTAAAGACAGGATATGTACAACACAGAATTGTCTCAAAATTTAGGATATATACCACACAACTGTCTGTAAAGACAGGATATGTGCCACACAGAACTGTCTGCAAAGACAGGATATGTACCACACAGAACCGTCTATGAAACTGTGAAGGTAGGAAGCAACATTAAGGCTGCGAATCAAAGATCATTGGAGTAAATATGAAGCGATGAATGTTGAACATGAAACCAACACGGGATCAACTACAAGGTTGTGGGTAGATGTCCCACGTGGGATCAACTACAAGGTTGTGGGTAGATGTCCCACGTGGGATCAACTACAAGGTTGTGGGTAGATGTCCCACAGGGGATCAACTACAAGGTTGTGGGTAGATGTCCCAAACGGGATCAACTACAAGGTTGTGGGTAGATGTCCCACACGGGATCAACTACAAGGTTGTGGGTAGATGTCCCACAGGGGATCAACTACAAGGTTGTTGGTAGATGTCCCACAGGGAATCAACTACAAGGTTGTGGGTAGATGTCCCACACGGGATCAACTACAAGGTTGTGGGTAGATGTCCCACAGGGAATCAACTACAAGGTTGTTGGTAGATGTCCCACACGGGATCAACTACAAGGTTGTGGGTAGATGTCCCACACGGGATCAACTACAAGGTTGTGGGTAGATGTCCCACACGGGATCAACTACAAGGTTGTTGGTAGATGTCCCACACGGGATCAACTACAAGGTTGTGGGTAGATGTCGCACACGGGATCAACTAGCTCGATCCATACTCGGAACATTCTGGCGAGATACGAGATATGTATAACCACCACTACCCCTGACGAAATGTGGAGATGCGCATTTAGAAGTGTACTTCAGGGCGCGGAGGGAGATGGTAGGGTTTGGCCGCGAGACACAGACGAACGCTCTTCCCTCTGGATACCCCATCGCCTTCTGCTGAGTCGACGTGCGTGTCACTGTGCGTGTGTTCTAGTATTATACAACATTTTCCAAAACCTGTGAGCACCACATGCAAGTGCTGAGTGACGCAATGATAACAATGTTTTCCTGTCGACTTGTCATCACACAAGCGTTTTTACTCACGCATCCGGTGTACACACGTGTTTGTACGAGTCACCTGTCAACCACAACGCAGGTGGGAGCACTGTCCAGGTGTTTGGAAAGTGCAACACTGCCTGGCTCTCTTCACTTGTGTGAGCAAGGCCTGTTGACACACACAACATCTCTCTTTCCCTCGTCCTGTCCCTACACACACACATACACACACTCAACCCACCCATCCTAACACACGCACAGACACACAATCCAACCATCCACCCTAACACATGCACAGACACACACTCCCTCCACCAACCCCAACACACACTCCACCCATCCATCCTAACACACGCACAGACACACACTCCACCCACCCACCCACCCTGACACATGCACAGTCACACACTCCACCCACCCATCCTAACACACGCACAGACACACACTCCACCCACCCACCCTAACAAATGCACAGAAACACTCCACCCACCCAACCCAACACCCACATTTAGACACACACTCCACCAATCCATCCTAACACACACTCCACCCATCCATCTTAACACACGCACAGACACACACTCCACCCATCCATCCTAACACACGCACAGACACACACTCCACCCATCCATCCTAACACACACTCCACCCATCCATCCTAACACACGCACAGACACACACTCCACCCATCCATCCTAACACACGCACAGACACACACTCCACCCATCCATCCTAACACACGCACAGACACACACTCCACCCATCCATCCTAACACACGCACACACAGACACACACTCCATCCATCCTAACACACACTCCACCTATCCATCCTAACACACACACAGACACACAATCCATCCATCCATCCTAACACACACAGACACACTCCACCCATCCATCCTAACACACACACACAGACACACTCCACTCATCCATCCTAACACACACTCAGACACACACTACAAAAGAAAACAACCATTGGTATGATACATCAAAAAGCAAACTTGAAGCATGACCACGTCGCGAGGGCGTGTTTTGTCGTCGTTGGTACTTTGGGGTTCAGGGTGAATGACGGAAGACAATAACTCAGGGGTGAAGTTTCAGGAGACAGCAGCCGTATTTATTGTTGATGGGGAAGAATGGTCGAAAAGGTACATGTTGATGGTAATCACGTGACAGAACACACACCGGGGCCGAGTAGCCATGGCCAGTGTTTCCTGTACGCAGACCCACTCTGTCACTTACACACAGGCAGGAAGTCAGACGGCGATTCTTCATCGTCGACGAAGTCATTGGTGAGGCGATGGCCTTGCCTGACGCCACGACCAGCTGTACAATCCGTCTCATTAACAGTCAACCTCTGCTATTTCATTAACCGTCAACCTCCACCTACTCATAAACCGTTAACCTCCATTAACTCACTAGCCGTCAACCTGAACTATTTCATTAACCGTCAACCTGCACTATTTCATTAACCGTCAACCTCCATTAACTCAGAAGCCGTCAACCTGCACTATTTCATTAACCGTCAACCTCCATTTACTCACTAGCCGTCAACCTGCACTATTTCATTAACCGTCAACCTCCATTAACTCAGAAGCCGTCAACCTGTACTATTTCATTAACCGTCAACCTCCATTTACTCACTAGCCGTCAACCTGCACTATTTCATTAACCGTCAACCTCCATTTACTCACTAGCCGTCAACCTGCACTATTTCTTTACCCGTCAACCTCCATTAACTCAGAAGCCATCAACCTGCACTATTTCATTAAGGCCAACCTCCATTAACTCACTAGCCGTCAACCTGCACTATTTCATTAAACGTCAACCTCCATTAACTCAGAAGCCGTCAACCTGCACTATTTCATTAAGGCCAACCTCCATTAACTCACTAGCCGTCAACCTGCACTATTTCATTAACCGTCAACCTCCATTAACTCAGAAGCCGTCAACCTGCACTATTTCATTAACCTTTAACCTCCATTAACTCAGAAGCCGTCAACCTGCACTATTTCATTAACCGTCAACCTCCATTAACTCAGAAGCCGTCAACCTGCACTATTTCATTAACCGTCAACCTCCATTAACTCAGAAGCCGTCAACCTGTACTATTTCATTAACCGTCAACCTCCATTAACTCACTAGCCGTCAACCTGCACTATTTCATTAACTGTCAACCTCCATTTACTCACTAGCCGTCAACCTGCACTATTTCATTAACCGTCAACCTCCATTAACTCACTAGCCGTCAACCTGCACTATTTCATTAACCGTCAACCTCCATTTACTCACTAGCCGTCAACCTGCACTATTTCATTAACCCTCAACCTCCATTAACTCAGAAGCCGTCAACCTGCACTATTTCATTAACCGTCAACCTCCATTAACTCAGAAGCTCTCAACCCTGCTCAACGTCAACTTCCACTAGCACACCAGCCATCAACCTCCGTTAACCTCAACCTCCACTACCACACGAGCCATCAACCTCCGTTAACCCCCAGCCTCCACTAGCACACGAGCCATCAACCTCCGTTAACTGCCAACCTACACCAGCACACCAGCCATCAACCTACATTAACCGACAACCTCCACTAGCACACCAGCCATCAACCTCCGTTAACCGCCAACCTCCACTACCACATGAGCCATCAACCTCCGTTAACCCCCAGCCTCCACTAGCACACGAGCCATCAACCTCCGTTAACCCCCAGCCTCCACTAGCACACGAGCCATTAACCTCCGTTAACTGCCAACCTGCACTAGCGCACGAGCCATCAACCTCCGTTAACTGCCAACTTACACTAGCACACGAGCAATCAACCTCCGTTAAGCCCCAGCCTCTACTAGCACACCAGCCATCAACCCCTGCTTAACGTCAATCTCCACTAGCACACCAGCCATCAACCTCCATTGACCGTCAACCTTCACTAGCACACCAGCCATCAACCCCCGCTAAACGTCAACCTCCACAAGCACACCAGCCATCAACCTCCGTTAACCACCAACCTCCACTAGCATACCAGCCATCAACCTACGTTAACTGCAAACCTCCACTAGTACACAAGCCAACAACCTCCATTAACCACCAACCTCCACAAGCACACCATCCATCAACCTCCGTTAACTGCCAACCTCCACTAGCACACGTGCCATCAACCTCCGTTTACTCCCAACCTCCACCAGCACACGAGCCATCAACCTCTACTAAACGTCAGCTTCCATTAGCACACCAGCCATCAACCTCCGTTAACTGCCAACCTCCATAAGCACACCAGCCATCAACCTCTGCTATACGTCAACCTCCACTAGCACACCAGCCATCAACCTCCGTTAACTGCCAACCTCCATAAGCACACCAGCCATCAACCTCTGCTAAACGTCAACCTCCACTAACACACGAGCCATTAACCTCCGTTAACTGCCAACCTGCACTAGCGCACGAGCCATCAACCTCCGTTAACTGCCAACCTACACTAGCACACGAGCAATCAACCTCCGTTAACCCCCAGCCTCTACTAGCACACCAGCCATCAACCAATGCTAAACGTCAACCTCCACAAGCACACCAGCCATCAACCTCCGTTAACCACCAACCTCCACTAGCATACCAGCCATCAACCTACGTTAACTGCAAACCTCCACTAGTACACAAGCCAACAACCTCCATTAACCACCAACCTCCAAAAGCACACCATCCATCAACCTCCGTTAACTGCCAACCTCCACTAGCACACGTGCCATCAACCTCCGTTTACTCCCAACCTCCACCAGCACACGAGCCATCAACCTCTACTAAACGTCAGCTTCCATTAGCACACCAGCCATCAACCTCCGTTAACTGCCAACCTCCACAAGCACACCAGCCATCAACCTCTGCTAAACGTCAACCTCCACTAGCACACCAGCCATCAACCTCCGTTAACCCCCAGCCTCCACTAGCACACCAGCCATCAACCCCCGCTAAACGTCAACCTCCACTAACACACCAGCCATCAACCTCCGTTAACCATCAACCTTCACTAGCACACCAGACATCAACCCCCACTAAACGTCAACCTCCACTAACACGCCAGCCATCAACCTCTGCTAAACGTCAACCTTCACTAGCACACCAGCAATCAACCCCAAGTAAACGTCAACTTCCACTAACACACCAGCCATCAAATTCCGTTAACCTCAACCTCCACTAACACACCAGCAATCAACACCCGCTAAAGGTCAACCTCCACTAACACACAAGCCATCAACCTCCGTTAACCACCAACCTCCACCAGCACACCAGCTATCAATCTACGTTAACTGCCAACCTCCAAAAGCACACCAGCCATCAACCTCCGTTAACTGCCAACCTCCACTAGCACACCAGCCATCAACCTCCGTTTACTCCCAACCTCCACCAGCACACCAGCCATCAACCTCTGCTAAACGTCAACCTCCACTAGCACACCAGCCATCAACCTCCGTTAACTGCCAACCTCCACAAGCACACCAGCCATCAACCTCTGCTAAACGTCAACCTCCACTAACACACCAGCCATCAACCTCCGTAAACCTCAACCTCCACAACCACACCAGTCATCAACCTCTGCTGACCGTCCACCTCCCCTACTACACCAGCCTTCAACCTCTGCTAACCGTCAACCTCAACAAGAAAACCAGCCATCAACCTCCGCTAAACGTCAACCTCCACTAACACACCAGCCATCAACCTCCGTTAACCTCAACCTCCACAACCACACCAGTCATCAACCTCTGCTAACCTCAACCTCCACTAACACACCAGCCATCAACCTCTGCTAACCGTTCACCTCCACAAGCACACCAGCCATCAACCTCCGCTAAACGTCAAACTCCACTAACACACCAGCCATCAACCTCTGCTAACCGTCCACCTCCACTAACACACCAGCAATCAACCTCTGCTAACCGTCCACCTCCACAAGCACACCAGCCATCAACCACCGTTAACCTCCACTAAGACACCAGCCATCAACCTCTGCTAAACCTCAACCTCCACTAACACACCAGCCATCAACCTCTGCTAACCGTTCACCTCCACAAGCACACCAGCCATCAACCTCTGCTAACCTCAACCTCCACTAACACACCAGCCATCAACCTCTGCTAACCGTCCACCTCCACAAGCACACCAGCCATCAACCTCCGCTAAACGTCAAACTCCACTAACACACCAGCAATCAACCTCTGCTAACCGTCCACCTCCACTAGCACAGCAGCCATCAACCACCGTTAACCTCCACTAACACATCAGCCATCAACCTCCGCTAAACGTCAGCCTCCACTAACACACCAGCCATCAACCTCTGCTAAACCTCAACCTCCACTAACACACCAGCCATCAACCTCTGCTAACCGTTCACCTCCACAAGCACACCAGCCATCAACCTCCGCTAAACGTCAAACTCCACTAACACACCAGCCATCAACCTCTGCTAGCCTAAACCTCCACAAGCACACCAGCCATCAACCTCCGCTAAACGTCAAACTCCACTAACACACCAGCCATCAACCTCTGCTAACCGTCCACCTCCACAAGCACACCAGCCATCAACCTCCGCTAAACGTCAAACTCCACTAACACACCAGCCATCAACCTCTGCTAACCGTCCACCTCCACTAACACACCAGCAATCAACCTCTGCTAACCGTCCACCTCCACAAGCACACCAGCCATCAACCACCGTTAACCTCCACTAAGACACCAGCCATCAACCTCTGCTAACTCTCAACCTCCACTAAGACA